>NC_053392.1:480762098-481473998 GCF_905171765.1 Bufo bufo | reverse complement strand
ACTTGCTCTGTCAGCATGGCAATAGTATCGGTAGCTGACACTTGAACAGCTTGGCCGGCCTCAGCTCGGTTAGTGATAAGCGGTTTTGGCCTGCAGGCTGATGATTCAGGTGGGGTGCTCAACTCCGGAGATACTGCTGACCCCAGAATTTTTATCGCCAGTTCTTTAAAGTCCAGAAAGGTACTGTTAGGGTGCTGGGCGGACAGCATCTTTAATTGGGTCCTTATTTGTTCACTAGACACCCCGTTGATAAATTGTTCCCTCAGGGTCTGGTCCTGGTTATCAGCCTCTTTGGGATCTATCTGAATTGCAGCCCCTAAAGCCTCCTGAAGTGATAGAGCATAGTCACGGAGGGACTCACCGGACTTCTGTTTCTTGCCAAAGAAGTGCATCTTTATCTCTGAGGCAGTCCTAGTTTCAAAAGTGGCCCTGAGGCGGGTGAATATCTGTTCTAGAGTACTCCGCTCAGTAGCAGGCCAGGATAATACCTCCCTGCGGGCCGCTCCCTCCAGTTGCGCTAGCAGGATTTCCATTTGCTGGTCGGCATTTATGGGGTACAGTTTGAATAATGCCAGCAACTTTTCTTAAAGTCTCTTAGGGTATGGGTCTCTCTCTGTAGCGGGGGAACCATGGGGCCCGAAATAGTAAGGTATGGTAAAGGGCATCATGCTGGGGGCTGTAGGATGATTAGAGCCGCAAGCTCTCCCTGGGCCGGCTAGCTCAGGCACTCCCGGTTTGACATGTTAGCTTATTACATGTGGCCGCTGGCGACTAAAGGGCCGGAACAATCCCCTTCCCTCCGGTTACAAGTCCTTACCGGTATCGCCGGGTTTGCGCAGGCCAAATCTCGAGAGACTCCGGACGCCCTAAGTACGCGGTGACGTAGAAGAAACAGGGCCGCGGCGGTGCGATGATGACGAGGGGCGGGATTCTCTGTGTCTTTGCAGGGATCCGCCCACGAAGGTCCTCAGCAGCGCGGGAAACTTTACTCCAGGCGGCCGGTGGCCATCTTGGTCACCATTCCCTGACAGCAAGCAGGGTTGTTGAAAAGTCCATAAAACCACACTCCGGTGTGGCGATTTTCTTCCTCTTGATAGCGCAACACTGTACAGCGCTTTTTAGAGGTTTTAGGGACACTTTGGTATGTTTTTCAGTCCACAAAGTCCACTTTAATAAAACAGGCAATTTGTCACTTTGGTCACAGGGCAACTGTATAAGGCAAAAAGTTCACCGCTTCTTGCACTAGAAAGCGTGCGTATCCTGTTCGTGACGCCAAAAGAGAGGTGCAGCGTACTCAAGTTAGGTTTAGAAATGTCCTGGGTGTTGTAGTGCAATAGACACTAACCTGAGACGGCTGACTCTCTGCAAGGGCAGGTGATGATGAGAAATGTTCGTGACGCCAGTGCCAATTAAACGGTGGCACGCCGTTTGCTGATAGCAGGAATAACTGAGGAACCACGTGATGTTAAAACAGAATTCAAACTTTAGTAGTCATCATATAGGGACATTGACGGAAGCGCAGTTCCTTTGAAGACAGTTGATTTTCAATACAGTTGATGCAGGCAATATATATATATATAGCAAGGTGACTTTAGAGTGTTAAACACAGGACTTGCAGTACAGGCAGCTTGCACTCTATTCCTGACTGATCCTGGAACATAGAAACTCTTCTCCAAGGCCCAATGCCCTAGCTCTGGCGTATATCCTTGGTTTTATAATTATCAAGTACCTCCTCTGTTGTCTTTAGTACCTCTTGCTTTTCTGGACTTGCCTCTGTCTCTCTCAGTTCCCTCAGGCTCTAGAAACTTCTGAACTCCCTTCCTAGGCTAGGCCCTGCCTATTTATACTGCACTGGGAGCTCCCTCTGCTGACTGGAACAGGGATCACCTGCAACAGGCCTAACTGGCTTAAAGGGAAATACACATAAAACCTAGCAGTGTCGGGTAACCTACCCGTATGCTGCATATGTCTTCTAGATTCTGGTTATTCATATGTAATAATATGATAGCACCTAAGGACAGGAGGGAAATCTACCTGTGATATACCTGGCTGAACAAATATGGATGGGATCCAAGCATCATATCTGACCATTCAAGGATCTGACTAACGTTACAGTATAAAGACAATGTCAGGGCAAGAATGAGACTAAAATGCAGCCTGGAGCATATGCAGCAAGCCCCTGAGGGGCCGATGCAGATGATTGGAGTGATAGTGGCCCTGATCAATGTTTTGTCACAGTGTACTCCCTCAGGCCGTTGCTTCCTGGGGATCAGTAGTGTTGAAGAATGAAGCTTGAAGTAAATGTAGAACAGTCTTTTTTAATAAGTGCAAAGTGTAACTTCAGGTACATTCAATAGGAGCAATTTCCAAGTTCTCAATTCCAAGTTCAGCAATTCTCTGGTACCAGTAAGGACTATGGGGCAGGCTGAAATTTAGCACTTGTACTGTACTGGCCTAGTAGAAGTCCCTCACCTCACAGCAGTGCCTTTTATGCTGGTCCTAGCTGTTCCCGCTGCTGTCTGATTCCTCTGAAGTATCTGCTTGAGAAAGTCTTTAGTTAATCTCCTGGAGAATCCTTCTTAGGAGCAGGAGCTCAGGAGTGTGCTTCCTCTCCTCTCTGTGTGTCTATGGGAACTCCCCCTCCTGGCAGGAAGCAGGACCAGCCCACTCCTACCAAGAGGCGAGGAACAGCTTGCCTCCTTATGATGTTTTCTGTACCCATTCACTTTTAGACGGGGTTACAGTGAATCTCCTCAAGCCACAACCAAGGAAAATATGAGTATCGATTTCTTCAGTTTTGAAATAGGATGAGACAAGAACAATAAAGCCAAAGGGCCTGTGTTTGTTACAATAATGCTACTAACTGTATAGTAGGTCTCAAAGATGCAGTGCCAGAATTACTTAAAGGGTTTCTATCACTTCATATGACATAATTAGCTGTCAGACACTAGCGATCTGCTAGTGTCTGCTCTGGCCAACCATCCTACTATAATCACTTGTGGGGCAGCGGTTTTGCTAAAAAACTAACTTTTATAAATATGCTAATGAGCCTCTAGGTGCTATGTGGGCGTCATTAGCACCTAGAGGCTCCGTCTACCTTCATACACAGCCGCCGCCCAGCGCGTCCCTCCAGCCCGCCCATGTCCTCCTCCGTGTGACGCAGCGGACAAGTTCTCGCGCATGCGCCGTGCGCGGCTGTATTCGGCGCATTAGAGATGTCTGAGCTCGGAGCGGTCAGACATTCAATGCGCATGCGCGGCTGTATTCGGCGCATGCGCATTGAATGTCTGACCGCTCCGAGCTCAGACATCTATAATGCGCCGAATACAGCCGCGCACGGCGCATGCGCGAGAATTCGGCCGCTGCGTCACACGGAGGAGGACATGGGCGGGCTGGAGGGACGTGCTGGGCGGCCGCTGTGTATGAAGGTAGACGGAGCCTCTAGGTGCTAATGACGCCCACATAGCACCTAGAGGCTCATTAGCATATTTATAAAAGTTAGTTTTTTAGCAAAACCGTTGCCCCACAAGTGATTATAGTAGGATGGTTGGCCAGAGCAGACACTAGCAGATCGCTAGTGTCTGCCAGCTAATTATGTCATATGAAGTGATAGAAACCCTTTAATCAATGCATATCCCCACCATTTATGTAGTAAAAGGGTTGTCCTCTCACAGTGATGTATGTATCAGGGACGGAAGGGTGTAGGTGTGAACAGTGACCAGGTACGTACCTATACCAGCAGGAAACAATTTATATTTTTTTTCCTGGGCTCTGCAGGTGATTCTCAAGACATGGGATATGAGCAGATCTTCTGCTGAGCCTCTTCATATGTGTATCCAGGTCCAACTCCCAGCGATCCATGAGAGGCGGATATCTCAGGTTGGTAAAGTTTGAAAGAATTACCATATACAGTAGATACACAGGAAGGTGGAGGGGTAGATGGGATAAGTACTGATTGAAAATCAGCATGTTGTGTATGTTGTGTAGCATATTGGGAGGCAGAAATTGGGAATTAATAAAAAAAGAGCACAATTGATCATATGTCCACCATGACAGTTGTCCGTCAGAAACTGGAGCTCGAGGTGCTTGGATGCTTTGTGCATCATGGGGGGATTGATCACTCCCTGCACTCCACTATTTTATCTTTAAATAAGGCTTTGTGACTATTTTGGCTTTTTTTTTGCACAAAAAGTCACAAACATCTTGCAACTTTTTGCATTTTTCACACCACACACTTTAGTTTGGAAAACTGGGTGGAAAGTGGAAGTGGTTAGCTATGGTAAGTGTTTCACTCCTGATTTATCAGTGCAAATTCTTTATAAAAGTAGCAAAGGAAGTTGCGAACTTACTGCACTAATGGGGTGACGTAAAATAATGAGTAACATTTCAATACAAAGTGTTACGAATAGGGTCCAAATTTAAAGGTGTTGTGCGCTGTAATGATATCAGATCGGCGGGGGTCCCCCTCCCGACCACTCAGTGTTTGTGCAAGTGATCTATCCTCTTCAATATTTACCTGCACACCATCTAGCTTGTAGCGAAGGAGCAGTGTAACTAGAAACTGCTCGTCCCATTCACTTGAACGGGAGAAGAAACTGTAATTACACTGCACTGCCTTTATGATCTAGACGGCGCTCAGGTAAAGATTGAAGATGACGCAACTCTTGCAGTAGCGCTGCGGCCTCCTCAATCAGCTGTTCGGCAGGGGTACTGGGAGTCAGACCCCCACTAATCTGATATTGATGACATATCCTGAGGAAAGGTCATCAATATCACTACAGCGTACAAACCCTTTAACAAACAGTATGCAACGTTTCATAAATTGTGTGCAAAGTACAGCAATACAGACACAAGCAAAATTGACTTCAAATGTCACCCTTCTGATAAACCCCCCCACAATGTGTTGCACTGGAGTAGGGTGCACCAAATTTATTAAAAAGCAGATACCTATAAATAAATTAGGCGCATCTCTGGCACTCCGTGTGTGAGAAACGCAAGTCTACATCATCTAGGAGCAGGCACAGACTTGAGATATAACATGTGGCAGTTTCTGGTGCACCTTATAGTACATCCGGCAGACTGCGGTAAGCCTCCCCCTCCCACTAAGCTCCATCTTTTCTTTTAACCCCTTAAGGACTCAGCCCTATTTCACCCTAAGGACTTGGCCATTTTTTGGAAATCTGACCAGTGTCACTTTAAGTGCTGATAACTTTAAAACGCTTTGACTTATCCAGGCCGTTCTGAGATTGTTTTTTCATCACATATTGTACTTCATGACACTGCTAAAATTGGGTCAAAAAAGTTAATTTTTTTACATAAAAAAATACCATATTTACCAAAAAGTTTGAAAAATTTGCAAATTTCAAAGTTTCAGTTTCTCTACTTCTGTAATACATAGTAATACCCCCAAAAATTTTGATGACTTTACATTCCCCATATGTCTACTTCATGTTTGTAGCATTTTGGGATTGATATTTTATTTTTTGGGGATGTTATAAGGCTTAGAAGTTTAGAAGCAAATCTTGAAATTTTTCAGAAGTTTACAAAAAACAAATTTTTAGGGACCACTACAGGTCTGAAGTCACTTTGCGAGGCTTACATAATAGAAACCGCCCAAAAATGACCCCATTCTATAAACTACACCCCTCAAGGTATTCAAAACTGATTTTACAATCTTCGTTAACCCTTTAGGTGTTGCACAAGAGTTATTGGCAAATGGGGATGAAATTTGAGAATTTCATTTTTTTGCCTAATTTTCCATTTTAACCCATTTTTTCCACTAACAAAGCAAGGGTTAACAGCTAAACAAGACTGTATCTTTATTGCCCTGACTCTGCCGTTTACAGAAACACCCCATATGTGGCCGTAAACTACTGTACGGGCACACAGTAGGGCGTAGAGTGAAAGGTGCGCCGTTTGGTTTTTGGAGGGCTGATTTTGCTGGACTGTTTTTTTGACACCATGTCCCATTTGAAGCCCCCCTGATGCACCCCTAGAGTAGAAACTCCATAAAAGTGACCCCATCTAAGAAACTACACCCCTCAAGGTATTCAAAACTGATTTTACAAACTTTGTTAACCCTTTAGGTGTTGCACAAGAGTTATTGGCAAATGGGGATGAAATTTGAGAATTTCATTTTTTTGCCTAATTTTCCATTTTAACCCATTTTTTCCACTAACAAAGCAAGGGTTAACAGCCAAACAAGACTGTATCTTTATTGCCCTGACTCTGCCGTTTACAGAAACACTTGAAATAATAAAATTAATTATACCACCGCTATTGGTGTATATGCAGTGGTATGTGATTACACCCAAATATAGCTGATAAATTTTGTAAACTGGGACTAGTTAAAACGTAACCTTTACTAGGTCATTTAAAATATTGTTTCACACTTAGTGGGAGACGACAGTAACAGTAAATTACCTCCACTATATCACATTATATATGGTCATAGAAAAAATGCAAAAAGGGTAGATCTCACCTCGTCCAAGCTGGATCCACATCCGTGGAGGTAGGCCCTGGCAGTTAGTGGTGCCTATGACCGGTGTGACCAGGGTGCTTGTGTTGTATTGGCATTACATCCACTCCTACACCACCCTATAATGACTTTCCTGCCTGTCTAGGGGTAGGGGGCTGTAAAATGGACCTGCCTACCACACATGGAGCACCCGCCCCGACAGGGGCGACCCCACACCGAACCTTTCCCTGGGGTATGGGTCTAGTGTTCTATAAAGCCCTAATTACAATGCCCTACATGCCATGTTTCTGTCTTTCTTGACATCATCAGGGGCTTCACATATGTATTCAAGGACAAATAGAGATCAAGGTGGTTTTAGCCTCGTATCATCACACGGGATAGTGGGTAATTCTTATCCTCTCTGTATCATGGGAAGTGTCCCATGTCAGTCTGTGTCTCACCACAAATAACAATGATTTGGGTGAGCGTTTACAGAAACACCCCATATGTGGCCGTAAACTACTGTACGGCCACACAGCGGGGCGTAGAGTGAAAGGTGCGCCGTATGGTTTTTGGAAGCCAGATTTTGCTGGACTGTTTTTTTGACACCATGTCCCATTTGAAGCCCCCCTGATGCACCCCTAGAGTAGAAACTCCATAAAAGTGACCCCATCTAAGAAACTACACCCCTCAAGGTATTCAAAACTGATTTTAGAAACTTTGTTAACCCTTTAGGTGTTGCACAAGATTTAATTGAAAATAGAGATACAATTTCAAAATTTCACTTTTTTGCCAGATTTTCCATTTTAATATTTTTTTTACAGTAACAAAGCAAGAGTTAACAGCCAAACAAAACTCATTATTTATGGCCCTGATTCTGTAGTTTACAGAAACACCTAATATGTGTTCGTAAACCGCTGTACGGGCACACAGCAGGGCGCAGAAGGAAAGGAATGCCATACGGTTTTTGGAAGGCAGGTTTTGCTGGACTGGTTTTTTTGACACCATGTCCCATTTGAAGCCCCCCTGATGCACCCCTAGAGTAGAAACTCCAAAAAAGTGACCCCATTTTAGAAAGTACGGAATAAGGTGGCAGCTTTGTTGGTACTAGTTTAGGGTACATATGATTTTTGGTTGCTCTATATTACACTTTTTGTGCGGCAAGGTAGCAAGAAATAGCTTTTTTGGCACGTTTTTTTTTTTTTTGTTATTTACAACATTCATCTGACAGGTTAGATCATGTGGTAATTTTATAGAGCAGGTTGTCACGGACGCGGCGATACCTAATATGTATACCTTTTTTTTTATTTATGTAAGTTTTATACAATAACTTCATTTTTAAAACCCCAAAAAGTTTTAGTGTCTCCATAGTCTAAGAGCCATAGTTTTTTCAGTTTTTGGGCGATTATCTTGAGTAGGGTCTCATTTTTTGCGGGATGAGATGACGGTTTAATTGGCACTATTTTGGGGTGCATAAGACTTTTTGATCGCTTGTTATTACACTTTTTGTGACGTAATATGACAAAAAATGGATTTTTTTACACCGTTTTTATTTTTTATTTTTTACGGTGGTCACCTGAGGGGTTAGATCATGTGATATTCTTATAGAGCCGGTCGATACGGACGCGGCGATACCTAATATGTATACTTTATTTTTATTTATGTAAGTTTTACACAATGATTTCATTTTTGAAACAAAAAAAATCATGTTTTAGTGTTTCTTTAGTCTGAGAGCCATAGTTTTTTCAGTTTTTGGGCGATTATCTTGGGTAAGGTATGATTTTTGCGGGATGAGATGACGGTTTGATTGGTACTATTTTGGCGTACATGTGACTTTTTTGATCACTTTTATTACCTTTTTTAGGAAGTAAGGTGGGCAAAATTTAAATTTTCTCATAGTTTTTATTTTTTTATTTTTATGGTGTTCACCGTGCGGGGAAAGTAACATGACCGTTTTATAGATCAGGTCGTTACGGACGCGGCGATACCTAATATGTGTAGTGTATTTTATTTTTTTAATTTTTATTCAGTGATGAATGTTTTTTTTTTTTATCTTAACTTTTTTCACTTTTTTTAACTTTTTTTTTGACCCAGACCCACTTGGTTCTGGAAGATCCAGTGGGTCTGATGTCTGTATAATACAGTACAGTACAATATATATTGTTCTGTACTGTATTTTACTTACACTGAACAGATCTATGCTTTCAGCATAGATCTGTTCAGCACCATGGACAGCAGGACGCCTGAGCAGGCGTCCTGTTGCCATGGGAACCCTCCCCGTCTGCTCAGAACTTCGCAGACGGGGAAGGGTAAGCACAGGGCTGAGAGGGGCTCTCTGGGGGCTCTCTCCCTCTCCATCGGGGGGCTGCAAAGGCACAGCAGCCCCCCGATGGAGAGGGAGGGAGCTCCCTGACCGACGACAGTTAACTTTTTCCATACAGCGGTCCGTACGGACCGCGGTATGGAAAGGGTTAAACGGATGACATCTGCACAGATGTCAGCCGTTTATACCAGGGTGCCAGCAATGTGCTGGCACCCTGGTATAACCACTAGAAGCCAACGATCATTCATGGGGAGGCGGGCGGGGGATCGCGATCCCGCCTGCCGCACCGCCCCCACCGCATGCGACACCCCCCCCCCGCACCACCCGCCGGCATAAAATCGTGCAGGGGTGCAGGGGGGGGTGAAAAATATTGATTATAGGCACTCAAAAGTTTCTGATCCCCGTGGTCAGGGACCGCGGGCATCAGAAACTGCAAAAAGCGCAGCAAACCGCAGGTCTGAATTGACCTGCGGTTTGCTGCGATCGCCGACACGGGGGGGTCACATGACCCCCCCTGGCGTTGTCACAGGATGCCGGCTGAAGGATTTCAGCCGAAATCCCGTTCCGTTTAACCCCTCGGGCGCCGGAATACTGATTTCAAGTTAGGACGTACCGGTACGCCCTGAGTCCTTAAGGACTCGGGAAATAGGGTGTACCGATACACCCTGCGTCCTTAAGGGGTTATAGTACATCCGGCAGACTGCGGTAAGCCTCCCCCTCCCACTAAGCTCCATCTTTTCTTGCCACTTTTGAAAATAACCAAAAACCTCTAAAATTTGGGAATTATGGTGCACACATGGCAAGAGCCATAATTTGCAACTTTTTTATGCCACTGTTGTGGTGTAAAGACATTGATAAATGTCCCCCACTGAGTCCCCTCCGGGCCATTGTGTCTGTGGCCCATGGTGGCTGCTGTAAAGAATACATGCTCTAAATGCTCAGGCAAGATGACTGTCCTCCCAACCAATAAAAAAATCTGAAATCAGAACCTAAAAACAGAACTGGATATGTGCCACTAGTTGGTTTTAACTGGAGGGAATCCGTCAGCACTTGTGACCATGCTAAACTGCTGACAGCAACAGGTAGGGGCTGAAGGGAGCAACAATTGCACCCAGACGCTTCTCAACAAACGACTCTTTCAGTGTTACTCCCCCTAGGACAGTGGTGGCGAAACCTCCAGTACTCCAGCTGTCGTGAAACTACGACTCCCAGCATGCTCCATTCATTCCTATGGAGTTCTGAGAACAGCCAAGCAAGTGTACATCTTAGGAGTTGTAGTTTTACCACGGCTGGAGTGCCGGAGGTTAGCCATCACAGCCCTAGGACATATGTTGCATCTAGATTATTAGTACCCAGATGCAAAAAATTTTTTCATTGAATCATTATTGAAGTCTTTTTACAATTCTAAAAGAAACCCTTTGAGAATTTATATATATATTATAATATATTTATATTCCCCAGCGCTTTACAGACATTAGCATCACACTGTCCCCAACGGGGTTCACAGTCTAAATTCCCTAGATTGTGAAGGTCATAAATTAGATGCATCTCCAGCAGTCCATGCACCTGGGGTAAAAAGTACTCCAGCCCCTGACCCTAGAAAATGTATCATTGCTGATGTCCTGGCCCCTGCCACTCCTCAGTGCCGAACGTGGCACAAAACACCTATGCGACAGTATTTTATAAAAAAGGCCCTTGTGAATTTTTTTAAGCCAAAACCAGGCGCAGTTCTATACATAATTGACCCCCATTCTGATTTAACACCTTTTTTATTTTCTACTTAATTCCATATGTGTTCCTTCATCATTTTCATGTTTTCAACATGAATCTACAATGTAGAAAATAAAAACAGACAAGAAAACCAAGGACTGAATAGTGATGTTTAAACTTTTGATTGATAATGTATATCATCAGAATGGGCTTGGAATATTAGGATTATATAGGTATGTATTTATAGTTTTGTTTTATAGAAAGTGTTTCTTTGATTTTAATTACAATATTTTATATGCACAGACGCGAGGTAACTCTCCAACATGAATGAAGATTTCCAGACTGACGGATTAATGTGATTTTGGATCAGGATTGCAGCTCTCCCTTGGATCTTCATGTTATGGATATTATCTCCTCCTCTACATTTTTCTATGGACTTATGACACTATTCAATACTTGTGGTGAACCACTCAGCACCGGTATAGGGACTGAGCATGTTGGCATGTCATCTTTGTACGTGGATTTGGTATGACATGCAGAGTTGACGGACCACAGGCAAGCTAATGCTGACCACGTTGTAATTCTGTACCTACCTTTGTGATAAAATGGTCAGGAGTGGCTGATGCACAAAGTCACCCTTATGGGACATTGGCGGCCCTATGAATTACTCTCTAATAGACACCTTCAGATTACTTGTATCCAGGTATTATTCCCATGATATACGGACCAGATGATTTGATTGAGGCTTTGCATATTTGTGGTGCTGGTTCCCTAGGTGCGCCCCTCTATATAAATTATGGGTTGCAGCTTATGTCACGTTCTAGTGCCTGACTATAGTCATATTCAGCTGTGAGGTCCCAGAAACGTTGAATTGATTTCCATTTTGGTAATAGACTTGAATATATGACTTGTATGTTGAGACGGTTTCAAAGCCAATAAGACGCTACAATGTATGGCGCATACGTGGAGGATGTACGACGCCTGCATTATACAGTAGATGCTGCCGAACGAGAATGCTAAAAAGACCACTTCCTTTACTTCAAGTCAGGAGTGCTGCAGTTTTTTTCTGAATACACAAATTACACCAAATATTATTTTTTCTGTGTTTATCTTCCTTGTAATTCCATTTAACTTCCTTGTCATCCACAATTGCCTCTTTCACACTTGCTTTCATATCCCTCCTACCATACAGCACACTTCACCACCTTTCTATTTGCCCTGTCTCAGTGGCTGGCCAATTTTAGCCTGGGGTACAAGCACACAGCACTGGCCCATATATAGCGGCCCACCCTTAACCTGTTTAGCTCCGCCTACCATATAAAGGCGGTATAGGTAAATGGACTTTAAATCATGAAAAGGCGGCAACTGGTTGTGTTATGATGTTGGGATGGTACACACATGTGCAATCCCAGATACAGGACATAACTGAGTCCGTAGCAATAGTTTGATCATTAGAGGGACCAGATTTACCAACTCCTGAGCTGAAGAAACTCCATTGACTATAATAGGGTCTACTCAGGATACTTCTCCTTTAGTGGACAAAAAATTCTTGCATGTAGGACTTTTTTGTCTGGTCTTATGACAGAATATGTGACAGTGGCCCGAACTCAGATGTGAATGGATGGTATTAGATTAAAATGTAGCATCAAATGATGCACGTTTAAGACAAATACAGAGCAAGAACCAAGATCACTACATACATACAGCACCAGAACCAGGCCCATAATTTAAACTCAGCACCAGAACAATGTGCAGTACATATATAAATCGACAGATTTTAAAAGCGGATCTCCTCTTCTTTCTACTTTCTTCAGGACCTGGCTAAAGGACCTTTGATGACGTCACTGCGCTCATCACATGGTCCATCACCATGGTGATGGATCATGTGATGGACCATGTGATGAGCACATTTTTCTCACGCGCGTGCAAAACGCATTGAAACGCTTTGCACTCGCGCTGAAAAATCGCGCATTTTCCCGCAACGCACCCGCATCTTGTCTGGCCCTCACACGTGACACCCATGTGAAAGAGGCATTACTGTTTTGCTCCTGGTGGTGGAACAATCCTTTTCTTGTATACTACAAATTACTACCTGTTTACACATTCACTAATAGCTCAGTGTGTTATTAGATTGATTCCCAAGCATCCCATTGGTTTGAATCCAGCAGAAGCCATGAAAAAAATCTTTTCCCAAGAAAAGAGAAACAGCATCATTCAGCTTATCGATAGCTGTGTCTCAACCAAGAGATGGCAGTGGATGTGGCTTGTATGCTTTATAATAGTGAGATCACAGATGTCCATGCAAGCACCGTGTGACGCACATTACACAAGTCTGGAATGGTGGCCCAAAAAAAACGTGAAAAAGTCTCAACTTCAATATCATTAAAAGCGTCGGCTCAAGTTTGCAAAAAAGCGCAAACAGTGGACAGTACAGTCGTGGCCAAAAGTTTTGAGAATGACACAAATATTAGTTTTCACAAAGTTTGCTGCTAAACTGCTTTTAGATCTTTGTTTCAGTTGTTTCTGTGATGTAGTGAAATATAATTACACGCACTTCATACGTTTCAAAGGCTTTTATCGACAATTACATGAGATTTATGCAAAGTATTATGTCAGTATTTGCAGTGTTGGCCCTTCTTTTTCAGGACCTCTGCAATTCGACTGGGCATGCTCTCAATCAACTTCTGGGCCAATTCCTGACTGATAGCAACCCATTCCTTCATAATCACTTCTTGGAGTTTGTCAGAATTAGTGGGTTTTTGTTTGTCCACCCGCCTCTTGAGGATTGACCACAAGTTCTCAATGGGATTAAGATCTGGGGAGTTTCCAGGCCATGGACCCAAAATGTCAACGTTTTGGTCCCCGAGCCACTTAGTTATCACTTTTGCCTTATGGCACGGTGCTCCATCGTGCTGGAAAATGCATTGTTCTTCACCAAACTGTTGTTGGATTGTTGGAAGAAGTTGCTATTGGAGGGTGTTTTGGTACCATTCTTTATTCATGACTGTGTTTTTGGGCAAAATTGTGAGTGAGCCCACTCCCTTGGATGAGAAGCAACCCCACACATGAATGGTCTCAGGATGCTTTACTGTTGGCATGACACAGGACTGGTGGTAGCGCTCACCTTTTCTTCTCCGGACAAGCCTTTTTCCAGATGCCCCAAACAATCGGAAAGAGGCTTCATCGGAGAATATGACTTTGCCCCAATCCTCAGCAGTCCATTCACCATACTTTCTGCAGTAGATCAATCTGTCCCTGATGTTTTTTTTGGAGAGAAGTGGCTTCTTTGCTGCCCTTCTTGACACCAGGCCATCTTCCAAAAGTCTTCACCTCACTGTGCGTGCAGATGCGCTCACACCTGCCTGCTGCCATTCCTGAGCAAACTCTGCACTGGTGGCACTCCGATCCCGCAGCTGAATCCTCTTTAGGAGACGATCCTGGCGCTTGCTGGACTTTCTTGGACGCCCTGAAGCCTTCTTAACAAGAATTGAACCTCTTTCCTTGAAGTTCTTGATGATCCTATAAATTGTTGATTGAGGTGCAATCTTAGTAGCCACAATATCCTTGCCTGTGAAGCCATTTTTATGCAACGCAATGATGGCTGCACGCGTTTCTTTGCAGGTCACCATGGTTAACAATGGAAGAACAATGATTTCAAGCATCACCCTCCTTTTAACATGTCAAGTCTGCCATTTTAACCCAATCAGCCTGACATAATGATCTCCAGCCTTGTGCTCGTCAACATTTTCACCTGAGTTAACAAGACGATTACTGAAATGATCTCAGCAGGTCCTTTAATTACAGCAATGAAATGCAGTGGAATGGTTTTTTGGGGATTAAGTTAATTTTCATGGCAAAGAAGGACTATGCAATTCATCTGATCACTCTTCATAACATTCTGGAGTATATGCAAATTGCTATTATAAAAATTTAAGCAGCAACTTTTCCAATTTCCAATATTTATGTAATTCTCAAAACTTTTGGCCACGACTGTAGAAGATTGGCAACAGGTGATTTGGAGAGATGAGACGAAAGTCATTAGACTGGGCTTTGATGGGTGCAAATGAGTCTGAAAGAAACAAGGGAAAAGGGTGCTAACGGATCCGTTATTGAAGGAACTGTCAAGTTCGGTGGAGGAAGTCTGATTATATGGGGTTGTACCACAGCCAAAGGTGTTGGATACCTGACCAGGATCGATGGTGGTCAAAATCCTTCTAATAGCTTTTATTTCCATACACACAAATGCATTGGGAACATTACACATTCTATTCCAAATCAAAACAATAAGAAAATATATCAAATTTGTGTTTTTCCTCTAAAAATTTTTGAAGAAAAGTGAATATTAGACTGTTCACAAAAATAGCAGTGTTTGTATTCTTCTTTGCAATCTCAAACATTCACTATATAAGGCTACTTTCACACTTGCGTTTGGGTGTCCGCCTGGCCGTGCGGAGGCAAACGGATCCGTCCAGACTTACAATGTAAGTCAATGGGGACGGATCCGTTTGAAGTTGACACAATATGGCTCAATCTTCAAACGGATCCGTCCCCCATTGACTTTCAATGTAAAGTCAAAACGGATCCGTTTGCATTATCATGAACAAAAAAAAATATATATATATATTTTTTTTGTTCATGGTAATGCAAACGGATCCGTTCTGAACGGATCTAAGCATTTGCATTATAGGTGCGGATCCGTCTGTGCAGATACCAGACGGATCCGCACCTAACGCAGGTGTGAAAGTAGCCTAAACTGAAAAATGTTTGAAGATTTTGCTTTCCTTTGAATTCCTTAACTAATATTTAGTTGTATAACCGATGTTTCTGAGAACTGCTATACATCTGTGTTGCATGGAGTCAACCAACTTCTGGCACCTGTGAACAGGTATTCCAGCCCAGGATGACTGCACTACATTCCACAGTTCTTCTCTATTTCTTGGTTTTGCCTCAGAAACTGCATTTTTTTATGTCATCCCACAAGTTCTCTATTGGATTATGACCCGGGGATTGGGCTGGCCACTCCATAACGTCAATCTTGTTGGTCTGGAACCAAGATGTTGCACGTTTACTGGTGTGTTTGGGGTTGTTTTCTTATTGGAACACCCATTTCAAGGGCATTTCCTCTTCAGCATAAGGCAGCATGAGGCAGCATGAGGCAGCATTAGGCAGCATAAGGCAGCAAGTATTCTGTTATATATAACATATGTATATGGTTTATTAATGTGTATGTGGGGTTTAAAAATAGAGTAATTACATTATGTGTGTAGTGTATATGATGTAGCTATGTACACTGCGTGCAGAATTATTAGGCAAATGAGTATTTTGACCACATCATCCTCTTTATGCATGTTGTCTTACTCCAAGCTGTATAGGCTCGAAAGCCTACTACCAATTAAGCATATTAGGTGATGTGCATCTCTGTAATGAGAAGGGGTGTGGTCTAATGACATCAACACCCTATATTAGGTGTGCATAATTATTAGGCAACTTCCTTTCCTTTGGCAAAATGGGTCAAAAGTAGGACTTGACAGGCTCATTAAAGTCAAAAATAGTGAGATATCTTGCAGAGGGATGCAGCACTCTTAAAATTGCAAAGCTTCTGAAGCGTGATCATCGAACAATCAAGCGTTTCATTCAAAATAGTCAACAGGGTCGCAAGAAGCGTGTGGAAAAACCAAGGCGCAAAATAACTGCCCATGAACTGAGAAAAGTCAAGCGTGCAGCTGCCAAGATGCCACTTGCCACCAGTTTGGCCATATTTCAGAGCTGCAACATCACTGGAGTGCCCAAAAGCACAAGGTGTGCAATACTCAGAGACATGGCCAAGGTAAGAAAGGCTGAAAGACGACCACCACTGAACAAGACACACAAGCTGAAACGTCAAGACTGGGCCAAGAAATATCTCAAGACTGATTTTTCTAAGGTTTTATGGACTGATGAAATGAGAGTGAGTCTTGATGGGCCAGATGGATGGGCCCGTGGCTGGATTGGTAAAGGGCAGAGAGCTCCAGTCCGACTCAGACGCCAGCAAGGTGGAGGTGGAGTACTGGTTTGGGCTGGTATCATCAAAGATGAGCTTGTGGGGCCTTTTCGGGTTGAGGATGGAGTCAAGCTCAAGTCCCAGTCCTACTGCCAGTTTCTGGAAGACACCTTCTTCAAGCAGTGGTACAGGAAGAAGTCTGCATCCTTCAAGAAAAACATGATTTTCATGCAGGACAATGCTCCATCACACGCGTCCAAGTACTCCACAGCGTGGCTGGCAAGAAAGGGTATAAAAGAAGAAAATCTAATGACATGGCCTCCTTGTTCACCTGATCTGAACCCCATTGAGAACCTGTGGTCCATCATCAAATGTGAGATTTACAAGGAGGGAAAACAGTACACCTCTCTGAACAGTGTCTGGGAGGCTGTGGTTGCCGCTGCACGCAATGTTGATGGTGAACAGATCAAAACACTGACAGAATCCATGGATGGCAGGCTTTTGAGTGTCCTTGCAAAGAAAGGTGGCTATATTGGTCACTGATTTGTTTTTGTTTTGTTTTTGAATGTTGAGATGTATATTTGTGAATGTTGAGATGTTATATTGGTTTCACTGGTAAAAATAAATAATTGAAATGGGTATATATTTGTTTTTTGTTAAGTTGCCTAATAATTATGCACAGTAATAGTCACCTGCACACACAGATATCCCCCTAAAATAGCTAAAACTAAAAACAAACTAAAAACTACTTCCAAAAATATTCAGCTTTGATATTAATGAGTTTTTTGGGTTCATTGAGAACATGGTTGTTGTTCAATAATAAAATTAATCCTCAAAAATACAACTTGCCTAATAATTCTGCACTCCCTGTATATGTAGTGTCTATATGGTGCATTTATGTGTGTGTAGCGTATATATGGTGTGTGTGTACAGATGTGTCCACACTTAACCTATTCCGGACATAGGGCGTACAGGTACGCCCTGATGTCCTGGTACTTAAGGACACAGGGCGTAACTGTACGTCCTGAGTAGTTCCGATCGCCGCCGGCGGCGGGCGGTGATCAGAACTGGGTGCCTGCTCAAATCATTGAGCAGGCACCCTGGGACAATGCGCCGGGGGTCCTGTGACCCCCCCCGTGTCGGCGATCACAGCAAACCGCAGGTCAATTCAGACCTGCGGTTTGCTGCCTTTCCGGGTTATTCGGGTCTCTGAGGACCCGATAACCTGGAACAGGATGGTGATCGGTGGTGTGATAATACACCACCAATCACCATCCTGCGATCCTGAGAGGTGATGGTGACAACACCTCTCAGGATTGGCTCTCATTGGTTGGCTGGGCGGGCGGGCAGTTCAAATTACTGCAGCGCTCCTCTTCTCCTCCTTTTGTGTCCGGGAGCGAGGAGCACGTCCGAACCTTCAGAGCTGCAGGGATCATCAGCCAACACCCCCATCTGTGCACCACCTGCAAGGTATTTAGGGAAAGGTTAGGGACAGGTTTGATTAGGCAGGGATATTCAGGGAAAGTTAGTGGAAGAAAAAAAAAAAAGCTTTTTGATTGCATCACCCTAAATCGGGTGTCTGGGGTCCACAGCACAGCTGTGTGACCCTAGACCCCCCCCAGGGGTGCTGCAGCTTGCCCCCCTGCCCCCCCAACTTTTTTTGGGGGCGCAAGCAGTTTTTAGTTTTTTTTCTGCGTATGCTGACTGTGGCCGGCACTCTTAGCGTCCGGCCACTGTTAGCGCATTGCACACCCCACCGCTGATCAGCTTTGGACGGCTGATCAGCGAGTTAGAATTTTTTTTATTTTCACATTTTTTGCCCTTTTTTTAGTTATTTTAATTTTTTTTGTCTGTTAGGTTTAGGGTAAGTTCGTGAACACCCGTGCCCCCACACACACGCACACCAAATAAAGTTTAACCCTCACGCACACACACTCCCCTATGGCCCGCCGGATGTTCTCGGCCAAGGAGGAATACGCCCAGCTTGCCTCCGAGTCTGAGAGCCCCAGTGAGGATGACCCCCCTTTCCTTTTGTCACCTGCGTCCTCCTCATCATCTAGCGATGATGATAAGCCCCCAAGGCGGCGGAGACTCCACCAGGCAGACCAAGGGTACCGCCATGCTAGGGACCCTGTGGCACGTACTAGTTTTCCGGACCACCAGATCAGTCCACCTGAGCCCCCCTGCCGGTGGACTTGTCTGGTGTACCCCAGAGCATTTTGAGCCCACGATTCCTGATTTTGTAGGCCAACCAGGAATCCAGATTTCCACAGTGGGCTTCACTGAATATGACTATTTTTGTCTTTTTTTCAGTGACCACTTTGTATATCTGATGGTGGAGCAGACGAACCTGTACGCCCAACAGTTCGTTGCTCAACACTCGGGCTCCTTTTTGGCTAGGGCCGGTGGCTGGACTCCGGTCAGTGCAGCCGAGATGAGGACGTTTTGGGGCCTCGTCAAAAAACCTAGTGTCAGGCATTACTGGAGTGGGGACATCCTCTACCAGATCCCACTTTGCAGTACGTCCATGACACGTACCCAGTTTGAGGCCATCCGGAAATGCCTGCATTATGCAGATAATGCAGCATGTCCCTCCCCCAAGGTGATCCTGCCTATGACCACCTGTACAAAATCAGGCCGGTCATCGATCACTTTGGGGCCAAATTTGTGCAGGCCTATGTACCTCATTGTGTTCAAGGGGAGACTTATTTTCCGTCAGTATGTTCCCTCAAAGCGGGCGAAGTATGGCGTGAAGCTGTACAAATTTTGTGAGAGTACCTCAGGGTACACTTACAAGTTTTGTGTGTACGAGGGGCGAGATTCTCGTATTCAACCCACAGAATGTCCCCCCACTCTGGGTGTTAGCGGGAAACTTGTGTGGGACCTTATGCACCCACTGGTAGAAAAGGGTTACCACCTGTACGTGGATAACTTTTATACTAGTATCCCCTTGTTCCAGTCCCTCGCCACCAGATCCACGTCCGGTTGTGGGACCGTGCTGAAAAATCAACGCGGCCTCCCTACCTACCCCCTCCAGGTACCTATCCCCAGGGGTGAGACCCATGCCCTTACCAGTGGAAACCTGTTGCTGGTCAGATATAAGGACAAGAGGGATGTCCTTGTACTGTCCCCAATTCACGGTAATGGCATTACCCCTGTCCCTGTGCGAGGTACCGTGGCAACGGTCATGAAGCCCGATTGTATCGTCGACTACAATTGGTATATGGGAGGAGTTGATCTCTCTGATCAAGTCCTCCAGCCATATAATACCATGCGCAAAACCCGGGCATGGTAAAAAAAAAAAAAAAAAAGTTGCGGTCTACTTGGTACAGGTTGCCTTGTACAACTCTTTTGTGCTGTCCCGGAGTGCTGGCAACACAGGGAAATTCCTTCAGTTCTATGAGGCAGTCCTCAAGGCCCTGATCTTTTCTGACCGGGAAAGAGCAGGCCAGAGTACCTCGGGAACTGGAGGCGCCCGGATCGTCCCTGGCCAACACTTTCCAGGTGTGGTCTCCCATACTGGAAAGAAGGGACGGACCCAAAAAAAGTGCAGAGTGTGTCACAGGAGTTGGATACAGAAGGACACCACCACTCAATGTTACACGTTCCCCGATCATCCGGGCCTCTGCATTGACGGTTGCTTCAGGGAGTACCACACTTCCATGGAGTACTAAATTTATATTCCCCTTCCACAATTTAGCCACTGACAATCGTATAAAAAACTATGGTTCTCAGACTTGAGACACTAAAACAAAAAATATTTTTTTCTAAAATACACTGCTCAAAAAAATAAAGGGAACACAAATATAACACATCCTAGATCTGAATTAATTAAATATTCTTCTGAAATACTTTGTTCTTTACATAGTTGAATGTGCGGACAACAAAATCACACAAAAATAAAAAAATGGAAATCAAATTTTTTAATTTTTTAACCCATGGAGGTCTGGATTTGGAGTCACACTCAAAATTAAAGTGGAAAAACACACTACAGGCTGATCCAACTTTGATGTAATGTCCTTAAAACAAGTCAAAATGAGGCTCAGTAGTGTGTGTGGCCTCCACGTGCCTGTATGACCTCCCTACAACACCTGTGCATGCTCCTGATGAGGTGGCAGACGGTCTCCTGAGGGATCTCCTCCCAGACCTGGACTAAAGCATCTGCCAACTCCTGGACAGTTTGTGGTGCAACGTGACGTTGGTGGATAGAGCGAGACATGATGTCCCAGATGTGCTCAATTGGATTCAGGTCTGGGGAACGGGCGGGCCAGTCCATAGAATCAATGCCTTCGTCTTGCAGGAACTGCTGACACACTCCAGCCACATGAGGTCTAGCATTGTCTTGCATTAGGAGGATCCCAGGGCCAACCGCACCAGCATATGGTCTCACAAGGGGTCTGAGGATCTCATCTCGGTACCTAATGGCAGTCAGGCTACCTCTGGCGGGCACATGGAGGGCTGTGCGGCCCTCCAAAGAAATGCCACCCCACACCATTACTGACCCAATGCCAAACCGGTCATGCTGGAGGATGTTGCAGGCAGCAGAACGTTCTCCACGGCGTCTCCAGACTCTGTCACATGTGCTCAGTGTGAACCTGCTTTCATCTGTGAAGAGCACAGGGCGCCAGTGGCGAATTTGCCAATCTGTGTGTTCTCTGACAAATGCCAAACGTCCTGCACGGTGTTGGGCTGTAAGCACAACCCCCACCTGTGGACGTCGGGCCCTCATATCACCCTCATGGAGTCTGTTTCTGACCGTTTGAGCAGACACATGCACATTTGTGGCCTGCTGGAGGTCATTTTGCAGGGCTCTGGCAGTGCTCCTCCTGTTCCTCCTTGCACAAAGGCGGCGGTAGCGGTCCTGCTGCTGGGTTGTTGCCCTCCTACGGCCCCCTCCACGTCTCCTGATGTACTGGCCTGTCTCCTGGTAGCGCCTCCATGCTCTGGACACTACGCTGACAGACACAGCAAACCTTCTTGCCACAGCTCGCATTGATGTGCCATCCTGGATAAGCTGCACTACCTAAGCCACTTGTGTGGGTTGTAGACTCCGTCTCATGCTACCACTAGAGTGAAAGCACCGCCAGCATTCAAAAGTGACCAAAACATCAGCTAGGAAGCATAGGAACTGAGAAATGGTCTGTGGTCACCACCTGCAGAACCACTCCTTTATTGGGAGTGTCTTGCTAATTGCCTATAATTTCCACCTGTTGTCTATCCCATTTGCACAACAGCATGTGAAATTGATTGTCACTCAGTGTTGCTTCCTAAGTGGACAGTTTGATTTCACAGAAGTGTGATTGACTTGGAGTTACATTGTGTTGTTTAAGTGTTCCCTTTATTTTTTTGAGCAGTGTATTATTTAGTAAAACTAAAATAAATAAAAAAGTTGACATATTAGATATCGCCACATCCATAAGAATCTGCTCTATAAAAATACCCCATGACATAACCCCTCAGATTAACACGGTCAAAAAAATGAAATAAAAACGGTACCAAAAAAGCTATTTTTTGGCAAATTTTCCATTTTAATCCGTTTTTTTTTCTGTAAGGCTACTTTCACACTAGCGTTCGGGTGTCCGCTCCTGAGCTCCGTTTGAAGGGGCTCACGAGCGGCCGCGAACGCATCCGTCTGGCTCTAATGCATTCTCAGTGGAGGCGGATCCACTGAGAATGCATCCGCCTGCCAGCGTTCAGCCTCCGCTCCGCTCAGTGAGCGCACACCTGAACGCTGCTTGCAGCGTTCGGGTGTCCGCCTGGCCGTGCGGAGGCGAGCGGATCCTTCCAGACTTATAATGGAAATCAATGGGGACGGATCCGCTTGAAGATGACACTATATGGCTCAATCTTCAAGCGGATCCGTCCCCCATTGACTTTCAATGTAAAGTCTGAACGGATCCGCTCAGGCTACTTTCAGACTTAGAAATTTTTCTAAGTTATAATGCAGACGGATCCGTTCTGAACGGATGCAAACGTCTGCATTATAGGAGCGGATCCGTCTGATGAAACATCAGACGGATCCGCTCCGAACGCTAGTGTGAAAGTAGCCTAACAAAGCAAGGGTTAACAACCAAACAAAACTTAATATTTATTACCCTGATTCTGCAGTTTACAGAAACACCCCATATGTGGTCATAAACTGCTGTATGACCAAACGGCAGGGCGCAGAAGGAGAGGAACGCCGTATGGTTTCTGGAAGGCAGATTTTGATGGCCTTTTTTTTTTTTTGGCACCATGTCCCATTTGAAGCACCCCTAGAGTAGAAACTCCATAAAAGCAACCCCATCTAAGAAACTACACCCCTCAAGGTATTCAAAACTGATTTTACTAACTTTATTAACCCTTTAGGTGTTCAACAGTTTATGGCAAATGGAGATGAAATTTCAGAATTTATATTTTTGGTAACCTTGCCTCACAAAAATGTAATCTAGATAAACCAAAAATCATATGTACCCTAAATATAGTCCCAACAAAACTGCCACCTTATCCCGTAGTTTCCAAAATGGGGTCACTTTTATGGAGTTTCTACTCTAAGGGTGCATCAGGGGGGCTTCAAATGGGACATGGTGTGAATAAACAAGTCCAGCAAAATCTGCCTTCCAAAAACCACACAGCGCACCTTTCCCTCTACGCCCTACTGTGTGCCCGTACAGTAGTTAACGGCCACATATGGGGTGTTTCTGCAAACTACAGAATCGGGGCAATAAATCTTGCATTTTGTTTGGCTGTTAACCCTTGCTTTGTAACTGGAAAAAATTGATTAAAATGGAAAATTTGCCAAAAATTGAGGGGTGTAGTTTCTACAATGGGGTGGTTTCTATTATGTAAGCCTCAGAAAGTGACTTCAGACCTGAACTGGTCCCTAAAAATTGGATTTTTAAAAATTTCTGAAAAATTTCAAGATTTGCTTCTAAACTTCTAAGCTTTGTAACGTCCCCAAAAACTGATCCAAACATGAAGTAGACATATGGGGAATGTAAAGTAATAACTATTTTTTCAAATATATTATAGAAGTAAAGAAATTGAAACTTGGAAATGTGCACATTTTTCCAAAATTTTGGTAAATTTGGTATTTTTTTATAAATAAAAATGATTTTTTTTTACTTCATTTTACCAGTGTCATGAAGTACAATATGTGATGAAAAAACAATCTCAGAATGGCCTGGATAAGTCCAAGCGTTTTAAAGTTATCCCCACATAAAGTGACTGATCAGATTTGCAAAAAATGGCCTGGTCCTTAAGGTGAAAATGAGCCCGGTCCCTAAGGGGTTAAAGGGGTTGTCCGGGATTGGGGACG
Source organism: Bufo bufo (assembly GCF_905171765.1). Lineage (NCBI taxonomy): Eukaryota > Metazoa > Chordata > Amphibia > Anura > Bufonidae > Bufo > Bufo bufo. The sequence continues at coordinate 481,450,231 of NC_053392.1, read as the reverse complement.
TTGTTCTAAGTGTACAACAGTGACACAAATATTACACACATGCCTGTCCTACCTTTGCCACACATGTCTGATGCCCCGTTTTCATATAGCAAATTCTCAGCTGGAAGTGCCTATTTTTTCATAGTCAGTGACGTACCGGGTCTCTTGCTGCAGAGCGAAGCCTCTTCTTCCGCTTCGCAGGGAGCCCGGTGACGTCACCAACAGCCTCAGTGATTATTCTGATCGCAGGGAGGGGCGGTAACTAGGCTGAAAGAAATCGCTCTAAGCCACACCCCTCCAGCCCAGTGATGTCACCATCAGCCTCAGTAATTATGCAGATCGCAGGGAGGAGCGGTAACTAAAGGAGGCAGAATATTAATGAGGGGGCAGAGTTACGTCGGAGATGATAGTTAGCTGTAACCACGTGATGCCGCGCTGGGACCCACAGGGCAGTGCGGCAGGAAGTTAGGCAAAGATAAACATAGATGTAAACAATGCGTGGGGGACCGTCGGAGCCCTTTAGAAGTGGCAAAAATACCTCAAAACATATGGGTGGAACTTTAATCAGCTGTTAATAGCGAATAAACTTTAAAAAAAAAAAAATTTGATCCCGGACAATCCCTTTAACTGTTCATTTATCTCAACTTTACCAGATATGTGTATCACAAAATTCCAATGCTATAATTCAAGATCAAGCTTGTTAATGTTTACAGATACCAAATGTACCTACAATACAACTGCTCAGACAGCAGATTGTGTTAATAGCCAAGACATGTACACTAGGTCGCTTAGCCTTGTATCTAATCTCATCATGTGTGATATTTGCCTGATAAGCTGCTGTATCTAATACTATTATGTGTGATACTGTCGACTGAGCTGTGTATACAATTCCTTCATATATTATACCACCTGCTGTACCATCTAGGCAATCTTATCATGTATAATGCAGTGTGCTGAGCTATGCATCTAAACCCATCATACATACTGTTTGTTGTACCATTTATCTAATCCTACCATGTGCGATACTGTCTGCTGAGCTGTGTATCTAATCCTATCACGTGTGATACCACCTGCTGAACTGATGTATCTAATCTTATATGTGATCCGGCCTGTTGTTCCATGTATCTAATCCTATGTAGAGTTTTGCTGAAATCCGCCGGTGGGTTTGTGGTGGAACTGGGAATACAAACATTGTCGCCTCTAGGTCTAGGTACAAACACAGATTTGTGTCTAGAATACACACAATGGGACACACATTTCATTTATTGAGGTAAAATATCACCCTTTATTTCATTATTGTCTTGACATCAGTTGAAACTTCCATCAAAAGATTGTGCTTTCAAAATATTCAGCTGCAATATTCTCCATACTAAAATTCAAGTATATTTAGCATGTACGAGGTATATTTCATGGTTGCGCCATTTCCTCTCTATCCATAGACATCAAATTTTTGTTCGTTTTACAATAGTGATAGCTGCCTTTAAACAAAGAAATAAAATAAAATCTGTAATTGAATTGCTGCTTCCGGTGCTCTCTGTTATCCAATTATTTCCATTCTTTTCCTGATTAAAGAAGCAATTAACAATATGGAGAATACATAGGTAAAACAATGACTGCCACATCCATGAATCCTGTTCTTTGGGATAAACCAGAGATTGGATTAATAATAAGCCAAATAAGTTAAAATAGTTTAATTTTAATTAATCCTCCAAAAATGCTCTAAGACGGCGACTAAAACTATAAAACCAAACACCCATAAACAGAAGATCATTTAGGTTACACAAAGATAATCAAGTGTACAGGATACATTTTATTAAAAGGGGTTGTTCACTGGGCAGCCACCCTCTGTGCTGGGGCAGTGCTGGGGGAAGGGGTGTTCACACACCCAGAGAAGAGAGTAGGGATGCTCAACCTGCAGCTGTCTAGCTTTTGCAAAACTACAGCTCCCAGCATGCCCTAGTAGCTGTAGGCTGTCCAGGCATACTGGGAGTTGTAGTTTTGCAACAGCCGGAGGGCCGCAGGTTAAAACTGTATTTCTGACAGTGCTGGGTCACCTGTGCAGTCAGCTGGTAGACCTTCTAAATGAAGATGTGTTGCCCGCAGTAGACAACCTCTTTAAACCAATTATTTCTCTGATGCCCTATAAAAGATTGTCCATGTCGTCTACTGTTAAGGTGCATTTACACGGCCCCAGAATCGGGCAGATTATTGGGAACTAATGTTCCTCCTAGCGGTCGTTCTCGACAATCTGGCCATGTAAATGTGCCGCCAATCACCTGATGAAAAAGCGAAACACTCGTTCATCGGGTGATCCCGTTATTTGTGCAGGCATCACCAATCATGGCTTCTGGGCAGCAGATTGTGCGGTCTAAACAGCGATCTGCTCAGAGACCATAATTCTGTATGAGGAGGAGGGATGGCTATTGCGATCCCCCTTCCTCATACAGTGAAGGAGATTGTTGCATGTAAACGCAGCGGTCTCCCTCACTGAACGAGCAGCCGACTGCTTTCTTCCAGTTAATCGGCTGCCCAGTTGGCCCCTGTAAATCCAGCTTTAGTCATATCACCATAGAATTGTATGATGATCTAAGTTCACTTAATTTAAATCAAAAAGGGATGTGTCTTGTGGCCACAATACAGACCCTGAAATGCAGCAGTGTTACAACTATGTGAAAGGAGGACATGCTTCAATTTCAAAACCAGGTATTTATGGTGTCTGAACGAAGGGCAACATAAACTACTGACAGATCCCATTAGCAAAATGCTACGTCACTTTCTTTAATTGACTCGGCCATTTTGCTAAAATCTTGTATTGATCAGCTCCAGCGCATGTGGATGAGTCCTGAATATTCATGAGCTCCTGATTTTTTTATGACCCCCCACCACCCCCACCAATTCAGTTTGGAAAAAAAAAAACTGTCGATCTATGGTGGTCATGAATATCAGGACTTTTTGGCATTCACAGGAGCCGTTCTAATCTAGCAGCATAAAACTGCTGACAGATTCACTTTAAAAGGGTTTAGGGCCAGAAGGGGTTAAAAGAAAAAATAAAGCATTACTCTTCCTCACTGATCTCCCACTGCTTTGGGCCCTGCTGTTTTCTACTTCCTGTTCCCAGTTGGACACACAGGAAATGGCTAAAAATGCCTGCTTAGCCAATCACTGGCCACAATGGCGACCTGCGTCAGCCAGTAATTAGTAGAGCAGCATTCCCTGCCATTCCCTGTGTGTCAACCCGGGACCACAACGTGAAGTCAGCCTGGACCAGAATGGCAGCAGTGAGCAATTGCAGAGAAATGCCTCTTATTTTTTAACCCTTCTTGGGTCGTTCCCCCCCTCTCTTGAATTTTTTTCTCCTTCCAGAAAAAAAATATTAAACTTGGAAATTTGTCAAAGCTAGTGAAAGCAAAAAATTGAGCAACTGCTCATAACAGCAACCAATCTTACTTGCTACTAAGTCGCCAAAAGACCGTAAATAACAGTTTGAAGGTGGGTGGTTGCTATGGGCAAGTCCTTCACTTTCCACTGGGGTATAATATATATATATATATATATATATAGTGTTAGCCCATGTATGCTCCCTGTAAGCACCATAGGCATGTACTGAAAGCCACATCCACTGTAGAAAGGAGGAGGGACACAGGAAATATGGGTTTTAAAAGACGACTACCCAGGAGGATGGTTCATTCCAAACTTATCTTAAACATGTACCAAATTCGCAAAATATTTGGCACCTGAAAGACTGAATGATTTAAGTATTAAACAGGGGGTTTTGCCATCAATACAACTTGTGGCATAGCACAGCACTATGCAGGTACTGCCTCTTAGCTAGGATATGCCCCCATTGTCCTATAGGTGAGGGTCCCACCACTGGGACCCGCACCTATATAGAGAATGGAGCCCCAAAAGTGAAGAAGGGTGCACTGAACATGTGCAAGCGCGCTCCATTCATTTTCTATGGGGCCGGCGAAAATAGCTCGGCTATTTCAGTCAAGCCCATAGAAGTGAATGGGAGCGGTGGCCGGTCATGCGCGTTGCGCTCCTATTCACTTCTATGGGGTGCCGGCTTGGTGGTGGCCGGACCGGAGTCCTCCAGCCACCACCTTGTGGGGCTCTGTTCCTGATATAGGTGCTGGTCCCAGCGGTGGGACCCGCACCTATAAGACAATGGGGGCATATCCTAGTGATATTCCCCCATTGTCTATGATGAGACAACCCCTTTAAGTTCAATGGGGTTTTGTAGCAGTTCCCTGGCCAGTGCCTGCTCGGTGCATTTCAGAGAACGTGTCTAGGGCGATTCTATTGATCACCAATCATTTTTATTTCTAAAACCCCTTTAAAACCCCTTTACAAATTAAAGGGGTTGTCCGGTTTCTAACACTGATGACCTTTTTTCGCAGGATAGGTCATTAATATCATATTGAAAGGGTTCCGACTCCTGCCCCCTCCCGATCCTGAGGATAGCTCATCAATATCCGAAACCGGACAACCCTTTTAATATTCCTACCAGCTCTCTAAACACAAATGATTTGCTTGGTGTAACCTACAAACACATTTATAATTATAGGGGTTGTATCAGGATTCTACAAGTGATGGCCTAGTCTCCGGATAGGCCTTCACTATCTGATCAGTGGGGGTCCAACATCCCAAACCCCAGCCGATCAGTTGTTCTGCAGGAGCTCCGGCGCTGGAATCGCACAGCTCTCCACTGTGTACTGCATGGGGCTGGTAACGGCAGCGCTTCTCCCATTCATATCAATGACCGCAGTGCCGCAGTTACAAGCTGCATCCACTGCACAGTGAACGGAGCCGTCTAGTTCCGAGCTGAAGCTGCTGCAGAACAGCTGATTGGCGGAGGTGCAGTTCTGGACTCCCAATCCTAAGAATAGGCCATCACTTGGAATACTGGACAACCCCATTAAAAAAAAAGTGAAAGCCAGACACAGAAATAAAAATCACAGGCAATCATCAATGCAAAACAGAATTCTGACCAGTAATATGAGGGCCAGTAGCTTTTTTGATTTCACATTATGAACATTTTGGTTTGGTCTCTTAATTGCTCCATGTCATAATATCAGTTCAAGTTTTAATGAAAATGTAAAAAAAACAAATACCCAAAGTGGTAAAGAACCTAGTTTGTTCACAATTGCACTTTTTTTCAGGAAATAATAAAAACAAAAAATATAATTTAAATAGGCAAAAGGTCCCATTCAGTATAAATCTAGAACCCGTCATGATTTCTTGATGCAGCGAAAGGAAGAGTCAGTGTTCAGGACTTCGATCATTGCTCTCAGTGTAGGAAATGATTCCGATACAGATGGAAGGCTCTTGTATGAAGCGGGCAAGCTACGGTACAAAACAACATACTAGATTAATATGGCAGGGGTTATCTAACATTTCTTTATTGCATGCATCCACCCTTTGTGTAGAGTAATACATTTTACACTGGTACATATTAAAAATTGCTTACTGGGGGAGCGGGGTGCTCCCAGTCCAATTATATGCGGTGGCCACTTCCAGGATCATGTGTCGTACAATGGGCATGTGATCTTAGCCTGGTTACAACACACAATGCTGTACCAATGTAAAAGGTATTACTCTATACAAGGGGTTACATGCAATAATAAAAAAAATAATATTTGGATAACTTCTTTAAGTACACCTACATACACACAATGAATACATAGCTACGGTAGATAGGTACTTTTATATCTCCCACCACCAGAGGGAGCTTGCTGTATACGGTATGTATTTATATAGTTCTAACTGACCATTACAGAATCAGTGGGGTGATTTATCATAGACCGACACACAGGCTTCGTCATATTTTAGGTGCATTCTCCGGCAGTCCTTGTCCTTAAAAAGAAATCTTCGGTAGCTCTGAGCTGAGATTTCTGTCTTTAATATGGCGTAAATGAAGATAAATGTGCTGGCCCCCTTCTCGGAAAGTGGTGAGGGCTGCATAGAAATGCCACTTGGGGGAAAAAAAACTGTCACAGTGGCATTTAAAAAGTCACAAACGTGTAACCCCCGTAGATGTGAAAGGGAGCTGTGGGAACGGCGTAGCACAGCCAGCTTAGCTAAGATTGGAATACCTTTTTAGGATTCATGCACACAATATTTTTGCAAATCCATTGACTTCAATGGGTCTGTTGTCGGCCAAGTCTTATGTTCTATCACTTTGTGGAATGGATGCTGAAAGCACATGGATCATCCATGTGCTTTCTGCATTCTATATCCGTTCCGCAAAAAGACAGAATATGTCCGCAAAATGCGGACCACAGACCCATGGAAGTAAACGCATCCACAAAAAACACAGCACATGGAACAGATCCGCAATTTGCGGCCTGCACGACAGATACATTCATGTGCCTATAATAGGAAAACTGAAACCAAACTTCTGTTCCTAATGATGCATACGCTGTTTATCGTCATTAATAACATCACATGTAAAAGGTCCGAGACCCGAGATCCATTTTATGTGGCACAGAATTGTTTTGTTCCTGTGGTATTTTTGCCTTATTTTTTTATACCGTTTATACAAAATTAAAAAGTTTTTCATGTACCTTCTTAGATTCATCCAGCTTTTGGAAGTTTTGCTGAATGCTTCTGATCCTAGTGCAGTCATAGCTTCAAAATCCACCAGCTAAAAACAAAATGATGGCGATTAGCTCAGAAGCGCCAGCTTCTATGTACGGTAAACGCTAAATCACATGACTACAGAATAACTTCTAAAAACATAAAAACAGCATTGTCCTACTAAAAGGAGGGAGAAGTATGTGCTCACACAAAGTATTAAAATTCAGGACTTCATTTGTGCACAGGAATCGGACAGTCTGGCCTAACTGAGAAAGCAGACATACCTTTGCTTTAGGAATCTTCCCTGAAACCTCTTTTCCACTGGCCATCAAAGCCCCCATGATCACAGAATAGGCAACCACACTAAGACGGAGAGAAAAAAAGAAAAAAACTGGGAAGTTGCTTTAGATGACATTGCTATTTAAATGAGAGAGATTTTAGTCTCAGATCCAGAAGTTAAAGAGGACCTTTCACCTCTTCTGACAGGTCTGTTTTAATAGCTTCATGCAACCCCCATGTAATAACAATTCCGGAGCATCTATTCTTATGTCTGTATGTTGTCCCATTCCTGTATTGTTTCTACTAGAAGTTATGAATGAGTTGCTATTAGCCTTCAGTAAGGGTACAGAGGGGTGGTAACAAGTTGGGGGCGTGTCCCTGCACAGTCTGACTCTATCCAATCAGTGCTGCTATTTTCAGACTGTGCAGGTACCCCCCCCCCCCCCCAACTGGTTACCACCCCTCTGTACCCTTACTACAGACTGCTAGCAATTCATTCATAACTTCTAGTGCAAATAATAAAGGAACAGCACAACATAGAGTCATAAGAATAGATGCTCCAGAATTGTTAGTACGTGGGGAATGCATGAAGCTATTAAAAGAGGCAGATCAGGAGTGGTGACAGGTCCTCTTTAACTGAGGGCAGTTACACTGTTCTTATCCCAGGTCACTCACCAAATCCCCAGTTACTCCTTTCCCAACACCACCCATGTTCCCCACTGCTACCTGCTCCCTCTTGACACACAGGGAATGATCAATCAGCTAATCACTAGCCACAGTGGTGAGCCACCTCATCCCACAATTGGCTGAGGGCAATGTCAGAATGGGAGCAGGAGGAGAACAGTTAAGGGTAGGTCTTGTTATTTTGTTTAATTTTGTAGAACATTGGTTTAAAAGTAAATTTTTATTTGCATGCTAACTCTTTAAAAGGAACACTTCCATAACAGAGGGGTATTTTTTAACTCAATATTCATAGAAAACACACAGAGAAAAACCTTATATAGATAGGTAATCCATTGTCAGTTTATGGCTGCTATGAGGGACGATGTTATCTGAAGGGTAATCCTCATAATAAAACTAGGTGTAGAATTGGGATAACAGTATCTCAGCTCTTTTGTTATCTTGATAGGCCTAGATAAAGATGTCCACAGAAGAGGACTGCACTTATCAGTGTAATATGTGATACTCTAAAGGCTGCATTACATTAAAAGATCAGGCGGACTATTGTAAGGAGGGAAGCGTTCCTTCTGGGCAATCGCCTGCTTGTCAGCGGTGGGGACTGCTGCTATTACATGTAGCGATCTTCTCCAGAGTATGGGGAGGAGCGATCGCTAATGCCATTGCTTGTCCCCATACTGACTAATTGTTTGCCGGCAGTCGATCAGGATTAGACAGCACTATCTACCGCCGGCAAACAATGATTTTTAAGCATGCTGGATTTTAAAGCATCTGGATTACCCCATGAACGAGTGTTTGCTCGTTCATCAGGTAATCGGCGGCAGTATTACATTGCCAGATCATCGCTAATGAGCCCCAAGTGACTCCAGGGGGCGCACTCTGGTCGCAATGATAGTATGACTCTGGAAATCAAGCAAGACTGTTTGCTGTGCTAACAAACAGGAAGTTAAAGATCCCGGACTGGAAGTGGAATAAAGTGACTTCAAAAAATTTATCCCAGAAAACCACTGATCGATTATTATATTATATTTATATATATATATATATATATATATATATATATATATATATATATATATATATATATATATATATATATATATATATATATATAAAAATTACATAGCATATTCACATATAGGCTAATATGTAGTAATCTTTTCCATTAAAAAGTGTCCCTTTAACCATTTAGAAGTAAATATGGATAATGGATCAGAGAAGCTTGGACCAGTTCAATTAGCCAATGAAAAAAAGTCTTGAGATGTGTAATTAACATGTGTATTTAACGTTGCTAGCAATTCCAGTGTACATATAAGTTTACTGGTCCTTAAAGTGCACCAACCATCAAAAGGCAGCCGATGTGGATGTATAAAAGATTGTACAACCAGAAATGCTTAATGACCTGAAGATTCCCAAGCTTTTATTTCTACTTCCCCTACATTCTATAAATCCACATTTACTGGACTCTTCATTATGTCAGTTAAGAGCTGGACTGTATGCTCGGAGCTAATCAGACACCCCTTGCCCCTCCCCCTCCCAGCATGGGTCCCAAAGACACATCAGGTACATCCTCTCCTCTTGGTCTATTACTCTATACACAATTTTGAGGACATAGTGGTTTGTTAACATTTACAGAGAACCTGCAATCTGGGAAAATGCCACCACAGACTGTTAAAAACCAGTTTCCTGTAATAGAAAATATTACAATATTCCTTGTATGTACATGTACTACTTATCTGGAAAAAAAAAAAAGAACATCTGACATTTCAGACATCAGAAAAGCAGGATTGAATGACCCAAGGACTGAAATGCTAGTGTAACAGGTCCTCCTGTCTTGGTCTCTTGCAGATCTTTGCATAAGGACCAGTTGACATGAAGTTTGGCTATTCTTTTCAGACATCGGTCTGATTTATTTTGTTTAAACAAATCCATAGGTTTTTAAAGGGGCTTCCATCATAATAAGGGGACTTTCATATTAGCGCTGGTTATTTCCGTTCTGCTTCGTTGGAGGAGCAGAACAACGAAAATAGGATTCCATGCATAACTGACATGAACAGAGCCAAACAGACCCCATTGACTATAATGGGGTTCTTTTAGTTTCCATTCTGTGCAGGACTTTCATGTCCGCTCTTTTTTAGCTAAAATTGCGATGGAGACCATGAACAGAGCCTCCAACGCAGGTAGGAAAACGCTCTTAAAAGTGTCTGTTTTTGTTTGACAAGTTTCCCTCTGGATCAGATTTTTTAAAGGACAAACAATGGAGGTCTCCTCATTTTTCTGTCCTGTTGAACAGAATCCCAAATGGATATGTTATTCTGCACTATGTATGTCTATTGCAACAGGATGCTAAAGGATTCACATCCTGTTGCATGATCCTGCTAGACTTTTTCTTTATGTAAAAAAAAATATATATAAAAAATGAAAAAAAGAAAGAAAAAACAAAACATACAACATGACATTTCGACAGTATGAAAAAAACCTGGTATTAATTTAGCCTAACACTCACAGATTCCTCAAACTAATTCGACTTACCTGGCTCCCCGCGTCGCTCCTGGTTCCAGCACGGGTGCCGCTGCTTCTCTCCGTGCGCGTATGAAATCATCCGATGGGGGTAGGGGGCCAGCCAATGGCAGGTGGTGACTGGGACGAGCCTCCCTAAAGTCAACCGTGATGCTCAGGAAGCTCGTCCCTGTCGCCACCTGCCATTGGCTGACCCGTTCCCCTTCCGCCCGCCCTCCACCACCAGATGTTTTCATCCGCGCACGGGAAGAAGCGACGTGGGGAGCGGGGAGCCAGGTAAGTAGCATCAGTGTGAGGGGCTCGGGCATATGGGGGGCATTTGCAGGCTCGGATAACCCCTTTAAGTTATTTCTTGATTGAGAATTGGGACCCAGTCAATACTGTAACCTGCACACTCGCATAACGCCAGCTGCTGAACCCCATAGGTATTAGAAAAGCACATAATGATGGCAGCAAAAAAAATAAAAAAAGTATAAATAAAAAGCTTTAGATTTTGAAAAATCGGAGCAAACTTTTTAATCCTTTCAAGACCAAGCCATTTTTCACCTTCGTGACCAGGCTTAATTTTGCAAAATGGTGATAACTTTGGAATGCTTTTATTTATCCAAGCCATTCTGAGACTGTTTTCTCGTGACATCTCGTACTTGACGTTAGGGGTAAATTTGAGTTGATAACTTTTACCTTTATATTATAAAAAATCCAAAATTTACAGAAAATTTGGGAAAATTAAAAATATTCTAAATTTGAATTTCTACACATTAAAGGCAGATAATGATACCTCATTAGATAGTTTTTACTTAAAGAGGACCTGTCACCTCTCCTGACCTGCCTATTTTAATAGCTACATGATCCCCCACGTACTAACAATTCTGGAGCATCTATTCTTATGGCTCCATGTTGTGCCGTTCCTTTATTATTTGCACTAGAAGTTATGAATGAATTGCTATTAGCCTTCAGTAAGGGTACGGAGGGGAGGTAACCAGTTGGGGGGGTGTACCGGCAGTCTGAATCTATCCAATCAGTGCTGCCATTTTCAGACTGTGCAGATACACCCCCTCAACTGGTTACCTCCCCTCTGTACCCTTACTGAAAGCCCTCACAGCGCGGCAGCCTGATGGTTGAGAGAGGAACGGGAACTGGCACGGCTCGCAAAGTTAAAGGCACTGCGCACAGATCGTGCAGATGGCACAGATGGGGGAGGCAGGAGATATTTGGGGGCACAGATGAGGGGCAGATATCAGCTAATGCCTGATTTCAGGCTCTGATCTGCAGATCAGAGCCTAAAATCAGGCATTTTTACACTGTCGAGATCAGATTGGTTGGTCTACATAGACTAAAGAAATCAGAGCAATCACCAGCAAGGGACCACTCTGATTGGTCCCTTGCCGGCATTACTGGACTGTACACTGTCCCTGACAGCGGCAGAAGCTTTAATACAAGTGCTTTGCAATGCTTGGATTAAAGAGCTGCCATAACGTTTATATACATACTATCTGCACAGGGTATGTGCAGATAGCACGTATATAGCCATATGGCAGTTGTGAAGGGGTTAAATATAGTATGTACTTTTGCTATTATAAAATACGAAAACTGAAAGACCTTGTCCAGTGCCCTTTTATACACAGACTTTTCTGGTGTCAATATTCTGGACTGCTGAGTATACAGCAAGGATTAATCCGTGGACATTAATACACACATGTCCAGCTGTTTGTATATTACTATCTATTGTGAATGATGGACTCTGTACTATATATACACAGAGATGTTATTATAATTCTACCTGTGGTGACAATGAAAACCGCTACTGAAAAGTTACCTGAACAGAACAAGAAATCATGACTTATTAGACCTATTGGCCAGAGTAAAAATTGCACAATTACTGGTATATTCTTTTTTTTATAAAAATGCATTAGATCATTTTCTGATGACCCATTCCCTTTAAATAGTTTGTATTTGTAACAAAGAACAATGAACTGCATTCACCTGTTCAGCTGAATTCTTATCAAATTAATATGAATTCATCTTAAATTATTTTTAGTACAATGAAATAATTAGAAAGGTGCCCCCAAATGGCAAATCTTCCATAGTTCTCCATAATTTACTATAAGCCCTCTCCATCTGTCGCTTTTCAGCTTCTGAGAACATTAGAGTAATATAAGCAGTTTATTGCAATTTCCAAATATTTTATTTTGACAGATACTGATAAAACTGACCTGGATCCCCTGGAGAGCGGCATTAAATTGTAGAAATAATACACCAATGACAGAATCAGTTCACATACAGCATCTGCCTCCTAGGAACAAAAATGAGAAGCATTCCAAGCATCAGTGATGTCTTTCCAAGGTTAACAGCTTCATGGACAATATATTACTGTTGTGTACTGACAGCCCCATGGAGAGCCCGGTACATCACCGGATCTCCAAAAAACGCCTTTGCGCTGCGCGATTTAGCGCAGGGCAAAGGAGAGCAGCGGAGCATGAACTGCTCCGATGCTCAAGTCAGGGGGGCTGCCTGGGTGAAAATGGAGGTATGTCCGGGCTCCGCTCTGAACCCAGACAACCCCTTTAAGCCAACTCATCAGATGGGCTGAATAGTCGCTGTGACATTTGCGGTGCATTATGACAAACCAGGCATTTTTCACATAATATAAAGATGGCCTTGCTTCATTTCTGAATGGATAGGGATTTCATGCGTTGAATACACAATGAAATGACAGCTGATATGTTCTAAAGTTCTGTAATAAACTCATTCATACAGCAACATCAAATGGGCAAAGTATCCTCAACCAACAGGTCAAAACAAAGTTGGAGAAATAGAGGTTAACACCTTTGTGCGATGTGCTGCGTATATATATATATATATATATTCAGAAAAATGAGCGGCACTCCAAAGGATAAAAGCAGTGAACCCTTTATTCACACCGGTGGTGCAACGTTTCGGCTCTAGTCACGAGCCTTCCTCAAGCAAAGATACAACTCAAATAACAGTGATTATATAGGGAATACAGATCATGTGGTCACAAACCAATGGGTGTGTTCAACAAATCATAACAATACATAAAAATAGTTTGCAGTGAATACACATAATACCTTATAGTGTAGATAATTATGCTGGTCATCATTAATAAACAGTGATGTGTACTAAGCAAAAAGCATGTATGCAGATCGGGTACATAGACACGATCAAATAATGTGACAACATATGATATATTCATTATACATAAGTGTATGCAGGGGGAGGAGCAACGAGGTAATACCGCAGGACATACCCATCCAGCAAGGAGGCTCATTCAGCGCCGTGAAGTCGGCGTTGTGGATATCATTCTGCGCAGGCGTGGCAGCGCACCAATAGCGAGTACTCAGCAGACCAGGAGTGTCACACGTCATCACAGTGGGCCGACCTCCCTGCGTCACTGCAGACATCCTCCCGGAAGGGCACAGTGTATAATCCTATGCGCATGCTCGGTGGTGAATCGAGCTGGACGCGCCATCTTTGTTACTGGAGAGCTGCCCTTAAGGGGCCACTATGCAAATCGCACCCAACCAAAACCAAAACGGGCATAGGGGGTTAGAAAAGGGCAAAAGGAAACCCATTTAACAGGGTGCCTATATGCCCCACCATGGCAGAAAATCCACCGCAGTCACGGGGACCGCAGTACCTGCAGGGATAACGCCAGGGATATCAACCTCCCATCCTGCCCGAGAGGGATCTCCTCTAGCTGGCCAACAGATGCTGCAAAAGCGTATAAAGTTCAGCTCCCAATAACAAACGAAAAAAAATGTATAAGACAAAAAAAAGGATTTAATAGAATGTCAATGAAAATACATGTGTGTCATTTCACGGTGCCTGCCATGCCTGTCAACAACAGAACTAAACCAAATGTAATTGTAAATACAATAGAATGAACCCCTTCCGTGGTATGCTGCGAATACTCCAGCCGTATGTTCCATACCCCAAAGTGCAGGATATAAGTGATCTAAAGAAAGAAAAAGAGAAAAACATTAGGATAGGAATAATGTGAGTTGTATAACTCTGAGTATGTACACAATAAGACGAGACAGTATCCAGAAATGCAAAGGGGGCAAACCAACCCTCACAAAACATCCCCAAAATTGTAATCAGCGTTCAAGCCCTTAGGCTTCAAGCTGTCCAGCTTGTGGATCCAGCTCAACTCTCTGCGTTTAAGTATCCTGGATCTATCCCCACCTCGACGAGGCTGGGGTATATGATCCAGGATCCAGCACCTCAAATCACTTTCTTTGTGTGTGGCCTCAGTAAAATGTTTTGCTACTGGCAAATCCAGCCGTTTTTTACGTATACTGAGGCGGTGATTATTGAGGCGGGTCTTCAATTCAGTTGTTGTCTCACCCACATAAAGCAAATTACATGGGCAAGACAACACATAGATGACATGGTTAGAATCACAAGTCAGATGGAAAAAAATGCTGTAGGACACACCAGTATTGGGGTGTACAAAATACCTTCCCTTACGGATATATCTGCAGTTAACGCAGTTTAGGCAGGGAAAACAACCTAAGCCAGACTGAGTCAATTTGGTTTGCTTCAAGGATCCCCTGTAGCCAATATCTGCCTTGACCAACTGGTCACGCAGGTTCCGGGATCGGCGATATGATGACAATGGTGGGCATGAGAACTCAGGGATATCCTTGAAGCATGTACCCAACAGACCCCAATGCTTGTTAAGTATCCTATTTATTGAGGGACTGAGTTCAGTGTATACTGAAACAAACGGAATCCTGGCCTTTTTCTGGACAGTGCCCCGTTTCGTCAGTAACTCAGTCCTATCAAGCGTGCGCACTCTGTCCATGTGTTCGTTCAGTAGTGGTTTAGGATAACCCCTATCTTGGAACTTGACAGCCATGGAATTCAGAGTCGCATCAAGTTTGTTCTCATCCGACACAACACGTTTGACGCAGAGAAATTGGGAGAAGGGCAGCGACCGGATCATTCTCCGAGGGTGTGAGCTGTTGTAACACAAAAACGTGTTGGTATCAGTAGGTTTTGTGTACAACTCAGTTTGCAACACACCCTCGTTGAACACTACTCGTGTATCCAAGAACTGGATCTCAGTTCGAGAATGGATGAGGGTGAACTGTAGATCAGGATCATGGCTATTGAGAAAGCCATGAAAGTCGGCCAAGTCAGTCTCAGAGCCTGTCCATATGAGGAAGATGTCGTCGATATATCGCCACCACCTCAGCACATGGCTGAAGTGGTGGGACAGATAGACGACATCTTCCTCATAGCACCGCATAAAAATATTAGCGTACGTGGGGGCCACGTGGGACCCCATGGCCACACCACGTTCTTGCAAATAGAATACGTCCCTGAAAAGAAAGTAATTGTACTGTAACACAATTTTCAGTAAATCATGATGAATTCAGAGGCATGAGGAGTGTAGGCTGATGTCCTCAGCATTTTCTCCACCGCCCTGAGGCCCCTGTCATGTACAATTGACTTGGCCGACTTTCATGGCTTTCTCAATAGCCATGATCCTGATCTACAGTTCACCCTCATCCATTCTCGAACTGAGATCCAGTTCTTGGATACACGAGTAGTGTTCAACGAGGGTGTGTTGCAAACTGAGTTGTACACAAAACCTACTGATACCAACACGTTTTTGTGTTACAACAGCTCACACCCTCGGAGAATGATCCGGTCGCTGCCCTTCTCCCAATTTCTCTGCGTCAAACGTGTTGTGTCGGATGAGAACAAACTTGATGCGACTCTGAATTCCATGGCTGTCAAGTTCCAAGATAGGGGTTATCCTAAACCACTACTGAACGAACACATGGACAGAGTGCGCACGCTTGATAGGACTGAGTTACTGACGAAACGGGGCACTGTCCAGAAAAAGGCCAGGATTCCGTTTGTTTCAGTATACACTGAACTCAGTCCCTCAATAAATAGGATACTTAACAAGCATTGGGGTCTGTTGGGTACATGCTTCAAGGATATCCCTGAGTTCTCATGCCCACCATTGTCATCATATCGCCGATCCCGGAACCTGCGTGACCAGTTGGTCAAGGCAGATATTGGCTCCAGGGGATCCTTGAAGCAAACCAAATTGACTCAGTCTGGCTTAGGTTGTTTTCCCTGCCTAAACTGCGTTAACTGCAGATATATCCGTAAGGGAAGGTATTTTGTACACCCCAATACTGGTGTGTCCTACAGCATTTTATTCCATCTGACTTGTGATTCTAACCATGTCATCTATGTGTTGTCTTGCCCATGTAATTTGCTTTATGTGGGTGAGACAACAACTGAATTGAAGACCCGCCTCAATAATCACCGCCTCAGTATACGTAAAAAACGGCTGGATTTGCCAGTAGCAAAACATTTTACTGAGGCCACACACAAAGAAAGTGATTTGAGGTGCTGGATCCTGGATCATATACCCCAGCCTCGTCGAGGTGGGGATAGATCCAGGATACTTAAACGCAGAGAGTTGAGCTGGATCCACAAGCTGGACAGCTTGAAGCCTAACGGCTTGAACGCTGATTACAATTTTGGGGATGTTTTGTGAGGGTTGGTTTGCCCCCTTTGCATTTCTGGATACTGTCTCGTCTTATTGTGTACATACTCAGAGTTATACAACTCACATTATTCCTATCCTAATGTTTTTCTCTTTTTCTTTCTTTAGATCACTTATATCCTGCACTTTGGGGTATGGAACATACGGCTGGAGTATTCGCAGCATACCACGGAAGGGGTTCATTCTATTGTATTTACAATTACATTTGGTTTAGTTCTGTTGTTGACAGGCATGGCAGGCACCGTGAAATGACACACATGTATTTTCATTGACATTCTATTAAATCCTTTTTTTTGTCTTATACATTTTTTTTCGTTTGTTATTGGGAGCTGAACTTTATACGCTTTTGCAGCATCTGTTGGCCAGCTAGAGGAGATCCCTCTCGGGCAGGATGGGAGGTTGATATCCCTGGCGTTATCCCTGCAGGTACTGCGGTCCCCGTGACTGCGGTGGATTTTCTGCCATGGTGGGGCATATAGGCACCCTGTTAAATGGGTTTCCTTTTGCCCTTTTCTAACCCCCTATGCCCGTTTTGGTTGGGTGCGATTTGCATAGTGGCCCCTTAAGGGCAGCTCTCCAGTAACAAAGATGGCGCGTCCAGCTCGATTCACCACCGAGCATGCGCATAGGATTATACACTGTGCCCTTCCGGGAGGATGTCTGCAGTGACGCAGGGAGGTCGGCCCACTGTGATGACGTGTGACACTCCTGGTCTGCTGAGTACTCGCTATTGGTGCGCTGCCACGCCTGCGCAGAATGATATCCACAACGCCGACTTCACGGCGCTGAATGAGCCTCCTTGCTGGATGGGTATGTCCTGCGGTATTACCTCGTTGCTCCTCCCCCTGCATACACTTATGTATAATGAATATATCATATGTTGTCACATTATTTGATCGTGTCTATGTACCCGATCTGCATACATGCTTTTTGCTTAGTACACATCACTGTTTATTAATGATGACCAGCATAATTATCTACACTATAAGGTATTATGTGTATTCACTGCAAACTATTTTTATGTATTGTTATGATTTGTTGAACACACCCATTGGTTTGTGACCACATGATCTGTATTCCCTATATAATCACTGTTATTTGAGTTGTATCTTTGCTTGAGGAAGGCTCGTGACTAGAGCCGAAACGTTGCACATAGGGGTTAACCTTTATTTCTCTAACTTTATGCTTTGACCTGTTGGTTGAGGATACTTTATGAAGTTGATGTTGCTGTATGAACATAGCAGACACCTGACGGCAGTGTCCATGATCATTGACATTTAACCCCAATTAGATACTGTGGTCAATTGTGAAAATGGCATCTGAGAGGTCATTTACTGGGAGCAGGCTGCTCCTGGTGACCAAACGACTCCCAGTGACGAGATTGAGGGAGTTGATTGGTTGCTATGGCAGCCAGAAGCCTTGTAGAGTTTCCTAGGCTTCCCATAGCAAAAAACTCAAAAGGACTCAAAACAAACATATGGGGTCATTTATCAAACTGGTGTAAAGTAGAACTGTCTTAGTTGCCCATATTAACTAATCAGATTCCACCTTTCATTTTCCAAAGGAGCTGTCAAAAATGGTGGAATCTGATTAGTTGCTGGTTTGAAAAATGACCCCAATAGTGTTTTTACCATAGACTTCAATGGTACTCAGGAGCAACGCGGGTGAGGGGGAGCGGGGTAAGTATAACCTGTATGAGGTGCCCGGGCATTTTGGGAGGCATTATAGGGGTTGAATAACCCCTTTAAGACTACATTCACAACAACAGTGAAAAATAACGGCCTTTAAAATGGATACACTGTCATTTTTCACGACCATTTTGCATCAGTGTGTACATCCATTTTCTAGCAGTATATCCGTTTTTAATCCATTAAAAACTGATGAATTTCAAAGACTTTTTTTGTTTTTAATCCCCACCTCCACAGTGCCCTCAGTATATATTGTGTCCCCTCACAGTGCCCTCAGTATATACAATGGTGGGGGTGCAGGGTGAAGGACCCTCAGCAATCGAATATAAGTGACCTATCCTGAGGATAGATCACCAATATCAGCAGCCTGGAAAACCCCTTCAAAAGATAGATACGGACACAGAAAATAAAAACACAACAAATATGAAAAAGTTTAACATAAAATCTAGATTTAAACACTAGGGTATTTTCTGATGACAGATTCCCTTAAGCTGCGACTATTTCTTAAACCTTTGGCCATGAACACTCATTGCACGCATACGCACAGTTTTGCTCCAGAATTGCTATTACTAAAGTATCTACTGAAATAGACCTGTCAGGAGAGTGGACAGCGACTCTTTAATATTTGTGTCGGCATAGGTTATATTACATATAACAAAACTCCACTCACTCCTAGTTCTGTAGAAAGCACCAACACCTTTCCTTTGGCGGTAAGATCCTTATAAAGAGACTCAATCTCGGCATGGTACAGTTGTGTTCTTTCTTCTGTTGTCTGCGTCTCCACTGAAAACAATATATTTCCAATTCTGAAAGAAAGCATTCAGAACATCACAAATGGACATCAAGGAAGATAAAACTCCATCAAAAAATGCTTACGATTAACATGAAACCTCAGGACGTTTATCAGGCTTTGTGAAATGGTTTTATGGTGCTGGTCATTTATTTGTTTGACTGGGGAATGTTGTGCATCAATATCAGATTTTAAAATCCATTTTGTGATGTAACATTTCCTTTTTCTGCAATTAAGATCACAATAGGGAAAGGTCCCTCTATCCTGTAAGAAAAAAAATACTTACCAAAATGTATTTCTATTCTGTTCTATAAACTACAAATTGATATAGTCCTATGAGGCTAGAAGGGTCAATAGCGTTCTGTTTCCATCCACTCCATCAACTGTACCAAAACCAAGTGCCACGGTCCACGTTACTGTTTGCGGGTGGAGGCTGGTGGTAGGTGGCGGGGAGGTGATGCTAGTATTCATGTATAGTCGGATCACCTACACACAACTGACAGTGCTCCAAATAAAATATAAAAGTGGGAAATGTATCAAGCCCAGCGTTTTCTTCACCGGCCTTGATTCCCCCTGCACTGCTGGAGGATGTGCCAAATGTATGCAGAGATGCATGCCTCTAGTAGATTTAGCGCATCCGCCCGCTGGCTGTGCGACAGTCTAAAATCAAAGGCAGCCTCCCAACGGCCAAAGATTTCTGTCTGAATAAGGCCTCATGCAAAGAGCGGGTCCGCAATATGCGGGCACCGGCCGCGTGCTCCCCGCATCACGAATGCGGACTCATTCACTTGAATGGGTCCACAATCCGGAGCTGCTGTGCGGAAAGGAGGCACAGAATCCCGCGGAAGCACTACGGAGTGTTTCTGTCCGTGCCGTCGCACCGCAAAAAAGCTTGTTCTATTTTTTTTTACGGTGCGGACGGATCACAGACCCATTCAAGTTGAACGGGTCTGGATCCGTCGCGGCTGCTGCACGGATGTGGCAGGTGCATTGGAACCGCAAATTGTGGTCCCCAATGCACGGAACAGCCGCACAACAGCCGTGTGTAAGAGGCCTAAGGAAGAATGTGCCAGACCTGCTACACTGACCCCTCGCCACCCTTACCACACACCCTTTTAATCGACACTTTTGAAAAGCGGCATGAAGGTGGAAAAGTTACTAATTTTGTTGCAAAAAATGTGCCACAAAATCTGTGACTTCTTAATACCACAAAAAAAAAAATGTATATAGCATAGTAAACGTTCTCCAAAGACTTTATTAGGACAAATGTAGTGTAAAAATACGGCCGCAGAACGCACACAGTGAAAAAGTCAGGGCAATATTTCGATAAACATACATAACAGGTCACTATTGCATTCTAAAACAGTCTAAAGGGAAAGAGTTAAACACAGACACTATATGGACAAAAATATTCGGACACCTACATATTGTATGTATCTACAGGAGATTGTATGACACCCCATTCTAAATCCATAGGCACTAATAGGGAGCTGGTCCCCCCCGTTGCAGCTAAAACAGCTTCCACTCATCTGGGAAGGCTTTCTACAAGATTTTGGGGTTGTCTCTTTGTTCATTCATCCAGAATAGCATTTGTGAGGTCAGACACCGATGTTAGACGAGAGGGCCTGGCTCGCAATTTCCGGTCTAGTTCATCCCAAAGGGGGTGAGGTCAGGGCTCTGTGCAGCCAGTTAAGTTCTTCTACTCCAAACTCCCCCGACCATGCCTTTCTGGACCTTGCTTTGAGAAGATTTACTGATACAATAGTGGCCTATTATGAATTAATCTACTTGAAATAAGTTGACACCTATAGCGATTGGAGCGCCAAATGCCCTGTATAAACACAGATGTTGGCTACCTACAGCTGCCACTATAAAGGCGCATTGAAACTTACCACATACTGTTCTACACTGCACTCACAGTATACAATAGGCTTCCCTCTAACAGTGGCTGCGTATAGGGAATTTGGAGCTTTGTACCAAAGTGCAGCCTTCCCTTCATTGTTTACCTGTTCGCCTTAGTCATCGCAGTGGTCAGCAGGTGTAATTACAAGCCGTCCCATTCACCTCTATAGGACAGCTTCTTCCTATTCAACTGTACAAGAACGAGCCCACCCATAGAAATGAATGGGACGGCATAGGTGTAATTACACCTGCTCACTGCGGCGTTGTCGATGGTGAGCAGGTAAACAGTGAAGGGAAGGCTGCACTTGCACGGAGCCTTCTCAAACAGCTGATCGGCGGGGGTCCCGGGTGTCAGACCCCCGCCGATCAGAAGCTGATGATCTATCAAGAGGATAGATCATCAGTTAAATGTGTTGTGGAAATTTTATTATGCGGACATTTTACTTTAGGATGTGGGTGTGTTTTTATAGATTGTCATCTGTCTCCCTGTGTCTGATTTAGCCAAAGAGCTCTCTAGCAGAGGGTACTTTGGCTGAATCGGGACCAGTGGTAAAACCGTCAGTATGAAAACCTTCTCATGGGCTTGGAGACATATCTGCTTTTAAGACATGCATATCTGCCTTGTCGGTATACTAGTACCGTATACTGACAATAGCTGTAGCAATGTCTCGCAGATAATTTCAAACCTATAGGAACCAGTAAAATTATCTTTATTAGATACTGATCACCTTTGAGCAGTATTGAATGAGGTCCATGCTGACAGTGATGGGGGGTGGGCGGCCACCTGGCTGATCAGACAATGGACATGACTCATCCTTCCTTATACAGGGATGGGGCGTGTGCATTGTCTGCCCAGCCACATTGGTTGCCCCGCCCTGTCCTTTGACATCACTTCCTGCATGTTATCACTTCCTGTATCCTTGTCTTGGGCCAGCCCCTTTTACACCTTTTGTTAGTAAATAAAAGTACAGGCTGGGCATGGAGAAGGAGGAGTTGCTCAGAATTTTCAATCAAGATGGTAACACCTGGGTTTGTCTCTGACTGGGGCTGAGGTAAGAGAGTTTCACCTTTTTCCTTACACAAACTTTGATGCGAGCGGATTACAACTATTAATATTTTCTACAACAGATAAAATTTCCACAACAAATGAAAGTGCAGAACCCCTTTAACCACTTCAGCCCCCAGTGCTTAAACACCCTGAAAGACCAGGCCACTTTTTACACTTCTGACCTACACTACTTTCACCGTTTATTGCTCGGTCATGCAACTTACCACCCAAATGAATTTTACCTCCTTTTCTTCTCACTAATAGAGCTTTCATTTGGTGGTATTTCATTGCTGCTGACATTTTTTGTTATTAATCGAAATTTAATGATTTTTTTGCAAAAAAATGACATTTTTCACTTTCAGTTGTAAAATTTTGCAAAAAAAACGAGATCCATATAGAAATTTTGCTCTAAATTTATAGTTCTACATGTCTTTGAAAAAAAAAAAATGTTTGGGTAAAAAAAAAATGGTTTGGGTAAAAGTTATAGCGTTTACAAACTATGGTACAAAAATGTGAATTTCCGCTTTTTGAAGCAGCTCTGACTTTCTGAGCACCTGTCATGTTTCCTGAGGTTCTACAATGGCCAGACAGTACAAACACCCCACAAATGACCCCATTTCGGAAAGTACACACCCTAAGGTATTCGCTGATGGGCATAGTGAGTTCATAGAACTTTTTATTTTTTGTCACAAGTTAGCGGAAAATGATGATTTTTTTTTTTTTTTTTTCTTACAAAGTCTCATATTCCACTAACTTGTGACAAAAAATAAAAACTTCTATGAACTCACTATGCCCATCACGAAATACCTTGGGGTCTCTTCTTTCCAAAATGGGGTCACTTGTGGGGTAGTTATACTGCCCTGGCATTCTAGGGGCCCAAATGTGTGGTAAGGAGTTTGAAATCAAATTCTGAAAAAAATGACCTGTCAAATCCGAAAGGTGCTCTTTGGAATATGGGCCCCTTTGCCCACCTAGGCTGCAAAAAAGTGTCACACATCTGGTATCTCCGTACTCAGGAGAAGGTGGGGAATGTGTTTTGGGGTGTCATTTTATATATACCCATGCTGGGTGAGAGAAATATCTTGGCAAAAGACAACTTTTCCCATTTTTTTATACAAAGTTGGCATTTGACCAAGATATTTATCTCACCCAGCATGGGTATATATAAAATGACACCCCAAAACACATTCCCCACCTTCTCCTGAGTACGGAGATACCAGATGTGTGACACTTTTTTGCAGCCTAGGTGGGCAAAGGGGCCCATATTCCAAAAAGCACCTTTCGGATTTGACAGGTCATTTTTTTCAGAATTTGATTTCAAACTCCTTACCACACATTTGGGCCCCTAGAATGCCAGGGCAGTATAACTACCCCACAAGTGACCCCATTTTGGAAAGAAGACACCCCAAGGTATTCCGTGAGGGGCATGGCGAGTTCCTAGAATTTTTTATTTTTTGTCACAAGTTAGTGGAAAATGATGATTTTTTTTTTTTTTTTTTTTTTCATACAAAGTCTCATATTCCACTAACTTGTGACAAAAAATAAAAACTTCCATGAACTCACTATGCCCATCAGCGAATACCTTGGGGTCTCTTCTTTCCAAAATGGGGTTACTTGTGGGGTAGTTATACTGCCCTGGCATTCTAGGGGCCCAAATGTGTGGTAAGGAGTTTGAAATCAAATTCAGTAAAAAATGACCTATGAAATCCAAAAGGTGCTCTTTGGAATGTGGGCCCCTTTGCCCACCTAGGCTGCAAAAAAGTGTCACACATCTGGTATCCCCGTACTCAGGAGAAGTTGAGGAATGTGTTTTGGGGTGTCTTTTTACATATACCCATGCTGGGTGAGATAAATATCTTGGTCAAATGCCAACTTTGTATAAAAAAATGGGAAAAGTTGTCTTTTGCCAAGATATTTCTCTCACCCAGCATGGGTATATGTAAAATGACAACCCAAAACACATTCCCCACATTCTCCTGAGTACGGAGATACCAGATGTGTGACACTTTTTTGCAGCCTAGGTGGGCAAAGGGGCCCATATTCCAAAGAGCACCTTTCGGATTTGACAGGTCATTTTTTTCAGAATTTGATTTCAAACTCCTTACCACACATTTGGGCCCCTAGAATGCCAGGGCAGTATAACTACCCCACAAGTGACCCCATTTTGGAAAGAAGAGACCCCAAGGTATTCGCTGATGGGCATAGTGAGTTCATGGAAATTTTTATTTTTTGTCACAAGTTAGTGGAATATGAGACTTTGTATGAAAAAAAAAAAAAAAAAAAAAATCATCATTTTCCACTAACTTGTGACAAAAAATAAAAAATTCTAGGAACTTGCCATGCCCCTCACGGAATACCTTGGGGTGTCTTCTTTCCAAAATGGGGTCACTTGTGGGGTAGTTATACTGCCCTGGCATTTTCCAGGGGCCCTAATGTCTGGTAAGTAGGTAAATGACCTGTGAAATCCGAAAGGTGCTCTTTGGAATGTGGGCCCCTTTGCCCACCTAGGCTGCAAAAAAGTGTCACACATCTGGTATCTCCGTACTCAGGAGAAGGTGGGGAATGTGTTTTGGGGTGTCATTTTACATATACCCATGCTGGGTGAGAGAAATATCTTGGCAAAAGACAACTTTTCCCATTTTTTTTATACAAAGTTGGCATTTGACCAAGATATTTATCTCACCCAGCATGGGTATATGTAAAATGACACCCCAAAACATATTCCCCAACTTCTGCTGAATACGGAGATACCACATGTGTGACACTTTTTTGCAGCCTAGGTGGGCAAAGGTGCCCAAATTCCTTTTAGGAGGGCATTTTTAGACATTTGGATACCAGACTTCTTCTCACGCTTTGGGGCCCCTAAAATGCCAGGGCAGTATAAATACCCCACATGTGACCCCATTTTGGAAAGAAGACACCCCAAGGTATTCAATGAGGGGCATGGCGAGTTCATTGAAAAAAAAAATTTTGGCACAAGTTAGCGGAAATAGATTTTTTTGATTTTGTTCTCACAAAGTCTCCCTTTCCGCTAACTTGGGACAAAAATTTCAATCTTTCATGGACTCAATATGCCCCTCAGCGAATACCTTGGGGTGTCTTCTTTCCAAAATGGTGTTATTTGTGGGGTGTTTGTACTGCCCTGGCATTTGAGGGTCTCCGCAATCATTACATGTATGCCCAGCATTAGGAGTTTCTGCTATTCTCCTTATATTGAGCATACGGGTAATGAGATTTTTTTTTTCCGTTCAGCCTCTGGGCTGAAAGAAAAAAATGAACGGCACAGATTTCTTCATTCGCATCGATCAATGTGGATGAAAAAATCTCTGCCAAAAAAAGAAAAAGGAGGGGAAAGGCGTCTGCCAGGACATAGGAGCTCCGCCCAACATCCATACCCACTTCAGCTCGTATGCCCTGGCAAACCAGATTTCTCCATTCACATCAATCGATGTGGATGAATAAATCATTGCCGGGATTTTTTTTTTTATATATACAAAGTGTTTGCCAAAGTATATGAACACCGCCACCTCCTCAGCTCATATGCCTCGGCAAACGTATCTTTTACTGCAGAGGAGAAATCTCGTCTTGCAGCGCCGCATACACCGACTTGCGTGTAATCTGACAGCAGCGCAATGCTTCTGTCCGAATGCACATCAGTGCTGCAGCTAGTCGATCGGTTGGTCCACCTGAAAGGTAAAAAAAACAAAACAAAAAAGAAAAAACCAGGCCGCAAAGCAATAACTTTATTAACTGTTGAACAGAACATAGAAACTTTTTTTAAACTTTTTTAACTGAACATTTAACTTTTTTACTTACCGGTATTTTTTTTTTTGTTTAGTTTTTTTTACCTTTTATAGAACAAACCTCTCCTTCCCCATGGGACAATGTGCAAAGCGCAAATCGCCCAAAGATGTGGCGAAGTACGTTATGCACTTTATCCCAGGTGAAAGGAGAGGTTTGCAGCAGCTGTGAGTGAATGGGCCCTAATAGCCCTGTGTGCCTGTCCTGGTGAGATGTGATCCCTATGCTAGGTGTACCTGTGTGTGGTACTTCCGGAAACACTCTCCATAGCATAGGGCAGGGTGGTCAGCACAGTCAGGACAGAAATAGCGGGTGTCACGCCTTATTCCACTCCTGCTACAGACACGACATCTTTTTCGGGGTGACGGTTGGGTTGAGGTACCAGGAACGACACTGGGGAAATGTCGCTCGTGTAGACGGCTAACTACACTGGTGGATGGGGCCACGGAACCTCCTGGGTAAAGGAGGTTCTCGATGATCTCTTCCTGGAATTTGAGGAAGGATCCTGTTCTCCCAGCCTTACTGTAGAGAACAAAACTATTGTAGAGCGCCAATTGAATTAAATATACAGACACCTTCTTATACCAGCGTCTGGTTCTGCGGGAAACTAAATACGGAGACAACATCTGGTCATTGAAGTCCACCCCTCCCATGAGCGCATTATAGTCGTGGACACAGAGGGGCTTTTCAATGACACGGGTTGCTCGCTCAATTTGGATTGTCGTGTCTGCGTGAATGGAGGAGAGCATGTAAACGTCACGCTTGTCTCTCCATTTCACCGCGAGCAGTTCTTCGTTACACAAGGCAGCCCTCTGCCCCCTTGCAAGACGGGTGGTTACAAGCCGTTGGGGGAAGCCCACGCGACTAGTTCGCGCGGTGCCACAGGCGCAAATCCGTTCTAGAAACAAATGCCTAAAGAGGGCCACACTTGTGTAGAAATTGTCCACATAAAGATGGTACCCCTTGCCGAATAAGGGTGACACCAAGTCCCAGACTGTCTTCCCACTGCTCCCCAGGTAGTCAGGGCAACCGACCGGCTCCAGGGTCTGATCTTTTCCCTCATAGATCCGAAATTTGTGGGTATAGCCTGTGGCCCTTTCACAGAGCTTATACAATTTGACCCCATACCGGGCACGCTTGCTTGGGATGTATTGTTTGAAGCCAAGGCGCCCGGTAAAATGTATTAGGGACTCGTCTACGCAGATGTTTTGCTCAGGGGTATACAAATCTGCAAATTTCAGGTTGAAATGGTCTATGAGGGGCCGAATTTTGTGGAGCCGGTCAAAAGCAGGGTGGCCTCTGGGACGGGAGGTGGTATTGTCGCTAAAATGCAGAAAACGTAGGATGGTCTCAAATCGTGTCCTGGACATAGCAGCAGAGAACATGGGCATGTGATGAATTGGGTGCGTTGACCAATATGACCGCAATTCATGCTTTTTTGTCAGGCCCATGTTGAGGAGAAGGCCCAAAAAAATTTTAAGTTCGGAAACTTGGACTGGTTTCCACCGGAAAGGCTGGGCATAATAGCTTCCCGGGTTAGCGGTTATAAATTGTGTGGCATACTGGTTGGTCTCTGCCACGACTAAGTCCAAGAGCTCCGCAGTCAAGAACAGCTCAAAAAATCCCAGGGCCGAACCGATTTGAGCCGTCTCAACCCGAACTCCAGACTGGGCGGTGAAAGGGGGAACTACTGGTGCGGCTGAAGTTGGTGACTGCCAATCAGGATTTGCCAGCACCTCAGGGACTCTAGGGGCTCTACGGGCCTGTCTTTGCGGTGGCTGCGACGGGGTAACTATTGCACGTGCCACCGTACCAGCTTCAACTGCCCTTCTGGTGCTCGCTACTTCACCATGTTGTACGGCAGTGCTGGTAGTCCAGGAAGGGCTGCGCTGCTTGTGTATGCCTCACCACGTGATCCGGCAGCGACAGCCCCACTCTGCTGCTCTTGAAGCGGATCCTGCGTAACCTGTGGTCTAGCGACATGGGGCCGGGTACGCCTGGTGCTGCCAGGGACCTCCACCTCCTCGTCCGAACTTTGGGTCAGAGAGCCACTGCTTTCCACAGGTTCATATTCTGACCCGCTAGATTCGTCAGATGAGGGTTCCCACTCCTCATCCGACTGGGTCAGAATCCTGTAGGCCTCTTCAGAAGAATACCCCCTGTTTGACATTTTGGACTACTAAATTTAGGGGTATTCCCTGAGACTACCCAAGAAAAAAAGCAAACCTGTCTTACAAAGGGGAGGCTAGCGAAGTACCGGAGGCTGCTGCGGTTGATAAAAAATATCAAAACTGATTTTTTTATCGCCGCAGTGCGTGTAAAATGAATGTGCAGTGATCAAAAAATATATATTTTTTGTCACTGCGGTGGGGCGGGCGTGGGTGAACGCACGTGTGGGCGACCGATCAGGCCTGATCGGGCAAACACTGCGTTTTGGGTGGAGGGTGAACTAAAGTGACACTAATACTATTATAGATCTGACCGTGATCAGTTTTGATCACTTACAGATACTATAAAAGTACAAATGCTGATTAGCGATACGCTAAACAGCGAATAAAAGTGACTGCGGTGCGGTGGGGTGGGCGCTAACTGACGCTAACTACCTAACCAAGGGGCCTAAACTATCCCTAAAACCTAACAGCCAATACCAGTGAAAAAAAAAAAGTGACAGTTTACACTGATCACTTTTTTTCCTTTCACTAGTGATTGACAGGGGCGATCAAAGGGGTGATCAAAGGGTTAATTGGGGTGCAGGTGGGTGATCTGGGGCTAAGGTGTAGTGTTGGTGCTACTCACAGTTCAGTCTGCTCCTGTGCTGGATCCAACCGACGAAAAGGACCAGCACAGGAGCAGACAAGCCATATAACAGATCATATTTACTAATATGATCTGTTATATGACTTTGGATTGGATTTTTTGAAAATCGCCAGCCTGCCAGCCAATGATCGTTGCTGGCAGGCTGGTGACGAAATACTTCTTTTAATTTTGCCGGCCCGCGATGCGCATGCGCGGGCCGGCTTTGAGCGAAATCTCGCGTCTCGCGAGATGACGCGTATATGCGTGACTCTGCGCAGCGCTGCCACCTCCGGAACGCAATCCTGCGTTAGGCGGTCCGGAGGTGGTTAAGGCAAGTGTCAGATGGGTATAACATGGCTGCAGCCTGCATCGTGCAGCTAAAACCAGGCCACCTGAAACCAGCCTAAAGCTCAATACACATTAGACTCTGGGGATTCTGCCGATTTTGGCAGGGACTTCTGACCAGGTCTATTTGGTTGGCCTACATCAAGCAAAACAAAAAGGATCACACATGTTGAATTTCAACATGCCTAAGGCCTGGTTCACACTTGAGCGTATTTGATACGCACGTTTTTGTCGGACTTTTCACAGCGCGTTTTATGAAATAGGAAATGCGCGTCGTTCACGCGTCCTTGCGATTGAACACAGAGGCGTCCAATAAAAAAAACACAGGTGTTACGCACGACAATAGGCCCTAAAGAAGCTCCTGTACTTCTTTGGGCGTAGGGTGTTTTACAGCGCGTTCGTACGCGCTGTAAAACGCACAGGTGAGAACCTTGCCCATAGGGAAACATGGGTTTTCGCCTGTTGAGCGTTTTACAGCGCGTAGGAACGCGCTGTAAAACCGCTCAGGTGTGAACCAGGCCTAATCCTTTGTTCTTAAGACAGAAATCCTAAGCCACCGCCAGAGCAGTCTGACAGTGGCTAACTTTCCTGTCCCCACTGCAACACATACATACTCAGCTGACCCAAGTGTGCATGTATATGGAGGAGGAATAGCTGTTGGCTGAACGCTCAGGTATGGTATAAGCACCACCTTTATTGTTTATCTGCTCTGAGCACTAAACACATAGGGGGACATTTATTATTCCTGGTACGGCAGAAAAGTGGCACCAAAAATGTTGCAAAGTTTGGCACAGATAGTTTGGAGCCCCGCTTACCACTTTTCCAAAAGTGGGTGAAGCAGGAGATACAGGGCAATCACATTTGCTATAATATGCACCAGGAAACTGGCATAGATTCCATCGAAAATCAACAACCTCTCCCTTGCTGGACACGTGCCATGTGGGTACCCCTTTCAATGCGCCGGTCTTAGTAACTGTCTCCCATAATATATTCAATACAAATTATTCTCAGCAAGATTGTTGTCACTACTGTTCTCAAGAAACATCAGAACCCCTAGTAGTCTGCTAGTTTAGTACCGGAAGTAGGGAAAAATAATCTCAAACTAAATGAAAAACAACACAAGAACTAATGTTCCAAAAATTAGAGATGAACTATTATTTGTGTGTATGTGCAGTGCTGGAAAGTCTGGAGTTTCTTTCTTTTCAGCTGCTCTCCCTTTATAAATGTAGGTCATAAAATATTGTAAGTTACAAACAGCAAAAAATATATATATAATAAAAAAGAATTTTAAAAAATTGATCACGTAAAACCAATGTAATGTGTAATCAAGCAAGTCAATGCACGAATATTGCACAGGAGTATGAATATATGGTTGTCTAAACCTTGGAAAAAAAGGAATAGAGTAAGTGGCTTGCAGAATAAAGGAATGCCTCTCTGAAGATAAAATAAAAGGAGGTTCAGGTACAGAAATGTGTTTCTTACTTATCTCCTGTTATAGTTATTGTGAATCCATCATATTCTTTCCCTTGATCTTTGAGGCTGGGGACTTTTGTGTTCACTGTGAACCCATCTCTTGTTTTGCTGTTTAACTGCTTTCAAAAAGTAAGATATAAGTATTATCAATTTATAGGTGAACAGGTTAGTAATTTACTTTATCCTATAAAAAATAAAAATAGAAAAGAATTCGGATCTACAATATAACTTTACACAGTATCCACGCTGCGAGAAAAACTTCCAATAATGTAGCTTCTAACATAATCTGCAGCAACATAGGCTTCCGACCAACCAGTTTATACCACTATATTGAAGGGGAAAATTATTTTATAATAAATATTATTAGGAAAGTAAAAAATAGCTAAAGCCTAATAATTAATATATAAAACATGGAATATTAAATAATTGAATATTAATTATTGTGATGGATGACACTGTAATGTGGCTCTGTATGGCATTTAAGAATACACATTTCTTCTGATCGGTTAATAAAAATAATAAAAAAAATAATCTGGTTCTTGTGGAAGTAAAACACTAAGAAAGGCCTGATTTAAAGGGGTTGTCCGGGTTCAGAGCTATTTTCTCCCAGGCAGCCACTCTGACATGAGCATCGGATCCGTTGTTCTCCTTTGCCCTGCGCTGAATCGCGCAGGACAAAGGTTTTTTACCTGGAGATCCGGTGATGCACCAGGCTCTCCATGGGTAAAACTAGGCAGAGGCTTCCGCCTAGCAGTGAGCCCTGTGATGTCACCAGCACTAATAGGCGGGCTGTAAAAGGCTAGGGCAGTGCTAAAGGCAGCACATCACCGGGAACACTGCTAGGCAGAAGCCTCTGCCTAGCAGTGTAAAAAATATAATCAAACAGCCCTTGCCCTGTGCGATTCAGCACAGGGCAAGGGAGAGCATAGGAGCATTTCATGTCAGAGGGCTTGCAGCTCTGAACCCGGACAACCCCTTTAATTCCTAGCAAGCCTCCTTCTCAGCCCCCTGTTCAATGACCGTTCTGACTTGGGCTACAGTTCTGTGTAATGTCAGTCTGAATACTAGAGAATCAGGGCCTGACAACACAGAAGTGGTTAAGGCAGTGGATCCCAAGCAAACAGACTGCCAGACTAGGCTTACATTTGGATTACCAGAGAGCGGATAGGGAAGAATAGTTTGCTAGCAATTACCAGGGTTATGGAGTTAGTAAGTCAAACTTCTGACCTCAACTCTGACATAAATGGCTCATGTATAATAATTTGTAATACGACATTTTCTGCAGTAAAATAATGACATCAGGCATTTTATTAGCTATATTAAAGGGAACCTGTCATGTGGATATTTGATTATAATCTAACTAATTATATACAATCATTAACTACTAAAAAGTGCCTTAGATGTATTCACTTACTGGTGTGACAGATGGTTACCTCATAATATACACACAAAGATGCCACATGCCGCATGCTAATGAGCTGATTTGAGTCCAGCGTGATGTCATCGAGTCCAGCGTTTATTTAATTAACAGCTATAGCCACTCCCCTGCCCACCTGCTGCTGATTCATATGGAAAATAACTGTCAATCAGCAGCAGGTAGGCAGGGAGAGTCAGGAGCTCATGAACATTCATGACTCATCATTATGAGCTGGAGCTTTTTAATACAAGATGTTGGCAGATTGACTGGGTCAATTAAAGAAAGTGACCCAGCATTTTGCTAAGAGAATCAGTCACTTATTTATGTTGCTTTTAGTTAGGACACCATAAAACTGGTGAGAGGTTCCTTTTAAGTACTTGCCTCCCTGTTCTCTCTAGAAGTTCTGAGATGACTGCAAACATGTCCAGTAGTGAACTTCCTACTGTGGCTTCCTGAGGATAGGGGCGCATCCTAAATGAGGCAATGTGACTGTGGACTCAAGTGGCGCTGTGCTAGGACTGCAGGAGGATGATAATTTAGCTTCCAGCCCTGCACACACTCTTTGCCATGGTGTTTTTCCCAAGCCTCATGCAGCAAAAAGGCTAGGTGAATCTCCCACGGTGGCTGATGTTCGGGAAAATCGGGACAGGGCACATTGGATTTTAAATGCCTAATTGTTTTGTACCTGGTGTATTCAGTGGCTTTTATTTACCCTCTCCCCATTCACTACATATGCATGCGTGGCTGAGCAGATATACGTATGAAAGTGTCAGGATAGAGTCGGTCGAACATGTATTTGACAAAACATAACATGTTTATAGGATTAACATTTCTAAAACATATCTATCTTATCTCTCTCTCTATTGGCCTAATGTCTGCGACCCGTGGTAATGCCCATCACGAACTTCTAATCCCTCAGATGCCGTGGTCGACCACGGTGCCAGGATTCACAAAAAGCGTGTGCTTCCGGGTGTGTTCTGGCTCCCCTGGCGAGAATCGGGGGAGCTGGAGTGTGTGTGCAGCAGCCTCTGTATTCCTAAATGATATGAGGCTCCCACACATTAGTTCCTATGGAGCCCCTGCCTGTCGCAGGGCTCCACAGGAACACTGCTATTTTTTTCCCATTTTACTGTCTGATGATTGCTTGTTATAGTTCCTTGTGGGAGCAATAAAGAAAGTGTAAAAAATATAAATAAATAAAAAATGTTTTTGAAAATTATTTAAAAAATATATATATATAAAAAATTCTAATCACTCCCCGTTTCCTCAAAATAAAAATACATAAATAAAAAAAATTACACATCATGGGCATCATTGCATGCGAAAATACCTGTACTATTAAAATATAAAAATAATTATCCCATATGTCAAAATGACCGAGTCGCCATTTTAAGGTTACTTCACTTCCCACAAAAAAAATGTAAGGAGTTTTCCAGGATTAATGTTCTATTAAACATGCCCTGGCTATACTAACATATATCTAATATGGTTATATTACCTATTCTGCCCCATTTTCTCACTTTACAAACCAGTCATGTGACCTGTTTGTTGTCATGCTGACGTCACATCGACCAGTCACATGCTCCACCCAGAGCCGCACTGCCCACTGATGTGATGTCAGCAGTGAGGGTCAGGGAGTGGCTGCCTCTGTGCACCCCCCTCTCCTGTGTCCACAGCCAGGCATCGCCTTTCCCGCCTCCACTGATGCCCCTCTGACTGCACCCAAAGCTTACCCTGACTCCACAGCCCTGGCAATTACACTAGGCATTGTCATTTCATCAATAGGCTTCGGATCTGTGGAAGAATAAATTTAGGTGGAGAACCCCTTTAAATAGACCAGTTTCATTATTTTAATTTTCTGCTGTATTTTACATATGGTAATTTTTACAGAACAGAAGTGATTTATAAATGCACTTACAGATTTACATTTTTCAAAAACTCACAAACCCATCCACTGCATGGGTTTTGCCCTATACAGACACTGCTGAATATGTGCCGACCACACACTATGGCCTAGTAAGGAGTATGGGCACGTTGGATCCACTACTGCAGGGTCAGCAACTTTCGGTAACTACAACTCCTAGCATGCACACTTGCTACGCTCTTCTTGTAACTCGGACAGAAGTAAATGGAACATTCTGGGAATTGTAGTTTCAGAACAGGTGGAGTGCCGGAGGTTGCGGATCCCTGCTCCTCAATATCTTTACATCCTTCCAAAAATAGTTATTTCCAGCTTACCTCAGTTCGATTCTCCGCGTGCACGGAACACAACAGGTAAGCCCTCGTAATAACAAGCAAAAGGAAGAAGTTCCAGGACTCCAAATAAAGTTGTGTTGTTTCCTTGTCTTTATTTAGGAGAACAGCATAAACACAATAGGGCTAATCCAATCACCTCGTGACATTTGACGCGTTTCGCGAACAAATAGTTCTTAACCGTTCTTACGATTAGTGCTGGAACTTCTTCCTTTTGCATCTTTACATGAAGTAACAGCCTTTGGCGCATCAATGAATATACAGGTGAAACCTTACCTTCATTATAGGTAAGAGGTCTTCTACTTTATGGACTTTTTCTAAAGCTTCTTTAACTTCTGAGAGACCTCTGGGGTTATTGGCACTGAAATACAATTTACAATATAAGGAAAGAATTACATTTTAGGTTCTTTTTTTTTAAGCAAGAACCAAAGACTGAAGAAGGAACCAGTACTATGTTATGAAGGCGTTTTATAAAAATGGGCTACTAGAAGGCTCCAGATATTTACAATGGCGTTTCTCAAAATAAATATTTACCTGTGATATATTATTATCCGATCCTTTATAAAACTGAGAATCTTCTCAAAATATTCAAGATATCGCATGTTGATGATCTGACCTCTGGAAAACACGTATGCGAAAATGTTATCGATATAGATGTGACTTAGAGGGGTTATCCCATGATTAATGAAAATCAGACATTATACAGTACATGACAATCTAACAAGATTGCTGTAGCTCTCGTCCCATCACAGCTCAGGGGGAATGCCCTTTCTGCTGAAGCTCACTCCCTGTACACTGGCATTTTTAGAAGCCCAAACCAGGGGTGAATTAAAAAAAATATATTTTTTTTTATAAAAATAAATGAATAAATAAATAAAGAAGTCGTATCTGTCTTGCATACCCTTTCATTTTTTATGATCCACTCCTGGTTTTGGCTTCCAGGAGACCTGACTGTGTGGCTTCACCCTAACTGTTACAGCTTCTAACAGTAGACGCAGCGGGTGGCAGTTGAAGGATGGAACTGAACATGTGTGACCACTGCAGCAATGTTACTGAGGTGGACAGAGAAATGAGGAAAAGAACAAACAGCAGGTGGCACTATATAGATAGCATACCTCCTAAAAGCAACGAAACAGTGGTTCTAAGGTAAAATATGATGTGTTAAAATGTGGAATTTGTAATCGAATGGCGTGGCTCACACTATACACAAGGAGATATGGAGGGTGCACTATCTGTTTGGGAACACAAACCCAAACTACCAGAGGAATAATGTATAGGTAAATGTATATAGGAACATCTCCTACTGGAATGATGTGTCAGAATGCCTTATGAAGTATTAAAATATCAACCTAATTTATTGTATATAAATCACAATTAAATAATGTATACAAATAAAGATCAGGATATCTTTATACATTATTTTATTGTGATTTATATACAATAAATGAGGTTGATATTTTAATACATTCTGACATATCATTCCAATAGGAGGTGTGCCTATATAGATTTACCTATACATTAAAATGTGGAATGTGTGCGGAAAAATGTCCTTGTAGAATTATGGAGACTTAAACACATTCTGCATCTGCTTCATACAGAAAGAATACAGTGTCAACATGTGCAAGTGTGAAAGAGGCCGACCAGAGGTAATCTGATCAAAAGAGCTTCAGGAATTTCACTGGCCTATAAAAGGCTAACTAAAAAGGTACAGATTTTTCAAAAACTAGATGCTCCAAAAAGTTCTAGACCCAGTCATATCAGTAAATATGGGCACTGCGATATATTTGGTTTATATTATGAGGCTAGGTAGTTACCGGATGAGATTGATGTGGTTGTTGAATCCTCTAATAAGACTCTGAGCTGGCATTCGATCTAACCAAAGAACTGGCTGGTCAGGGTCAGCAATCCTGAAAAATAAAGGGGGGGAAAAAAAACCGGAGTGCTTATTTGCCAAAAGGAATGAAGAGATTAATCTTGATATCTCTATGGCACAGAAGTAATTGTGAGACAACAGTCATTTAAAAGGTTTTCTT
Organism: Bufo bufo; assembly: GCF_905171765.1. Classification (NCBI taxonomy): domain Eukaryota; kingdom Metazoa; phylum Chordata; class Amphibia; order Anura; family Bufonidae; genus Bufo; species Bufo bufo. The sequence continues at coordinate 481,414,094 of NC_053392.1, read as the reverse complement.
TGCCTACAGATATTAATTTCCTATCCACCGGATAGGTGGTAAACATTCTAATCACTAGAACGGGGGCTCCAAGCTCCACAACCACAATAAGGAGGAGTTTGAATGGACCAGCGCTCAAACATGCATCGATATCTATGGGACTGATGGAACCAGCCCACTCCATTCAAACCCCCACTTTAACCACTTCCAGACATTTTTCATTGGTAACATTTTGGGGTATAAGACTTTTTGATTGTTTCATATCATAATTTTGGGGAGGTGAAGTGACAAAAAAAAAAAAAAAACAACATTATGGCATAGCTTTACAATTTTTTTTTTTACAGTGTTCATCCATAATGACCTGCTGTATATTTTAATACAGCAGTTCGTTACGGAAGCAGCAATACCATATATATAAATTTTAAAAAATTTTGTCCAGTTTTACACATTTGTGAAAAGAAAAAAAAAAAAAATGGTTTTTCAATCACAATTTTCTGAGTGTTTTTCTGACGGTCTTGTGTGAGGGCTCGTTTTTTGCGGAATGAGTTGAGATTTTTATCAGTAACATTCTGGGGTACATAGTACTTTTTGATTGCTCAATATTACGCTTTTCGTGAGGTGAACAAAAAAACAAAAAAAAAGGCTGTTCTGGCATCATTTTTATTTATCTTTTTATGGCATTCACCTGACAAGGTAGGTCATGTGATATTTTTTATTGAGCCGGTCATTACGGATGCGGCTATACCCAATATGTATTTTTTATTTTCATTATCTTTAATTGTAAATGGACTCTTGAAATCCTGTTCCTGCTCTCATCTCATCACAGTCTATTACTGTAAAAACCAGTTGATTCTCTATCTAGCGTCTCAATCCACTGCATCTATCTATAGTATCTACTCACCATATCTATCCATGTACAGTATCTATCCATCCATTTATCTATTTATTCTGGCAATCAACCCTGAGAGACTGACAGAAATAATGTAGAAAGCACAACAGCTCCACCAGCAGGAATGCAACTGAACAAGAAAAAAAAAGCGTTCCATCACTAGAAATGTGTCTGCATATATTTTATGTTAGTTTTTGTCTTTCTTTCATAGTTACAATATAATGAAATAGAATAAAAGTGCTTGTGTCTATTTTGCACATATTACCAAACCATTTGACGTCACTTAAAAAGGTACAAGTGGAGCGATCTCTCCTCAATACCAATCACCCATAGCAATGTTTGGGACATTTAGCAAATGGGCAACAAGCAAGAGGATTAAAGATGAATTCTGATGCTGCCAACCAATGCCATTTGGCATCTTATGCATTATCCATTGAAGATTGCCCAGGGAGTGTTTTCGGGGTAGACTGGCATACTAATTTAAAGGTCCGAATTATATGCAAGAGAAGATCTATTAATTAGTCACTAATAGCATTCACATAACAACCCCTTATGATCTGTTTCATTGGATATGAAGGTTTTATGTCACATGCAGTACTGCTGCAAATCTTCTAGTTTTATATAAATATGATGCAGTTTCAACAAATCATGCAAATGTTAACTTACAAAAATCAGTCCATATTCCATATATTAGGAGATGGACAAAAGCGCACCAAAAGCGTAAAATGATACACTTCTGTTTTCTGTAGGGCAAAGTGCAGCCAATATATATTACTTTTTTTATTTATGCAAATTACCCATTTTGAGCACCAAGGGGCTGGCTGGAGTTCTTGGAGCATTGCTAACGCTATACCCCTGTGCTATTTGCACTCCCCCCTCCCTTTTTATTGACAGGGCTAAACTTCTTGTCTAGCTTTGTGATCTTGCACCTGCACCAGTTCAGCTCAGTGATTTGACGCTTGCCCAGTGGATCTGATGCTGCTTTCCAAGCTCAACAGATCCACTGCACAAGCACCAAATCATTAAGCCAACTCTGCTCTTGCGCAAGGAATCTGCTGCTACTTCACAAGCTCGGGAGGCATCTGATCTACTGCACAAGCGCCGAGTCACTGAGCCAACTCGGCACAGCCATGTAAACACTTGAGGGAGAGTGCACAGAGCACAAGGGTGTAGCATTAGCAGTGCTACAAGCCCTACGGCCAGCCCCTTAGTGTACGGAATGGGTAATTTATAAAAAGTTATATATCTGGGCAGCAGTCTGCCCCACAGAAAAAAGGGGTATTATTTTACTCAGCATGATCAACCCTAACCAGTAATATTCCTGCTTTCAAGGATTATCTTTCAGCATGAGCTTTAACCCCTTAAGGAACCAGCAATTTCCCATTTTTACTTTTTCATTTTTAACTCGTTGCCTTCCCAGAGCTATAACTTAAAAATTTTTAGTTCACATATAGCCGTTTGAGGACTTGCTTTTTACAGGACAATTTGTACTTTCTAATGGCAACATTTAATATTGCAGTAAAATGTAGTGTGAAGCTGGAACAATATTCCAAATGGGGTGGAATTAGAAGAAAAACGCAATTCTTCCATAGTTTTATGGGTTTTGTTTTTACAGCATATACTATATACTACCACCATTTGCTTTAATACTTTAAAAAACTTGTAAATAATTTTTTTTATGGAGGTTACGTCTACGGAGCTACATGAGCGCTAATTTTTTGTAGGGTGATATGTACTTTTTATTGATACCATTTGGAGCGTGTATAACTTATTTTTGTTGAGAGGTGAAAAGACAAAAAAAAAATGGCAATTTTTTTCTGCTGTGTGACAAGTATGTTTATATTGTAATAGTTTCAGTGTTTTGGGCCGTGGTGATGATTTTTTATTGTTTATATTTAATATGGGGAAAGGGGGATGATTTGAATTTACAATTTATTAAACTTTTTTTTTTTTTTTTCACTTTCTATATTTTTTTTAACCCATTAAGGACTCAGCCCTATTTCCCCTTAAGGACTTGGCCATTTTTTGCAAATCTGACCAGTGTCACTTTAAGTGCTGATAACTTTAAAACACTGACTTATCCAGGCCATTCTGAGATTGTTTTTTCGTCACATATTGTACTTCATGACACTGGTAAAATGAAGTAAAAAAAATAAAATTTTATTTATAAAAAAAATACCAAATTTACCAAAAGTTTGTAAAAAATTGCAAATTTCCAAGTTTCAATTTCTCTACTTCTATAATACATAGTAATACCTCCAAAAATAGTTATTACTTTACATTCCCCATATGTCTACTTCATGTTTGCATCATTTTGGGAATGATATTTTATTTTCTGGGGATGTTACAAGGCTTAGAAGTTTAGAAGCGAATCTTGAAAACCCAATTTTTAGGGACCAGTTCAGGTCTGAAGTCACTTTGCGAGGCTTACATAATAGAAACCAGCCAAAAATGACCCCATTCTATAAACTACACCCTTCAAGGTATTCAAAACTGATTTTACAAACTTTGTTAACCCTTTAGGTGTTCCACAAGAATTAATGGAATATAGAGATACAATTTCAAAATTTAACTTTTTGCGCAGATTTTCAATTTTTATAAATTTTTTCCAGTTACAAAGCAAGGGTTAACAGCCAAACCAAACTCAATATTTATGGCCCTGATTCTGTAGTTTACAGAAACACCCCATATGTGGTCGTAAACCGCTGTTTGGGCACACGGCAGGGCGCAGAAGGAAAGGAATGCCATACGGTTTTTGGAAGGCAGATTTTGCTGGACTGTTTTTTTTGGACACCATGTCCCATTTGAAGCCTCCCTGATGCAACCCTAGAGTAGAAACTCCATAAAAGTGACCCCATCTAAGAAACTACACCCCTCAAGGTATTCAAAACAGATTTTACAAACGTCGTTAACCCTTTAGGTGTTCCACAAGAGAGTTCTTGGCAAATGGAGATGAAGTTTCAAAATGTCAATTTTTTGGCAAATTTTCCATTTTAATCCATTTTTCTTGGTAACAAAGTAAGGGTTAACAGCCAAACCAAACTCAATATTTATGGCCCTGATTCTGTAGTTTACAGAAACACCCCATATGTGGTCGTAAACAGCTGTACGGGCACACGGCATGGCGCAGAAGGAAAGGAATGCTATACGGTTTTAGGAAGGCAGATTTTGCTGTTTTTTTTGACACAATGTCCCATTTGAAGCCCCCCTGATGCACCCCTAATGTAGAAACTCCAAAAAAGTAGCCCCATTTTAGAAACTATGGGATAGGGTGGCAGTATTATTGGTACTAGTTTAGGGTACATATGGTTTTTGGTTGCTCTATATTACACTATTTGTGAGGCGAGATAACAAGAAATAGCTGTTTTGGCACCGTTTTTATTTTTGGTTATTTACAACATTCATCTGACAGGTTAGATCATGTGATATTTTTATAGACCAGGTTGTCACGGATGCGGCGATACCTAATATGTATACTTTTTTTTTTTATTTAAGTTTTACACAATGATTTCATTTTTGAAGCAAAAAAAAAATCATTGTTTTAGTGTTTCCATAGTCTGAGAGCCATAATTTTTTCAGTTTTTGGGTGATTACCTTGGGTAGGGTATGATTTTTGCGGGAGGAGATGACGGTCTTATTGGCACTATTTTGGGGTGCGTGTGACTTTTTGATCGCTTGCTATTACACTTTTTGTGATGTAAGGTGACAAAAAATGGTTTATTTAGCACAGTTTTTATTTTTTACCGTGTTCATCTGAGGGGTTAGGTCATGTGATATGTTTATAGAGCCGGTCGATACGGACGCGGCGATACCTAATATGTATATTTTATTTTAACTTTATTTGGGGAAAATGACGTTTTTGTTTATTTTTACTTGAAACTTAATTTTTGGGGGAGGAAAACTGTTTTTTCAACTTTTCTTTTCACTTTATTTTTTGTCCCACTTTGGGACTTGAACTTTTGGGGGTCTAATCCCCTTTACAATGCATTCCAATACTTCTGTATTGGAATGCATTGGCTGTATGAGTAATACCGTGTGTATTACTCATACAGCTTCCGGCCTGTGAGATCCAGGGGGCTGGAACTGACAGGCTCTTCACCGGAAGGGAGCGCGCTGCCTTCCTTAGACATTGCGCTGCCTTCCATGCCATCGGGTCCCCCCCACAGCCGCATGGGGACCCGATGGCACCGCCGCACAGCTGCCACAACCGCAGGTAAAAGCCGCAAACCGCAGGTCTGAATTGACCTGCGTTTTGCGGCGATCGCCGATACGGGGGAAAGGGGGGGGGGGGTCACATGACCTTAAGGACTCGGGAAACAGGGCGTACCGGTACACCCCAAGTCCCTAAGGGGTTAAAGTCCCCTTAGGGAACTTTAACATGCAATCGTCTGATCACTTCTCCCATAGATTTGGTTTAAGATGATTTAACATTGCAGCCCAGGGGAGATTAACCATGTTCAGGGCTCCAGAGGAACTTTGTTGTGGCAGGTCTCGGAGTCTTCAGAAGGCCTGAGGCTGTAATAGCAACTAAACAGCTCCCTGGAGCTCCCAGAAGCTGGGGCTTTACCACTCAGATGCCGTGGTTGCAACAAATCACAGCATCTGAATAGTTAAATGTCCGTGATCACCGATCACAGACATTGCCTCCGGGTATCTGCTTATACTGATAAGTCATAAGTATAAAAGTACTGGAAAACCCCTACAACAATTAACCCCTTGGATACTTGACTTTTTTTCGTTTTTGCTTTTTCATTTTTATTTACCATGTTCCTTAAGCCATATAACTTTTTATATTTCCGTTCACATAGTATAAGGGCTTATTTTTTGCAGGACAAGTTGTACTTTCTAATTCCACCATTAATTATGGCATACAATGTAGTGGAAAGTGGTAAAAAAATAAATAAAAAAAATTTAAAATGGGGTGGAATTAGAAAAAACGCAATTCCACCACCTTCTTAAAGGGGTTTAGTTCCCACGGCGTTCCGTTTGCGGCAAAACTGACCCATGCACTTCATTCTCTGGGTCAGTACGATTACAACGATGTATAGGTTCTTTTAATATCTAAATAGTGTAAAAACAAATGTAAACTTTGAAAAAAAACTTTGGAGGAGTGTGTGTGACTTTTTGATCATATTTTATTAAAAGGAAGTCTGTCACCACAATTTGCCCTTATACGCTGCTTACATAGTGCTGTAGCATAACTACAGATGAGTCAAATGGGTATGTTGTCCTTTTGTTTTGATGTTCACCAGAGGCGAAAATGTAGTTTTATTCATATGTAAATGAGGGCTCGCAAGTGCCCAGGCGCGGCATTCAGGCTGTAGTGCCCAGGCCGCTTTGCCTTCTTCTCACATAACCCCTCCCCAGCCTGTTGCTTGGCCCGCCCTGTAAGCTTCTTGCGTCATCCAGCGTACTGGCCAAGTTCCGGTCGGCGCATGCGCACTATGATGACCATTGTGGGCAGCAGCATCGTTCCATGCAGTGCGCATGCGCCATTCACCAATTTTCAGTAACAAACTTAGGACATTAAAGAAGCACTACTGTAAAAATTTTACGTTTCTGGTCGGTTAGAAGGGTACATGATGTAAATTGTAGTGAAGGTAATTTTATTACCAGTGACTGTATTTATGAGTTATAGACTCTTCAGGTCCTCCGCTGTGACCGGTCACTCACACTCTGGATCTCCAACTGACTAATCATCTTAGAAAGTCAGCTTTCCTATTTATTCCTTTGTGAGCCTTAATGTCAGTCTTATGGCAGCCACACACATTGTCTGGCCGACAGCTATTACTCCCGACTCCCTCCTTACTACTCTATATACATACACATTGGGCTTGGGCCAACGCGTATGTGTATTTTTAATGGGGAGAGACTTGAAGGCAGCTGCCAGACACTTCTGGCAGCTCTCCCGGGAGAACAAAAGGATAGGGGGAAAATATTCAATTTGCCCGAATGTTCTCTCCTGACATCATCTGTTACGGATTGACACGAACCCCCCAGTCCGACTGTTGGCCGCCTAATGTGTATGGGGGGTCTTTATAAATAAGAAAAGAGAAACTGACCTCCTCTCCAGACATAAGATGCTGTGTCAGTTGGAGAGTTCCGAGAGTCAGAAGGGAGAATAAAACATTTTGTGGGAAAGCTTGTTTAAGAATAGCATTTCACTAGGATAGACCAGGCCAAGCTTCTGGACAGTGTACCTCCTCCATTTAACCGCAATGTCGAACATATCTCTCCACTGCATCAGCCTGGTTTTCCCATTAATTCGCACTTTAGAGTTCATCCATGTCTTCTGGACAGCTTGCATGACTTCAAGAGCTGCCAGCCCCATAGCTGTAAGAAAAAGACACATAGCTTTATAAACTTCCCAAGACAATATGGGAATCCCTTTTCTTCCTGCTTAAAGGGAACCAGTCACCGGGATTTTGTGTATAGAGCTGAGGACATGGGTTGCTAGATGGCCGCTAGCACATCAGCAATACCCAGTCCCCATAGCTCTGTGTGCTTTTATTGTGTAAAAAAAAACAACGATTTGATACATATGCAAATTAACCTGAGATGAGTCCTGTCCCGGACTCATCTCAGGGACAGGACTCATCTTAGTTTAATTTGCATATGTATTGCGGATGTGCTAGCGGTCATCTAGCAACCCATGTCCTCAGCTCTATACACAAACTCCCGGTGACAGGTTCCCTTTAAATACCAGGGAGGGATGGGGCAGAACATAATATGGTAAAAAAAAAAATGTGTTTTATCGAGAGCCCATTCTCATGATCACTGAGGGATTTGACCAATTCAATTCCCAATGATCATATATTAATCACCTAATGCTGTGGATAGGTGATAAATGTTGTTAATGGGAAAACCAATTTCCAGTTATATTATGAAACTTAGAAGGGTTTTCTGAGGGAAAGATTTTAGGGTCAGAAAGACTTAAAATTACAATCAACCTTACTGTCGCTGCTGTTTTCCCCACTGATCCGGCCCCCGGTCCTCTCCACATCTAGTTCTTCGGCTCAACATGCAGGAAATGGCTTGGACTGCGCGCTCCACCAATCAGTGGCTGTGGCGGGTCACCACTGTGGACAGTGATTGGCAGAGCAAACAGTCCATGCCATTCCCTGCGTGTCAAACCAGAGACCAAGAAGTGGAGGGAAATGGGGACCAGGCACAACAGCAGTGGGGGGATCAGTATGGTGTGTAATGATTGTTGGTTATTTTAAGTCATTCCGAACCAGTATTTAACTATGATGATTTCCCTCAAAAACCTCTTTAAAATGAGAGTCTTAAAATTGTAGAACTTTTCATATATGCATTATTAAAGGGTTATTGCGGCCAGTTGCCTGCTGTATTATACAGCCAGCACCTGCTATGAATGGAGCAGGCTCAGAGCAGCAGCCTGCTCGATACAACAGTTTGCAAATTATCATGTACATGATAATGTGTAAAGGGGTTAAATAACTTATTATATACAGTACAGACCAAAAGTTTGGACACACCTTCTCATTTAAAGAGTTTTCTTTATTTTCATAACTATGAAGGCATCAAAACTATGAATTAACACATGTGGAATTATATACATAACAAACAAGTGTGAAACTGAAAATATGTCATATTCTAGGTTCTTCAAAGTAGCCACCTTTTGCTTTGAATACTGCTTTGCACACTCTTGGCATTCTCTTGATGAGCTTCAAGAGGTAGTCCCCTCAAATGGTCTTCCAACAGTCTTGAAGGAGTTCCCAGAGATGCTTAGCACTTGTTGGCCCTTTTGCCTTCACTCTGCGGTCCAGCTCACCCCAAACCATCTCGATTGGGTTCAGATCCGGTGACTGTGGAGGCCAGGTCATCTGGCGCAGCACCCCATCACTCTCCTTCATGGTCAAATAGCCCTTACTTTCAAAGTTTTCCCAATTTTCCGGCTGACTGACTGACCTTCATTTCTTAAAGTAATGATGGCAACTCGTTTTTTCTTTACTTAGCTGCTTTTTTCTTGCCATAATACAAATTCTAACAGTCTATTCAGTAGGACTATCAGCTGTGTATCCACCTGACTTCTCCTCAACGCCACTGATGGTCCCAAACCCATTTATAAGGCAAGAAATCCCACTTATTAAACCTGACAGGGCACACCTGTGAAGTGAAAACCATTTCAGGGGACTACCTCTTGAAGCTCATCAAGAGAATGCCAAGAGTGTGCAAAGCAGTAATCAAAGCAAAAAGTTGGCTACTTTGAAGAACCTAGAATATGACATATTTTCAGTTGTTTCACACTTGTTTGTTATGTATACAATTCCACATGTGTTAATTCATAGTTTTGATGCCTTCAGTGTGAATCTACAATTTTCATAGTCATGAAAATAAAGAAAACTCTTTGAATGAGAAGGTGTGTCCAAACTTTTGGTCTGTACTGTATAAAATAAAAAAAACAGCAATTTTTAACATTTTGTGGGATTGATTTTTACGTCATTCACTGTGTGGTATAAATAACATTTTATTGTGTATAAATAACACATATAAATAACACTTCATTGTGTGGGACAATAGGACTATGATGTTACCAAATTGTTAGCCTGTCAACTCCACCCCCTCGTTTAAGCTGGTTGAGATGACAGGCAGCTGAAGGGGGAGGGCTGCTTTAACTCTTTATCTTTAGTTACTACCCAGCCCAAGATATGTGCACCTGATCTTGTTTGAAAGCCGACAATCTAAGACCTGAATTACAGCAATATCTCCACTACTTCAGGAGATATAGCCTTTAAAATTGTTGTTGGGAGTGAAAGCAGCCAAAACCTGCATTCACTTTTAGCTGCTACCACTTCCAACTCGATTTGTAACAGTAGATGAAATATTGCGATTTAGGTCTTAGATTGCAGATTTTCAGCTTTCAAATAAGGCCAGGGCCATATCTCTAGCTGTTACCCAGCCCGAGATATGAGGGGTTAAGGCAAAGTACCCCCCCCCCCCCACCCCTCTTCCTTACACTGGTCGGCCTGAACTACTAAACCCTTTTCTCAAAGCCTGAGAAGAGCTCGGGCAAATTTTGGGGAAAGGAGTAGCATACAATCCTCGTTAAAGGGGTTGGTCACCTTTTGGGGCAACCCCCTCTCTCCTGTCCAGACCTGCAAAAGAGAAGCATACTTACCGGCCCCTGTTGCTGGGTCCTGGCTCCTTTGCTTCATGCCCTCAGCAGCCTTGCTTGGGTCCCCCGCTGTCAACATCCATTTTGAAGCTGCTGCAGCCAATCACTGGTCGCAGCAGTGACCAGCACCTCTTGCGTCACATGACCAATTGACCTGACGCAATAAGGGGGAGTCACCACTCTAGTTCGTAAATGGCTGCAGCGGTATCAAAGAGGATGTTAACAGCGGAGGACCTGAGTGAGGCAGCCGAAGACAGGGAGCGAGGCAGCTAGGACCCAGCGGCGGGGAGCAGGCAAGTATCCTCCCAAAAAAAAAAAAAAAAAGTGGCCAACTACTTTTTTGTTATACAGTGCCAATAAAGTGGCGAACCACTTTAATTCTCCTGTTGTTTCCAAGTAGAGCTACCAGTCAATAGCTAAGGCCCATGGCACTAAATAATTTTCACAACCACTGGTGATCTTAAGCAGTTCACAATTCTGAAACTCAATCTCTCATCACACAGACCCGCTCTTACACAGTACCTCTGTGGATTCTTTTGTTCGGTAGAAATCCAGACGTTTCATACTGCATTAAAGTTCCTAAACGATCTGCTACACAAATAAGTTCGTGAATTTCCGGTTTGTAGCTTTCAAAATTCTGTGGCAAAACATCCCTGAAAAGAGGAGTACTGAAGTTAGAGCTTTTCTATTGCTTTTTGTCCCCCAAAAATTTCTGTAACTACTGTAGCTGAACTGAGGAAGGGCTAAGACATGGAATCCTAATTACAACTTTCACGAAAGGTGCTCATACACCTTCAATAGCTGTTGGCTAAACGCTTTTTGGCCGACAGCGGTCTCCCCTGGCTCTCACATTCTTAGTTCAGCCAGGCATGTATGTGTTTTCCAATGTGGAGAGGTGAAAGCCGTTGCCACACACGTCTGGTGGCAGATTATCCATCTTTCAGGAGAATAAAAACATTCAATTCACCCATCTTTCTGAGGGCCTGGATTGCTAGATGGCCACTAGCACATCCACAATACCCAGCTCCCATAGCTCTGTGTGCTTTTATTGTGTCAAAAAAACGATTTGATACATATGCAAATTAACATAAGAGTCATATCTTACTTGTGTGACCAGAGAAGTCATATTTTCAAGCTCTGACTCATCTCAGGTTATTTTGCGTATGTATCAAATTGGTTTTCATACACAATAAAAGCACACAGAGCTATGGGGACTGGGTATTGCGGATGTGCTAGCAGTGATCTAGCAACCCATGTCCTCAGCTCTATACCCAAAATCCCGGTGACAGGTTCCCTTTAAGTTTCTGGACTTGATTGGAGGGACATGGCCTCGACTGGACTCTATTGGAGTGGACGGAAGTCTTTTGATGCATCAAATGATATAGGTTAGTGAAACCACATTTAGTTTGGGAACTAAGATGCATAAGAGTTATAATAAGTGCACCTAAATGTCTTTGGCTGCCGTGTATTAGGGTGGGGGGGGACGATGGGAGAGCAGGTGCAGCGATCTAACTGCTCTCCATTTGCCCGCTGTGGCCCCTGTTGTATTCTCCTGCCTGGTATGCTAATTTTAGCATCGGAACAATGAGGAGGAGACAGAGTCTTTCTCCGTGGGCGTCTCCTTCTCCCTGGCTGTAGCGCTGTCCAATCGCAGCGGAGAGCGTCAGGGAGAAGGGGAGTTCTTTTGTTCTCCCTGTGACGCTCTCTGCTGCGATTGGACAGGAGTTGAACTGCTCTCATGGCAGGAGTTTCAGAATAAGTACCAGCAAGTACCGTCTCACTTTCTGCCCTTCAGACAGATAATATCATATTGTAAAGCACAGGCAAACACACCGGGAGACCCTGAAAAATTGGCGTGGTTCAGGGCCTTGATGAGTCGGGAAGGGGAGTCTGGTTCCTTATCGGACCATTACCGGAAAATCCAAAATACATATCCAAACCCACTAGGAGACAGAGTATTAAGAAGGTGGGAGCAGGAGACACTTCTTTGACACCCAAGATTAGGGCAGGTATAGAAGGGTGAGACAAGCTATTAACAGTGAGGTATGGAGAGAAATGCAGTTCAGGATAATACACATATGCCTTCGAACTTTCATACAGGGGCGCCCCGGCACATTACCTTCGGTGGTGCCTAAAGTGTTGAGTACTGAAGCAAACCTGCTACACAGATTATGGAAATGCCCTAACTTTACTCAATTGTGGAGGGAAGCTATTGAGTATATCAAGAAGCTGTGGGACATAGAGGTGCGACTTACCCCACAGCAATGTATTTTTCATTATATTCCAACAGACCCAAAGGGAGAATCCTCAAATGTGACAGGTATAAAGGGCATACATGTTTTATAGTTAACGGTTAAGAAGAATAAACTGAGGCATTGGTTGTGTCTCACCTCTCCAACCTTCAAGGAGGTGATTGGTACCATGAAATATCTCTTATACATGGACAGATTAGACACAGAAAAACATAAGGAAAAGGTGACCACATATATTTTTTTCATAAGTGGAGGAGATTTATGATGTATTCTCTGACAGGGGAAGAACTAAAGGAATTGATGGTACCGTTTCGAGACACCACGTGGTATCTTGAGGAACAGGCTGGGGCACCTTGGAAAGACTAATCCAGAGCGGGGAAAGGAGCTAATTAGAAGGTATGGAGGACTGGAAGATCTGGGTTCGCCCATGAAGCAGACTATGTTTTGGGTTTGGTTGGATAGGTTGGGGAATTTTATGGGGTAAAAATGGGGAGCAGAGGGTAATTGTCACTTATATTGAATTATTGCAATCTCCAAATACTGTGATAAGAAAGATGCTGATAGCATTGTAATCTCAATGACCAGGTCAATTCATTGCTCTTTATTTGTCAACTTGTATACCTCTGCTTTTCCCTTAATAAAAATGTTTTAAAAAAAATAAAACAAAAAAACAGATCACTAGCATGTGTTGAGGACATGACAATATAGAGCTAGCCTGATACCACTTACTAAACATACAGAAATGTAACAAACACATTAAAAAGGTTTAAAGGGAATGCGTCATCAGAAAATGATGCATTGTTTAGGCTTTTATGTTAAATTTTTTTTTTAATTTTCCAAGTCTCTGTGTATATTGAAAAAAATCCTGTGACCTCGGGAGGAGGGGGGAGGAAAGAACCTGGTACGCAGAGTATGTGTGCGCAGTATTATAGGTGATGCCCCTCTGGGTTGCTGAGAAAGATATTCAAATTAGCTTTCCTAAACCTATCTGACAGCAGCAGATGTTAGACATGTGGAGCGTTATCTAGCCTACAATAGTTGTCATGTATATCAACTGGTCTCCATAATAGAAGTAGGACACAACCAGAGGTTCTCCCTAAAGCCTTGCAACTAGAAATGTTGTTCTCATCTGCTTTTCTCTGATTAAGGGCTTTTGTTTTGAAAGACCTATGCAGATGTGAGGCTGGCTTAGCTATTTTTCTAGCTTTGCTACATAAGACTGTTTAAAAGGCAGGAAAGTACCTCTGCCAATCTGCTGTGTGAAAATAACGCAGCACTCATTGCTGCGGTGTTCTCCTTACTATTTACCTACTTTCAAAGCGAATCTTGCCTGGTTTTCTCATCTCCAGTTGGTAACCATCTTTATTGCTTGGCACATGCATACTAATATCTAACTAACTTCATTGTATTGCACTTGGCACTTAGTTTCACTTTCACCAGTAGAATACGTGACTATGTGTGGCCATAAGAAATGTTATTGTACTTTGTGGCGTTAAATATACCATGTAACTAAGGGTCCATGTCTTGTCTTACCATTTTTAAATATATATTTTCACTTGTTTGCATATTTTAATAAAGATGTATTTAGCGATGTGGGACTGCGTGACTCTTCAATGTGAGCAGGACTGCCCAGATAACTCTTAAAGGGGAACTTAAATTTTCCAAAAAATATTGAACCCTACAGTTTATACAGGGACATGCTGAGAAAGATATTGCAAAGCAGCACGACGCTAGTATCATGGTTTAGTGTAGGAGAATCAAGTGATAGATTCCCTTTAAGTCATATAGAGAACCTTTTTTAATTTTATTTTTTTAACAGGAAGACCAGTTATGAAGGAGTGCCTAACCTAAAGGGGTTGTGCAATGGTATAATATCCTCAGGATAGGTTCTCAATATCAGATTGCTGGGAGTCTGACTCCCAGCATCCCTGCCAATCAGCTGCACTGCTTCCCCTTCAATGTTTAACGGCACGCCGTCTCCCTTGAGGATAGACTGCACCACCCAATGGGATGATCTGCTGTAGATGCACAGCACTGCTTAAAAACGGGAGGTGGCGTGCAGGTAACTATTAAAAAGAACACAGCCCTTGCGCAAGCGCTGCAAACCCTTTAAAACAGCTGAACATTGGGGTGCTGAAAGTCAGACCCCCAGCGATCTAATATTGAGAACCTATCCTAAGGATAGCCCATCAATATTATACCCTTGCACAACCCCTTTAAGGACTGCAATCAAAGTCAAATTAGCAATATGTCAAATGTGTAAAACATGTGCTGCTAAAGTTTAATGTAAAGTAACGGCATGCATTTACTTTATGTGAGGTTGTAGTCCCGGCTGCTCTTCATAATCTTCTATCAGAAAGGGAAGATTTTTTGCCCAATGATCCTTAAAATTTCCCGGCAGATCAGCATCAATATTATATTCTGTGACTGGAGTATCAAGATGGGAGTGCAAGTAGCGGGAGTACTCTGTAAAGCAGAGGAACAGAGTATGAAAAACTATATTCTGTGGTTACTTAAAGTTTTTCAGAAAACTTCTGTCGCAGGGATATTTCAAAGTTTTGATCAGTGGGGGGTCTGAGTGCTGGGACCCCCACCGATCCAGAGAACAAGGAATGAGGAGAGGAGAGACAGCACGATATGTGATCGCTTCTTCCTTCTCATTCCAGGGATCACCGAGGGTCACAGCACTCAGACCCCTACCAATGAAAACTTTCACTATGACATATCAAAAGTTTTTTGAAATCTCAGTCACCCTTTAAAGGGGCAGCCTCACTTCAGCAAATGGCATTTATTATGTAGATAAAGTGAATACAAGACATTTGCGAATGTACATTACTGGGATTGTCCAAATTGCCTCCTTTGTTGTCTTGACTCATTTTTCCATCACATTATACACTGCTCGTTTCCATGGCTAGGACCACCTGGCAATCCAGCAGCGGTGGTCGTGCTTGCACACTATAGGAAAAGGCACCAGCCTCTCTGGTGAAAGTGCGCATAGGCCAGCACTTCTTCCTATAGTGTGCAAGCACGGCCATCGCTGCTGGACTGCAGGGTTGTCGTGAATCAAGCCAGCAAAAGGAGGCAATAGGAAGTCTCAAACCAGATGAATGACCAGTTATGAGACTGCTCCGATTCAAAAATAGATAGTATTCCATTTTACAGCCTGTTGAAGCATAGTAGGATATATTTTCTATTACTTCCCAATAGTGCAGAAGATTTGATAACCTGTCACACATTAAGCACTTATACATTTTCTTTCAATTATGCCTGCAAAGCATCTGTTTATGCGCGGTTTTACTAGAATGACCCATAGTTCCCGTGAGGCTTACCTCTTAGGTATTTCACCTTCAGATATTCCTGGCTTGCTTTCTGACCAGGCATTGGATCATTTAACATAACTTTAGTCTGAGCTTTAATCCCTTCATAAAAGTGGCCCATAGAGACGTGGCTGAGTCCTTTCATGTACTGGCACACTTCATTATATGGCTCCAGCTGAAGACATCTCTACAAAGAAACGCACAATTGTAAATGTAGTTCTGATGGACCTCGGTGGACCTCTCAGGGACTTTGATCTTCTTAGAGATGCGTATCCAGCTCTGCATGTACAGCCATCAGGCATGATATAAATACATGTAAGATGCTTAAATATTATACTAAATTGCATCATAGCTACTATAGTACACAAATCCATTTTAGAATACATCATACATTTGCATAATCTACCATCCATCCTACAGAAAACCAGTCATGTGGTATGGAAAAAAATAAAAATAAAAAATCAGACGGGGAGGCTGACCCTCAGATTTCTACAGCAGGTTTGAACAGTGACGGGTCCCCACGCAAATTAACACCACTCAGTGGGGCCAATCTACAGGTGGTAAACCCACCACGGCTTGCCTCCGCCTGATAAAAAAAAAATAATAATAATTAAAAAAGGTGGATAATAAAAATTAAAAGGGGTATAAGAGTGTCTCAGCATTCTGATTATCTGATTAAGCTAGTGGGCTTTTGTGACCAATAGCACTGGACACATTAGGCTACTTTCACACCTGCGTTAGGTGCGGATCCGTCTGGTATCTGCACAGACGGATCCGCACCTATAATGCAAACGCTTAGATCCGTTCAGAACGGATCCGTTTGCATTGTTCATGATAATGCAAACGGATCCGTTTTGACTTTACATTGAAAGTCAATGGGGACGGATCCGTTTGAAAATTGAGCCATACTGTGTCAACTTCAAACGGATCCGTCCCCATTGACTTACATTGTAAGTCTGGACGGATCCGTTTGCCTCCGCACGGCCAGGCGGACACCCGAACGCTGCAAGCTGAGTTCGGATGTCCGCCTGCTGAGCGGAGCGGAGGCTGAACGCTGCCAGACTGATGCATTCTGAGCGGATCCGCATCCACTCAGAATGCATTAGGGCTGGACGGATCCGTTCGGGGCCGCTTGTGAGACCCTTCAAACGGAACTTACAAGCGGAGCCCCGAACGCTAGTGTGAAAGTAGCCTTAGGTGGACGTTCTGAGAGGGAATTAAACCACCACCAGGGGGCTCCAGAACAAGTATGTAACTGTATCAAAGAAACCAAAATGTCTCATGGCAACCACTTTTTTCATCACTGTTGAGAGGTAATTGCCATTGCAGCTGCCTAACTGGTATACTTTAAGAGCTACAGAACTACAACATGGCCATCACCAGAACCTGTCAAACTTCCATGCTGCCCGCACCAGCAGGTGTCCTGCTTACACGAAGCTATGTTGTACTCTGAAGTGCTGCAGCGTTTTAGAGAAATCAAGGCTTCTCCCTGCCCAGCTTGACCGACTGGTCCCCCCCCCCCCCCCCAAGATTGTGCTTTATGGTCATGATGTCACATCAGTGACTGTACTAATAGATTTACTGCATCATCACCACTGTGCACATAGGGTGTGTATTCTACTGAGCCTATAATGTTGGGCTACTTTCACACTTGGGGCAGAGGATTCTGGCAGGCAGTTCCGTCGCCGGAACTGCCTGCCGGATCCGTCAAAACGTATGCAAACTGATGGCATTTGTCAGTCGGATCAGGATCCTGACTCGTATGACAAATGCATTGGAATGCCGGATCCGTCTCTCCGGTGTCATCCGGAAAAACAGATCCGGCGTTTTTTTCAAATTTTTTGCGGTCTGAGCATATGCAGACTGCAAAAACTGATCCGTTTTGCCGAAACACTCGGATCCGGCATTAGTGCATTTCAATGGGAAAAAATGCCGGATCTGGCATTCCGGCAAGTGTTCCGGAATTTTGGATGGAGATAAAACAGCAGCATGGTGCGGTATTATCTCAGTCCTGAAAAGTAAAAAAGACTGAACTGAAGACCTCCTGATGCATCCTGAACGGTTTGCTCTCCATTCACAATGCATCAGGATAAAACGGATCAGTTATTTTCCGGTATTGAGCCCCTAGGACGGAACTCCATGCCGGAAAAGAATAACGCTAGTGTGAAAGTACCCTTACAGATGTAGTTAAAAAACCGCTACACTTTGTTATGATGTACACAATTGTATGGGTCTCTGGACGTGGCAACAGTGCGCTGTATGAATACAATGTCACAGTAAATGTCCACCAACCGTGAGGGCCTATTCACATGGCGGAAAAAGATTCTGCCGGCAATTTCCGCCATGTGGATGGCCCATAATGTCTGCTTCCCATTTTTTTTCAAATGGAGGCAGTGCTGCAGTTTGCGGGCCGGTCGTTTAAAGCTGCGATGCGCCAAGAAGGGACATGACCCTCCTTGGCGCAGTGTGCGGACAGCCGCACTAGAACTCATGGACTAGCTACATTCAGTCTGCGAAAGGGTCTGCAGCCTCTACAGTGAAGAACTGCAACAGAATCCGTGGCAGATTTTGACAGCGCCGAAATCCGCCATGTGAACAGACCCTGATATTCTGCGCTATATATTGATAGACTGCATTCTACTGCGATAACGTGACAACGTCGTACGTGTATTCATAGTCTTGTATGAATATATCACAATCCACAACCTGCAACATCATGTGATATTAGTGTGCGTCTCTGCATTACCAGTCTGTGTTCTGACACCATTATGCCCCAGTAGCGGAAACAAATTTAAAGGCTGCTCTCTTTTGGGACGATGTTAATAACATACTGTGCGCATTTCTATTCTTTGTGATGATGTCACAGTGTGTGTGTCTATAGGCAATATTGGAATGATGTGACAATAGTGTGCATATACTTACTGTGCGTTCTATTGTCATACACGTAGTTATGTTAAGTCCCTATAGCGTGTGAACGTGCTCACAGTCGGCGCTTTATGGGAACGATGTTACAATCGTGTGTGTGAACATGAAGCCAGGGCAGCAGATTTAAGTCTGAATCCAGAATGAAGTCATCATTATCTGATTGGTGGGGGCCAACTCTCAGCACCGGATAAGCTGTTTAACCCTTTCCTGACGTAGCGATTTTCATTTTTTTTTGCGTTTTCATTATTCACTCCCTGCCTTCCCGGAGTTTTAACTTATTTTCCGTTCACATAGTCGTTGTACTTTTTAATGGCCCTATTTAATATTGCATATGATGTAGTGGAAAGCTGGAAAAAATAAAAAATAAAATTCTAAATGGGGTGGAATTGGAAAAAGACACAATTCTGTCTTATGAGTTTTGTTTTTACGGCGTTCTCTATGTGATAAAACTGACCTGTTGCCTTTATTCTCTGGGTCATCACATTTATATAGTTTGTCTTGTGATTTAATATTAAAAAAAATCATAATTTGGAAAAAATTCTTTTTTTTCTTTTCATTGCCACATTCTGACCCCATATTTTTTTATTTTTTATAGTTATGTCTATAGAGCGGTGTGCAGGTTAATTTTTTTTTTACAGGACGATCTGTAATTGTCAGTGATACCATTTTGGGGTGTGTATGATTTTTTGATGACTTTATATTAAATGTTTTTTGGAGGTGAAGAATGAAATAAATTGCAAGTCGGCCATTTTGATTTCTTTCGGGGGCGGGGTTCATTGTACAGGATAAATATATTTATATTTTAATAGTTCAGCCATTTTGGGACACAGTGATGCCTATGATCTTGTCAGCGCTGTACGAGAATAATTATTTTTTAAGACGCGATAGCACCCAGGCCCTTTGGGTGCCTATTTGATTAGGGAAACAGTATTATTAAGTACATTACAAAAATCATTTTTAGGTTACTTACAACATTTTAAAAGAAGGTTTTAGAAAAGTTTAGTTACTCTTTAAGCTACTCAATGCATATCCTATGGACAGAGACTCCAGAGTTATTTCACATGATTATTTTGTAGGGTGACAAAAAAAAAAAAAAAGTCTAGGCGTAGGCTTAGCCTAATGGTGGGTTCAGATGCACATCACACAATATATTGGTCATACAGAAACTGAATGACCAAACTGTCCAAGACTTTACCTTGAAGTTGGTCAGTGCCTCCTGCAGGCTGCCATGGTGGTAAAGCATTATCCCCCTCAACTGAAGTGTCTGCACATGATTCTGATTCAGCATCAGTGCTTTCTGGAAGTTCTCCATGGCGGCTTCAAAATTACCAAGCTCTCTAAAATAAGAAAATCACCAAATTAGAAGACCCTATTGGATCACGACCAGTCTTATTAGCAACCGAGTGACAGATGTAGTCCAAAGCTACAAAACGTCTAGGTGTAGGTCAAACCTTAAATGGGTTGTCCAGCTGTTAATATCGATGACCTATTGGATCATCGCTAACTGATCGTCGGGGGTCGGACACACATGACCCCCGCTGTTCAGCTGTTTGTTAAGGAGGCAGCGCTCCATGCGAGCACCACTTCCTGGTCATTACACTACCCCTCATCTCCTGTGGAGCGGTGATGTAGAGTAATTGCAAGCTCTTGCTCCATTCACTTGAATGGAGGGAGTACTTGGCTTACACTGCACTTCCGAGATGCAGCGCAAGGTAATGAACAGGAACAGTCGGCTGCTTGTTAAGTGGAGGTGAAGCGCTGCATTTACATACAACGATCACTTCCACAGTTGCGATCCCTCGTCCTCATATAGCTGCATTGTTTTCGGGCACATCTGCTGCCCAGAAACTATTATTTAAGTGCCTGCACAAACCACAGTTTCACCTGATGAACGAGCGTTTTGCTAATTCATCCGGTCATCTACCACAGATTGTCGGCAATGAGCGTTCGTTCCCGATAATCTGCCCGATTATCTACACGTGCAAATCCACCTTTAGACAGGCTGTCTAGACATGGACCGTATTTATCACAGTGGCTCAGACTGGAGGATAAATGTGGCGCAGAGATAGGTCGCCAAACACATTTACTAGCTCTCTCTCCTGACTCCCCTATACACGGAGAGAATAATTAGAACATAATGGTCATCATTCTTCATGAAAGATAACACAGACAGGATAGGTCGTTGGTTTACCACACGGAACTGGAGTCTGTGGACGAATGGCTATAACATGTGCATTTGGAGGAGCAGAGAATTACCTGTAGGCCTGACCAAGGCTTTTATAAGCTTCAATAAAATTTGATTTCTGCTTCAAGGCTTCCTTAAAGGTTTCAATAGCTTCCTGCAGAAAAGAATGGGATTTGTGGTGACAGCTGTATGAAAAACTGTATATTCAGTGATCATAAGTGATGTAAAAATGCAAAAGCTGAAAATAAAACTCTAAAAATAAGAGACCGACATAGCTGCATGCACAAAACTGCACGGACTGTTTAACCAGACTGGAATCAGAAAATTACCAATGATTTAAATCTTTAAATCAAGTTCTTATGTTAAAAAAAAATTTTAAGGATTTTTGGTGATGTTATTTTCAATTTTCCATCTCACTATCATTAAAAGAAAAGAAAGAAAAAAATTCAGGGGGCGTGTCCTTTCTGCTGCAGTTCTCTCCCTGTAACTGCCACAGCTCCTAACAAAACATATGGCTGATGGCAGTTGAAGAGTTAAACTGAGCGCGATCGACCAGCTCAGTGAGCAGCAGGTGGCGCTATACAGATATATTTTATTGAATAGCTCACTGGCTAGACTCCATTTTTTATTATATACGATTACAGAAGTATTCAGACCCAGCTGCTGGTTTGAAAAATGTAGAATATGTTTCGTGACACAACCCTTTTAAAAACAGCTTAGGAAAAATGGCAGCCCCAATAATCATGCTCAAGAAGCAAAATGAAAAAAAAATCTACAACCATAAAAGTGAGAAAAAACTTTGGCACTGTGCATTTATTTGTGTAGTGGTCACTCTCTGCCACAAGGCACTTTGCCTATGGGCTACACCTCCCTCTCTATAGGATTAGTACTGTGCAAAGCGGTGATAGCTTTAAGACATAAAACGGTTTATGTCACATGCATGGCGGTGTCTGGGTGGCCAGAGCGTCAACTTTATAGTTCTGGAATAACACAAATTACCTTCAGCAGGCCTCTGTGGAAGAATGTCAGACCTTTGTATAAAACCGCTATCGGCTGGTTCTGGTTTAGTTCCAGGGACTGTTGAAAATCCTCATGTGCTGCTACGTAGTCCTGCCATAAAGGGAAGCAAGTTACTCGCGATCTGTAGCAATCTAATCCGTGAACACCTTAAGGCTGCGTTCACAAGTGACTCAAAATCTAGTGGAAAATCACGTCTTACATCCTGTTTGGCCAAGGACAAGCCACATATTTCACCCTCTCCATGGAAAAGGATGAAATCCACTGTAAAAATGGACATGCTGCAGATTTTGAAATTGCAAATACCGTACCTTTTCCACTGCATTTTTTTTTACGCCTGTGTATGAAAATTCTGACATTCTCATCCTCTTTGATGGCACTGTACAACGCTGCCCCCTTGCCCAGCCCCCAGCCAGTTTTGGCTCAGTGAGTTCCATCTGTCTTCTTTCAACTTCGGTCCCCACATGAAAAACTTCTGGCATGGAGACAGCGGTGAAGTGTCCCTAAGCGACATGTGACCCAGCACGCTGGGACCTGAGATTGGCTGCGGCGGCGTACGTGACCCTGTCCATGTTGGAAGTTTATACGTGGGGACAAAGTGCACTGAAGGTGGCTGGGACCCCCACATAGCAGGATAGAGTGGCGAGTATGCTTCTCTTCACAGGTCTGGTGGGGAGGGGGAAGGGGATTTAAAAAAAAAAAAAAAAAAAAAAAAAAAGGGAATTCTGGACAATCCCTTTAAAATGTTGGTCTGCAAAATACATTTTACACTGTGTTTAAAGCAATAAATGAAAGCAGTACGAAGCTGCTGGGGCTCCACAGCCACAACCTGATACAGCGTTACTCTCTTCCATGTGGTTCTGTCTGGAGCTGTAGTTCAATTCACTTGAATGGTACCAGACACCAAACACATGGACAGCCATGCTTCAGGTAATAGATTAAAGAGGACCTCTCACCTCTCCTGACATGCCTGTTTGAATAGCTTCATGCATTCCCCATGTAACAATAATTCTGGAGCATCTATTCTTATGGCTCCATGTTGTGCCGTTCCTTTATTATTTGCACTAGAAGTTATGAATGAATTGCGATGAGCCTTTAGTAAGGGTACAGAGGGGGGTAACCAGGTGTGGGTGTGTCCCTGCACAGTCTGACTCTATCCAATCAGTGCTGCCATTGTCAGTCTCTGCAGGTACACCCCCCCCCAACTGGTTACCTCCCTCTGTACCCTTACTGAAGGCTAATAGCAATTCATTCATAACTTCTAGTGCAAATAATAAAGGAACGGCACAACATAGAGCCATAAGAATAGATGCTCCAGAATTATTGTTAGTACGTGGGGATGCATGAAGCTATAAAAATAGGCAGGTCAGGAGAGGTGAAGGGTCCTCTTTAACACAGGCTGCAGCACTTCAATGAAACAGGAGTCCCTTCATTCTGCTGATTCGTGAGGTTCCTGGCAGTCGGACTCCCATTGGCCATGGAATGTGTATGGAGGTGTCCTTTCTCCCCCAATTGCAGATGGTAGGGGAAAGAAGGGTCGGGTATGTTGGATTACAACATGCCCGATTCCTTGTTCTCACAGGAGATAAGCAGTCACCACAGGTGTCTGGCAGCAACTTACTCCCCTCTCCCGTGACTGAGTGTGAAGGTGTATGGTCAACAGCTATGTAAAGTGTATGGACAGCATTATATTGCCGATCTTACCTCAGATATAAAGTATAGGGTGCCACGGTGCCTATAGAGCCGTGCTGATGGCTGTAACTGAATAGCTCTAGTGAGGTCACTAAGTGCTTCACTAATCCGACCCAGTGGAGACAAAATCTGTAGACGGAAACATAAAAAGTGTCAAAAAAAAATTAAGAAAAAAAATGATATAATATATTAAAAAGCTAAAACTATGGGGGTCATTTATTAAACAGAAATATACCTAACCTAGGCACATTTCTGGCGAAGATTTTTTGCTTCAAAGGTTCTTTGTGCCGCAATCTGCAACTTCTCCCCGCTCATGCCAGGTCTAAAAAAAAGGGGGGCGTGGTATGGGCATGGAAGGGGACGGGCCGGCAGGCTCGTTTGAGTCATCATTTTCTAGTTCTTTTTTAGACGTAGAAAATGCTCTAAATGTAAGGCTGGGTTCACACTTGAGCGTTTTATAGCGCGTTCAAACGTGCTGTAAAACGCTTAACACATGAAAACCAATGCTTCCCTATGGCCCTGGTTCTCACTTGAGCGTTTTACAGCGCGTTTGAACGCGCTGAAAAACGCCCTACGCTCAAACAAGTTCTTGAGCTTCTTTGGGGCGTTTTGACGCGCGTTTGTGGCCATAGGACACTGCAGTCAATCACACAAACGCGCGTCGAACGCGCGTTCACTATTGCGAAAAACACGCATAAAAACGCGCATATAAAATGCGCTCAAGTGTGAACCCAGCCTAAGCCTGCAAGGAAGTGGTCTTACATTTAGAATCGGCACTGGATGCGCCGACGTTATGTAGAGGCCGGCGCCGCTCCATAAATTCAGCGATCCACCACCAGCGCAGGGGCTTTATTAAGACTGGTGTCTAAAATGCTGGAACTGCCTGCCGCATCCGTCAAAACGCATGCAAACTGATGGCATTTGTCATACAGATCAGGATCCTGATCCGTATGACAAATGCATTGAAATTCCGTCTCTCTGGTGTCATCCGGAAAAAAACGGATCCGGCATTAATTTTTTTGCACATTTTTTGCAGTCTGAGCATGCGCAGACTGCAATGCCGGATCCGTTTTGCCGGAACACTCAGGGCCGGATCCGGCATTAATGCATGTCAATGGGAAAAAATGCCGGATCCGGCATGTGTTCCGGAATTTTGGACGGAGATAAAACCGCAGCATGCTGCGGTATTATCTCCATCCTGAAAATTAAAAAAGACTGAACTGAAGACATCCTGATGCATCCTGAACGGAATGCTCTCCATTCAGAATGCATTAGGATAAAACTGATCAGTTATTTTCCGGTATAGAGCCCCTAGGACGGAACTAAATGCTGGAAAAGAATTATAACGCTAGTGTGAAAGTACCCTTAAGTCACACAATTAAACAGGAAATACTTTGTAGTTACATTGTAGTTTCCGGATTAGGTGAATGTACGTCCATGCAGAGAGATTCCCTGGGTAGAGGTTCTCCTACTAGAAGAAACCACTCTAGCAATATGCATTTTTGCTGTGTTTTAAAGGGAACCTGTCATGATGAACAGGATATCTGAGCTACAGGCAGCATGTTATAGAGCAGGAGGAGCTGAGCAGATTGATATACTGATTTCTGGGAAAAGACTCAGTAACACTTGTATTTTAGTCATTTATATCCCTGCTAATTCTGGGCTTTGACATCAAGGAGGCAGTCCTATCAGTGATTGACAGCCTACCTCTCACAGGTAAGGCTGTGTATACAGAGATCGCTGTCAATCACTGATAGGACCTCCTCCTGGACTTCAAAGCTCAGAATGAGCAGGAGATTAAATGACTAAAATACAAATTATCTAATATATAAAGCTGAGTGTATGCGTATGTATATCCGCTAAAGGAATCTGCACCGTTGCATTTACAATCACGAAAGGTACATCAGGTGTCCAGGAAGGCTTTAGACCGGGTCTCTCAACGTACAGTTCCTGAGATATTCCAAAAAAATGCATTTGCCAATAGAAGCTTGGTCACATGACCCTTATCAGCCAATAGACGCTCGCAGGCCGTTGGCCTTCACATACACCGTTTGACACGTCCATGAACCGGTTAGGCCACGGCCCCTCCCCTCAGAAGATCAACTTCTGTCAGCTGCAGAGGTGGGAGGGACGGTGACTTTCTTCCTGCAGCTCACACTTAGACAGCACAGTGCTGCTGTCAGAGTGAGCGGTTCAAAAGGACATCCTTGTGTCTGTTCAGGCCCTGCGCTAGACAGAGGACAGGGAGTCTGAAAGCCGGACTGTCCGGCCTAAAACTGGACCTCTGGCCACCCTAGGGGCAGGCTGCTGTGGAGGTCACAGTTAAGGGGATGGTCCGCTATGGAGGTCAGTGTTAAGGGGCAGATTGCTGTAAAGGCCACTGTTAAGGGGGTGGGCCCCTGTGGAGGCCACTGTCAAGGGGGTGGTGTGTTGTGAAACTCACTGTTAAAGGGGAAGGCTGCTGTAAAGGTCAAAGTTAAGGGGGTGGACTGCTGTGGAGGTCCAATTTTAAAGGGACGGGGCACTGTGGGGGGGAAGTCAGTGTTAAGGGGGCGGGGGGCTGTGGAGGTCACTGTTATAGTGGATAGTGATGATATCTTTTAACGACACACACAAACATTAAATTAAATAGATTAAATATACCCGAGCGAAGCCGGGTACTTCAGCTAGAACAGAATATTGTCCCATAAAACTATATAAAATCTATTTTCTCAGCTCCTCCTGCTCTATATCTATATCATGCTGCCCGCAGATTAGGTCACATTTTCATGGTGACAGGTTCCCTTTAAAACGACAACTAATGCAGCTATTAACATATATATGCATATTTAACATATTTTACGATACTCTATTTAGAGCATTTCTCCAAACGCAGCTAAATGCCCTGTGGAAATGGCTGTGCTCAAGGAACCTGGCACAAAAAGCTGCCTGGTAAACAGTAAACCCACATATACCTGAAGGTGAAGAAATCTCACTGGATGAAGAACAAAAGCAGAGCAAGTTTGTTACATTCTGCTTCAATTGTTCTCCATTTTGAATATTACTTTGCAATCAGTGAAAGAAAACAAGCATTCTTCTTTATATTAACCACTTCTGGACCTGTTGACATTTGAGGTATAGGGGTGTCCGATTTATAAGACATATATGCAGTTGGCTAATAGGTCTGAGAGTGGACAATGCTGTAGCTGCCATGGGATGTGTGCAAGTCCAGGGTGTAACATATGAGAAGGTTTTCTTACTTCTGCTCTCTGCTCAAATACTTCTGGGTGATCAGGTTCCAAGCTGATGACACGGCTCAGTTCAAATAATGCCAATTCGGCATTTTTTATATCCTTAAAGACAGCAAAGGAAAATACATGGTGAGCTATGGTAAATGAACCCAATCCAGCAGCACAAAAGATAAAGCAATACATGTCGGAAAAATCCCTTAGATAACTACCCCCAGATCTGCAGTCTGAATGCGGAGGAGCTGACCATGGACTAGTCTGCTTGACTAAACTGTGCCAAGAATGGATATACTGTATGTCCTATCTCGTCTTGGCTTCGAAATCCAAGACTGTGAAAGTGGCTACTTATCGGCGCTCAACTAAATGTAGAGAAAATAAAGATCAAAATCAGCAAGAGCATACACAGCGATGGCATCCGGTGGGAAGCCTTTGACAGATAGAGCTACCCCCACGCTGAACCACTCGTGGCCCAATTTATCAAAATGGTGGGAGCTGCATACAGTCCTCTGAACTCTGGTTCACTTACATTGACTATGGAACTTTCATTAGGTGGACTTAAGGCTAGGTTCACACCTGAGTGTTTTACAGCGTGTTCCTACGCGCTGTAAAACGCTCAACAGGCAAAAACCAATGTTTCCCTATGGGCATGGTTCTCACCTGAGCGTTTTACAGCGCCTACGAACTCGCTGTAAAACGCCCTACGCCCCAAGAAGTACAGGAGCTTCTTTGGGGCGTATTGTCGCGCGTATTGTGGCAGTTTTTCATTGGATGCCTCTGTGGTTAATCACACAAACGCGCGTACTACACGCGTTTCCAAAATACAAAAACGCCCCAAAACACGCCCCAAAACACGCCTCAAAAACGCCCGATAAAAACGCCTGTAAAAAGCGCTTATTGAATACGCTCAGGTGTGAACCCAGCATAAAGGCAACAATGCAGCCAGTTATCCATAGACCTGTTACAGAATGCTAACTGTGAATTAAAAGAATTGTCCACCTTTTAGATACTGATGACCTACTATCCTCCAGCGCCCCTACCAATCAGCAACATAACAGGGGATGCCACTGTGTAGAGGCTATGCTGGCAGTGCCATGCACATTAACTGGGGGACAGAACAGAACACTTACATGGTGACCTCCTAGTCATCTTTTTAGCTGCAGATCTGCTAATTCTTGGGCTGCACTTCTGCCTTCCAAGATGGCCACACCACTTGTCAGAGTACCTGGTGTACAGTAGCCCAAGACACTTCCAGCTTGTCTAACCTTGCTCTTGGATTGACCAGCACTGTTTACATGATTGGTGCTAGCCAATCCGAGGCCAGCAGGAAGTCTCTTGGGCTACACCAGGTAGTCAGACAAGTGGTGTGGCCATCTTGGATGGCAGAAGAAGAGCCTGGGAATTAGTGGATCTGCAGCTGAAAAGATGAAAATAACGGCACCATGTAAGTGTTTTATTCTTTCTCCAGTTACTGTGATTTTCTTTTAATAAAGTAAAAGCTACTAAACCACTGGTAAAAAATATGGACACAAGTTCATTTTGGTACATACAGTATACTAAGGCAAAGACATCTTAGTAAATGGGAGCCTGGAGGGTCAATTTAAGGGATCATTCACATGACCGTATTGTGGGTCACAAATTTCGGTCGGCAATACATGGATTTGGACCCAGTGACTTCAATGGGTCCGTGATCGGCAAAATACAGCAAAAGATAGCGGAGGCACGGATCGGAAGGACACAAACACTCGGCGCTTCCGTGGGCTTTCGGGTCCGTGCTTCCACACTGCAGAAGATAGGACATGTCCAATCTTTGGCCATATTTTGCAGATCACAGACCCATTCAAGTCAATGGGTCCGCACCGGAATACAGGATTCACAGGGCTGGTGCCAGTGCATTGCGGACTGCTATTTGCAGTCCACAACTAAGACATGGCGACCATACGGTGTGGATAGTGGACATACTGCAGAAGACAATTCAGGGAAAAACACAGATTATATAGATCAGTCCTGATATCAATATCAGAGTAAGTAATCCCTAAAAAGTTAAAATGAGGAATATATAAGACGTTAACATCACAGGAGTTTCTACACTTACCTGAAGGCCTTTTTTACCATAAGCTATTCCTCTGCCATATATTGCACTTACAAGATCTGCGTTCTCCTATTAAGAGACACGAAAGCCAATACGGTATATTAGTTTCTAGGAAAGAAGGGTAAGTACTGCTGAAACTCTCTTCCTGCCCCAGAAAACTTACTGTACATAAAGCCCTGGAGAATCCCTTTAAGCTGCTCATACACTTGAACATGTTGAAATTGAACATGCCCTACCCTTCCTCACTTCTTTTCTGTGACATCTGCCAAAGTTCACTCACTAATACGTTGGCAGATGGCAACAGCCATATCCTAATACTGGAACAGATGTTACAACACCTAAATATAAGGGCCAATAACATTCCTAATAAGCAGCTGCAAAATCTATCACTAAGCACCAATAAATACAACCAAGCACACTGCAAACAAAGTTATATATAGAAAAATAGATATTTTATTGAATACAGGATAAAAAACAAATATATGATATCGACAAATCAGCCAGATGGAGGTGCTACAAATCTGGTCATTTGTACACTAGCGTTACAATATAATAGCAGTAAATGTAAGTACAAACCAAAATATGGTACTGCAAATGGTATATAACAACAATTACGGTATACAGATCAAGAAGTAAGCGCCTCCCAAACACCCCAACACGTGTTTCACGTCAGCTTCCTCAGGGGAATTTTTTACATTTCTTTTCCCCTGAGGAAGCTGACGTGAAACACGTGTTGGGGTGTTTGGGAGGCGCTTACTTCTTGATCTGTATAATTGTTATATACCATTTGCAGTACCATATTTTAGTTTGTACTTCTATCTACTGCTATTATATTGTAACGCTAGTGTACAAATGACCAGATTTGGGACACCCATGTGGCTGATTTGTCGATATCATATATTAGTTTTTTATCTTGTATTCAATAAAATATCTATTTTTCTATATATAAGCAGTGTGCTTGGTTGTATTGATTTGGCGTTTACCAACACTGGTTCCAGAAAACCTGCAAGTGTAAATGTGCTGCCGATTACCCAATGAATGAGCAAAACACTTGTTTGCTAGGTGAAATGATCTCTCATGCAGAACATTAAATCATCATTTTTGGGCAGCGGTTCATGATGTGTAAGTCACAATCTGCTGCCCAAAAACAATTAATCTATGGAAGGATGAGCCATTGCTCGTCCCCATACAGTGGAGGAGATTGCTGCAATTTCCTTCCCAATAATTGCCTGCCAGGTCTGGCTGTGTAAATCCAGAATATGCTGCCCTACTATACATCAGTCAGTGATACATTATACGTAAAAATAAGATACCGTCTGCCAAGAGATTAAAAGGACTCAAACGTACCTGAAGCATCGAGGAGAAATGCTTTACAGCTTCATCGTGCAGACCACTGCCTACTAATACATATCCTATAGCTTGAACATGAAGAAAGAAAATATGGAATCAATGCCTGACAATGAAACAACCCACGAAGATATGTCCGCACAGAGATTATACCAAACCAGGAATCAATTCCATACAAAGGGTAGAAAGATATCACAAAATGGCATTAATGGTACAAGTCAATGCAAACACACTGATCAAAACTTCTGAGGCAACAAAAGGCTTATGAAATGATAGCGACACAGGGAGACAACTCCTGCAGATCCTGTATACGACAAAATGGTGGTGGGAGGATTAAGAGTGATGGACATTACAGTTGATACTTCTTAACAAGCAAAATTGTTCCGTCAAGCAAAGTTTTGATGGGGGCGAGTTCAAAGTTTCAATATTCTCTAAATAAAGACTTACCAAGTTCCTCATTTGTATCTTGATCGTCTGTGACAAATGGCAATCTCTTCTGCTCGGCTAGACTCTTAGCTTGGCTCTGGAAATAACAAAAAAAAAAAAAACTGTTAGCATGACCAACATAACAAATCCCTAAAATGATACCATCAATAGAAAAGTAGTGAAATGTAAGGTCACATCCACAGCCTAATGTAGACTGCTGGCCAGAGAGGGAGGCTCCTCGTTCTAGAACATAAAAGGCATTCTAAACTGGTGACCTACATTTATGACGTCCATATGAAGTAAAATGGCCTGTGGACAGGGGTGGTCTTCACAAGACAACCCAACCCCTTTGACAACAGAATGGAGGCAATTTCCCCCTTTTCACGTTTAACTAAGAATTCTGAGACGCTATATACATGAAATAACAAAATCAGTCTAAAAACATCAGAAGTAAAATATCTGCAGTTATTCAACTCTCTAGAAAGCTTAAAGGCCATGAATACTGTTTTATTAATTTGCACAGATTATGGGCTTAAAAAAAACAGAATCATTTTTGTTTTGTGAAAACTTTTGAACAGCTGGCTACAGCAGCCTGCATGTGCTACAATACATGGCAGCTGCAGAAGACCATTCTGTGCCAAATCCATCAGACAGGCTTTCTGAAAGCTCAGTCTCCTGAACGATCATCTAAGCTGAATTCTGATCAAATCAAGGTTGATCAACTTGAAAATATTTGATCCAAAAGGGTCTCCAAAGAATTTTAAACCTCACACAACGTCCTTTACAAGCATAATACAATACCAGGATTTTTTCTGTGTTCCGTGAAATAATGGATTCACAAGCTGGGGATCCTCTTGGCTCACAGTCCATTTCGCGGAAGGTAAAAAATGCTGAATCTGTGAAAAGAAACGTGTGCTTTATTATAAGCCACTGTACCTTGTCAGTGGTTTCTAAACAGGTTCAAATAGCACAAAAATGTAATAAGACATGGAGGCCGCTTCCAGAGAATTAGGCTACCAGTGTCATAGACCTATGACCAAGGCCAGTTCTAGTAGTAGAGCAAGTGATAATCAAGGCCAGTAGCTGATCAGCGAGGGTCCTGGTGAGCAAGGCCAGCTCTAGACATACATGTACTGGAACCAAATGAATATACGGGAAGCACAGGAACTATGACCAGAAGCATGAGCAGAAGCAGGGATCTTCTATGCTGCAGATACAGCTTGGTTTGCTGACAGTGAGATGCATGACGAGTAATGAGTGGAACCTATAACTCGGGGCTGGAAAAAAAAAACTGGTGGAATAAACCCCTAGTGGTTGTACCAGGACTGACACATATCACCTACCCACAGGATAGACAAGTATCTGATTGGTGAGGGTCACTGCTGGGTTTCCAACAATCTCGTCTCCCCAATGAGCAGTAGTCTACATGTGAGACCACCGTTCCACTGCATTATGTCAGAACAATTGAGTAGATCCGAGGGCTGGCAGGGACACACAGCATTATAAATCATATGCTGCCAGAGGAGTGGAGATCAGGACGAGAAATCACTCACTCACTAAACTCACGCATGCCAGTCTGGCCTTCTAGTAGAGATGTAGAAATCCCGGACGTGTACTGGCCGCTCACAGGGTTGATTTCACCCCTTTAAAAGGTCATGAGGAAATGATCAGTTTAATCAAATTACACATTTACAGGGTAATAATTCCATACCAAACAGATCTCATTAGGGAGGGTCAGGACCTACATATGTCCACACGACCTACATCTTAGGCTTTTCTTACACAGAACCAGACACAATTACAGGAACCAGAAGACACATAACCCAATTATTTTCCTACTGCTTCATAAGGCCATGGAACACTTGTAAATTCAATGTTCTTTGACTCATATATATCAGGTTAGTAAAGCAATTTTAAGAACAGTTTGACAAACTTCTACTTAAACTGTGTGCTTAACCGTCAAGATACCGGTCCACCTTACCAGCACTGAGTTACGTTTGGCTATTACTGTATGTAATGCTCCTGTTACAACTCAAGGGTAATATGCAGTTTTCAGCCTAGAAAACCACTGGAAGAGGTTGTATATTATTCCTCATATTCGTATTTTCTCTTACCGAGGATGACTCGGGATTGGGAGCGACTTCCAAAAGGTGGCGCTAGTGAGACAGTTCTCTTTCCCTGGGAGGTACCTCTTTGCATATTATTTTCCGATTGAGAATTGCCACCAGGGCCGTCTTCAATGCGGGGCAAAAGGGGCAGCTACCCCAGGCCCAGCTGCCTCTTGAGCCCCGCTGGCCACTGGTGATGTGGGTGGTGGCGGCAGGGTACAGGGAGATGAGCGCTTCCATTGTGGAAGCGCTCATCTTCATAGTCACCTGTATCGCTGTATCGCCGTCCTCAGCGATACAGATGGAAGTGCTGCGGCGGGGCAGGGGAAGGAGAGGCGTCTCCCTTCCCCGTTCCTCTGACAGGCCTGAGCGGTACAGCGCGGGACACAGGCTGGAAGAGGCCTGCATCGCATCGCTGCCAGCCTGATGGAGGTAAGTATAAGTGTTTGGTACTACTACTGGCACACTATGGGGGCACCTGTTACTGGCACATGATTGGGGGGCATCTATGGGGGCACTTGATACTGGCACATGATTGGGGGGCACTGTGGGGGCATTTCGTACTGGCACATTATTGGCTGGCACTATGGGGGCATCTACTGAGGCCACAAAGAAGGGGTATTTTATATGGTGGAAGGGGGGAGAGAAACACTATGGGGGCTTTTACTGAGGCCACAAAGAAGCAAGATTTTATATGGGGGGCACTAAGAAGGGGTATTTTATACTTGCAAATTATGGGGGACACAGGGCATCTACTGGGGCACTATATATGGGGCATTTTATACTGGTACATTATGGGGGGCACTAGGAAGAAGGGGGGAGAGGAGCACTATGAGGGCATTTACTGGGAGCACTATATAGGGGTATTTTGTACTGGCACATTATGGGGGTACTATGGGGACATTAGCTCAACGGTGGCATTAAAAGGAGGTATTTTTTGCACTGGCACATTATAAGGAGTATTATTACTACTGGGGGCATTATGATGGCTTTATTACTACTGGGGATCTATGGGGAACATGATTACTAGATATCTGATTGAGACTATTGGTGACAACAGTCCCACTGATATTTCAAGATTTCAAAGCTGTGAGTGGCCCACAATGAAAGAGTGTGGGGAAATATCCTTGTAAAATATAACCTTTATATGATATACATTAAAATATACACCTGAAGATGCATCACAATACAAAACATATATAGTCAAGGGGTTCTAGGATAGATACCCCACTGCTGGTAGAGAAAAAAGACAACACTTAGCACTGGTGCGCATGTGTAATGCTAACAGTGTTACCCAGCCAACACAAATGCAACATGTATTGGGGTTCTAGGACGGATACCCCACTTCTGGTGGAACAAGGATAAAAATGTAACTGCTGCGCCTGTGTGGACACAAGCAATCTTACCTGACCGACCAGGTGACTAGGATCAGCGTGGCAGGGGAATCAGGCCTGATGGAAGGGAGTGTAGACAAGGAATACAGTCATGAGAGTGTGGATGCTGTGCCCTATATCACCCTATATACTTGGTAGGATTGGGGCCTACTCCCATGCTGCCTGTCTACACAGAGCACTCGCCCTGAAAAGAGCGACCCCGTCCGGATACCTGTCCCTAGTTATGGACCTGAACCCTAGTATAGTAAACAAAAATAAATGAAGTGACTACAGGCCTCCCGACGTGGCACGTTTCTGTCGTGTCGACTCCTCAGGGGGATACAGTACATGTAGAGACAAAACACAAAAAATACCGTCTATGACCGCAGGTAGCAGTAAAACATATGCTGCAGTTGGACGGTTGCATTAGAGACTAGACCCAAAGTTCAAAGTCAAAGTCTAGGGGCAGGCATCCATGGTGCAGGATTGCCATGCTACAGAGGAATAGACGCTTCTCTGCTCCTTGGTGTGTGAGGATCTGGTGGTCCTCGCTAAAGGTAATATCCCTATTGTTAAGGGGGTTCCTCAACCTATACCAGCCACCAGGTGGCTGGTATAGGTTGAGGATCCCCCTTAACAATAGGGATATTACCTTTAGCGAGGACCACCAGATCCTCACACACCAAGGAGCAGAGGATCCCCCTTAACAATAGGGATATTACCTTTAGCGAGGACCACCAGATCCTCACACACCAAGGAGCAGAGAAGCATCTATTCCTCTGTAGCATGGCAATCCTGCACCATGGATGCCTGCCCCTAGACTTTGACTTTGAACTTTGGGTCTAGTCTCTAATGCAACCGTCCAACTGCAGCATATGTTTTACTGCTACCTGCGGTCATAGACGGTATTTTTTGTGTTTTGTCTCTACATGTACTGTATCCCCCTGAGGAGTCGACACGACAGAAACGTGCCACGTCGGGAGGCCTGTAGTCACTTCATTTATTTTTGTTTACTATACTAGGGTTCAGGTCCATAACTAGGGACAGGTATCCGGACGGGGTCGCTCTTTTCAGGGCGAGTGCTCTGTGTAGACAGGCAGCATGGGAGTAGGCCCCAATCCTACCAAGTATATAGGGTGATATAGGGCACAGCATCCACACTCTCATGACTGTATTCCTTGTCTACACTCCCTTCCATCAGGCCTGATTCCCCTGCCACGCTGATCCTAGTCACCTGGTCGGTCAGGTAAGACTGCTTGTGTCCACACAGGCGCAGCAGTTACATTTTTATCCTTGTTCCACCAGAAGTGGGGTATCCGTCCTAGAACCCCAATACATGTTGCATTTGTGTTGGCTGGGTAACACTGTTAGCATTACACATGCGCACCAGTGCTAAGTGTTGTCTTTTTTCTCTACCAGCAGTGGGGTATCTATCCTAGAACCCCTTGACTATATATGTTTTGTATTGTGATGCATCTTCAGGTGTATATTTTAATGTATATCATATAAAGGTTATATTTTACAAGGATATTTCCCCACACTCTTTCATTGTGGGCCACTCACAGCGAACATGATTACTAGTATGGGCACTATGGGAGCATTATTACTTCTGGGGCACAGTGGGGACATGTTGGGGGCACTGTAGGAGCACTATTACTACCATGTGTGCTCTAGCAGAGAATTATTCCTATTGGTGGGACTTTTTGGAGCACTATTACTGTGGGGGCACCTTGGCACAGTACCAGCTTAGCACAATTATTTTTGGGGGGACGTTATGTTTACACTATTAGTGTCAGGGGCACTATTTTCTGGGTGCAGTTATTTTAGGGCACTGTGTGCCAATAATTATTGAAGGGCACTATCTGCATGGAACTAGTATTATCAGAGGGTTTATCGGTTTCTGCAGTATAGTATTGGGGAGCACAGCGGCACAGTATTGGGGGTGGTAGGATGATTTGTCTAGAAGATGGGAGGATGATGGAAAAGTAGTAAACTAAGATTTTGTTTGTCAAACTGCAGAGATGAGAAATGGCTGAAAAATGGTGGTCTGGTCTGAAGGGAGAAGATGAGGAAAAAGAACATCTACATCAAACAGACGTCACTGGAGAGGTATGGGGCGCTGTATTACCCTGCATGTAGGGGTGGATGGAGGGGTTAGTAGTACAGTACTATCTGCACATTGTAAAAAAAAATAAAAAAAATAAAATACTATATATTTGAATCAGAAGTTGTGCTTTTTTAATTTTTAGAATAATGATACAGCCAGTTTATTTGATACTTTTGTGCTGATAATTTTTTCCCCTCTATATTAAGGGACACTATAGTCACCAGAACCACAACAGCTAAACGTAGTAGTTCTGGTGTCTATAGCATGTCTCTGCAAGCTTTTTAATGTAAACACTGCCTTTTCAGAAAAAATGGCAGTATTTACATTACTGCCAAGGAACACCTCTAGAGGGCACTCATCATTATTAAAGGTTACTACTCTATGAGGTGTGTGGATTTTTTTTGCGTGTGTGTGTGTTGTGGTGGAGGGCGTGATTGCATGCTAGGGTGTGGGAAGGCGGGATCCAGGGGGCCCAAGTAAATTCTTGCCCAGGGTCCAAATCAATATTAAAGACGGCCCTGATTGCCACTAAGTCTCCATACACAACTAGTTTCCTTAAAGAGGTTTTCCAACTGTTTTATGCAGAATATCAGTCCTCAGTACAGGTCATCAGTATCTGGTTAGCTGTTTGAGGGAGTCATTGCACTCTGGTGAGCACTGTGGCCTCCTCACAGCCCACCAAGCACAGTGACGTACATTGTATATCGGCTGTGCTTGGTATCGCAGTTCAGCCCCATTCACTTAAATGGGTCTGAGCTGCACCTAGGCCATGTGATCGACCCATTTTGTTTTTTTTGCATTTTTATTTTTTCCTCCCCACATTCCAATAGCCATGACTTTTTTAATTTACTGTTCATATAGTCATTTGAGGGCTTATTTTTTGCAGGATAAGGGCTCATTCACACGATCACGCCGTGTTTTGCAGTCCGCAAATTGCTTATCCGCAAAACACGGATGCCGCCCATGTGCGTTCCGCAATTTGCGGAACAGAACGGATGGCCCATTATAGAAATGCCTATTCTTGTCCGCAAAATGGACAAGAATAGGACAAGTTCTATCTTTTTTGCGGGACCACAGAACGGAGCAACGGATGCGGACATTATTGGGTCCGCACCCATTCCGCAAAATTGTGGACACATTCATACGGTCATGTAAATGAGTCCCTAAGTTGTATTTTTTAAAGCCACCATTTCATTTACCATGTCTTGTATTGGAAAATGGGGAAAAAAATAAAATAATAATATATATATATATATATATATATATATTTATATATATATAATGGCGGCACCGGAAGAATAACACAAGGAGGGTGCTATGTCCAGGGATGTAGCAGCTTACCCCGTCAATGGAAGATGAAAAAACGGACAGCACTTCAGGTAAAAGCTAGTGGTGTTTATCCACATGGGTGAATAAACACCACTAGCTTTTACCTGGAGTGCTGTCCGTTTTTTCATATAATATATATATATATATATATATATATATATATATAACAACAATTCCAGCAAGGTTTTTTGGGTTTTGATATCACGGTATTGACTGTGTGCTAAAATTGACATGACATCCTTATTCTCTGAATAATCAAAATTTTCTTTGCACCAACGTTTTCTCACAACCATCACTTTTTATATTTCCGTCCACAGGGCTGTATGAGGGCTTGTTTTTTCTGGGACGAACTCTAGTTTTTATTGGTACCATTTTTGGGGTGAATACAACTTTTTGATCACTGTTGTTTTAAGGAGGGGGATAAGGTGACCAAAAAAATGGCAAATTGCATGTTTTTTTTCCGTTACGGTGTGCACTGCACATTTTGGCCAGGTCCCGGCTGTATTGCACAGCCTGCACCTGCAGCGTACGGAGCGGGTACTTCACGGTGGCTAAAGGGGTTAAAGGATTGTACACAAGGTCCTGTTTCTTTGTCTCCATATTCCTGTGATTCAAGATACCCAGCTCCAGCTGGCAAACGGTGATCACCAAGTGTTAGGGGGTGCAGCGTGACTAGTGAGGGGACAGAGGTTGGTGAGAAGATCGCTCCTTTGGAGTAAAGCAGGTGACACTTACTTTACTTCTTATTATTACTACCAATGTAGAGACCCTTTTTACGGTAATTTAAAGTAGCAGTGGGGGGCTTGGATTTTTGAGGTTCATGCACTCCAGGTCATTTCTCAGATTACGGTCATTAATTTCTGTTCTTTTTGTAGCGAGGAACGAGACCCGTTTGAACAGGTTGCTTCTGCTGTTTTTTCCGTAATCTTTATTTTTTGTGGATTTTGGAATGTGAAATTTCATCCTAGACTTTAATGCCATTTGAAATTCCCTTATGAAATCCGCAATAGTTAGGGTACGGCCACACAGGACAGATGTGGATTTGCCACCACAGATTTCATTACAAGCCATGTACATGGGATCTGAACAAACCTCTACCACATGCTGTGGAAATTTTCTGCACAGCAATAGACCTCTGGTGCAAGTTAGAGTGTAGACAATTCCTTTAAAGAGGCTGTCAGCAGGATCAAGCCTATTAAACCAGGCATACTGACTGGTAACATTGATCCTGCTGCATAAAACGATATCTGGATTACAAATACCTGTTTTGCCTTTCCACAGAAAACAGTTTTCTTCTGTAAATTAGAGTAGGGGCGAGCCATAGTCCCTCAGTGCACCTCAGGTCCCCCATTTTCCCAAGCATCCCTCCTCTTGATTGACAGGCCCAGATATCAGCATCTTCTCATTCGGCCCTGTGCGCCACATCTGCTCAGCTGATGCGGATATATTGCACATGCGGAGAAATTTGGGAGCAGAGCGCCGGCACGCTACCACAGAGCAAGGCGAGTGGATGGGGATACCTGGACCTGTCAGTCAACAGAAGGGGGGAGTGAAAAACTGTGACATTGAGGTGCACCAAAGGCACATAGGTGCACTGGAGCCTACATTAAAATATAGAGGAAACTCTTCTCTGGAGTGGCAAACTGGATTTTCACCATCCAAGCATTGTTTAAATTATCAGGGTCAACCCTATATCACAGGGATGATTCTGCTGGCATGGCCTGTTTAATAGGGGTTTCCTAGTTTCAAAGGAAACCTAACAAGCTGTAATAAAGAAAAAAAGATGACAGATGGTCAGGCAGGGCTAAGTTTTCCAGTCTCCGGGCTCATGCACACGAACATATTTTATTTCAGTGTCTGTTCCGTTTTTTTTTTTGCGGACCGTATACGGAACCATTCACTTCAATAGGTTCGCAAAAAAAAATGAAGTTACTCCGTGTGCATTCCGTATGTCCGTATTTCCGTTCCGCGAAAAAATAGAACATGTCCTATTATTGTCCGCATTATGGACTATTAGGGGCCAGCTGTTCCGTTCCGCAAAATACGGAATGCACACGGAGGTAATCCGCATTTTTTGCGGATCCGTTTTTTGCAAACTGCAAAATACATACGGTCGCGTGCATGAGCGGTGACGTCACATCGAAAACACATGACCGCTGCAGCCAATGCCTGGCCCCTTCAGTGCACCTGTGAGGCCAATGATTCGCTGCAGAGGTCATGTGTTGTCGAACTGAAGTCACCGCTGTGGCCACAGAACCGGCGTGGCAGCATGGGATCTGTCAGGCAATTGATCATCTTTTCTTTAGAATAGGTCAATCCCCTGAGTTGTCCAGTTTCTTCTTGAAACCAGACAGCCAAGTCGTATTGTGGTGGCAAGACTACAGTATGTCATTTTCATCATGTACTTAGCATAACAAGCGAGCGCTTCAAGGAAATCACAAACCCACCACAAAGGACAGGATGCTCGCTGTTTCAACATCTGCCGTCACCTCTTCTACACTTGAATGTGTCCGTCTCATTGCTTTGCTGACATTATAGTATGAGGAGAAACTGAAGAATTATGCACTTTGCCTCAGATTGGAAGCTGCTGAGCTAAAATTTCACACGTTGGGTTTGAAGGTGACAAACTCTATAAAGAAACACTGTTGGACTGTCAACCCCCTACAGATATCTGCTGAAAAAGTGGTTGCACATGCTAGGGCATTCCAGCTGGTAAGACGTCAGTCCACCTGCCCAGCCATTTGCTGTGGTGTATGTAATTTTTCTCCTACATATGCCAGTAATTGTCTGAAAAGTTGTTCTACTGGAACTATTGAAAAAGCCCGCTAGCAACCTGTCCTAGAATGTGAGCAGGACTGGTTGCCTCCGCTTTCAGAGCCGCCTAAGGGAGTGAGGCCTGACTACACTGTTCTACAACAGGTGGTTATGATATGATCCTGCCTACTATATGTCATCATGGCTGAGCAGCCTGACAGGAAAACCCACCAATATGTAGTAAATGCAACTGCCAGAGCGCAGTGAGGACCCTCACCGCCCTAGGCACCTCTTGCTGGCAGCCATTTTAAATAATTCCTGGAGAACCCCTTCAAGACATGTACAACCTCTTTCTACAGCTGTAACCGCCATCTCAATCTGACGTGCAAGTAAGCGTTTTTGGCTTTAAGTTTGTGAGATCCGTTCAGGGCTCTCACAAGCGGTCCAAAACGGATCAGTTTTGCCCTTACGCATTCTGAATGGAAAAGGACTCAGTTTGCCTCTGTTCCGCTTTGGAGGCGGACACCAAAACACTGCTTGCAGCGGTTTGGTGTCCGTCTGACGAAACAGAGCCAAACGGATCAGTCCTGGCACACAATGTAAGTCAATGGCGACGGATCTATTTTCTATGACACAATCTGGCACAATAGAAAACGGATCCGCCCTCCATTGACTTTCAATGGTGTTCAAGACGGATCCGTCTTGGCTAGGTTAAAGATAATACAAACTGATCCGTTCTGAACGGATGCAGATGGTTGTATTATCTGAACGGATCCGTCTGTGCAGATCCATGACGGGTCCACACCAAACGCGAGTGTGAAAGTAGCCTAATGGGTATGGCTTTGACAGGACCAAATGGGAATTATTATTTGTAGGGATGAGCGAATCAAGGGGCTGTATAGATTAGCGGAAATGGGGCACCATCATTACCAAATAATTAGGGGTGAGCGAATTGACATCAGAAGAAACATCCGAGGTCAATTCGCATAAAACCTTGTTCTAATACTGTATGGAGCAGGAGCTTCGTACAGTCTTAGAATGTATTGGCTCCGATGAGCCAAAGTTATTGCTTCGTGAAGTCTCGCGAGACTTTGTGCAATAACTTCATAAATTAATTTGTACTGTAAAAAAAAAATCATTTCCCGAACTCAGGCTCGGTTTCAAGTGGTACCTTGGAACAGAACCCGAGTTCGGGAAATGTTTTTTTACAATACAAATTAATTTATGAAGTTATTGCACAAAGTCTTGCGAGACTTCACGAAGCAATAACTTTGGCTCATCGGAGCCAATACATTCTAATACTGTACGAAGCTCCTGCTCTATACAGAATTAGAACAAAGTTTTATGCGAATTGACCTCGGATGTTTCATCTGATGTCGATTCGCTCACCCCTAATTATTTGGTAATGATGGTGCCCCATTTCCGCTAATCTATACAGCCCCTTCATGGACTGGCAACAGTATAGGCATCTGATGCAAACCCCCCCCCCCCCCCTACAGCAGGATCAAATCCACATTATGAAAAGATCCCTTATTTCTACATAAACAGTCCAGAGAAAAGTACTGCGACCATAACAATCCCATCTCGCTCCTCAGTAATATTTGTAATAAAACTGAGAGACACTACATATCACCAGCGGCCTGGTTATGACTGAGTACAGCGGAGATATACACTAGAAGCCCTCGCGTCTGCCCTACAGCACTTTACTTCTATTTAAGGTAATCTGGAAGCAGAGAACGGGAAAAACATTCTTAAAATCACAAGATAAATTACGAAAATGCATAAATGTGATCCTTAAATTATGGCCAAGTTATTTCACATGAAGCCAGGATTAGTAAACAAGACGTGCGCCCAGATACCCACAAACGTTTGCTCTCATTGACTGTGTCTATACATCAACCATACCGGTTAGTTAGGAAGCATTGCAAGAGTAGAAAAAGATTAACCCTTTCAGGACAAGGTCAAGTTTAGATCTGGAGTAGGGGTGAGCGAACTCGTGTTTTCAGGTTCGGTGTACAAGGTTCGGATAATCTAAGAATTCCATTATGCTCCGTGGTAGCGGAATCCATAACGGAGTTCTTAGATAACCCGAACCTTGTACACCGAACTTGAAAACACAAAGTTCGCTCATCCCTACTGCAAGTTTAATGCTCATTATAATACAGCGCGCCAAATCAGCGGGGGGCCACAGCGGACGAACGGTGGGGGGGGGGGGGGGGGCGCAGATGTTTGAAAATAAATCTATACACCCATGGCATCAGTGGGGGCCGCCCTACAAGGTAATACCATAATTAGCCTATGTCAAAACGGATGAAAGGTCCTCTTTAAGAATTCTCATCACACACTGTGTGCAAGAAAGTCCAGATATCCATCCACAGACAGCTGCTTTGGGAGCTTGCCCCTCATCGGTACAGAGTAGGATTCTGTCTGGGTGGGTACGATGCGGTGGACGCAGATTAAGTAGGGTACTGCCTGTGTGGAGACTTACTGGAAGTGTTGCATTGTATGGAGACTTATGGGCAATGCTCCATGGGAAATGAATATGCAAAAAGGGAGCCAACTTCCAAGAGGTGGCGCTAGTGAGATGGTTCTCTTTTCCCGGGAGCCAC
Source organism: Bufo bufo (assembly GCF_905171765.1). Taxonomy (NCBI): domain Eukaryota; kingdom Metazoa; phylum Chordata; class Amphibia; order Anura; family Bufonidae; genus Bufo; species Bufo bufo. The sequence goes on along the minus strand of NC_053392.1, from coordinate 481,371,330 downwards.
CTCTTTGCATATTGTTTTCCCATGGAGTATGACCAATAAGTCTCCATACCTTGGCGCACTTCCAGTAAGTCTCCACACAGGGCTGGTCTCTTTAAGTAGGGTACTGGGTCTCCTTAAGAGATGCGCCTTAATCCCAAGCGGCGGCCACTTCCGAGATCACGTACATTGGGCATGTGAGGGATTCCAACCTGCAGAGCAAGCCAAAGCGCTTGCGAGATATTCAGATTTACACACGAGCTGCAAGCTCTAACCCCAGGCTGCGATCACGTGGCCAAAGTCCGGCACGTGATCGCCGCACATCTCAGACAACCTCTTTAAGCTGCTTCCAATGGAGAGGATGAAATCCACAGCCACTTCCACTGCCTAAACCACAGTGGACTTTTTTTGGAATTTATTTTCAGTCATGTGTGGACATCGCCTCCATCATCAGGTCATCAATATCAGATCAGTGGAGGCCCGACTCCCAGCTGATGGAAGGGGCCGCAGATGTCTGACCAGTGCTGTGCCCCCTTCAGTGTTTGCCAGGCACAGCGCTGATAGTTTGCAATGGCATAACTGCTTGAAAGATCTTCTGCCATACCCCGTTATTGTATCAACCTTTATGCCGTGACCTGCAGCGCAAATTTGGAATCTGCTGCATGTCACTTTAGGCTAGGGCTACACGGCGACATGTGTCGCTGAAAAGTCGCGCCACGTTTTTTTTTATGATAGTCAATGGTGTCGCACTGCAACATGTGACATGCTGGGACTGTGACAAGACAGTCGCAAAATAATTCATCCAAGTTGGATTTTTGTGCAACTGTCGTGTCGCAGTACACCACCATTGACTGTCGTCGCAACATTGGTTACACCCTTAGGCTCCATTCACACCTCTGTGGAAATGCCTATTCTTGTCCGCAATTGCAGACAAAAATAGGACATGTTCTATTTTTTTTTATGTGCTCTCCGCATCCATTCCGTCCCCATAGAGAATTAATGGGTCCGCACCCATTCCGCACAATTGCGGAACGGATGCGGACAAATTCACGGACGTCTGAATGGAGCCTTAACAACTTTGGTGCGACACATGTGTAGTTGTTCCCTTTTTTGTCTCTTAGCCTTCGGGCTCATGCACCCGACCGTATGTATTTTTTACGGTCCTCAAAACAAGGAACCGCAAAAAATACGGATGACGTCCATGTGCATTCCGTCTTTGGCGGAACAGAACAGCTGGCCTCTAATAGAACAGTCCGATCCTTGTCCGTAATGTGGACAATAATGGGTGATGTTCTAGCTTTTTGCAGAACGGATATACGGAAACGGAATGCACACGGAGTAACTTCCTTTTTTTTTTTGCTGACCCATTGAAATTAATGGTTCCGCATACTTTTGGCAAAAAAACAAAACCAAAACGGAACAGACATGGAAAGAAAACACGTTTGCGTGCATGAGCCCTTATGCTGCGGATCTCCAGTGCAGATTTCACTCTTTGCAATGGAGAGGCTGACGTCCGCAGCAATCGCTGGGCAAAAACCAGTGGCACAGGTCTCCTAATATATTTGGCACATCTCCAGGAGGTCCATGAGCTGGCATAGATTTAAATATCATTTAGGCCACGCCCCTCTGGCTAAGCCTCGCCCATCTTAACATTTTTGAAAAGTCTCCAGTAAGTGGTGCAGCTTAAATTGTGACATTTGCCCACCGCAAAAGTATTGAAAAACATTTACTAGATGCCCCTTGTGCATATCAGTGACCCTTAGGGCTCATGCACACAACCGTAGCCTGTTTTGCGGCCCGCAAATCGCGGATCCCCAAAACACATATACCGGCAGTGAATGCGGAACGGAATATCCTGCCCTCTATAGAACAGTCCTATCCTTGTCCGTAAAACAGACAAAGATAGGACGTGTTCAATTTTTTGGGGCGGGTGCCATGAAACGGGCACACGGTGTGCTGCACGCGCATAAAATGCGTATCCGATACGGGGGAAAACATATGTGCGTGTGCATCAGCCCTTACAGAGTGCTAAAAACAGGAATATTCACAGATCCGATTCCTGTGTGAAGCTTTAGACTGGCCGAGAGGAGCTGCATGCTGCTGACCCCCATGACAACACTTCCTGTTTTGCAGCTGAGGGGTATTTTAGCCTCATGGCGACGTGATGAGCGAGTACAAGTGAAATCGACCATTAGTTCAGATTTCAGAAGTAAACTGGCAAATACATTATTATGTCCCTGGACAAAAAAAAAAAAAATTGAATACAATGGATCAATCCATTCCCCTAGGATTTCCTAAAATTGACCTAACAGGACTTGCCTCCTGCTAAATACCTCCACTGAAATGGTGCCAGACTGCAACCCCCATTTAATCGGGCCACAATGGACATCTATACTTGTGGGGGGTCTCAGTCATCCCCCACTAAGGGTCCACATCCGTTCCGCGATATTGCGCAACCGGGGCGGACCCATTCATTTCAATGGGACCGAAAATGCGGACAGCACACCATGCGCTGTCCGCATCCGTAGTTCCGTTCTGCGGCCCCGCAAAAAAGATAAAGCATGTCCTATTCTTGTCCGCAGTCACAGACAAGGATAGGCATTAGTGTTGAGCGAACTTGTGTTTTAAGTTCGGGTTATCCAATAATCGCGTTATGGATTCTAAATTCCGTTATGGTCCGTGGTAGCGGAATCCATAACCCGATTCTTCGATAACCCGAACCTGAACTTTAAGACGCCGAACTTAAAACAGAAGTTCGATCAACACTAATAGGCATTTCTATCATAGGGCCGGTCATGCATGGTCTGCAAAATGCGGAATGCGCACGGGCGGTATCTGTGTTTTGCGCAACGCAAAAACACAGATGTGTGAATGGACTCTGATGCTGTGGGAAACCAAAAAACCTGTTTTGCACAAAGAATCATCTTTCATAAAGCAGGACCTTTGGAAACACATCACTTATCACATACCTATCCTGAGTTACCGTCTGTATCACAATTCTGCAGGCTTCAGAGCAGAAATCTCTCAGAATTTCCTGCTGCTTTATAGGGGTTGACCAGGTGTTCAATAGCGATGACCTATGGTCAATATCAGATTGGGGGAGGGGGGTCCAACTACTGGGGCCTCCGCCAGAGGCCACAGCCTCTTCCTAGGTGAGTGATGTCACATGAGGATCAGTCCCATTCCAATGAATGGGTCTGGACTGCAATACCAGGCAAAGCCACTACACAATGTATGGCGCTGTGCTTGGTAAGCTGCATGTTGTGAGGGCCCAGGAAGTAGACACCAGCAGGAACCCAGGAAGAATCAGAACAGGAGCGCGAGGGGAATGGCGAGGTTAGTACAACTTTTTTTTTTTTATATAATTTTTTACAGCATTTAGCATTTTCTAAATATTTTTTATCACCAGAACAAACCCTTTAACATAGGAGAAGCACAGTCTTTAGGCCAGGCGCTGCACAATCATTTGAAGTAGGGAAACATAATGTTCCAGCACAATACTGGGGCTGAGCTAAAGCTATTAGGGATCAGGGTTTCCAATTACAAACAGCAGAATTATGAATGCTGCTCTGAGGCTAGATTACAGACTGGAACAAGATAGCACAAAGTTATGCTGCTGAAGCAACCACAGATTTCCAGTCATTTCTATGTCATATCAGAACTTTTCATCACGATCAGCTTTATTCCCACTGAATGGAAAGCCCCTTTAAAGACAGGTGTAGTTTTTAGGGAGTGCAACAGGTGTGCCCAAAAACGTGTCCCCCAGCATCACCCCCCGCAGGACAGGAAAGCAGCAGTGTCACCCGGGTCACAGGGTCACTCACCGCACTCCTCCAGGTCCCAGGCGGAGTCAGACTCCGGGTCCCTGTGACTGCAGCCCCCGGGCCCGGCATGCCTGCCTATGTCTGGGCTGAGCAGTGTCCGGTGCAGAGGGCCCTCGCCGCCTCCCCCGCTGGCAGTCACCCCTCTCCCCGGGGCTCTGACCCACAGCAGCAGAGCACACACTGCACCCAGGCCAGGTGCCACCATCGTCCCTATAACCGTGTGCCCGTGTGTGTTGTGTACACACCGCCCGCAGGTCCCACCCACTGCTCGCCGGGCGCCTGGGACTTGTAGTCTTCCGCAGCCTGGGTGCGTTCAGTGGTATGGCGGAAAGACTACACCTCCCGTGAGCCTCCGCGCTTCATTCACTGAGCAGGAAGTAGTGGACGAAGGCTTTGCTGTCAGTGCGGGACAGGCTGAGGCTCCTGGGACAGGTTGTCGGGAGAGGTGGGTGTGAACTGTGTCGTGGCCCGAATAATACTTCTTCACATCTCCATCCATACTGCCCCGATCCGGCCACCATTCCGGTTACTGGGCTGGAGGTGGAGGATTACCCCCATCATTCTTACTGTGTACACATCACTGCGGCTGTTTTAAAGGGGCAGCCCCAACCCAGGACCCTTCAGCTCTCCTGACATGCCAGTCCTTGTATTTTCCTTCCTATAACTATTCTCAGTCATCTTTTCTTAGAACTCTTTGTTGTGTGGTTCCTGTGTTATTCCTCCTGGAAATTTAGGTGTGGCCCTGCATGGTCTGATATTGTCCAGTCAGTGCTGGCAGTGAAAGAGTGTAGGGGTGCAACCGTGCAGGCCGCAGCAAGCCCTAATTAGCAATGCAGACCGCACCGCTTAGTTAGGCCGCTTGCACACGAACGTTGTGCATCCGTTCCGTACATTGCGGTCCCCAATGCACGGGCAACCGGGACGGATCAAGACATATTCAACTTGAATGGGTCTGTGATCCGTCCGCACCTCAAAAAAATAGAACAAGTTCTATTTTTTTTTGTGGTGCGGAGGCACGGACAGAAACACCAAGGAAGCGATCCGTGGGGTTCCGATCCGTGCTTCCGTTCCGCATCTCCATGATTGCGGACCCATTCAAGTGAACGGGTCCGCCTCTGTGATACGGAGTGCACGCGGGCCGCAATACGGGCGCACAACGTTTGTGTGCAAGAGGCCTTAGTCTGCATTGTTAATGGCCGCGCAGTAATGTAGGTTCTGCACGGAAGTTAATAATGCAGGCCGATTAAGCAGCGCAGACCTTATTAGTTGAATTAGGGCCTGTACGACTGCGCGGCAGCGTCGTATGGTCGCATACCCCAAGGGTGCAGCCTGTTGGTGCTGCTGGTGTGCACATGCCGACTCCCTTCTCTCTTCCTGTCCACTGCTGTATGTCTATGGGACATCTACGCGCCGTCTCATCGAACAGCTGATCGGCAGGTGTCGGACCTCCGCCGATCTGATATCGATGACCTGTCCTGCCCGGACAACAACATTAATCCAGTCATTGTGCCTCTGATGAACAACACAGGCCTAATTTCATCTTCATGGACGACAATGGCCTAGCTCATCGAGCTTGCATCATTAGGGAATGGCTGCTGGAGACTGTGGCACCTCAAATGGGGTGGCCTGAACTTTCTCCAGACCTGAATCCCACTGAAAAACCAATGGGATCAGCTGAGTTGCCGTGTAAAGGCTTGTAACTCTGTACCCCGGGACCTCAATAACCTGAGGGCCGCTCCTCAAGAGTGGGTTGCCATGCCTCAGCAGACAAGTCGACTTGTGAACAGCATGAGACATTGTCAAGCTGTAATTGAAGCGCAAGGCCACATGACAAGTTATTGAGACATTGGCATTTTTGTGGGGGTATACCCACCACTGGTGTTGGCAATAAATTGTTTGAGATGAGGAAATCACCATTGCTGCTTCTACTTAAATGAGCTACTTTCATGATATAATATCACTGGAGCGTGAACTTTTTACGTTTTCCATAAATTTCACCCGAAAGCCAAATATCCCTAACTTTTTTTTGAAACAAATATCTGTTTTATTTGTTTTCCACAATGAAAATATAGGTATTATTTGCAGTGTTACAGAATAGCACAGAATTATATATTCTTTTCACATAGTTGCAAATATAGAGAAAGGGCTCTTTCACACTTGCGTTGTTGGGTTCCGGCATAGAGTTCCGTCGTCGGGGCTCTATGCCGGAAGAATCCTGATCAGGATTATCCCAATGCATTCTGAATGGAGAGAAATCCGTTCAGGATGCATCAGGATGTCTTCAGTTCCGGAACGGAACGTTTTTTGGCCGGAGAAAATACCGCAGCATGCTGCGCTTTTTGCTCCGGTCAAAAATCCTGAACACTTGCCGCAAGGCCGGATCCGGAATTAATGCCCATTGAAAGGCATTGATCCGGATCCGGACTTAAGCTAAACGTCGTTTCGGCTCATTACCGGATCCAACGTTTAGCTTTTTCTGAATGGTTACCATGGCTGCCAGGACGCTAAAGTCCTGTTTGCCATGGTAAAGTGTAGTGGGGAGCGGGGGAGCAGTATACTTACCGTCCGTGCGGCTCCCGGGGCGTTCCAGAGCGACGTCAGGGCGCCCCACGCGCATGGATGACGTGATCACATGGGGCGCCCTGACGTCATTCTGGAGCGCTCCGGGAGCCGCACGGACTGTAAGTATACCGCTCCCCACTACTACTATGGCAACCAGGACTTTAATAGCGTCCTGGGTGCCATAGTAACACTGAACGCATTTTGAAGACGGATCCGTCTTCAAATGCTTTCAGTTCACTTGCGGTGTTACGGATCCGGCGGGCACCTCCGGCAAATGGAGTACACGACGGATCCGGACAACGCAAGTGGGAAAGAGGCCAAAAACAGTCATAAATATCCCTAACTTTTTGAGCTGTGGTGTGAGATTTAGATTCAACTTCAAATTTGTACAGTCACCTTAAAAGGGTATCCGCACCTCTGGGACCTGCAGTGATTTCTAGAATGGGGGTCCTCCAACCCTGTGAAGGCTGCTTCGGGCTGCCGCATGCATTGAATAGAGAGTTTGCTGTGAAGACATCGTAATCCCGGCCACCTCTCCGTCCAGAGGTGGCACCATTGATGCATAGGGGGGACACTTTAATGTTACAAGTTGTGTCACACAATAAAATCTTCTGGGGTCACTGACAGTTGTCATTTATTGTATTAAAGAATGAAGGGCCGTCCAGATGAGATGCAAGGAAATATGAAGCCGCTGTACCGGTGCATTGAATGCAATGAGGAGTCCACTGAGCTTTATAGAGATTACAGACATGGAGTGTTGAAGATCACCATCTGTGTGAGTAGAATTACTTGTCATGTTCTCCAGATCTGGAGAAGATAACTGCAGAACATGAAAATGTTATATCCCTCAGAAATCATATATGTCTGTAGAGCAATGATGCAAAGATCCTAGGGAGGACATATTTCTGGCCTGCTTCCCCTGGAAGATGGAAGCAACCTGGGGACCAAGATGGAGTCCATCATCATCTACCAGGTGGTCACATAATTAAAGGCCAAGGACATCTTTGATGCAGTTTTTTTATGGCATTGGCATTATGGGATAAAAAAACAAACAAATTTTCAATTGTGTTTTGTTAAAAATATTGCTTGATTTGTCTTCTGCAGCCTGCATATATTCTTATACCTTGCAGGCTGCTGAATGACATTCAGTGTGAAATCCATCACACAAGCTGTCTGAATGCCCGTTAGCCCCTCTCTCTAAGTTAACATCTTTACCTCCAAAGTATATAAAGAAAAGGGAGAGCAGAGAGGGGGCTTCAGACAGGGACAGAGGACAGCTCATCGTACAGGTTTTACACTGAATGGGACTGAGCAGCCTGCAGCGTGTGAGAATACATGCAGGCTGCAGAAGACAAATAGAGCAAAAAATGTAATTAAAAACAATTTTAGATATGTTTTTTTTTATTTTATCCCATAATACTGGCAATACAATGAAACTTACCCCAAAGGTGACCATATTCTTTGTGCTGACCCTTGTAATGTGTGGCAGAGATAGTGGTTAGGTGAACCATGTCACAGTCTTTGTTGTCACTTTCATAGAAACGCTGTAAGGGGCTGTAGACCAGGAGAATCCTTAGAAGATATCAGTTCACTGGAAGGAAAGCTGGCCGTTCACTTTCAATAGCTGCCGGCCGGGCAGGTATTCCTCCGCCACACATACTGGGTGAGGCAAGCATGCATGTGATGTCCACTGGGGGGAGAGGAATAAGCTGCCGACAGATTCCTTCTCTGGAGCTTATCTCCTTTGAGAACAAATGATCGGACATGTTGATAATGAAAATGTCCAATTATTTTTTCCCCTAACATATGCCAATGAACGTTAGCTGAGCATTTGATATACATTAGATAGTTGGCCAGTCCCACTAAAATTGGTGGGTACGACCAAACTAAGTCTAATGTGTATGGCCACCTGGAGATCTTGAAGATAAGAAATAAGATCTTGATGAATGAGATATCAACTCTGATTCAGGTACAATGGTGTAAAGACGTACCTGCCTCCAAAATGAGTATCTTAATCTGCCTACATGATATAAGGGGTCTGCTTCCATAGGCAGATGTTGGAGTACCTAATAGGTTCTTCTATCACCTTTCCTGCATGCCACCCAAATGAAAGTCTGAAGGTGTAAGTAAATCACATCTATGGATTAGTGGAGGGGGTGACATGACACCTATGGTTCTGACTATGACAAATAGATGTGATCCGCATTTTAGAATGACCATACATGCTATTAAGGGTCAGTGTGAAGACTGGAGTCCAGCAGTTTGAAGAGGAACCCCTGAGAGAGAGCACCGAAGTAGAAACCTACTGTACTTCCCAAGAAGAGGTAGTCCTCCATGTTCAGTTCATGTACTGGTTGGACAAGACATGGGTTCTATGCAGTCTGTGCCCAGGTCATAACCACACTATAAACTCTATCCTTGGCTTTTCTCCATTTCAACCCCTTGTAAGTCTGTTCATCACCCCATTCAGTGTGTCCACAAGGGCCAGATCAGCGAGCATAGACCCAGGCTTCTTCAGCTTCAACTTCTCAACAGTATGGGGCTGTAAGGTTTGGGGGAGCCACTGACTATGAGACAATCCTTTTTAATGACATTTAACATATTTTAAGTTGGCTAAAATGTTCATATTCTGTTTTCAATGTAGAAATCCTGCCAGAAACCAGTGGACAAGTACATTGAATATGATCCAGTCATTATTCTGATCAACGCCATGCTCTGCAAAGTACAAGCATATAGGCACATCCTGTTCAATACGGCAATTAATGTAAGTCATATATCAGACTAATACTGTAGATATTTCATTTCATTAGTTAATAGAAGTAGGAATCCGCTAGTAGGTAACAATTCTCGGTGGGAGTGCAGGGGGCGGCTGCATTCCTGGGCCCCCCCAGAGGACAAGCACTCCCAACTATAACAGTCGTACCCTGTGGTAGAGCTGAGAGCCATATGTTACCACTCACCATCAGTATGCCGGAATCAAGCAGAAGATGTAACGTCCCAGCGCAGTCAACGCAATACCATCACCGCATCGCACTGCTGGTGCTGTGGCTGGCCTATCATTTTGGGATTATCTGTGGCTGGCCTATTATGTTGGGAGCAATTGTGGCACGCATATGGGGTATAGTTATAGTTATGACACTATTTATGAATTACAGTCTTTGGGGGTGCATCGTACCACACAGTAGGTACAGTAATAGGAACAGATGGGGGCACCAACAGGTACAGAATTGGGGGTATCAGCAGAAGTTTGTGTTGTGAAGTTGTAGTCAAGGTGGTCAGGGCTGGATGGAAAAGATGGGAAATGGGAACGACTCAAATCAGATAACAGATAACGGATAGGACCGTTCTGTTATAGCCCAGACATTCTGTTCCGCAAAATGCGTAATGCACACGGCCGGTATCTGTGTTTTGAAGATCCGCAAAACATGTCATGTGCATGAACCCATAGGAATAGGAATTTCTAATTTCGCACCTGTGTATGTATGTATGTGCAGAAGACAATGGGCATTGTAGATGGAACATGGTACTCTTCTGCTGGCACCTTTAGTGGTCTTGTAGTATGGAGAAACTCCTTCCTTATGGCATCTGCTGTCCTATCAGATAACTAAATCACTAACCTAAGAAATGTCCTTGCTCTGTTTACTAGATTCATGGCAAGCTCTGCATATTTTGTCTGCTCTGCGAAGCGTACACCAGGTGGCGACAGATGCCAGGATCCAGCAACCAAACAAACCCAGAAGACATCATCAGATATGCAAAGGAATGGGATTTCTACAAGCAGTTTGGGATAGCTGCGCTGGGTATGGTAAATCTCTACTAGATCACATATACCCCCACTCGAGCCTTTTTTTCATACCGTGTGATCTAAGTCTAAGTGTATTTCCATGTCAACCAAGTGAAAGTGGGCTATTAACCCCTTCCTGCAAATTGCGATGTTTTTACCACAAATGGACGTGGTGGTAGAGTTAGTGGATGGCAGGAGCTGTGCCTATGCTATCAGCTGCAGGTGGTACCTGTAATGTATGCTTCCTGATGCAACTGCTGGAATCAAAGTTAGCTCCAATCGTAGCTGTTTAACCCTTTAGATGACATGGCCAATAGCGACTGCAGCATCTAAGGAGTTTTATCATGAGAGGGCACTCCCTCTGTCAGCCAAGCAGTGCAAGGTTTCTGCAACCTGGGACCCCTGAGAGTAGTACTTCTATAGAGGTGCTTAAAATGTGTGAACCTTTCAGCATTTTCTGTATTTCTGCATAAATCTGATGTAAAACCACATCAGATTTTTACACAAGTCCTAAAAGTAAGTAAAGTGCATAGTAGAGAAGAACAAATTCAGGGCACTAACCATACAAATGGTATGTTTATTCGATGGTCATCCAATTCTGAATTAAGATACCATTTCAGGTCCTTCCACAACATTTATATCAGGTTAAGGTCAGGACTTTGACTTGGTATTCTGACATTTTCCTTTAGATTTAGCTGGTATACATCAGCATTTATTGTTTCATCGATGATGAAAATCTGTCCTGGCCTGGATGCAGCAGAACAGGCCCAAACCATGATACTACCACCACTGTGTTTCACAGGTAGGATGAGGTTTTTATGCTGGAATGTAGTGTTTTCCTTTCTCCAAAGATAACGATTTTTCTTTTAACCAAAAACATCTATTTTGGTCTCATTTGTCTATAAAACATTGTTCCAATAGCATTCTGGCTTGTCCAGGTGATCTTGAGCAAACTTTTAAATGGGCAGCAATGTTCTTTTTTGAGAGCAGAGGCCTCCTCCTTGCAATCCTGCCATGCGCACTATTGTTGTTCACTGTCCTCCTGATGGTGGACTCATGAACCTTAACATTAGGTAATGTGAGAAATGCCGTTATTTGCTTAGAGGTTACCTTGAGTTCTTTGTGACCTCGAAGACTATTACACAACTTGATTTTGGCGTGATCTTTGTTGGTCGACCAGTCCTAGGAAGGCTAATAAGGGTCTTGAATTTCCTTTATTTGTATGTAATCTATCTGTCTGTGATTTTGTGAAGCCCAAACACTTTAGAGGTGGTTTTTAACATTTTTCAGCCTGATGAGCATCAACATCTCTTCTTCTGAGGTCCTCAGAAATCTCCTTTGTTTGTGCCAAAGAGACACCTCCACATACGTGTTGTGAAGAGCAGATAAGTTCCTTAAATAAAACAGGTCGTCCACTCACACCTAATTGTCATGCCATTGATTGAAAAAACATTCAAATTATCTGCTAATCCTTTAGGTTCACATATTTTTGCCACTCAGAGACGTCCAAGGTGCTTTTTCATGGAACTGTTCCCATTTCATACGAATACTTGTTCCAGATAATCGGCCTGTGTAAAGGTGCCGCTGATGAACGAACAAATGCTCGTTCATTGGGTGAACTCATTGTTGATGCAGTATATACAGCTATCTGCTGGCCAAAAACAATGAATCTTTATGAGAAAGAGCGATTGCAGTAACCATTGCTTGTCCCCATACAATGGAGGTGATTGCTGCATGTAAATGCAGCTCTTACCTCCACTGACAAGCAGGCAGTTGTCTGGAAGGAACGGTTCCTTCCCGATAAATGACTACTCAGTCAGCTGCATGTTAATGCGTCTTTAAAGTGGTTATCCGAGTTCAGACTTGAATAGCACAGAGCCAAGGCATTTTTTTGGAGTTCCAGTGACGTACTGGTCTTCCGCCCATCAGTGAGCCCGGTGACGTCACCGGCACTAATGGGCCGGCTTTAGCGCTGTCCTAGCTTGTAAAATGGCTTGGGCAGCACTAAAGCCCACCAATCAGAGCCGGTGACGTCACCGGGCTCACTGCTGGGCGGAAGACCAGTACGTCGAAAGCCAGTAGGCCTCCGCCTCCGCCTAGCAGTCTGTTGTTATACACAAAAAAATCCCTTACCCTGTGTGATCCAGCGCAGGACAAGGGAGAGCATCAGAGCATGAAATGTTGGGGGGGCTGCCTGGGTGAAATTCTTGGTATGTTCGGGCTTAGCTCTGAACCCGGATAACCCCTTTAATACTTCTGACTTGTTTGATTTGGTTATTGTTATCTATTTTTAGGGTTTGTGTGAAAATCTAATGTAGTTTTAGGTCAAATTTTTGGAGAAATATAGAAAATTCTGAAGGGTTCTTAAACTTTCAAGCACCGCTGTATCTGTATTGATAGAGCACAATGGAATTCCTTTTATTTAAAAAGCCCAATAGTCTGACACTGGTTTTGAACATAGGACTTCCTTCCTGATTAGTTTAAAGGGAATGTGTCATCAGAAAATGACCTATTGTTTAAATCACGTTTTTGTGTTAAAGAGGACCTTTCACCGATTTTGACCCTATGAACTAACTATACAGACATGTGGAGCGGCGCCCGGGGATCTCACTGCACTTACTATTATCCCCGAGCGCCGCTCCGTTCTGCCGCTATGCCCTCCGGTATCTCCGTTCACTAAGTTATAGTAGGCGGAGATACCAGTCCCTAAGTTATGGTAGGCGGAGTCTGCCCTAGCGCTGGCCAATCGCAGCGCAGAGCTCACAGCCTGGGAGGTTATTTTCTCCCAGGCTGTGAGCTCTGCAATGCGATTGGCCAGCGTTAGGGCAGACTCCGCCTACCATAACTTAGGGAACGGAGATACCGGAGGACATAGCAGGAGAACGGAGCGGCGCCCGGGGATGATAGTAAGTGCAGTGAGATCCCCGGGTGCCGCTCCACATGTCTGTATAGTTAGTTCATAGGGTCAAAATCGGTGAAAGGTCCTCTTTAAACATATTTTTTAGAATTTTTGGTGAGCTTCTTTTTATTTACTAACTGTAGAAAGTACGATGCCGCACTCACCAATTGCTAAAATGTATCTTTTATTTGGCACATTAAGGCTACTTTCACACTTGCGTTGTGCTGTCCAATTTTGAGATCCGGCACAGGGTCTTAAAAACGCAGCACAACGCTTCAGTTTTGTCCCCATTCATTGTCAATAGGGAGGAAACTGAACAAACTGGAGCAGAGCGCACCAGAATGTATTCCGTTCTGGTTTGTTGCGTTCCCATGCCGGACACCAAACCTTTTTGTGTGTGGCATGGGAAACTGAACACCCGGCACCAAAAACCATGTAAGTCAATGGTGCAGGATCAGTTATTTTTTTGGATGCGGTTTATTAATTTTCAATATAATAAAACCAGAAACTTGTATTATAATAACGGAAGGGTTTTGCTGTGGTTTTGAGATCCCATGCCGGATCTCAAAACCGGACAGCAAAAACACAGATGTGAAAGTAGCCTTAAAGACAAAGGCTTGGAGACGTGCTAGCCCAATAAGTGAGTGCTGCATCTTAACTTCTACTGTTATTGGATGCTATCGGTCTTGTTGCTGATAACCACTGTTTTGCCAAGTGACCTCAATCTCAAGAGATCTTCCATTTATGCTGGATCATGGACCATATCAGGTAGTGACGATATTCTTCTGTAATTATACTTTTTTTTTTTTTTTTCCTTGTCACTATATATATATTTAATAAAAATGTATATAAACCTGCAATTCTCACACTGGCCAATAGGTTTATTTCCTGATCTGTGCAGGTAACTTTTCAAAACCTGTTATCATTATCACCACAGGCAGAATTACAATGACAAGTAACACCTTTATATAGATAACACAGGACCCACCACTCGCAGTAGGTGATAACACAGCTTATCAGCTCCCTCCTGCACATGGCATGCCTAGAAAAGTCCCCCATAGAAGTCAGCGGGGATCAGCTCCTGTCCATTGTGCCTATGGCCCATATAGCTACTCATAAAAGATAGGAAGTCTTAACGAGCCACTGCACTTTCACACAATTTCATTTCCTATAAGGCCTCCTGCACACGAACGTATTTTTTTGCGGTCCGCAAAAACGGGTCCCGTTTTTCCGTGATCCGTGACCGTTTTTTCGTCCGTGGGTCTTCCTTGATTTTTGGAGGATCCACGGACATGAAAAAAAAGTCGTTTTGGTGTCCGCCTGGCCGTGCGGAGCCAAACGGATCCGTCCTGAATTACAATGCAAGTCAATGGGGACGGATCCGTTTGACGTTGACACAATATGGTGCCATTTCAAACGGATCCGTCCCCATTGACTTTCAATGTAAAGTCTGGAGTCCCTTTTATACCATTGGATCGGAGTTTTCTCCAATCCGATGGTATATTTTAACTTGAAGCGTCCCCATCACCATGGGAACGCCTCTATGTTAGAATATACTGTCGGATATGAGTTAGATCGTGAAACCTCATTTCCGACAGTATATTCTAACACAGAGGCGTTCCCATGGTGATGGGGACGCTTCTAGTTAGAATATACTACAAACTGTGTACATGACTGCCCCCTGCTGCCTAGCAGCATCCGATCTCTTACAGGGGGCTGTGATCAGCACAATTAACCCTTCAGGTGCTGCACCTGAAGGGGTTAATTGTGCTATCATATCCCCCTGTAAGAGATCAGGGCTGCCAGGCAGCAGGGGGCAGACCCCCCCCCCCCCTCCCCCCTCCCCAGTTTGAATATCATTGGTGGCCAGTGCGGCCCCCCCTTCCTCCCTCTATTGTAATAATTCCTTGGTGGCACAGTGTGCGCCCCCCCGCCCCCCCCCCCCCTTCCTCCCTCTATTGTAATAAATCGTTGGTGGCACAGTGTGCGCCCCCCCCCATTCCTCCCTCTATTGTAATCGTTGGTGGCACAGTGTGCGCCCCCCATTGGCCCCCCTCCCTCTATAGCATTAACAACATTGGTGGCCAGTGTGCGGCCTCCCATCTACCCCCCCCCGATCATTGGTGGCAGCGGGTTATTAGCAATAGTACAATAGTAAAAGATTCATACTTACCTGGGAGCTGCGATGTCTGCTTCCGGCCGGGAGCTCCCCCTACTGGTAAGTGACAGTTCATTTAGCAATGACACTTACCAGTAGGTGGAGCTCCCGGCCGGACACGAACATCGCAGCAGCTGGTAAGTATGAATCTTCTACTATTGTACTATTGCTAAGTAACCATGGCAACCAGGGTCCTGGTTGCCATGGTTACCGATCGGAGCCCCAGCGATTAAACTGGGACTCCGATCGGAACTCCGCTGCCACCAATGATGGGGGGGGGGGGGAGATGGGAGGCCGCACACTGGCCACCAATGTTGTTAATGCTATAGAGGGAGGGGGGGCCGATGGGGGGCGCACACTGTGCCACCAACGAATTATTACAATAGAGGGAGGAAGGGGGGGGGGGGGCGCACACTGTGCCACCAACGAATAATTACAATAGAGGGAGGGGGGGGGGGTCCGCACTGGCCACCAATGATATTTAAACTGGGGAGGGGGGGGAGGGTCTTCCCCCTGCTGCCTGGCAGCCCTGATCTCTTATAGGGGGCCGTGATCAGCACAATTAACCCCTTCAGGTGCCGCATTTTAGGGGCCCTAAAGCGTGAGAAGAAGTCTGGAATCCAAATTTCTAAAAATGCCCTCCTAAAAGGAATTTGGGCCCCTTTGCGCATCTAGGCTGCAAAAAATTGTCACACATGTGGTATCGCCATACTCAGAAGAAGTTGGCCAATGTGTTTTGGGGTGTCATTCTACATATACCCATGCTGGGTGAGATAAATATCTCGGTCAAATGCCAACTTTGTATAAAAAAAATGGGAAAAGTTGTCTTTTAGAGAGATATTTCTCTCACCCAGCATAGGTATATGTAAAAAGACACGGTGATACCACATGTGTGACACTTTTTTGCAGCCTAGGTGGGCAAAGGGGCCCACATTCCAAAGAGCACCTTTAGGATTTCACAGGGCATTTTTTACACATTTTGATTTCAAAATACTTCTCACGCATTAGGTCCCCTAAAATGCCAGGGCAGTATAAATACCCCACAAGTGACCCCATTTTGGAAAGAAGACACCCCAAGGTATTCCGTGAGGGGCATGGCGAGTTCCTAGAATTTTTTATTTTTTGTCACAAGTTAGCGGAAAATGATGATTTTCTATTTTTTTTTTGACATTTGTGAAAAATGACATTTTTTTGCAAAAAAATCGGTAGATTTCGATTAATAACACAAAAAGTAAAAATGTCAGCAGCAATGAAATACCACCAAATGAAAGCTCTATTAGTGAGAAGAAAAGGAGGTAAAATTCATTTGGGTGGTAAGTTGCATGACCGAGCAATAAACCGTGAAAGTAGTGTAGGTCAGAAGTGTAAAAAGTGGCCTGGTCTTTCAGGGTGTTTAAGCTAGGGGGGCTGAGGTGGTTAAGGTATTTTAGGCCTAGTGGCCAGTGTGAAAACTGCAGGATTGTAGTTTTTTATAAAATCTAGATAGTGAAATGGCAACATTTTTAAAAAATCATCAAAAATTCTTTAAAAATGTATTTAACATGAAAACATCATTTAAACAAAAGGTCATTTTCTGATGACACATTCCCTTTAATATACTTTCCTACTACCAGTAATCCAGAACATCCTGATCAGCTGGCACCATCAGGTCCTATCTGCAATGAACATCTATCACCTATTGCTACTGGTTACTAGAATGGGGATCTCATGTCCCCTGTTCCTCCTCACCACAGTGAGCAGGAGTTTGAATAGAACGGCGGACAAGCATGTGCCCTGCTTCTCTATTCATAGTCTATGAAGCTGGTGTAAATGTTTACAGATCTGTCACATTGTATAAGAGCTCTATGCACCATACGAAAACATAATAACTAGAAAATGAAGAAAGCTGGCAGCACTCCAAATAGTGAAGAAAAGTGGCTCTAAATCCACCCTTGCAGAATAAGGATGCAGTATTTCTTTACTATCTTGGAGTGCCGCCAGCTTTCTTCTGATGGGATTCATGGTCAGCATTCCTGCTGCCTGCAGCCAAGACGTATAAACACAGTCTATGCTGGATAATATAATGATATCCACCTTGTCATAGCTCTGCCTAGTATCAGTGTATTTTTTTATCTTAGTGTCACATAGTCCTAACCCTCACAGAGTAGTCGTCTTACTTCAGCAAATAGCATTTATTATGTAGAGGAAGTTACTACAAGCCACTTACTAATGTATTGTTATTGTCCATATTGCTTTCTTTGCTGGCTGGATTCATTTTTCCATCACATTATACGTTGCTTGTTTCCATGGTTACGACCACCCGGCAATTCATCAGTGGTGGTCGTGCTTGCATACTAGAAGAAATAGCACTAGCTTATGAGTGCTCCCACGGTCCTGGCCACCAAATAGACCAGTACTTTTTCCTATAATGTGCAAGCACGACCACCACTGATGAATTGCAGGTTGGGCATAACCATGTAAACGATCAGTGTATAATGTGATGGAAAAATGAATCCAGCCAGCAAAGGAAGCAATATGGATAATCACAATACATTAGTTAGTGTCTTGTTTGAACTTCTTTTACATAATAAATGCTATTTGCTGAAGTGACACAACCCCTTTAAAGAAGACTTGTCTGTCACCTCTCCTGACATGTCTGTTTTAGTAACTACTTGCATTTTCCATATAATAATGCTGGAACATCTATTTTTACAACTATATCTTGTGCCATTCCTGTATTATTCCTGCTAGAATTTTACAAATAAATTGCCAGTTAAGGTGTTACCAGTAGCGGGGTGCACCACCAATGATGCCAGGTGAGGCGATTGCCTCAGGCGGCAAGACATAGAGACAAGTGGGGACAGTGGCAGGGCTGTGGCAATATCTCTCTATATTCAACTGTATGACAGTATGACTTAAACACTAGGGCTGAAGGGGTTGGGCGCTGTTTCAGTTTTTTCACAGCAGAAAGGCTAGGTGCACCCCTGCGGGTGTGTCTGAATGAGTGCTGCTGGTGTATGACACACCCCCAACTAGTACCAGCCATCTGTACCTTTACTGCAAGCTGCTGACAATTCATTCATAAGGCCGATCGCATACATTTACCCCTTCAGACGTCAAATGTGACCACGGCATTTTCGCAGTCCAGAAGCGGAAGCCGCGCGCTTCCACACCGGTAACAGCGTTCCCCGACTGAGATCGGGGAACCTGTTATATCTATGAAATATTTATTTCAGGACTATACCAATACAGGCCACTAGGTGGCAGCATTGTATTGGTATAGTGCAAATTAAGTCTTCAATGATGGCTATATAGCCATCAATGAACACAATGGGCAATCTAATGATTGCCAGTTATTGTCACCCAAGGTCACTTACCATATAAAAAGTAAAAAAACGTTTTTACAAATATAAATTTTTTTAAAAAATGGGAAATTTTTTATCACTTCAACTACCCAATAATTTTTTTATAAAAAGTGATCAAAAAGTCGCACACTTCAAATTGGTATCACTAAAAGGAACAGATCGTCCCACAAAAAAATCAGCCCTCACACAGCTCCATACATATAACTACAAAAAAGTTTTTTTTTCCTCAAAGGTTAAATTTTTTTTTTTCAGTATTAAAACGCAAGAAAAATTATACAAGTGTGGTATCATTGTAACCGTACTGACCTGGAGAATGAAGATAACAGGTCAATTTTACGGCATAGTGTACAGTGTAAAAAACTAAAATAAAAACCTTTATCAGAATTGCTTTTTTTCCCAATTCTACACCATTTGGAATTTTTTTCCCACTTCCTACTACATGGTATGCAACCGTAAATGGTGCCATTAGAAAGTACAACTTGTCCCGCAAAAAATAAGCCCTCATAAGGCTATGTGAATGGAAAAATAAAAAAAGTTAGGACTATGGGAAGGCGGGGAGTAAAAAACGAACACGCAAAAATTGAAAATCTCAGGGTCCTTAGGGGGTTAAAAAGTCGTAAATTATGGGGCGCCGTATTTTCAGACTTTTTTACGCCACAATAGTGGTGTACAGAGCTTTGTAAATGTCCCTCATGGTGTCACGTTTTAAACCACCTCGCTTCCATCTAAGTTACACCCCTTCTCAAGCGAGGCGTTAAAATTGTCTAAAACACATGATAAATGTAGTGCAAGACTTGTATCCATAATACTGGCATATTCAGCTTAGTATATACCTCCACTGCGGTTAGTGATTGGTTAGTGGCATATTTAAGAGGGATGCCCATCACTGGCCAGCTTGTGGAAGTCCATCTGCTAAGTCTGCTGCCGATCAAGAGAATTAAGGGACCAAGGTCTCTCCCATCCGGGGACTGTGCAGAGAGCTGCCGCTCGGCGCTGTGCAGGTGGGGGTGACAGGTCGACCCCTACAGTTAGCCAATGACCGTATACTATAGTGGTATGATAGAAAATCTTCTTTAATGTTCAGTGTCAGGTAGCGAATGTAGAGTAAAAAGAAGTGCCCACCTAAATGTGTGACATATTTGTGCTTCCCCCACAGAACAAGCTGCATTCCTAACAGGAATCTTCATTGTTTTGTTCCTGGCGAGACCGAAGACTTTGAAGTCCCATTCTCAGTTGGCTTTTCTTCTGAAGGCTCTTCTGCTGTCAAGTTACGGGAAACTCCTGCTGATTCCTGCCGTGATTTGGGAACACGATTACACCCCATTGTGCCTCAGGCTCATCACACTTTTCGTTCTTACGTCAAATACTCAAGCAATCCGAGGTAATGAATATTTCTCAACAGCGCACACTAGACGACCCCTTTCCTTGTCCATCTTAAGGCCTTTTCATGCTGCATTTTTCAGCGTCCGTCGGATTTCCCGACATAGACCTCTGAGGATTGCTAGTGTATAGGGATACAGTGGTATCTGTCACCCATTGTACTAAGAACGTAGGCCTCGGTACAGAATAGCGCAGTCTGCGTTCCAACGAAGGCCCGCAGGACACTCTGTTGGCTTCTGTTGAGCCTATGGATACATTTGACGTGTGCGCCGGGAGCCTTCCCAGTGCGTACAAGTGCACCCTGTAGTGTGAACCCGTTTTATGCAAATGAAGCTGAATTAGTGGCACCTTCCCACGAGACAGATTTTGTTGCAGAAATTTCTGCGACTGAATATCAGCTCCATTCATCTGAATGGGATTGTTGTGGTTTCTGCAAGTCCCAATCAGATGAATGGAACTCATTTTCAGTCGCACAACTTTCTGCATAAAATCTGCCACGTGTGAAGCTACCCCAATGAAAAAGGATCCTAATGAAATCCAAAATAGCCGCGTGTTCGATGCCCTCGTTTAGCTGAAGGAGCGGTGTAGCCAACTTTATGGCTCCTAAACTTCCTCTAAAGCTTGCCTTACACATTAGAAGACTGTCGGCTGAACACTTGGTGAATGCCGATCCCTTTATAAACATGCATATGCATTAGATGGTCAACCGATCCCACCAAAGTCAGTGGATTATTACCATCATACATTTAATTTCTGTGGCTGGTGTTAGAAGTCTGCTTTTCCCCACCATCAAATATATAAGGAAGATTAAGGTGCAGTGTGCGATATGGCAATAAGAAAAATCTTCTTAAAGGGGTTGTCCAGGCTTTTACTAATGATGACCTATCCTCAGGATAGGTCAATATCAGGTCGGCGGGGGTCCAACACCCGACACCACCGCCGGTCAGCTGCATGAGGAGACCGCGCACGCAGTCTGCACGTGCCGTCTCCCTTCTCTCTTCCTGTTCGCTGCTGCTGTCTATGGTCTTTGCCACCCGCCACCCCCGCCGATCTGATATTGATGACCTATCTTGAGGATAGTAAAAGCCTGGACAACCCCTTTAAGGAGCATTTTTTCACTGGGCAGTTTTATAAGGAGGGCTCCTAGATCTATTGGCTGTTTGTTACCAGTGGTTATTATCTATGGCTCGAATTACTGTCATTTATATTGTGGTACTTGCTTGCTTTTGTTCCCATTAGTGACCTTGGATGTGAGTCGAGCTCTATCACTCGTCGCCATTGCCTGTGGACTGGTTTTGGAAAATGCACTATGCTCTGCTCAATGGACTATATAGTAAATGTGCAGACCGCACACAACCACCATCTAGAGGGACATGGAGGACCTTTCTCAGCAAAAATGTTCCGTACAAAATATTTATTTTGCTATTGTCACAGACACAAATGTCTCAGAGTTTTATTTGTGTTTGCAGATGTTAATAAATCTTCATACATTTTGCTATTCACTGTTCCTATTTTCAGCAGCAGTTTGCTCTTCAGAGCTGCAGGTTCCAACCAGTCTGTGGAGAACTATTTCTGGTCACCAAAAATACAGTATTTTCCAGATTATAAGATGCACCCGACTATAAGATGCAGCCCAGGTTTAGACAACAGAAAATTTAAAAAAATGATTTCTCTGCTACATGCTCACACATACCCAGGTCTGCTAAATGCACACAACAAACACGGCTCTGCTACATGCACACAAATACAGCCCTTCTACATGCACACAACAAACACAGCCCTGCTACATGCAAACAACAAACACAGCCCTGCTACATGCAAACAACAAACACAGCTCAACTACATGCACACAACAAACACAGCCCTGCTACATGCACACAACAAACGTAGCCTCCTGCATGCACACAACAAACACAGCCCTGCTACATGCGCACACACGCAGGTCATCTAAATGCACACAAAAAACACAGCTTTGAACATGCACACAACAAACACAGCCCTGCTACATGCACTCATCAAACACAGGCCTGCTACATAAATACAGCCCAGCTACACACACAGTTCTGCAACATACACACACATAGACCTAGGGTACATCTTTAGTAAAATACATAGGGAACATCTCCCCCTGCCCACCGCTGACATCATCGAAGGTCCTTGCAGTACAGAGCTATCATCTCAGAGTTTGTTTGTTTTTTACTGCATGTGCTGAACAATCAGTTGTTCAGCCTTCTCTCCTGCCTGCGCTGATCTCACATAGATAGATGCCGGGCAGGGAGAGAGAGAAGTGGGCAGATGCACACTTCACTCACTGATCAGTGAACTGTATGAGCGTTGTGCCGGATCATTAAGGGAACAGTCAGGGCGTCTGGTACTGCTTCACCACCCTGACTGCAGACTATAGGACGCTTGCACTTTTTAGCAAGAATTTTTCTTGCTAAAAAGTGCGTCTTATAGTCCAAAAAATATGGTAAATACACATATTCATCTCTGCTTTCCCCTACCTGCCCCACACTTTTCTTTCCATATATTTTACTTTCTCCTATAATATATTTATTTCTCCTGTATATTTTTAGCCATAGCAGCGTGCACCTGCACATTGGGATGTGCTGACTGACCCCCTTTTTTTGCAGTTGTACTTCGTCCTATATGCCACTGACACAAGACATTTCACATGCAGTCTCTTTTTATAATGAAAATCAGCACTGTAAAGCCTACAAATTATAGACATAAAGCTAGACTACACAAGAAGCAAATATAACAATATATATATATATATATAACCACTATAGTGGTACTGACCAAAACCCACAGTACCAAGATTGACCTAACACTATATATGGGCCCAATAATACCGCCAGATCATGACCGCATACTACCACCACATAGTGACTGAATATCACCTTACTGTTACAGAATAAACACATGATACAAAGACCAATATTACCAGCATACAGTGACCTTATAGCGGTAGATACCAGTGCTACACGGGGCTCTGTAGACCATATAAGTGATTGTTGGCTGTCTGTGATTTTTTGATAAGTTATCCAAAAAAAAAATAATATTCTGATGGGCAACACTGCTCAGTAATTGCCCCCACTCAGTAGTAGTTCCCTTTTTATGTCCCATTAAAAAAATATGTACTCACCTAACCCTTTACCAAGTTGGGACTTCTTCCTCATTGTCATCAGCCTGTCACTTAGACTGCATCTAGCTGCCTGCACCAGGCTGCTGACGTCATCAGCACATGTCTGCTGTCTTGTAGGACGCAGGCCTAAATCAGACTTCAACCTACGAGATGTGTAAATGGTGGGTCAGGAGCCCACTGGCTGTCTTTTCCATTATGCAAAGACATGGACCTCCTAGTGCAGAGAGCCCCGGTGCTTGCCTGATGCTGGCGCTGGACTTTCAGACAAGGGCAGCAGAAATCTCCTGACGGCTTTAGGCCCCGTCTAAATTTCCAGCAGCAGAGAGCCGGATCCGGCATTGACAGTTTCTATAGTTCACCGCCAGATTCCCATTGACTGTAATGAGATCTGGCAGTGATCCGGCCACTTTCCGGCATAAATGCCGGGTTTTGGACCGACATAAACCGTTGCATGCAAGGGTTTTTGGATCGGCCAACAGCAGACATTTGTGCAGGGTCAGGTAGCCGGATCAGCTTGCTGGAGATGTGAATGCAGCCTAACGTTAATACTAACAGAGGGTGTACTGTGTACTATGTACTAGTACAAGATGTTGCTTATTTGTGAAATTTAATCAAGGGCTTACTCATTTTGGCCACCCTGGATTACCGCAAAGTTGCCTAATTTCATTATTTTACAGATATGTAAGATTGAGGCATCTCAGCTGGTCAGCGAGTATAATTTCCATAATATTCAATCAATGGCTGGCTCTATATAATACATGTAACATTTTATTTTGAAAAAAATATACCTTTCATAAAATTCAACCATCAATCTAAAATAAGATAGAATAAAATGGAATTAAAAAAAAATATATATATATATATATATATCATATATCTCTTAATAATATATTATTTAGCTGATTGTAGTCTCGGTCCCTCTTTTGGTTCCAATTGCGGAGCTCACGCAATTTTTGGAACCTTCATTAATATATTGCGGTATTATAAAAGCAAATAGTCCTCCAATTGGTATATTGTCTTATATTGATGCGATTCAGTCTTTAAAAAAAAAGGAAGAAGCTTGGAAGCCTAAAGACACCATCCCAACTGTGAAACACGGGGGTGGTAGCATCATGTTGTGGGGTTGTTTTGCTGCAGGAGGGATTGGTGCACCTCACAAAATAGATGGCATCATGAGGAAAGAAGATTATGTGGAAATACTGAAGCAACATCTCAAGACATCAGCCAGGAAGTTAAAGCTTGGGCGGAAATGGGTCTTTCAAATGGACAATGACCCGAAACATACTGCCACACTGGTTACAAAGTGGCTTAAGGATAACAAAGTCAATGTTTTGGAGTGGCCATCACAAAGCCCTGATCTCAATCCTATTGAAAATGTATGGGCAAAGCTGAAAAGTCAGGTGTGAGTAAGGCGACCAACAAACATGGCTCAGTTACACCAGTTTTGTCAGGAGGAATGGGCCCAAATTCCGACCAACTATTGTGAGAAGCTTGTGGAGGGATATCCAAAAAGTTTGACCCAAGTCATACAGTTTAAGTGCAATGGTACCAAATATTAATGAAATTATGTAAACTTTTGACTTTGCAGAAAGTAATAAAAATGCCTTAACCCTTTCTATTCCGGGCCAGTTTTCACCTTCCTGCCCAGGCCATTTTTTGCAAATCCGACATGTGTCACTTTATGTGGTAATAACTTTGGAACACTTTTACTTATCCAGGCCATTCTGAGATTGTTTTCTCGTGACACATTGTACTTCACGTGCTAAATTTGAGTCAATATATTTTTCCTTTATTTATATAAAAAATCCCAAATTTACAAAAAATTTGGAAAAATTCTCAATTTTCGAGATTTGAATTTCTCTACTTTTAAGACAGATAGTAATATAGTTTTGTAAATGTCATTTTATTTTTTAGGACGTTAGAAGGCTTAGAAGTTTAGAAGAAATTTTTCAAATTTTTAACAAAATTTCCAAAACCATTTTTTTAAGCACCAATTCAGTTATAAAGTGATTTTGAGGGGCTTACATAATGGAACCACCCATAAATGACCCCATTTTAGAAACTAGACCCCTCAAATTATTCAAAATTGATGTTACAAACTTTGTTAACCCTTTAGGTGTTCCACAAGAATTAAAGGAAAATGGAGGCGAAATTTCAAAATTTCATTTTTTATGCAGGTTTTTCATGTTAATCAATTTTTTCTTGCAACACAGCATGGGTCAACAGAAAACTAAACCTCAATATGCATTACTCTGATTCAGCAGGTTACAGAAAAACCCCATATGTGGTGGTAAACTTCTCTATGGGCACCTGGCAGTGGTCAGTTGGAAAGGAGCGCCATAATGGATTTTGGAGGCAGATTTTGCTAGAATGGTTTTTGGGCATCATTTTGTATTTAAAGAGACCCTGACGTACGCCTACAGTGGAAACCCTCAAAAAGTTACCCTATTTTGGAAACTACACCCTTAAAAGAAAATATTAAGGGGGTACTGAGCACTTTGAGCGCCTAATCGGTTTACAGAAATTGAAAACACTTGGCTGTGAAAATATAAAAAGTTTCATTTCTTCCAATAAAATATTGCTTTAGCCCCAAATTTTTCATTTTCACAAGGGGTAAAAGGAAAAAAAGCACCCCATGATTTGTTACCTATTTTCTCCTGAATACGGCAATATTATGGTGGTAAACTGCTATGGGCTCACATGGCAGGACTCAGAACGGAAGGAGCGCCATATGGCTTTTGCAGCACAGATTTTGATGGATTGGTTTATGGGCGCCATTGAGTTATTGTCTTATGTGGGGGCTCATTTTTGCGGGATGAGGTGACTTTTGCGGGATGAGGTTAGTAGCGTTTTGGGGTACATAAGACTTTTTGATTGCTTGGTATTACACTTTTTGTGAGGCAAGGTGAAAAAAAGAAGGCTGTTTTGGCATAGTTTTTTTAACAATATTTTTACAGTATTCACCTGAGGTTGCATATAATGTGATATTTTTATAGAGCAGGTTGTTAAGGACGCGGCGATACCCAATATGTCTATTATTTGTATTTTTGTTAAGTTTTACACAGTAAATGCATTTTTGAACAGAATGAAATTTCGTTTTTGTGTTGCCATTTTCTGACTGCCCAATTATTATTTTTTTGGGCAATTGTCTTGGGTAGGGACTCATTTTTTGTGGGATGAGATGTCAGTTTGATTGGTACCATTTCGGGGTACATAAGACTTTATTGCTTGGTATTACAATTTTTGTGAGGCAAGGTTTTGGCATTTTTTTTACTTATTTTCTTTACAGAATTCACCTGAGTGGGCATATAATGTGATATTTTTATAGAGCAGGAGATACCCAATATGTCTATCATTTTTATTTTGTAAAGTTTTACACAGTGAAATCATTTTTGAACAGAATAAAATCTTGTTTTTGTGTTGCCATTTTCTGAGAGCCCTATTTTTTTATTTTTTAAGCGGTAGGGGCTTATTTTTTGCGGGATAAGATGACGGTTTGATTGGTACCATTTTGGGGTACATAGGACTTTTTTTATCACTTGGTATCACACTTTTTGTGAGGCAAGGTGACCAGAAAATGGCTTTTTTTAAACAGTTTTTATTTTTATTTTTTTACGGCGTTCACCTGACTGGGTGGACCATGTGATATTTTTAAAGAGCCGGTCGATACAGACGCGGTGATACCGAAATGTCTGCTTTTATTTTTTTTTCCCCTATTTTTTTTATTTACTTTATTTTGGGAAAAGGATGCTTTTTTTTTTTACATGATACTTAAAAAAAATAATCTTTTACTTAATTTTTTTAACTTTTTTCCTTCCCCCCCCCCCCCCACATATTTTGGGGGTCTGATCCCCTTTACAATGCATTACAATACTTCTGTATTGTAATGCATTGGCTGTAAGTGTATTACCAGTGTAATACACTTACAGCCTTCCTGCCTGTGAGATCCAGGGGGCTGGATCTCACAGACTTACATGGAAGGCAGCCACGATGCCTAAGGAAGGCTTCGGGCTGCCTTCCCTGCCATCGGGTCCCCGTCACAGCAGCGTGGGGACCCGATGAGGAAGAGGAGGGAGTTCCCTCCAAACACCCCACACATGCTGCAGTCAGCGGATGTACATGGCTACATTTATAAAAGAAAAATCACGGAAAATAATGCACTAACACAATAGATGCAAACATGATATATGAACTATGCCCTCTATCTAATCAAATAAAATCTCTCAGCCAACATACTTTGATCAAATAATATTTGCTGAAGTGAGACAACCCCTTTAAAGACTAACTAAATTTTTGAATACAATTTTAATAAGATGTTCCTAATGCCATAGTAACACTTTTTCTAATATACTTTCTTAATTAATTTTGTATTTTTATTACACTTTCCCCACCCTAAAGCTCACCATACCCTGTGTGCTGTACCCATGTACAATGCCAGGATTAGCTGAGCGGGGAGGGATCCTGCTTCTGCCTGCTCTGCTAAGCTAAGAGCTTACCTGCAGAACTCTTAGCTTGGCTCAGCTAATCCTGGCATAGAAAATGGGTACAGGGTACATGTGCTATGCCAGGAGTTATTTAACCTCCAGGGGGCACGGGCAGGAGCAGCAATGTGCGCTCCTGCCCGTACTCAGCTGCTACAGCCACATTCATAAAATGTCATGTCAGTGGTGTACAGAGAAGTGAATTTTAAACACACGGGGAATGGTGCACTTTAGGGTGGTAAAAGTCTTACTTAATACTTAATAAAGTATATTAGAAAAAGTGTTACTATGGCATTAGGAACATCTTATTAAAATTTTATTCAAAGGTTTACTTACTCTTTAAGGTCAGTTTTACAGAAACCAGTCAATTGCAACTGTATATTCAGATTTTACTGGGAAAACAGAGGATAAGGCTATGTGATGTAGGAAGGAACAAGGGGCCGTCATTGATGGTCGATATTAGTCACAGAGGTTCCTGGCCTCGGTGAGGTAAGAGCCGGTTTTTCTCAAGTGTCATTATTGCAGATTGCAGTCTAACACTTCAGCTGTTTAGTATGGCTGTAAAGCTGATCCGGGACGGCTTTTACTGGGAGTAGTCAAAAGTGCTGGGTGGGTGACTACTCCCCATGTTCCAGGCCGGGTCTTGGCAGGCTTATAAAACAGTCAGCACTATCAGGTGGTGTGGATCTATTTCCATCTGACCGTGAAGCTTTGGAGTCCTCTGTGCTGAAGGCTGAAGACTGCAAACAGGCGTGCAGGCCACCTGGAAGCCTGCCAGTGAACTTTTCTGTGGCTGAGCATCCAGCTGGGTGTGAACTGACACCTAGGATTCCAGGTGAACATTGTTTTGTTTTGCTGTGTATGAACAAGCACCAAGACTGTTATGTTTTGCTGAGTGTGAATAAAACACTGAAGTTTGATTTGCAACCTGGTTCCTTGCCTCTATACTATGTCCGCTAACCTGTGTACCAGAGCAAATCCCCACATTTCTGCAGTGAGGCTGGCCTGAAGGCCAAAAGTTTTAGTTTTTTTCCGGGCCCGGGTGTATGTCCTATATGCAGCCGGCAAGGTTACGACCCGTGTCCCCTGACAAAATTGAGGTGGTCGTGAAAGCCCTCATGGAGGCTAACTTGCAGCAGCGGGAGGCTAACAAGCAGCAGCAGGAAACCAACCATCTGCTATTACAGCATGTGATGGCGTTACAAGCGGCAGGAGCATCCCAGAACGTCCACGAAGCCCGGAAAGCTGTCCGTGCGGCGATCCCTAAGATGACCCCCTCGGACGACGTCGAGACCTATCTGGCGGTATTCGAAAAGGTGGCCTTGGGGGAGAAGTTACCCCGAGACAAATGGTCGCTCCGTTCCTGGCATCTGGATCCCAGCAGGTGTTTTTCGACTTACCAGATGATCAAGCGGCCGACTACCCGACCGTAAAGGGTGAGATTCTGGCAAGACTGGGGGTGAATGTATTGGTCCGGGCCCAGCGTGTGATTCAGTGGGAATTTAACCCGGCTGAACCCGCCAGACCGCAGTATTATGATCTGCTACACTGGTTGCAAAAATGGCTGCAGCCTGACCTACTGAGTCCCACTGCTATGCTGGACCGTCTGTTGGCTGATGTGTTCTGGAGGGCTTTGCTGTACCGTCTCCAGCACTGGATCGGCCAGATGTCCCCTGGTAATGCTCTAGAGATGGTCGACCTGGTGGAGCGCTATGAGGCCACCAGAAATCTACAGGGCGTTTCTTTTGGGAGGGGGCCAGGTAAACCCTGGAAATCTCCACCTTCGACCAGCCGGCTAGTGCCAGCAAAACCGCTCGGATATACTCCCTACAGATCCAGCTCCGATGGTCTGTTGGCGGTGTCAAGTGCCTGGTCACATAAGGGCCGACTGTCCCCATCGGGGGGATCCCATGGACACTAACTATGGTTACCGCCCTGGACTCAGGGAGCCTGGTGTCCCTGGTAAGAGCTGCCCTGGTGCGGCCTGCCGAGTATACTGGCTGAAAAGTCGGCGTTGTGTGCATCCATGGAGACTTAAAGGACTATCCCACCGCCCTGCTGTCCCTATCCATGGTGGCCGGCAGGTGGACTAATGAGGTGGCCGTTGCCGCAAAGTTACATTATGAACTAATAATTGGGAGATACTTCCCCGGTTTCCCGTCACTGTGGCCTGAGGCGAGAGTCACCAATACCCATGAGACTGGGATAACCCTAGCAGAGTGGCCAGGGTCAGGGGGAAGACCAGAACTCTGGGAACCTCAGACCGAAGGGCCAGCGGTAGGGGTGACCGTCACTTCGGTAGAAGAGGGGGAGACAACCCCTCTAAGTATGATGGTGGGAGACGTGGAGGACTTGCCGCCGGGTCCGGAGTTGGCAGACCTTAACGTCTCCGGAGATAATTTTGGTACAGCACAGCACAAGGACCCGACTCTATCTCGAGCCTGGGAACATGTGGTAGTAGTTGAGAGTGAGCCGCAACAACTGGGGGCCGAGTATATGTTTCCCCGTTTTGTGGTTCAACAGGAGATACTGTACCGGGTAAATCAACTACGGGGTGAACATATTGAACAGTTGTTGGTACCCAAGACGTATCGCAAGCTCGTGTTGGACTTAGCCCACCAACATGTTCTTGGGGGACACCTGGGCCAGCAGAAAACACAGGACCGGATTCTACAGCGGTTTTACTGGCCCAGTGTGTTCAGAGAGGTGGAAGAGTATTGCAAGTCTTGCCCAACCTGCCAGATAACTAGCCCCCAGCCACATTTACGTAGTCCCCTGGTCCTTCTCCCGATTATTGAGGTTCCATTTGAGCAGATCGCTATGGATCTCATAGGCCCAGTACCGAAGTCCGCTAGAGGGCACCAACACATCTTGGTAGTCCTGGACTATGCCACTCGGTACCCGGAGGCGGTGCTGCTGCGACATACCTCCACCAAACTCATAGCCAAAGAGTTAATGGAGATGTTTTCCCTAATGGGCCTACCTAAAGAGATCTTAACCGACTAGGGGACCCCTTGTATGTCAAAAGTCATGAGGGAACTCATGACTACAGATCAAACAGTTGCGCACGTCCGTCTATCACCCGCAAACGAACGGCCTGGTAGAAAGATTTCATCAAACCTTAAAAAACATGTTAAAGCGGGTGGTGTCTAAAGATGGGAGGGATTGGGATCTTCTACTGCCCTATCTCATGTTCGCAGTGCGAGAGGTGCCCCAGGCCTCTACTGGGTTCTCGTCCTTCGAACTTCTGTAGGGCCAATATCCGCGTAGTTTGTTGGACATAGCCAAAGAGATATGGGAACAACAACCCACACAGCATAAAAGTGTGATTGAGTATGTCACTCGGATTCAAGAACGGATGGAGACGGTGTTGCCGCTGGTTAAGAAACATATGGAGGCAGCCCAGCGAGCCCAGAGTAGGGTCTATAATCGCCAGGCTCAAATTCAGAATTTTAACCCGGAAGATCTGTTTTTGGTTCTGGTGCCGACGATGGACAGTAAGTTACTGGCTAGGTGGCAGGGTCCCTATGAAGTGCTCGAAAAAGTTGGCGAGGTAACCTACAGGGTACACCAGCCAGGGTGGAGAAAGCCAGAGCAGATGTACCATGTAAACTTACTTAAATCATGGAAAGACAGGGAGACCAGTACGGACAACAGCCCCCGGCCGAGTTTTCTGGGGGTAGAGTTTCCAGTTCCACAGTCTGATACGAGGGAAGCAGTTGCCACAGTAAAGATTGCTGACAACCTTTCCTCTAAACAGACTCAGGAGGCCAGGGAGTTCATCAGCAGAAACACGGATGTGTTTTCGGACCTCCTTGGACGCACTTCTATTATCCGACATGACATTGTCACTGAGCCTCAGGCCAGAATCCGGTTAAAACCATACGGGGTGCCTGAGTCGCGGCAACAAGCCATCTCGGAAGAAGTGCAGCTAGGCATCATCGAGGAGTCAAAAAGTGAATGGACCATTTCGATAGTCTTGATACCCAAGCCGGACAGGATGTTAGGATTCTGTAACGACTTCCGCAAACTTAATGAGGTTTCCAAGTTTGACGCATATCCCATGCCCCAAGTGGATGAGCTTATTGAGAAGTTAGGCCAAGCCCAGTTTTTTTCTGTTTTGGACCTCACCAAAGGGTACTGGTAGGTACCCTTGACGGAGGCTGCCAAATAAAAAACAGCTTTCATTACACCAGAGGGGCTGTATCAGTACAAGGTATTACCCTTTGGTCTACATGGCGCTCCTGCCACGTTTCAAAGGCTAATGGACATTGTACTCCATCCACATCGTCGGTGCGCTTCGGCGTACCTGGACAATATCGTTATCCACAGCACCGACTGGGAACGTCACCTACCTAAAGTACAGGCTGTAGTAGACTCCCTTAGGAAGGCTGGCTTAACCACTAACCCAAAAAAGTGCGCGATTGGGTTAGAAGAGACCAAGTACCTGGGGTATGTAATTGGGCATGGAATTATCAAACCTCAGGTAAACAGAATTGAGGCAATTCGGAATTGGTCCCAACCAGTCACTACTCGGTAAGTAAAGTCGTTCCTGGGAATGATGGGATACTATATGAGATTTGTCCCCCACTTTGCTACAGTGGCCGCACCTGTTGTCTTCCTCAGCCGGAAGCTTACCCCAGCCGAGACCAGGTATAGTATAGTGGAGAGAGAGTGCCTGGCTATCAAGTGGGCACTCGAGTCTCTCCGCTATTATTTGTTGGGGAGAAAGTTTTGTCTGGTGACCGACCACTCCTCTCTCAAATGGATGAGCCAGGCCAAGGACAGAAATGCTCGGGTCACCCGATGGTTTCTGTCTTTGCAAAATTTCAAGTTTTCGGTGGAACACAGGGCAGGCCGGTTAATAGGAAACGCGGATGCCCTGTCCCGGGTACACTGTTTAATGGGTGTCCACCCCCTCAGGGTTGAACAAAGGGGGGAGGTATGTAGGAAGGAACAAGGGGTCGTCATTGATGGTCGGTACGTGTCACCGAGGTTCCTGGCCTCGGTGAGATAAGAGCCGGTTATTCTTAAAGTGTCAGTTTGCAGATTGCAGTCTGACACTTCAGCTGTGTTAGTATTAGCTGCAAAGCTAACCCGGGACGGCTCTTATTGGGGGTAGTAAAAGTGATGGGTGGGTGGCTAATCCCCACGTTCCAGGCCGGGTTTTGATTTGGGATATAAAACACAGGCAGCACTGTCAGGTGGTGTGGATGACCCCTCTCTGACAGTGAAGCGCTGCCAGTCTGTGTTGGGGCCTGGGAGTTTGGGCCGGGATTAAGGCCTGCTACTGTGTTTGTGTGAAAGCATGTGGAATCTGCTTTATACAAGGACTTCTGCATTACTGTCCTGTTTAAGTTAAAGACTTTGTTATTGCCTGTATACTTCGTTCGCTAAACTGCCTACCAGAGCGAATCGCCACAGTATGTATGTTCCGCTATCACTCAAAAAAAACATTGATTTCAACGAAACTTGGTATACACATCCCTTGCTACCTGAAAATAAATCTTGTGGGGGGTCATACGCCCCTACACAGCATCTGCATGGAGTTTATATATTCCAACAGTTTTTGCTACACACATATTGCTCTGTAACTTAAAAACTCATCGATCAATTTCTACTAAACTTGGTACACATATCACTTACTATCTGGGAAAGAATACTGTGGAGGTAACATGCCGGTACACAATGAGTTTCTGTCTGTCCTGACGTCTGTCTGTTCTTTATGCGCGACGAAACGACTAGACCGATCTTCAACAAATTTGTAACACAGGTACATCAGGTGTTCAGGAATGTTTTAGACCAGTTCTCAGCTCTCTAGGACGTACCGTTCCTGAGATATTCCCAAAAAATTACCTGCATTAGCCAATACAAGCCTGCAAGTCTTTCACTCACATCCCAACTGCCATACTCACGGTCACATGTCCCTTATCAGCCAATAGAAGCTCGCAGGCCCTTAGTCTCCACATACACACAGTTCTACTCCAGGTTTCCATAACAACCCAGCCATTTTTCTTCACTGCTGTAGGTCAGCTTTGGGCTCGGTCTACACGACGACATGTGTCGCGCGACAATAATGATAGTCTATTGGTGTTGCACTGCGTCATGTGACATGCTGGGACTGCGGTGCTACTGTCGCAGAAAAATCTGTCTTGGATGGATTTTTTGCAACTGTCGTGTCGCAGTCACAGCATGTCACATGTCGCAGTGCGACAACATAGACTATCATTACAAAATGTTGCGCGACACATGTCGTCGTGTAGCCCTATCATTAAAGGCGCAGGGCGCTGTGGAGGTTACTGTTAAAGAGGCGTTCACTGTGGATGTTACTGTTAAGTGGGCAGGCTGTTGTGTAGGTTACTGTTAAAGGGGCAGACACTGTCGAGGTCACTGTTAAGGGGGCAGGGGCCACTATTAAAGGGGCAACTGCTGTGGAGGTCACTGTTAAGGCAGCAGGGTACTGTAAGGTCACTGTTAAGGCAGTGGGGTACTGTGGAGGTCACTGTTAAGGGGGCGGGCCCCTGAGGAGTTCACTGTCAAGGGAGTGGGGAGTGGGGTGAAACTTACTGTTAAAGGGGCGGGCTGCTGTGAAGGTCAAAGTTAAGAGGATGGGCTGCTGTGGAGGTACCATTTTAAAATGGCGGGGCACTGTTGGGGGGTAAGTGTTAAGGGGTGGGAGACTGTGGAGTTTACTGTTAAAGGGGCGGGGTGCTGTTGAGGTCACTGTTATGGGGGATACTGGCGATATCTTTTAACAACACACACAAACATTAAATGAAATAGATTAAATATACCCATGCGAAGCCGGGTCCTTCTGCTAGTATACCTATAAAGTAATTTGTATTTTTTTGTAATGCTGCTGGTCAACTATTGAGTAGGGAGTTGCCCCAGACATGTCTCTAAATGTCTCACATTCTACAGACATGTGCTGGTCTGCTCTCATGCCTGACATTCCTTTACCTTCAAAGAGCACCATAGGCAATTAACTCATACAAGCAGATATTTTTTATAAATACTTTGCATACTTTACGTCAGTTCTAGTGTTGATCGAGCACCAAAGTGCTCGAGTGCTCGAGTAGAACACCTCTAGGATTCACAATGGAAGTCAATAGGAGAACCCGAGCAATAAACCAGGCACCCGCTGCTCTGAAGAGGGGATGGTGTCTGGTTCACATGAAAAGGTCAGAAATTGATGAGAAACACCACTGAAATGGTTCGGGAACAGCATGGGGAGGATGACTGAATGCATCTTGGACTCCCAGGTCGCTGCTGGGAATGATGTTGTCCGAGTAGTACGCCACTTTTACAGACTGACAATAATACGCACCAAACCGAAGATAAAATCAAATCGATTTTAGAGGAAAAATTGTTAGGAAACAGTCTTTCCTGTATATTTACTTGTATATAAAGTGCAGGTGCTGCAAAAAATTACAAGGAAGAGGCACTCCGATACAACCTGTATATCACATAAAGGAGGGCCTCATTCACATTGTGGTACAATTGTTCAGGTAGTGGGACTCCTACACTCATAAAGCCTATGCACTAAGGGGCTACCAGAAATTGCTAGGAACCGACACTCCAATACATCCTTTATTACACATAAAGGAGGGCATCATACACACCCTTGAAAAATTATGATTAATGGCCTGCTGGTGACCCTCAAAAACATTAGGAGCAAGGGCCTGCTGGTGACCCTCTAAAACATTAGGGGCGAGGGCCTGTTGCTGATCCTACCATCTAAAACATTAGGGGGGAGGGTCTGCTGCTGATCTGACTATCTAAAACATTATGGGCGAGGGCCTGCTGCTGAGCTGACCATTTTGATAGTCCTCTCCACCACAGGAATGAGAGATGAGAAGTTCTCTTTGAAGCGGCGGTCAAGAAGGGTGAACATCCAGTAATCAGTGTTGGACATAATGCGTATAACGCAAGGGTCGGGGGAAAGGCAGCATAACATAAAGTCAGCCATGTGTGCCAGAGTCCCAACAGACAAGACTTCGCTGTCCTCATCAAGAGGATGTCTCTCAATCTCCTCATCCTCTTTCTCCTCTTCGGCCTATCCACTCTGAACAGATGGAATAAACCTGCTGTGGGTACTACCCTCTGTAGCAGAGGCAACCGTTTCCTGTTCCTCCTCCTCATCATCATCCAATTCGCGCTGAGAAGATGAACAGAGGGTGGTCTGGCTATTACCCTGTGTACTGTCTTCCCCCATTTCCATCTCTTCCACATGCAAAGTGTCTGCCTTCACTGTGAGCAGCGAGCGTTTCAGTAGACACATAAGTGGGATGGTTACGCTGATAATAGCGGCATCGCCACTCACCATCTGTGTTGATTCCTCAAAGTTGCATAAAACCTCACAGAGGTCAGACATCCATGCCCACTCGTCGCTTGTAAAGAGCGGAAGCTGACTGGAAAGGCAACGACCATGTTGCAGCTGGTCAGCTGGTATTACACTACTGCCCTCTGCTGCTCTCAAAGCCTGGCCAACATGTGGAACGTGGAGTTCCAGCGCCTGCTCACATCACACAACAGTCGGTGAGCTGGCAATGGCAAGTGCTGCTGCAGCGTTGCCAGACCGGCGGCAGCTGTAGAGGACTTTCGGAAATGGGCACACATGCGCCGCACCTTCACCAGTAGCTCAGACATATTGGGGTAGGTTTTGAGAAACCGCTGAACCACTAAGTTGAACACGTGGGCTAGTTACGGCTATTATCAGACATAAACATGCCTGGTTGTAGGTTGAGTGGCGAGAGCCACAGCTCAGTCTGGTCCCTTATACCCTGACACAGCTCTGCGGCGGTGTGCTGTTTGTCACCTAAGCAAATTAGTTTCAGCACGGCCTGTTGCTGCTTCCCCACTGCAGTGCTACACTGCTTCCAGCTACTGACTGATGGCTGACTGGTGCTGCAAGATGAGAATTCAGAGGTGAAAGTGGAGGAGTAGGTGGAGGAGGAGAAGGTTGTGGCCACTAATGTCGGTGGTGGCAGAAATCCTGATGAAAGTAGGGCGTTGGCGTTGGTAGCACCTGTGCCATCCCAGGGTACGACTCGCTCCCGGCTTCCACAACGTTCACTGTTTGCCGTCAGGGAAATGTAGCGTCCCTGGCCAAAAGCACTTGTCCATGTGTCAGTCGTTAAGTGGACCTTCCCAATAACTGCGTTGTTCAGGGCACGGGTGATGTTACGGGACACATGCTGGTGTAAGGCGGGGACGGCACACCGGCAAAAATAGTGCTGGCTGGGGACTGAGTAACGAGGGACGGCCACCGCCATCAGGCTGCGGAAAGCCTCAGTGTCCACAAGCCTAAATGTGCAAAAAAAAAAAAAGGGGGCGGTTAGTCAGCACATCCCAATGCTCAGGTGCACGCTGCCATGGCTAGAAACAGAGAAAAAAGACAATGCAACAGCACTCTGCAAACCAGATAAAGTACAATAATGCCATAGTCACAAAAAATAATCAAGTGCTAAATGCTACGCTTATTTTATAAAGTGAGATGCTTGTACTTTATTTGGTTTGCAGATTGCTGTTGCATTTTCTTTTTTCTCTATGTTTCTAGCCATGGCAGCGTGCACTTGCACATTGGGATATGCCTACTAACCACCTTTTTTTTTTTCAGATTTACAGAGCTGGAGGTGTGGCACTCCAGCTAGTCATGCACTCCTGACTAGCCTGTCTGCCCCATAGGCTGATTTTAATTCGTTTCAGTATGTGGCCTGCTCTCACTGCATTCATTGAAAGCCGTCTGGCACCAGAAGAGGTATGGAGTGGGCTCCGTCTGGCACCAAAAATGGTAAAAGGCAGAGTGGACCCAGCATGCATGTGGAACCAACACTTCCTGAACTTTATGGTGGCAATTATGGCGCATTGCAGGTTGTATTTAGTGTTAGGTTCCTGTCTTACAGAGATTGCCTTGACGTTTGGCAGATGGGCCCAAATGGTTTTGTACAAAATGCATTTGTCAAGCATCTCACTTTATAAAATAAGTGTAGCATTAGCACTTGAATATTTTTTGTGACTATGGCATTATTGCACTGTATTTGGTTTGCAGAGTGGTGTTGCATTGTCCTTTTTCCACAAGCCTAAATGGCAACATTTCCAGGGCCAACAATTTGGAAATGTGCACATTTATTGCTATGGCCTGTGGGTGGGTGGCTGGGTATTTGCGCTTTCGTTCAAAGGCCTGGGGTATGGACATCTGTACGCTGCGCTGGGAGACAGAAGTGGATGTGCTAGCTAATGGTGCTTGCAAAGGTCCAGGTGCAGGGCGGGAGGCATCCGGGCCTGCATCTTGGACAGGGGATTGGCCAGCACGTAACACAGGGGAAGAGTAGGCAGTGGTGTGACCTGCAGACACTAATTGTGGACCCAGGCGTTCGGCCCACCTATTAGGGTGCTTTGATGCCATGTGGCGGATCATGCTGGTGGTGGTGAGGTTGCTAGTGTTCATGCCCCTGCTCATTTTGGTACGGCACAGGTTGCAAATGACAATTCTTTTATCGTCCACACTTTCATCAAAAAAGCGCCAGACTGCGGAATACCTACCCCTTGGCAAGGGAGATTGCCGCAAGGGAGTGCTCCGGGGAACAGTTGCGGGCCTGTTTGGTGTGGCCCGCCTTCTCCCTTTTGCCACCCTACTGCCTCTTCCAGCCTGTTGCGGTGCTGTGGATCCCTCCCCCTCTGTACTGCTGTCCTCACTTGGCTTGCCACCTTCCCAGACTTGTTGACCTAACAACCTCACTTATTGACAACTGTGTCTCATCCTCATCATTAACCTCTTGAGACACTAATTGCCGTTGACTTATTGGCAACTGTGTCTTATCATCATCATCCACCTCGTGAAACACTAATTGCTGTTCCCCACCGTCATCCTCTTGTAACTGTGGATGCACAAGAGTTTGGGCATCAGTGCACACGATCTCCTCATGTCCCTCTTCAAGCGGGCTTGGCGAGAGGCCCAAATCAAGGAATGGCGATGAAAAGAGCTCCTCGGAATATCCAAGTGTGGGATCACTTGTTTGGCAAGACTCTCCATGGTGGTAGGAAGGAGGATCAGGGTGAGGATTCTGTTGACCAGACTCTTGGCTACTGAGACTGGACTTTGTGGAAGACAGTGTGGTGCTTAACCGACTGGAAGCATTATCTGCTGCAATTTAACCGACCACCTGGTTGCACTGGTCTGACTTCGAGAGTGGTGTCCTGCGCCACCCTGCAAACTGGGACATGAAGCTAGGTATCTTGAGTGAGTGTGTTTCTTGTGCTCTGACAGCAGGCACAGTTTCACTGCGCCTCTGCGTTCAACATCAGCAGCACAGCCACTTCCCCGTCAATTACTGCTCGCCTTCTGCATATTGAATGGGATATATGCTTGCAAGTATGTCACACGTACAGTAGCGCAGGTTTTGTAAGTGTATGCACAAATAAATTAAACTGAATGTCACTGAAATTTAGGATGTGCAAACGTTATACAGGAGATGTAGCGCAGGTAATGTCACTGCTGTCACCAGCGGCTAACGTTATACAGGAGATGTAGCGCAGGTAATATCGCTGCTGTCACCGGCAGCTAACTGTATACAGGAGATGTAGCGCAGGTGATGTCGCTGCTGTCACCAGCGGCTAACGTTATACAGGAGATGTAGCGCAGGTAAAGAAATAGCCGGACTGGGGGCGTAGCCTGGGGGGAGGCTACCATGATGGGGGGTTTGGTTTAGCGAGCCCCGGGGGGATAGGGATTGGCCAGTTTAAGTTTGGGAGGTGGAACTGGAGGGGTTAAGTAGCCAGGGCTGGAGGAGAGTGGAGGTCATTTTGGGGTGCAGGTGAAACTGACCTGACACGCGCACCGCGATGGAGGTGGACGCCATGATTGCAGAGTTGAGGACGGCGGCGGCGAGTAGAGGACCGGGCTGGCTTCAGGAGCAGGTCCTGCAGCTGCTAAGAGGGGCGGCTGAGGCACCCGTTTCGCCTCAGCCTTCATTGTCACGGCCGCGGCGGGTCCGGCCGCCGGAGCGCCTTAGTCCACAATTGTCTTCACGCTTGCAGGCCGCAGGTACAGCTTCTGCTTGTGGGCCTAGGCGTGGGAGGAATCCGGCCAGCAGGCGGATCCCTCGAGCAGGCTTTGGAAGGTCTGTCCAGCGATGTACCAGTGCCCTCCAGTGTTCAGGACCAGGTACGGCGGGCCTTACCCAGGAGATGATTGTGGATGAGGCCCCTCGGCGTGAGCATGTGTCGGGAGACCACGGGGCGGCTGCGGCCCAGAGCAGCAGGCCCTCGGCGAGGTTGCAGCAAGACCCTCCAGGCTCCACCTTCTCTGGGGTGTCGAGTGAAGACCATGGATGTCACATCTCTGGTCCCGGCCGGGCCAGGGGACCGTCGGGGGATCGTTTTTCAACGGCATCGTCGCAGAGGGAGGAACGTCTGGAGTCAGGATCTTCGGCTGATGGGGTCACAGCTCCCAGGCAGCCAGGTGAGACGATCTGGGGACCTTTAGTGCAGTTACTTGCTAGTTCTTCTGGGGGGGCGGCAGGGGGGCCCCAAGGGGAGTTGGGTAGGGGGTTAGGGCAGTTGCTGAGGGGTTTGGCGGGGTTGCTGGCTGGTTGGGGTGGGGGAGGGTCGTCCCCGTTACCGGCCTGGGGGGTGGGGGGAAGTTCTGGTGGGATGGGGGGGACAGGACAGCCCGTGTTCGGTCCGCAAAGTGCCACGGCATCAGTGAAGACGCAGGCGGGTAGTTCGGAACAGGAGGATAGGGTGCGGCTGGACGATAAGGCGAGGGGGGAGGTATCCGTTTGCTTTGAGGGGCCGTTGGGGGCCCATTTGAAGCAGGAAGTTAGGGAAAAAATTTGGCGAGGGGAGTATGTAGAGATTTTTTCCCTGCTCCCCTTGGATAAGTTTAACCTGGATAAGGCTAGGAAGGATGAGGGTAAATAGGAGGAAGAGGAGAAGCGTCGGTACCGGTTAATACCGCGCACGTTCCCTAATTGGTTACAGGCGTTTGCGATATTTGCCAGCGTGGTAAGGGAGAAGGCGCCAAAGTGCGCTGTTTTGCTATCTGGACTCCATTGGGGAAGCGTATCGAGTGTAATGGGGGCAGACGTGGCTGCGTTACGAT
The DNA here is from genome assembly GCF_905171765.1 of Bufo bufo. NCBI lineage: Eukaryota > Metazoa > Chordata > Amphibia > Anura > Bufonidae > Bufo > Bufo bufo. The sequence goes on along the minus strand of NC_053392.1, from coordinate 481,330,669 downwards.
GAACAATTTAGGCAGCGTAAGGCGGTGCGCCCGAGTATTAGATGGGATCACAAAGATATAGCTTTGTGGTTGAAAGTGACGGCGCCGGTTAGGTCGGCCCAGTCCTTTCGGGGGGAATCGGGAGCTCAGTCGTTTCGGGGTGAGTCGGGAGCCGGAGGGCAGTCGGCCTTTTCAGCAGCGTCAGCTAAGGGACTGTGTTTCCTATTTAATGAAGGGGGGTGCAAGTTCGGTGCTAAGTGCAAGTTCAAGCACGAGTGCTCTAGCTGTGGGGGGTTAGTCAGAGGGGAGGGTGCTAGAAAAGGGGGTGACGCCGGTTCGTCTGGAAAGGATGGAACCGTTTTTCGCTAGATACCCGGACGCAAAGGCCGCGGAACTGTTGCGGGAGGGTTTCCTGTGGGGGTTTCGTATCCCTTTTGTTCCGTCGGGGCTGGTGTTGATTATAAAAAATTTGCGGTCTGCAAGGGAACACCCAGGCATAGTCGCTGAGAAGCTGGAGAAGGAGGTGAAATTGGGTAGGATGGATGGGCCTTTTTCGGAGCCCCCGATAGAGAATTTGCGCCTGTCGCCTCTGGGGGTGGTTCCGAAGAAGGAGGCGAATAAATTTCCCCTCATTCATCATTTATCCTTCCCAAAGGGATCGTCGGTCAACGACGGTATTGATCCAGCGTTATGTTCGGTGGTCTATACCTCGTTTGACACGGCAGTGCAGTGGGTTAACAGTTCGGGATGGGGGATTGATGGCGAAGACAGACATCGAGGCCACGTTCAGGACATCGAGGCCACGTTCAGGTTGCTGTCGGTTCATCCAGATAGCCTGCATTTGTTGGGGTGTTTTTGGGATGGGGGGTTCTTTGTTGATCATTGTTTACCGATGGGCTGTAGGTCCCGCGACGGAATTGAGCTTCCTGGGCATAGTGATCGATTCGTAGCGCATGGAATGTAGACTGCCCCGGGACAAGCTGGAGGATTTGGAAAGGGAGGTGGGAAGGGCGCAGCGATTAGCAAAACTTCAGCTGAAGGAGCTGTAGTCGCTCCTGGGTAAGCTCAATTTTGCTTGCCGTATAATGCCCATGGGGAGGATTTTTAGCAGGCGATTGGTGGCTGCGACGGCGGGGGTAACGGCACCGCATCATTACATAAGGTTAGGGAGGGAGTTGAGGGAGGATTTACAGGTGTGGGCATCGTTTCTGAGTCAGTATAATAGCCGGGATATGTTTATGGGGGATGTTGTGGAGGCATTTGACTTTGACCTTTTTTCTGATGCGGTGGGGGGATGTGGCTATGGGGCTTATTGTTTGGGGAAATGGTGTGCGGGGGTGTGGCCTGACGCTTGGGTGAGTAGAGGCTGGGTGAGGGATTTGGCGCTGCTGGAACTTTTCCCAATAGTGGCAGCAGTCCTACTGTGGAGGGAAAAGTTTAGGAATAAGAAGGTCCGTTTCCACTGTGATAACTTGGGAGTGGTGCAGGCAATTAACGGGTTGTCAGCAGGGCCGATCCTAGGGTCACAGGCGCCTGGGTGCAGAAATATTTCTGGCGCCCCCACATGGGCGTGGTTATCTTACTAACTCCTCCCCTTTACAATGTTTCTATGGCCCTGGACCTGGACCTTAACTCTTTGCTTGATGTTGATGCATCAGTGCAAAGGGAATCTTGACCACTGCTTAATGAAGACTGTGGCTGTAAGAAGCTTGTAATAGAAGAAGTAATTTTTTTCAAAGCTTCTTCCTTTCTTTTTCGGCGTTGCTTGTATTGACATCCTGATAACTTTGTTTTTTTGCTAGACATCTAAGGGGAAAAGCAAATGTATACTACACTGATCAGCCACAACATTAAAACCACTGACAGGTGAAGTGAATAGCATTGATTATATTATTACAATGACACATGTCAAGGGGTGGGATATATTAGGCAACTACAATGGGGTCTAATGGATCCTGGAGGGGGGGGCTCTCTAACAGAGGCCCTCTTTGTGACCTGAATTTTGATGGGCACAGTGGCTGCATTTTGACGGGCACAGTGGCTGCGTTTGGATGGGCACAGTGGCTGCGTTTGGACGGGCACAGTGGCTGCGTTTGGACGGGCACAGTGGCTGCGTTTGGACGGGCACAGTGGCTGCGTTTGACGGGCACAGTGGCTGCGTTTGACGGGCACAGTGGCTGCGTTTGGACGGGCACAGTGGCTGCGTTTGACAGGCACAGCACAGTGGCTGTGTTTTTATGGCCACAGTATGTGTTTTGATGGGCACAATAGCTGCATTTTGATGGGCACAGTAGCTGCATTTTGATGGGCACAGTGGCTGCATGTTGATGGGCACAGTGGCTGCAGTTTGATGGGCACAATGGTTGCATTTAATGGCACACAGTAACAGTATTACTTACACACAGGGTGCAGCCAGGGAAGCCAGCCAGGTCAGGTGCAGTCAGCACCCACTTCGCAAGGCACTGCAGCAGCCAGCAGGCAGATGATCAGATCGATGGCACGCCACTCAGTCTGTCTAGCCAGACCAGGCAGAAGGCATTCAAGGCACTGGGCAGGCTCAATCAGCTCAGCTGAATCAGGCAGCAGCAGCTTTAAAATGCTCCGCTGTCCGCTCGCTCCAGTCCCTCCTCTGCCTCCTAGCTACCACGCTGTCTGAAGATGGCAGAGGTGGGTGGAGCCGAGCGGAGCTATATGATCTCCAGCCGCAGAGGCGGCGCGCCGCGGGCTCTGACGTCACGTCGTCACTGACATCCCGCTCGGCTCGCAGATTCCTCGGCGAATCGGCGGCTCGGCTGCTCGGCTTAAAAAAAAAAAAAGTCAAAAAAAAAAAAGTCCCGGCGGCTCGCTCGGCGCCTTTCGGGTGACAGCGCTGGGGTGCGGGGCACCCACTGCACCCCGTGTAGGATCGGCCCTGGTTGTCAGCCTCGTCACCTCTGGTGGTGCGGTTGTTACAGAGGTTAGTTTTGGAGTGTTTGACCATCAATGCGTGGGTGGTAGCTGTGCACGTACCAGGGGTTGACAACTGTATTGCTGATGCTCTTTCTCGTTCTCAGTGGGAGCGTTTTCGCCAGCTGGCTCCAGAAGCAGAGGAGGACGGGCTGGACTGCCCGAGCTGCCTATGGGAACTCCTGGAGACACCGTAATGGGGCTCATCCAGTCCTCATTAGCGCCCAGTACGTGGGAGACCTATCACAGGGCATGGCAGTGTTGGGAGGATTGGAAGGCTAGATTGGGGGTGGGGTATGAGGAGTCGGAGATATCGTTGCTGTTATTTATAGGTCAGTGTAGGGAGGACGGGTGGTCTGTTTCGAAGTTGAATGGTTGTATGGCTGGTCTAGCTTTTGGTTTCAAGCTGCGGAAGTTGCCCGACGTCACTAAGTCCTTCCTGGTGGTGAGGGCACTGAAGGGTTGGCGGCGTTTGCGGTCGGTTGAGGACAGTCGCAGGCCTGTGTCGTTTTCCCTGCTCCTGCAGTTGGGTGAGCAGCTAGAAAAAGTTTGTGTTTCCTTGTGGGAGTTGCGGTTGTTCAGGTTGGCTTTTTCACTGTGGGCTTTGCGGTTGGGGGAAATGGTGAGTCTATCGGTTAGTAGGGGAGGGGGGTTGCTTTGGGATGACGTAGACGTTTTTGCAGATAGGGTGGAGTTCGTCATTAGGAGATCGAAAACGGATGTGGAAGGCAGGGGTCGCAGTGTTGTTTTATTTGAGGTCTTGGGTTGTTTGATGTGCCCGGTCCAGTGTATGCGGGAGTATGGGGCGGAGGGGCGGCGAGCAGTGTCTCCTCTTCTGGTGCACGCGGATGGGTCTTTCCTTTCGCGCTTTCAGTTTACAGCGGTTTTTAGAAAGTGCCTGGATCAGTTGGGCAGAGAAGTGGAGGGGTACTCGAGTCATTCGTTCAGAATTGGGGCGGCGACGGAGGCAGCTCGGAGGGGTTTGGGGCAGGAGGTGATTAAGCGGATAGGGAGGTGGGAATCGGTCCGGTTTCATTCATATATCCGTCCAGAAAGATTGTAGCACTGAGTGTGTTAATTTTGCATGTGGAATGCGTTTTGCTATTTTTTTTTTCGTTTCTGTCATTACAGGTTCTGAGACGGCTTTAGTTTGGATCTTGGGCCATTCGTACGTTTTTTGGGGAGCCATCCGTGCAGTGGTTCGGCCAGATGGTCAACAGTTAGGGTTTGGACGGTCTACAGCTGTGGTAAGATGGCTGGGTCGTAGGGGAATGATGTCGGGGGGCGTAATGGCGGAGGTGCACAGGTTTGTTAGATTAGATAGGGCCCCGGATGTATTGGTCCTGCACGTGGGGGGCAATGATTTGGGGGCGCGGCCGCTAAGGGAGTTGGTGAAAGATATCAAGTTTGATCTCCTTAGGTTGTGGTCTCTGTTCCCGAGCCTTGTGACGGTGTGGTCGGACATAGTCCCCCGTAAGGTGTGAAGGGGTGCACGTTCGGTGGAGGGAGTAAACAAGGCAAGGGTGAAGGTTAACCGGGCCATAGGCCGGTTCATGGCAAGGAATGGGGCAGTGGCAGTGAGGCATTGGACCTGGAGCAGGGTGTTGGGGGTTTTTGGTGAGCGGATAGGGTACATTTGAACGCTGTGGTTTTGGATATGTGGTGCTTGGCCTTGCAGGATGGGATTGAGACGGCACTGCATATGTGGAGGGACGCCCGGGGCTTAAGGGTTCAAGCCCGTGTGTTTGTGGAGGTGGGAGGTCCTTGAAGTTGGTGAGATTCTAAAGGATGAGGATGCGAGAGCTCCATAGTTGGTGGTCGGTTGTGGATAATTTTGGGGGGTGGGCCGTCAGGGTTGCCTCCGAGCTGGCATTTAACGGCTGGTGGCAAGGCGGCTCAACCTGGTAATAAACTTCTGCTGTTTGGGGCTTCCAGGACCTCCCCCGTTGGGATTCAGGAATATGTTACAGTTTGGGATTAAAAGGTTATTTATTATATGTATTTATGTAATAAAATGGCTGCTGTGGCCAATTTAATCCAAGCCAGGTGTCAGTGTTTTATTGGGAGTTGGCTGAGCCCGGGGTAAGGGCTGGGCCGGGGTGGGGTGGGGAGTGGCTTGGGATGGTGTAGTGGGTAAAAGGGGGAGCGAGCGGGGTATAACCAATACCCCCGTCATGTAACTGTCCACAGCGGACACCGTCTACGGAAAAAGTACACTGGATGTCACAGATATTTTTAGGCTGCGCACACGTTACACAGGAGATGTAGCGCAGATAATTTCGCTGTCTGCAGCGGCCAAACAATTGCAAGCTATTTAGCGCAGGTTGCGCTAAAAATATATATTGCTGCCAGATACAACAATAGTCCTTAAAAGGACTTTTGGGTCTCTAACATTTGCATGCATTTTAGCGCAGTTTGCGCTAATAATATATATTGCTGCCAGATACAACAATTTGGGTCTCTAACACCAACCCAGCCTAACAAAAAAATGTAATTTAATTCTCTACACTATCTGTCCCTTCTACAGCACAGCTCTCCCTGACTAAGACTAAACCGAACCACGTGTCATCGGGTGCTTTAAAGCACCCGATGACGCGTTCCGGCCAGCCAATCACTATAATGCCAGTAACAAACATGGCTATGGCATTACAGTGAGTGGCAGTACTTACCAGCATGTTTATTGGCTGCGTAGCAGCCAACAAACGTGCAGGGAGGAGACTCGAGCATCGCACTCGAGCACACGCGGTATTCGGCCGAACACCGCGATGTGCCGAGCATCACAATGCTCAAGCCGAACTAGTGTTCGGCCGAACATGCTCGATCAACAGTAGTCAGTTCCAAGCTGTAAGATTTTGCATATTCATATTTCAAAAATCCAGTTTTGCTCACATTTGCTAAATGGATATAAAATGTGTTTTCATAATGATGTGCTACCTGTGCCATACTCAGAAGGCTAAATATCTCAAGCGCTACATGTGACTTGTGGGACTCTTCTGCATGAACCCAGACACAGCCCAACCTGCACTAGTTCACCATGAAAAGCTTTTATGCTCCCCCTTGCCCTGTGCTGAATTCTGCAGGGCAAGGGAATTTTACATGGGTAAGCTAGGCAGAGGCTTCCGCCTGGCAGTGAGCCTGGTGACGTCACTGGCACTAATGGGCGCCAAAGACCGCCTATCACAGCCGGTGATACGAGGATCACTGCTAGGCAGAAGCTTTCTTCTAGCAGTGTCCAAATGTAAACAAACAGCCCTTGCCCTGCGCGATGCAGCGCAGGGCAAGGGGGAGCATAAAAAGCTCAGATGCTCCACTCATTTATGGTTAATGAGTGCAGATCGGGTTGTGTCCGGGTTTAGGTCTGAACCCGGACAACCCCTTTAAAGGGCTTGTCTATTTTTTATTTATTTTTTAACTCTAATCCCCGTCATTGGGACCTGGCAGAAATACATACTCACATGGTCCCTGTTGCTCAGCTACTAAGTTGTCTTCTCTGGACCTCCAGTCCCCCTCTGTCAATGTATACCTACAATGTTGTTTACAAACAAACAACGATAAAATGCCCAAAATGATCATAAATATAGTTCATTTTATTACAACAAATTCATAACATATTATAATGTACACAATAAAATAAAAATAGCAGGGAACACTAGCAGAAAGGCAATGCCAAAATCCACTGGCTTATGCCGCTATCACCCACAAATAGTTGTTAAACATGTCAAGCAAAACTAAGTTATGAATGCATACATGATCAAATTAAAAAAGTAATATCAATAATTGTTATGCCCAATATAAGAAAAAGCTAAAAATGTAGCATATAAGAATATCACACTTCCTGTCGGTGAAGGACTTGGAGCTCTTCACAAGAAAATTATGTTTTAAAAAAAAATTCAGTAGGGGAGATGGCCAGGCTGACTTCTCCCCTCTGGAACTTCAGACTCTTAGTGACCTCCAATCGCCGTTGGATGAACAGGAATTGGATGATACATGTAAGTTCCCTAGACATCTGCACCGCCGATCTCAGCATTGGCCCCCTACGACATCTTGTCCAGCGGTTAACATTTTTGTCAAGCTGGTTAAACAGGATTTTGAGAAGCTATGCAATACTAGATTTCATGATAATTTAAGCAAGGAATTGAGGCTTGCTCTGAAAGAACTGAAAAATATGAAAGATGTCGTTCTAAAACTGATAAGAGGGGCAATGTTGTGATCTGGCCGGTGCAGCTGTACGAAAAGGAGGCTTTTCGCTAATTAGGAGATAAGTCTTGCTATCGTAAATTGGACTGTAATCCAATGGCCCAATATACCGTAAGCTAGAATTGGATGGGATACGCAGGAGAGCACATGAAAGTGGTATTATCAGTGCCAAAATGTGGGAGGGTTTGGTGACGGACTTCCCAGTTCTTCCCAGTTCTTCCCACTTTTTATCTACTTCCCAAAGTACATAAAGATCCTAGGTTACCACCGGGAAGGCCTATAGTATTTGTGTGAAACAGTCTGCCGCTTTGTCGATTTTTATCTACAGAGATGTGTAGAAACTTTGCCTTCCTTTGTTCGTGAAACTACAGATGTCCTTAGAAGACTTAATGGGGTACACCTGGAAAGTGATATGTTCCTTGTAACGTGCGACGTTGAGTCCCTGTACATATCCATCTATCACGACCATGGGCTATGAGCGTTGAGATTCTTCCTGGAACAACTAGTCTTGATAGGGACCTTATTGATCTGATCATGACGTTATTAGAGTTTGCATTGACACATAATGCATTAACATTCAAGGACAGTTTTTTTCTACAGCTCCGGGAACGGCTATGGGGGCGACTTGTGCGCCCTCATATGCTAATCTTTTCCTGGGGCTGTGGGAGAGAGAGATAGTCATGAATTCGGGGGGTCACGACGCCGTGGTCTCGTGGTCGAGATATATTGATGACTGTTGTTCATCTGGCAGGGCTCAGCGTCGCACTTGGAAGAGTTTTTACATGGTCTCAATGACAATAATTATAATATCAAGCTTACTTGGAATTATAATGTGGACCATGTGGAGTTTCTGGATCTTGCGATCGTGGTTGAGGATAGAGGCTTCCTGGGCTTTGATATACACAGAAAGCCTACCGCCACCAACTCCCTGCTGTTTTCCTCCTCCTCTCACCAACCACAGGTTTCTCGAGCTATACCCGTTGGCCAGTTCTGTAGAGCTAGGAGGATCTGTTCTAGTGAGGTTAAGTTTGAGCGACAGGCAGCGGACCTATCACGGAAGTTTCAAGAGAGGGGTTACAGTAAAAAAGTGTTTAATAAAGGCTATGTTAAGGCCAAAAACCTCTCTAGGGATAATTTGTTGGGTAATTTTAACCAAAAAAAAGGAGGAGATTATTGTTTCCCTAGATTTATAACTAAATTTAATGCTCAATGGAGACAATTGCAGGCTATCCTCCAGAAACATTGGCAAGTCCTTTGCACGGACAAGGACTTGAAGAGAGTGATCTCGGAGATCTTTCCCATGTGGTAGCTGTACTGCATGTCGCTACATGGTTAAGGGGTTTCTACCATCAGATTTAATTTTATATAGCTGACTGACAGTAGCAATGTGCTAATGTCAGCACTACATGACAATGTGTTTTTTACATTTGTCCCTGCAGCCGTTCTGCTAAAATACACACTTTTGCAATATGCTAATGAGCCTCTAGGTGCTATGTGGGCGTAGATTCAGCACCTAGAGGCTCGGTCTACTCACCCTTTATCCTGCCCAGGTCCTCCGTTCTGCCCGCCCGCTCCTCTTGATTGATGTCCAAGTTCCATGCATCGTTGAGGAAATCCCGCACCGTTCACTTCTGTATTCGGCGCAGGCGCAGTGAGTGAAGGCCGCGCTCCTGGTGCCGGCTTCCTCGCTGTGACGTAGTCGGCGCAGTGAGGAATCCGGCACCAGGAGCGTGGCCTTCACTCACTGCGCCTGCGCCGAATACAGAAGTAAACGGCGCAGGATTTCCTCAACGATGCATGGAACTTGGACATCAATCAAGAGGAGCGGGACGGGCAGAACGGAGGACCTGGGCGGGAAAAAGGGTGAGTAGACCGAGCCTCTAGGTGCTGAATCTATGACCACATAGCACCTAGAGGCTCATTAGCATATTGTAAAAGTGTGTATTTTAGCAGAACGGCTGCAGGGACAAATGTAAAAAACACATTGTTATGTAGTGCTGACATTAGCACATCGCTACTGTCAGTCAGCTACATAACATTAAATCTGATGGTAGAAACCCTTTAACACAGATAAATTTGCCAATTCTGGTAGGGACAAAGAATATAAAACTGTACATCACATCTCCTGCAAAACAGAGGCGGTCATCTATTACGCGGAATGTCTTTGTGGTTTGATCTATATAGGGATGACCACGAGGGCGTTCAAGATTAGAGTATTAGAACATATCCGAGACATCAGGGCAGCAGGTGAAATCACAGAACAAGAAAAACTCAAGAAGTTGAAACCGGTGGCAAAACATTTTAGGGAGGCCCACAATTGTAATCCCAGAGGAATCTCCTTTAGAGGGATTCATCGCGTAAGATTGGGAATTAGGGGAGGAGACATAAAGCATTATCTCCTCCAAAAAGAGACGAAATTGATGGTTCTGCTCAATACTGTGACTCAATACTGTGAATTGAATGAGGCTTTGAGTTTCAAATCTTTTCTTTAGGTATTTTTATATAGATTTTTAGCGATTCTAATTTTTATAGATTTTTTTTGTAGCCGTTTGGCCTTATGATTATCTGAACCACTATCTTTGTGATGCTACGAGAGGGATGGACTGCATGGAATAAGAGCATGAAGATGGATCATTGCTGCAATACTATAATGAGACATTTGATAGTTTTGTTTGATTTTTGCACTTTGTCACTTTATATTTATTAGATCTCTGGTTTTGGTGCCATTGACATGATCACAAGTATTTGATGTTGCACTATGTCACTTTAACCGTTATGGTGCCAGTATTTTTGACACCATTATGATCATAAGTATCTGATTGTTGCTGCACTGTCACTTTAATTGTTATGGTGCCAGCATTTTTGACACCACTATTATGAATTGTTATTTGTATGTATTTTTTATTATAATATTGTTTATATTATTGTTTTATTTATTCATTTTTCACTCTATATATGAATTAGTATCATTATTATTAATTATGTATGATTTATTGTAGGATATGATGCTATGTTATGCACTATGGTCTAATTATGCAATTTATGTAATTTTTGATCCCTTCTGACCCCTGAGGTACCCCACAGTACCCCGTTCCCTTAACAGTGACCTCCACAGTACCCCGCTCCCTTAGCAGTGACCTCACAGTACCCTGCTGCCTTAACAGTGACCTCCACAGCAGTTGCCCCTTTAATAGTGGCCCCTGCCCCCTTATCAGTGACCTCCACAACGGCCTGCCCCCTTAACAGTAACATCCACAGTGAACGTCCCTTTAAAAGTGACCTCCACAGCAGCTGCCCCTTTAATAGTGGCCCCTGCCCCCTTAACAGGGACCTCCACAGCGCCCTGCCCCTTTAATGCTGGGGCTACACGACATGTGTCGCGCAACATTTTGTCCAACATGGATTTTTCTGCGACTGTCGCGTCGCAGTCGCAGCATGTGGCATGTCGCAGTGCAACACCATAGACTATCATTATAAAAAAATTCGCACAACATTGGTGCGACATCAATGTCGCGCGACACATGTAGCAGTGTAGTTGTGCCTTCTGTGTCGTGCAACTTATTGTCACGCGACATGTGTGTCACGGCGGACGTGCACAGTATAACAGATAACACACCAACCAGGCTCTGGACGAGAGACAGGGGAAGGGTCACCTCCTAGTTTATCCCTGACCTCTTTCCCTGCACAGCTCAACCCACAGACAGACCTTAAAGGTAGGTTTGCTGTGTCCTCCAGCCTGTACTGACAGAACCTCCCTGAGATGGTGAAGTGGGGAGAAAGGAGCAGCCTGCTCGCACAGAACCTGGATGGGATAGATGACATAAACAACCAAACAAGAAATGACACTTATCTGCTGAAAGCAGGAACTGACAGCCAACCTTCCCTCCAAACTCCCCAGACCAAAATGAACAGTATAATCCGCTCAGAGCACTTAGCTGGAGACCATTTAAACTAATGACTCCACCCAGTGCACCTGATGCGAGTCGGATCCAGCACGGCATCAAAACAAAAACTAAACTCGTGCTGCAATCCTGGCTGACCTCCGCACATCGTCAGAGTGGGGCATGACAGTACCCCCCCCCCTCTACGGGTGACCTCCGGACACCCTGGACCAACCTTATCCGGATGGGACCTATGAAAGGCCCTCACCAGTCGGCTGGCATTGACATCTGACGCCGGAACCCACATCCTCTCCTCAGGACCGTATCCCCTCCAGTGCACCAGGTACTGGAGGGAACCCCGCAGAACTCTCGAGTCGAGAATCCTGGAGATCTTGAACTCCAACTTTCCCTCGACTAGAACAGGAGGAGGAGGCAATGGCGGTGGTACCACCGGTTTAACATATTTTTTTAGTAAAGACTTGTGGAAGACATCATGGATCCTCCAAGTCTGCAGCAGATCCAGTCGAAACGCCACAGGATTGATCACCACAGAAATTTTATACGGACCAACAAATCTTGGACCCAGTTTCCAAGATGGCACTCTCAACTTGATATTCCTAGTGGACAACCACACCAGATCACCCACACACAGGTCCGGACCAGTCACACGTCTCCTGTCAGCCATTCATTTATACCTCTCACCCATCCTCTCCAAATTCCCTTGAATCCTCCGCCAGATAGAGGATAAGGCAGAAGAGAATCTCTCCTCCTCTGGCATCCCGGAGGAACCAGACCCAGAAAAGGTACCAAACTGAGGATGGAAACTGTATGCGCCAAAAAATGGCGACTTACCCGTGGACTCCTGCCTACGATTATTCAATGCAAATTCTGCTAAGGACAAGAATGAGGACCAGTCCTCCTGATTCTCAGCCACCAAGCACCTCAAGTAGGTCTCCAGGTTTTGATTGGTACGCTCCGTCTGACAATTCGACTGTGGATGAAAAGCCGACGAGAAAGAAAGTTGAATGCCAAGTCGAGAGCAGAACGCCCTCCAAAACCTGGAGACAAACTGCGTGCCCCTATCAGAGACCACATCCGAAGGAATACCGTGCAATTTCACAATATTATCCACAAAAATCTGCGCAAGAGTCTTAGCGTTAGGCAGACTTGTTAGTGGTATAAAGTGAGCCATTTTACTGAAACGATCGACTACCACCAAAATCACTGTTCTCCCGGAGGAACTCGGTAGGTCCGTAATAAAGTCCATGGACAAATGCGTCCAAGGACGAGATGGAATAGACAATGGAAGAAGTGAACCAGGCGGTCGAGTATGAGCAACCTTAGACCGAGGGCAGGTTTCACAAGCTGTCACGTAATTCTCAATACTCTTATGCAACCCTGGCCACCAGAACCTACGGGACACCAGATCACAGGTGGACTTACCACCAGGATGTCCAGCGAGAACAGTATCGTGATGTTCCTTGAACACCTTGTATTGTAGGTAGGGATGAGCGAACCCGAACTGTATAGTTCGGGTTCGTACCGAATTTTGGGGTGTCCGTGACACGGACCCGAACCCGAACATTTTCGTAAAAGTCCGGGTTCGGGTTCGGTGTTCGGCGCTTTCTTGGCGCTTTTTGAAAGGCTGCAAAGCAGCCAATCAACAAGCGTCATACTACTTGCCCCAAGAGGCCATCACAGCCTTGCCTACTATTGGCATGGCTGTGATTGGCCAGTGCAGCATGTGACCCAGCCTCTATGTAAGCTTGGGTCACGTAGCGCTGCATGTCACTCTGCTGATTCAAGCATAGGGAGAGGTTGCAGCTGCGACGTTAGGGCGAGATTAGGCAGATTAACTCCTCCAAAAGACTTCATTCTGTGATCGATCTGCAGCTGTGGATCATTGAAGTGCTATTATTGACTTGCTCACTTTTTTGAGGCTGCCCAGAGCGTTTTTAGATCACTTTTTTTCTGGGGTGATCGGCGGCCATTTTGTGACTTGTGGTGCGCCAGCACGAGCTATCACCAAGTGTATTTAACCATCGATAGTGTGGTTATTTTGTGCTATATCCTACATCAGCTGCAGGCTGAGCCTGTGTCACCGAAGTGCATTTAACCATCAACAGTCTGGTTATTTTTTGGCCATATACTACATCAGCTGCAGGCTGAGCCTGTTTCACCCAAGTGCATTTAACCATCAACAGTCTGATTATTTTTTGGCCATATACTACATCAGCTGCAGGCTGAGCCTGTGTCACCCAAGTGCATTTAACCATCAACAGTGTGGTTATTTTTTGGCCATATATTACATCAGGGGCAAGTTGAGCCTGTCACCCAGCGCCTAAAAAATAGACCTGACATTTCTATTCAACCAAATCTGCACAGTTTTAGCTGGTCAAGTTATTTGTAGTGACCGTAAAAGCAGACTTTTTGTTCTGGGTTGAAAAAGCATTCCCAAATTTGCCATTCTGAAAATAACTAGTTTGTGGTATTTGAGGCCTACTTGAAATCTATCCCAAAAAGAAAATCTTACATTGAAGTTATTGATAGTGTCATTCAGAAAAACCTAAGACACACGCTAGCGTGCTGATAGAAGTGTCATTCTGTGATTAAACCTATAACTGTCACACAGCGCAAAAAAAAACAGATCTCACATCTCTATTCAACCAAATCTGCACAGTTTTAGCTGGTCAAGTTATTTGTAGTGACCGTCAAAGCAGACTTTTTGTTCTGGGTTGAAAAAGCATTCCAAAATTTGCCATTCTGAAAATAACTAGTTTGTGGTATTTGAGGCCTACTTGAAATCTATCCCAAAAAGAAAATCTTACATTGAAGTTATTGATAGTGTCATTCAGAAAAACCTAAGACACACGCTAGCGTGCGGATAGAAGTGTCATTCTGTGATTAAACCTATAACTGTCACACAGCGCAAAAAAAAAACAGGTCTCACATCTCTATTCAACCAAATCTGCACGGTTTTAGCTGGTCAAGTTATTTGTAGTGACCGTCAAAGCAGACTTTTTGTTCTGGGTTGAAACAGCATTCCAAAATTTGCCATTCTGAAAATAACTAGTTTGTGGTATTTCAGGCCTACTTGAAATCTATCCCAAAAAGAAAATCTTACATTGAAGTTATTGATAGTGTCATTCAGAAAAACCTAAGACACACGCTAGCGTGCTGATAGAAGTGTCATTCTGTGATTAAACCTATAACTGTCACACAGCGCAAAAAAAAACAGGTCTCACATCTCTATTCAACCAAATCTGCACAGTTTTAGCTGGTCAAGTTATTTGTAGTGACCGTCAAAGCAGACTTTTTGTTCTGGGTTGAAAAAGCATTCCCAAATTTGCCATTCTGAAAATAACTAGTTTGTGGTATTTCAGGCCTACTTGAAATCTATCCCAAAAAGAAAATCTTACATTGAAGTTATTGATAGTGTCATTCAGAAAAACCTAAGACACACGCTAGCGTGCTGATAGAAGTGTCATTCTGTGATTAAACCTATAACTGTCACACAGCGCAAAAAAAAACAGGTCTCACATCTCTATTCAACCAAATCTGCACAGTTTTAGCTGGTCAAGTTATTTGTAGTGACCGTCAAAGCAGACTTTTTGTTCTGGGTTGAAAAAGCATTCCAAAATTTGCCATTCTGAAAATAACTAGTTTGTGGTATTTGAGGCCTACTTGAAATCTATCCCAAAAAGAAAATCTTACATTGAAGTTATTGATAGTGTCATTCAGAAAAACCTAAGACACACGCTAGCGTGCGGATAGAAGTGTCATTCTGTGATTAAACCTATAACTGTCACACAGCGCAAAAAAAAAACAGGTCTCACATCTCTATTCAACCAAATCTGCACGGTTTTAGCTGGTCAAGTTATTTGTAGTGACCGTCAAAGCAGACTTTTTGTTCTGGGTTGAAACAGCATTCCAAAATTTGCCATTCTGAAAATAACTAGTTTGTGGTATTTCAGGCCTACTTGAAATCTATCCCAAAAAGAAAATCTTACATTGAAGTTATTGATAGTGTCATTCAGAAAAACCTAAGACACACGCTAGCGTGCTGATAGAAGTGTCATTCTGTGATTAAACCTATAACTGTCACACAGCGCAAAAAAAAACAGGTCTCACATCTCTATTCAACCAAATCTGCACAGTTTTAGCTGGTCAAGTTATTTGTAGTGACCGTCAAAGCAGACTTTTTGTTCTGGGTTGAAAAAGCATTCCCAAATTTGCCATTCTGAAAATAACTAGTTTGTGGTATTTCAGGCCTACTTGAAATCTATCCCAAAAAGAAAATCTTACATTGAAGTTATTGATAGTGTCATTCAGAAAAACCTAAGACACACGCTAGCGTGCTGATAGAAGTGTCATTCTGTGATTAAACCTATAACTGTCACACAGCGCAAAAAAAAAACAGGTCTCACATCTCTATTCAACCAAATCTGCACAGTTTTAGCTGGTCAAGTTATTTGTAGTGACCGTCAAAGCAGACTTTTTGTTCTGGGTTGAAAAAGCATTCCCAAATTTGCCATTCTCAAAATTGTGGTGAACGGGAACAATGAGGAAAACATCTAATAAGGGACGCGGACGCGGACGTGGACATGGTCGTGGTGGTGTTAGTGGACCCTCTGGTGCTGGGAGAGGACGTGGCCGTTCTGCCACAGCCACACGTCCTAGTGAACCAACTACCTCAGGTCCCAGTAGCCAGCAGAATTGACAGCGATATTTGGTGGGGCCCAATGCCGTTCTAAGGATGGTAAGGCCTGAGCAGGTACAGGCATTAGTCAATTGGGTGGCCGACAGTGGATCCAGCACGTTCACATTATCTCCCACCCAGTCTTCTGCAGAAAGCGCACAGATGGCGCATGAAAACCAAGCCCATCGGTCTGTCACATCACCCCCATGCATATCAGGGAAACTGTCTGAGCCTCAAGTTATGCAGCAGTCTCTTATGCTGTTTGAAGACTCTGCTACCAGGGTTTCCCAAGGGCATCCACCTAGCCCTTCCCCAGGGGTGGAAGAGATAGAATGCACTAACGCACAACCACTTATTTTTCCTGATGATGAGGACATGGGAATACCACCTCAGCACGTCTCTGATGATGACGAAACACAGGTGCCAACTGCTGCGTCTTTCTGCAGTGTGCAGACTGAACAGGAGGTCAGGGATCAAGACTGGGTGGAAGACGATGCAGGGGACGATGAGGTCCTAGACCCCACATGGAATGAAGGTCGTGCCACTGACTTTCACAGTTCGGAGGAAGAGGCAGTGGTGAGACCGAGCCAACAGCGTAGCAAAAGAGGGAGCAGTGGGCAAAATCAGAACACCCGCCGCCAAGAGACTTCGCCTGCTACTGACCGCCGCCATCTGGGACCGAGCACCCCAAAGGCAGCTTCAAGGAGTTCCCTGGCATGGCACTTCTTCAAACAATGTGCTGACGACAAGACCCGAGTGGTTTGCACGCTGTGCCATCAGAGCCTGAAGCGAGGCATTAACGTTCTGAACCTTAGCACAACCTGCATGACCAGGCACCTGCATGCAAAGCATGAACTGCAGTAGAGTAAACACCTTAAAAACAAGGAAGTCACTCAGGCTCCCCCTGCTACCTCTTCTGCTGCTGCCGCCTCAGCCTCTTCTGCTGCTGCTGCCGCCGCCTCGGCCTCTTCCTCTGCCTCTGGAGGAACGTTGGCACCTGCCGCCCAGCAAACATGGGATGTACCACCAACACCACCACCTGCGTCACCAAGCATCTCAACCATGTCACACGGCAGCGTTCAGCTCTCCATCTCACAAACATTTGAGAGAAAGCGTAAATTCCCACCTAGCCACCCTCGATCCCTGGCCCTGAATGCCAGCATTTCTAAACTACTGGCCTATGAAATGCTGTTATTTAGGCTGGTGGACACACACAGCTTCAAACAGCTCATGTCACTTGCTGTCCCACAGTATGTTGTTCCCAGCCGCCACTACTTCTCCAAGAGAGCCGTGCCTTCCCTGCACAAACAAGTGTCCGATAAAATCAAGTGTGCACTGCGCAACGCCATCTGTGGCAAGGTCCACCTAACCACAGATACGTGGACCAGTAAGCACGGCCAGGGACGCTATATCTCCCTAACTGCACACTGGGTAAATGTAGTGGCGGCTGGGCCCCAGGCGGAGAGCTGTTTGGCGCACGTCCTTCCGCCGCCAAGGATCGCAGGGCAACATTCTTTGCCTCCTGTCTCCTCCTCCTCCTACTCAGCTTCCTCCTCCTCTTCTTCCACCTGCTCATCCAGTCAGCCACACACCTTCACCACCAACTTCAGCACAGCACGGGGTAAACGTCAGCAGGCCATTCTGAAACTCATATGTTTGGGGGACAGGCCCCACACCGCACAGGAGTTGTGGCGGGGTATAGAACAACAGACCGACGAGTGGTTGCTGCCGGTGAGCCTCAAGCCCGGCCTGGTGGTGTGCGATAATGGGCGAAATCTCGTTGCAGCTCTGGGACTAGCCGGTTTGACGCACATCCCTTGCCTGGCGCATGTGCTGAATTTGGTGGTGCAGAAGTTAATTCGCAACTACCCCGACATGTCAGAGCTGCTGCATAAAGTGCGGGCCGTCTGTTTGCCCTTCCGGCGTTCACACCCTGCCGCTGCTCGCCTGTCTGCGCTACAGCGTAACTTCGGCCTTCCCGCTCACCGCCTCATATGCGACGTGCCCACCAGGTGGAACTCCACCTTGCATATGCTGGACAGACTGTGCGAGCAGCAGCAGGCCATAGTGGAGTTTCAGCTGCAGCACGCACGGGTCAGTCGCACTGCGGATCAGACCCACTTCACCACCAATGACTGGGCCTCCATGCGAGACCTGTGTGCCCTGTTGCGCTGTTTCGAGTACTCCACCAACATGGCCAGTGGCGATGACGCCGTTATCAGCGTTACAATACCACTTCTATGTCTCCTTGAGAAAACACTTAGGGCGATGATGGAAGAGGAGGTGGCCCAGGAGGAAGAGGAGGAAGAGGGGTCATTTTTAGCACTTTCAGGCCAGTCTCTTCAAAGTGACTCAGAGGGAGGTTTTTTGCAACACCAGAGGCCAGGTACAAATGTGGCCAGACAGGGCCCACTACTGGAGGACGAGGAGGATGAGGAGGAGGTGGAGGAGGATGAGGATGAAGCATGTTCACAGCGGGGTGGCACCCAAAGCAGCTCGGGCCCATCACTGGTGCGTGGCTGGGGGGAAACACAGGACGATGACGATACGCCTCCCACAGAGGACAGCTTGTCCTTACCTCTGGGCAGCCTGGCACACATGAGCGACTACATGCTGCAGTGCCTGCGCAACGACAGCAGAGTTGCCCACATTTTAACGTGTGCGGAATACTGGGTTGCCACCCTGCTGGATCCCCGGTACAAAGACAATGTGCCCACCTTACTTCCTACACTGGAGCGTGATAGGAAGATGCGCGAGTACAAGCGCACGTTGGTAGACGCGCTACTGAGAGCATTCCCAAATGTCACAGGGGAACCAGTGGAAGCCCAAGGCGAAGGCAGAGGAGGAGCAAGAGGTCGCCAACGCAGCTGTGTCACGGCCAGCTCCTCTGAGGGCAGGGTTAGCATGGCAGAGATGTGGAAAAGTTTTGTCACCACGCCACAGCTAACTGCACCACCACCTGATACGGAAAGTGTTAGCAGGAGGCAACATTTCACTAACATGGTGGAACAGTACCTGTGCACACCCCTCCACGTACTGACTGATGGTTCGGCCCCATTCAACTTCTGGGTCTCCAAATTGTCCACGTGGCCAGAGCTAGCCTTTCATGCCTTGGAGGTGCTGGCCTGCCCGGCGGCCAGCGTTTTGTCTGAACGTGTATTCAGCACGGCAGGGGGCGTCATTACAGACAAACGCAGCCGCCTGTCTACAGCCAATGTGGACAAGCTGACGTTCATAAAAATGAACCAGGCATGGATCCCACAGGACCTGTCCATCCCTTGTGCAGATTAGATATTAACTACCTCCCCTTAACAATATATTATTCTACTCCAGGGCACTTCCTCATTCAATACTATTTTTAATTTCATTTTACCATTATAATGCGGGGCAACCCAAAGTTGAATGAACCTCTCCTCTGTCTGGGTGCCGGGGCCTAAATGTGTGACAGTGGCCTGTTCCAGTGGTGGGTGACGTGAAGCCTGATTCTCTGCTATGACATGAATACAGATTCTGCGCTGACATAAGGCCAGATTCTCTGTTACGGGACCTCTCTCCTCTGCCTGGCTGCCTGGTCCTAAATGTGTGACAGTGGCCTGTTCCAGTGGTGGGTGACGTGAAGCCTGATTCTCTGCTATGACATGAATACAGATTCTGCGCTGACATAAGGCCAGATTCTCTGTTACGGGACCTCTCTCCTCTGCCTGGGTGCCTGGGCCTAAATGTGTGACAGTGGCCTGTTCCAGTGGTGGGTGACGTGAAGCCTGATTCTCTTCTATGACATGAAGACAGATTCTGCGCTGACATAAGGCCAGATTCTCTGTTACGGGACCGCTCTCCTCTGTCTGGGTGCCGGGGCCTAAATGTGTGACAGTGGCCTGTTCCAGTGGTGGGTGACGTGAAGCCTGATTCTCTGCTATGACATGAATACAGATTCTGCGCTGACATAAGGCCAGATTCTCTGTTACGGGACCTCTCTCCTCTGCCTGCGTGCCTGGGCCTAAATGTGTGACAGTGGCCTGTTCCAGTGGTGGGTGACGTGAAGCCTGATTCTCTGCTATGACATGAAGACAGATTCTGCGCTGACATAAGGCCAGATTCTCTGTTACGGGACCGCTCTCCTCTGTCTGGGTGCCGGGGCCTAAATGTGTGACAGTGGCCTGTTCCAGTGGTGGGTGACGTGAAGCCTGATTCTCTGCTATGACATGAATACTGATTCTGCGCTGACATAAGGCCAGATTCTCTGTTACGGGACCGCTCTCCTCTGTCTGGGTGCCGGGGCCTAAATGTGTGACAGTGGCCTGTTCCAGTGGTGGGTGACGTGAAGCCTGATTCTCTGCTATGACATGAATACAGATTCTGCGCTGACATAAGGCCAGATTCTCTGTTACGGGACCTCTCTCCTCTGCCTGGGTGCCTGGGCCTAAATGTGTGACAGTGGCCTGTTCCAGTCGTGGGTGACGTGAAGCCTGATTCTCTGCTATGACATGAAGACAGATTCTGCGCTGACATAAGGCCAGATTCTCTGTAACGGGACCGCTCTCCTCTGTCTGGGTGCCGGGGCCTAAATGTGTGACAGTGGCCTGTTCCAGTGGTGGGTGACGTGAAGCCTGATTCTCTGCTATGACATGAATACTGATTCTGCGCTGACATAAGGCCAGATTCTCTGTTACGGGACCGCTCTCCTCTGTCTGGGTGCCGGGGCCTAAATGTGTGACAGTGGCCTGTTCCAGTGGTGGGTGACGTGAAGCCTGATTCTCTGCTATGACATGAATACAGATTCTGCGCTGACATAAGGCCAGATTCTCTGTTACGGGACCTCTCTCCTCTGCCTGGGCCTAAATGTGTGACAGTGGCCTGTTCCAGTCGTGGGTGACGTGAAGCCTGATTCTCTGCTATGACATGAAGACAGATTCTGCGCTGACATAAGGCCAGATTCTCTGTAACGGGACCGCTCTCCTCTGTCTGGGTGCCGGGGCCTAAATGTGTGACAGTGGCCTGTTCCAGTGGTGGGTGACGTGAAGCCTGATTCTCTGCTATGACATGAATACAGATTCTGCGCTGACATAAGGCCAGATTCTCTGTTACGGGACCTCTCTCCTCTGCCTGGGCCTAAATGTGTGACAGTGGCCTGTTCCAGTGGTGGGTGACGTGAAGCCTGATTCTCTGCTATGACATGAATACAGATTCTGCGCTGACATAAGGCCAGATTCTCTGCTACGGGACCTCTCTCCTCTGCCTGGGTGCCTGGGCCTAAATGTGTGACAGTGGCCTGTTCCAGTGGTGGGTGACGTGAAGCCTGATTCTCTGCTATGACATGAAGACAGATTCTGCGCTGACATAAGGCCAGATTCTCTGTTACGGGACCTCTCTCCTCTGCCTGGGTGCCTGGGCCTAAATGTGTGACAGTGGCCTGTTCCAGTGGTGGGTGACGTGAAGCCTGATTCTCTGCTATGACATGAAGACAGATTCTGCGCTGACATAAGGCCAGATTCTCTGTTACGGGACCGCTCTCCTCTGTCTGGGTGCCGGGGCCTAAATGTGTGACAGTGGCCTGTTCCAGTGGTGGGTGACGTGAAGCCTGATTCTCTGCTATGACATGAATACAGATTCTGCGCTGACATAAGGCAAGATTCTCTGTTACGGGACCTCTCTCCTCTGCCTGGGTGCCTGGGCCTAAATGTGTGACAGTGGCCTGTTCCAGTGGTGGGTGACGTGAAGCCTGATTCTCTGCTATGACATGAATACAGATTCTGCGCTGACATAAGGCCAGATTCTCTGTTACGGGACCGCTCTCCTCTGTCTGGGTGCCGGGGCCTAAATGTGTGACAGTGGCCTGTTCCAGTGGTGGGTGACATGAAGCCTGATTCTCTGCTATGACATGAAGACAGATTCTGTGCTGACATCAGGCCAGATTCTCTGTTACGGGACCTCTCTCCTCTGCCTGGGTGCCGGGGCCTAAATGTGTGACAGTGGCCTGTTCCAGTGGTGGGTGACGTGAAGCCTGATTCTCTGCTATGACATGAAGACAGATTCTGCGCTGACATAAGGCCAGATTCTCTGTTGCGGGACCGCTCTCCTCTGTCTGGGTGCCGGGGCCTAAATGTGTGACAGTGGCCTGTTCCAGTGGTGGGTGACGTGAAGCCTGATTCTCTGCTATGACATGAATACAGATTCTGCGCTGACATAAGGCCAGATTCTCTGTTACGGGACCTCTCTCCTCTGCCTGGGTGCCTGGGCCTAAATGTGTGACAGTGGCCTGTTCCAGTGGTGGGTGACGTGAAGCCTGATTCTCTGCTATGACATGAAGACAGATTCTGCGCTGACATAAGGCCAGATTCCCTGTTACGGGACCGCTCTCCTCTGTCTGGGTGCCGGGGCCTAAATGTGTGACAGTGGCCTGATCCAGTGGTGGGTGACGTGAAGCCTGATTCTCTGCTATGACATGAATACAGAATATGCGCTGACATAAGTCCAGATTCTCTGTTACGGGACCTCTCTCCTCTGCCTGGGTGCCTGGGCCTAAATATGTGACAGTGGCCTGTTCCAGTGGTGGGTGACGTGAAGCCTGATTCTCTGCTATGACATGAAGACAGATTCTGCGCTGACATAAGGCCAGATTCTCTGTTACGGGACCTCTCTCCTCTGCCTGGGTGCCTGGGCCTAAATGTGTGACAGTGGCCTGTTCCAGTGGTGGGTGACGTGAAGCCTGATTCTCTGCTATGACATGAATACAGATTCTGCGCTGACATAAGGCCAGATTCTCTGCTACGGGACCTCTCTCCTCTGTCTGGGTGCCTGGGCCTAAATGTGTGACAGTGGCCTGTTCCAGTGGTGGGTGACGTGAAGCCTGATTCTCTGCTATGACATGAAGACAGATTCTGCGCTGACATAAGGCAAGATTCTCTGTTACGGGACCTCTCTCCTCTGCCTGGGTGCCTGGGCCTAAATGTGTGACAGTGGCCTGTTCCAGTGGTGGGTGACGTGAAGCCTGATTCTCTGCTATGACATGAAGACAGATTCTGCGCTGACATAAGGCCAGATTCTCTGTTACGGGACCGCTCTCCTCTGTCTGGGTGCCGGGGCCTAAATGTGTGACAGTGGCCTGTTCCAGTGGTGGGTGACGTGAAGCCTGATTCTCTGCTATGACATGAATACAGATTCTGCGCTGACATAAGGCCAGATTCTCTGTTACGGGACCTCTCTCCTCTGCCTGGGTGCCTGGGCCTAAATGTGTGACAGTGGCCTGTTCCAGTGGTGGGTGACGTGAAGCCTGATTCTCTGCTATGACATGAATACAGATTCTGCGCTGACATAAGGCCAGATTCTCTGTTACGGGACCGCTCTCCTCTGTCTGGGTGCCGGGGCCTAAATGTGTGACAGTGGCCTGTTCCAGTGGTGGGTGACGTGAAGCCTGATTCTCTGCTATGACATGAAGACAGATTCTGTGCTGACATCAGGCCAGATTCTCTGTTACGGGACCTCTCTCCTCTGCCTGGGTGCCGGGGCCTAAATGTGTGACAGTGGCCTGTTCCAGTGGTGGGTGACGTGAAGCCTGATTCTCTGCTATGACATGAAGACAGATTCTGCGCTGACATAAGGCCAGATTCTCTGTTGCGGGACCGCTCTCCTCTGTCTGGGTGCCGGGGCCTAAATGTGTGACAGTGGCCTGTTCCAGTGGTGGGTGACGTGAAGCCTGATTCTCTGCTATGACATGAATACAGATTCTGCGCTGACATAAGGCCAGATTCTCTGTTACGGGACCTCTCTCCTCTGCCTGGGTGCCTGGGCCTAAATGTGTGACAGTGGCCTGTTCCAGTGGTGGGTGACGTGAAGCCTGATTCTCTGCTATGACATGAAGACAGATTCTGCGCTGACATAAGGCCAGATTCTCTGTTACGGGACCTCTCTCCTCTGTCTGGGTGCCTGGGCCTAAATGTGTGACAGTGGCCTGATCCAGTGGTGGGTGACGTGAAGCCTGATTCTCTGCTATGACATGAATACAGAATATGCGCTGACATAAGTCCAGATTCTCTGTTACGGGACCTCTCTCCTCTGCCTGGGTGCCTGGGCCTAAATATGTGACAGTGGCCTGTTCCAGTGGTGGGTGACGTGAAGCCTGATTCTCTGCTATGACATGAAGACAGATTCTGCGCTGACATAAGGCCAGATTCTCTGTAACGGGACCGCTCTCCTCTGTCTGGGTGCCGGGGCCTAAATGTGTGACAGTGGCCTATTCCAGTGGTGGGTGACGTGAAGCCTGATTCTCTGCTATGACATGAATACAGATTCTGCGCTGACATCAGGCCAGATTCTCTGTTACGGGACCTCTCTCCTCTGCCTGGGTGCCTGGGCCTAAATGTGTGACAGTGGCCTGTTCCAGTGGTGGGTGACGTGAAGCCTGATTCTCTGCTATGACATGAATACAGATTCTGCGCTGACATAAGGCCAGATTCTCTGTTACGGGACCTCTCTCCTCTGCCTGGGTGCCTGGGCCTAAATGTGTGACAGTGGCCTGTTCCAGTGGTGGGTGACGTGAAGCCTGATTCTCTGCTAGGACATGAAGACAGATTCTGCGCTGACATAAGGCCAGATTCTCTGTTACGGGACCTCTCTCCTCTGCCTGGGTGCCGGGGCCTAAATGTGTGACAGTGGCCTGTTCCAGTGGTGGGTGACGTGAAGCCTGATTCTCTGCTATAACATGAAAACTGATTCTGCGCTGACATGAAGCCAGATTCTCTGCTATGGCATGAAGAGACTGATTCTCTGCTGACATGAAGCCAGATTCTTTGCTATGGCATGAAGAGACTGATTCTCTGCTGACGTGAAGCCAGATTCTCTGCTATGGGACCTCTGTCCAATTGATATTGGTTCATTTTTATTTTTTAAATTTTTATTTTAATTCATTTCCCTATCCACATTTGTTTGCAGGGGATTTACCTACATGTTGCTGCCTTTTGCAGCCCTCTAGCTCTTTCCTGGGCTGTTTTACAGCCTTTTTAGTGCCCAAAAGTTCGGGTCCCCATTGACTTCAATGGGGTTCGGGTTCGGGACGAAGTTCGGATCGGGTTCGGATTCCGAACCCGAACATTTCCGGGAAGTTCGGCCGAACTTCTCGAACCCGAACATCCAGGTGTTCGCTCAACTCTAATCGTAGGCCCTCAGGAACAAACAACCTCCCTGGGGGACACGAACCAGGAGCCCCCTCCTGAGCTCCCAACACCACCATCTCCAATTCAGGGTACAGAGCGGAGACCACCACTCCATCCGCCAAAATCGGCGCTGGATCTTCTGAATCACCTCCCCCAGGGAAGCTGCGAGACAAGGCATCTGCCTTGACGTTCTTGACCCCTGGGCGAAAGGTAACCACGAAATTGAACCTGGTAAAAAACAATGACCATCTGGCCTGTCTAGGGTTCAGACGCTTGGCAGATTGCAGGTAAGCCAAATTCTTATGGTCTGTATACACAGTAACGGTGTGAGAAGCCCCCTCTAACCAGTGACGCCATTCTTCAAAGGCCAACTTGATCGCCAACAACTCCCTATCTCCAACATCATAATTCCTCTCGGCGACCGAGAGCTTCCTGGAGAAGAAGGCACACGGGACCCACTTGCCAGGAGAAGGACCCTGCGAAAGCACCGCCCCAACCCCCACCTCTGATGCATCAACAAAGGCCTGCAATGCCTCATCCGACCAGACAGAGACATCAGCACCCTTCTTGGTCATATCAGTAAGAGGTTTGACTAGCGTGGAATAATTCGAAATACATTTTCTATAATAATTTGTAAACCCCAAAAATCGCATAAAAGCTTTCTGATTCTCCGGTCGGTCCCACTCCAGAACCGCCCGGACCTTTTCGGGGTCCATACGAAAACCAGAATCAGAAAGCATGTATCCCAAGAATGGAAGCTCTTTCACCGCAATCAAACATTTCTCCAATTTGGCGTATAACTTATTCTCCTGAAGGATCGTCAAAACCTGTCTCACATGATCCTGATGGGTCTTCAGATCAGGAGAATAAATTAAAATGTCATCTAGGTAGACTACTACGAACCTCCCCACCAAATGATGAAAATATCATTGACGAATCGCTGAAATACCGCTGGCGCATTCGTCAACCCAAAAGGCATTACCAGGTTCTCAAAATGACCCTCGTGCGTATTGAAGGCCGTTTTCCACTCATCCCCCTCCTTGATCCTGATCAGATTGTATGCTCCTCTCAAATCCAACTTGGAGAACACCTTGGCTCCAACAATCTGATCAAAAAGATCAGAGATCAAAGGCAGGGGATATGGATCCCGGACTGTAATACGGTTCAGCTCCCGGAAATCCAAACACGGTCTCAGTGATCCATCTTTTTTCTTCGCGAAGAACAAACCTACAGCCACTGGAGACTTAGATGGTCTAATATGACCCTTTGCCAAACTCTCGGCGACATACTTTTGCATGACCTCTATCTGGCAAATCCTTCATGACGAAACAGGAAATAATCTCAGCATGTGAATCACCAACCTTAAATGAATACCATGAACAACGTGAGTAAGGCTCCCTTGAGAAAGAGGGGAAGAATCAATAGCAAAAACACAAATCTCGTTCTCTGACAAGCAACTACTTAGTCCCAAACCCTCAAGAAACAGAAAGTCAATTAAATTTACCCCAGCACCACAATCAAGAGAAACATCAACAAACACATTTCTAGACTCTAGCGCCACCATAGCTGAAAGGAGAAAACGGGAACTGCAGGGAACTTGCATACTAGTCTGCTCCACCACACCATTCATACCACCAAGTGTGAGGGGAGTTTTTTTTTCTTTTTCTTTTTTCTTTATTACTTCCCCCTGTGGTTCAAAATACGGACACGAAAAAACTAAATGACCCCTCTCCTCACAATAGAAACATAAATTGTGCACTTTTTGAAAGTCTCTACTATCCGAATGGAAAGATATCTGACCTAACTGCATGGGTTCCTCCCCTACCCCAGAGTAACAAGCAATATCACCCTGGGCAGCTGGTGAAACAAAACCACACGCGGGAGGAATCCCCTGCACAGAGGGACCCTTACACCTCTCTCTGATACATCTATCCAAACGTATCGCCAAAGACATTGCGTTTTCCAAAGTATCTGGGTATTCATGAAAAGCCAGAGCATCTTTCAACCTTTCAGATAACCCCTGACAAAACTGGCTACGTAACGCGGGGTCGTTCCACCCCGACTCAGTAGCCCACCTCCTAAACTCTGTGCAGTAAACCTCAGCAGTATGTTTACCCTGTAGTAAGTTACGTAATTTTGACTCTGCCATCGAAACTCGATCTGGGTCATCGTAAATCAATCCCAGGGCTTTAAAAAATTCCTCCACCGACCGGAGAGCCAGAGAACCGGGCGGCAGGGAAAAAGCCCAGGATTGCGCGTCCCCTTTCAGCAAAGACATGATGATACCCACCCTCTGATCCTCATTACCTGATGAAAATGGGCACAATCGAAAGTACAAATTACATGACTCTTTGAAACGGAAAAAATCATCAGTACCCCCTGCAAATTTCTCATGAAGAGCGGCTTTAGGCTCCCAAACAATTTGACCTGTACCTGAAGCCAACACCCTCTGACACTGTGTGACCGTACTACGCAGATCCGAAACCTCCAGGGACAAACCCTGCATGCGGTCAACCAGTGCATCAATTGACGCCATCACATAAACGCTGAGCAATGGCAGTCACAGTATGGCGGATTATAATGTGCACAGTATAACAGATAACACACCAACCAGGCTCTGGACGAGAGACAGGGGAAGGGTCACCTCCTAGTTTATCCCTGACCTTTTTCCCTGCACTGCTCAGCTCACAGACAGATTTTAAAGGTAGGTTTGCTGTGTCCTCCAGCCTGTACTGACAGAACCCTGAACTCCCTGAGATGGTGAAGTGGGGAGAAAGGAGCAGCCTGCTCGCACAGAACCTGGATGGGATAGATGACATAAACAACCAAACAAGAAATGACACTTATCTGCTGAAAGCAGGAACTGACAGCCAACCTTCCCTCCAAACTTCCCAGACCAAAATGAACAGTATAATCCGCTCAGAGCACTTAGCTGGAGACCATTTAAACTAATGACTCCACCCAGTGCACCTGATGCGAGGCGGATCCAGCACGGCATCAAAACAAAAACTAAACTCGTGCTGCAATCCTGGCTGACCTCCGCACATCGTCAGAGTGGGGCATGACAATGTGTCGTCGTGTAGCCCTAGCCTAAAGCTGACCTACAGCAGTGCAGAAAAATGGCTGGGTTGTTATGGAAACCTGGAGTAAAACTGTGTGTATGTGGAGACTAAGGGCCTGCGAGCTTCTATTGGCTGATAAGGGTCATGTGACTGTGTGTATAGCAGTTGGGATATGAGTGAAAGACTTGCAGGCTTCTATTGGCTAATGGAGGTAATTTTTTGGGAGTATCTCAGGAACGGAACGTCCTAGAGAGCTGAGACCCGATCTAAAACCTTCCTGGACACCTGATGTACCTGTGTGCCAAATTTGGTGAAGATCTTTCCAGTCGTTTGGTCGCGCATAAAGAACAGACAGACAGAGAAGAGATTTAGTAGTGTACTGATATGTAAGGTACGACGTATAATAGATGCAGTGTGTTAAAGGAGTTCTGCAGTTTTTTTAAACTGATGTTCTATCCTCTGGATAGATCATCAGCATCTGATCGGCGGGGGTCCGACACCCGGGACCCCTGCCTATCAGCTATTTAAGAATGCAGCGGTGCTGGCAGTAGTGCGGCCTTCTCGCTGTATACCGCAGGCCCAGTGACGTCACGACTAGTATCAATGGCCTGGGCGGGGCTAAGCTTTGTTCACTTGAATGGAGCTTAGCCGGGCCCAGGCCAGTGATACTAGTCGTGACGTCACTGGGCCTGCGGTAAACAGTGAGAAGGCTGCGGCACTACTGCCAGCACCGCTGTTTTCTCAAACAGCTGATCGGCAGGGGTCCTGGGTGTCGGACCCCCGCCAATCAGATGCTGATGATCTATCCAGAGGGTAGATCATCAGTTTAAAAAAACTGCAGAACCGCTTTATGATATATAGTATACACAGCAGTGTACTGACATGTGAGGTACGGGGTATAATAGATGCAGCATGTACAGATATATAGTATACACAGCATGTACTGATATGTGAAGTATGAGCTGTAAATTATACCTCATACACTGCTGTATATACCGGCCAGGAACAGGTAGAGGGAGGGTTTATGAATGGGGCATGGGGGCCCAATTTAGATTGTTGCTATGGAGCTCAGTGATTTCTTTGTACGCCCCTGCTCCAGATGTTGCATGGAAGTGTAATTAGTGGAGAAATTATACACATCACAAACATGCTTTTTTTTGTACTGGATTTTTTTAAAATCACAATATGCTTCCTGGGTATGCCTTTTTTTTTGTCCCTTAGACTTATGCCCAGCTTTAAAAAAAAGTCTTAGTGTGTTTTGTTTTTGTTTATTGTGTTTTTTCTGACCTTTCAGCAGTACACATTTTCCTATATAAAAACTTAAGGCATGCAGAACTGTTAACCCTTTTTACGACCACCCAACATGAATTTACATCAGCGGCCGGGCATTTAAAAATGGCGCAGTTGGGAAAAAATTCCTTCCCGACTCCAATCAGGCAATCGGAATAACTCTCTAGCTCAACATCCCCTCTCTGATCCCTTCTGACCCCTGAGGTACCCCACTAGTGACAGTGACCCAATCTGAGTGTGTACCATTAACAACCACCCTCTGTTTTCTATCATTGAGCCAGTTACTTACCCACATACAGACGTTTTCTCCCAGTCCGAGCATTCTCATTTTATATACTAACCTTTTATGCAGTACAGTGTCAAATGCTTTGGAGAAGTCAAGATATATGACTTATATCACTTAGGTCCAGTCTAGATCTTACCTCCCTATAGAAACTGAGTAGATTAGTTTGATAGGACCGATCCCTCATAAACCCATGCTGAAACAGCGTTTCACACTTATGTCACATTTATGACTTCGATACAAAAGTGCTTTTCTAGATGTTTCTATTAATACTTTCAAACTTTATACTTTATAATAGTCAAAATCCGCTCACGCCAGGTCTAAAATTGTGGGCGTGGCATGGGTGGGGAAGAGGACGGCCCGGCAGGCCCGTCTCATTCACCATTTTCCACGCCTGTTTTAGGGGTAGAAAATGGTCTAAATGTAAGACAGCTCAGAAGTTAGAACTGGCGCTGGATGTACCGAAGTTATGGAGAGGCCATTGCCTCTTCATAACTTTTGTGGATCCACAGCCAGCTATGGGTTTTTGTTAAGACCGGTGTCTAAAACGCTGGTCTCAATAAATGTGCCCCTATCTATCTGCAAAAACATCTACAGCTAGCAGTTGTAGCCGTCATACTCTGTATTCAGCACACTACTTAACTTGCCTAACACTTCACAGAATTTACATTACATGGACCCACCCAGCAGGCAATTATTGAGAACGAACCATTCATTTACATGCAGCAATCATCTCCACTGTATGCGGACAAAGGGTTGCTGCTGTGATCTTATGTCCCTATAAAATTGGGTCATTGGGAGTTATTTATAAACATTTTGACACCAGTTTTTGGAGTAAAAATTCTGCACAGCCCCCTTTTTGCAACTTTTTGTACACCTGAGAGGCAATATTTTGTCGCATGGGCGTTTTTGCGTCATGTTCAACTCATAGGACTGTCGAGGGTGTGGCAGAAGCATATCAGGGGCCAGGCAGGGATTTTGGCCCCGACAAATTTACTACCATTTATGCCTGGAAAGAGGCGTAAACATTGGAGAAAAACTACTCCAGCCAGGGGCTGGTCTCCTTTTTCCATCAGGCACATGGACTGCTGAAGATGTGCCTAGTTTATGAGGAGGCACATACCTCGTCATAAATTAGGTGCATCCTCCGCCCGGGAAGCCACCACAAAAGAGGAGAAAAAGACTGGCGTAAAACGCCAGTCTTAGTAAATGACCCCCATTGTTTTTGGGCAGCAGATCACAGTTCAGACAGCACAATCTGCTGCCCAGAAATGATGATTTTGGTGTCTGCACCAGTGATGCTTTCACCGGATGTATGAGCTATGTGTCTTTGCTAACAGTTGGTTAGAGAGTCGCTGGTGACAGATTCACTTTAAAAATTTTGTCCATTGCTTTATATACGAAATATACAGGAAAACCTCTTTGAGATGACCATAAAATGTGAAAAATGGGACTCCCGCGATCAGCTGTTTGAGAAGGCAGCGGCACCCCTGTGATCGTCGCAGCTTCTCCATGCTTACCAAGCACAGCGCCGTACATTGTATAGCGGCTGTGCTTGGTATCGCTCTCACCCCCATTGAAGTGAGAGGGGATGAGACACCACCGCTGTGGTTTGCCTGAGTTATGTTACTTTTTCTTAATATGCAAATTAGGCCTTTGGTGCAATGAGGGTGTCACCATTGTTCTTGTTGCACGCAAGCTCCAGTCTTTTATGTGGCCAGCCCTTCCCTCACTGCTTCGAGTGAAAGGACTAGGGGGTGGCAAAATTAGGAATCGGCATAAAATATCAAGCATCTTTCATCTCTAAAATTGAAAGGAAATTGCAGGATGTGAGGAAGCTGCTACTTTCCTGTAGGAAGTTGTAGTACGCGATTGTCGTCTGAAGATCTGATAATGTGGAATAATAATTTGCTATGCTGCCAAGATGATGTTTAGCTACGTCTACTGTCATCTATTATTTACACACGTTGGGATCTCCCTTAATGCAATCATGCCGTTGCCTATGGCTGTATTTACAATGCATACATTATATATGACTAATATTTTAATGTTTTTTCTCTTAATTCTGAAACCTGTTATATTTCATAATTTCCTTAAGTATATGTCACAGGCAGCTTTAGTGTTCAGAGTTAATCTCCACAAGACTGGAGCCAGAATGTTGTTTTCACCATTCACGGCTGTTCCTAATTTATGATGTAATACAATATATCATTCTTTGGAGTTGAAGAATTATGTGTTCTGCCAAGTCGAATCATTTTCTCATAGTTTTCCCCCCCCCCAGTTAACTAGAGATTTGGAAAACAATCTGAATACTGTATGAAAGCATGCGTAGATTTTATTAGTTCTTTACAAATTAAATATTTGACAATTAGGAGTGAAATCTGCCCCCAATTTTTTCCCCAGGTCATCGGTGTGTACCAGTCCAGTGGAATGAGGAATGAAAACATCTATACATCGAAGAGGCCAAGCAGTAACTTAGTAAGCATGTGGCTCCAGAGGCGGGAAATTTGCTGATGGACCAATGCCCAGAGGGCCACCCAAGCCCTCCTCGCAGAAACCGGCCAGGTACATAAGGATCTGGCACTCTCAGAGGTAATTAATGCTGGGATCATCAGATACGTATGTACCTGGCTGCAAGTGCCCTTTCAAATTCAACTGTATTGCCATTTTCAGGATGGTTGTACAGTTGAATACTGCGGCGTGGCATGGGAGCCCATGTCTCCTTGCTATGTCGATAACCTTCATAGGTCACTATATGAGGCAGTGTACAAACGGCACATGGATGCAGGTATCTCAGACTGCAGGCCTCATGTGACTCAGGTCTTACTCTTTCCTTGGCCAATTACTGGGACACTATGAGGGCATTATTATTGGGACCACAATAGGGAAAATGATCATTGCTATAGGCACTATAGTGGCATTATTATTACTGTGGGCAATATAGGAGCATTATTATTACTGGGGACACAATAGGGGCATTACTACTACTGAGGGCACTATGAGCGGTATGAAGCTCTTGCCCTACGCTCTGCTAATAATCTGTACCGATGTGGTATGCAGGCTTCATAGCACATCACGATCCCGCTTGTGTCCCTTCTGCTAACGTTTCTAATGCTAAGGATTTCACCCGGTAGCCAGCCGAGGTGACGGGTCAAACACCTCAGAGGTTCCCGGCACATCAATGTCAGGCTTGAGAAGGGCAGCACTGGTACAGTCAGGAGGGGCAATGTGTGCTCCAGCTTGTACAGTGCTATACAACACGACACGTTGCCACGGACAACCGCAAGTGACGAAAAGTGTCACAATGCACACATACACAACCTCGTGCACAACAAACCCGGAGGAAACATACAAGCAGCCCTCACCATGTGGTTGACAACAAAACCAAAACCGCAGGCAACTGCATGCGGATAAGGAGTCACGACCATAACCATGGTCATGACACTTACTCTCAGATAACCCCTTTAACCAATAGAAAACATGAAATGAAAAATCTGACAAAGACAACCCAGAACTGTTGAGCAGCTAGAATCCTACATCAGACAAGAGTGGGACAACATTTCTACCAGAAACTCCAGGAACTGGTTTCCTCACTTCCCAGAATTTTACAGATTATTATTAAAAGAAGAGGGGATTCTACACAATGGTAGACATGGCTCTGTCCCAACTTTCTGAGATGCATTGCTGCCATCAAGTTCTAAATGAGTTACCGTAATTTTTTCATGAAATGGTAAAATGTCTCACTTTCAACATCTGATATGTGTTCTATGGTCTATTGTGAATAAAATATTTCTATGAGATTTGCAAATCATTGCATTCTGTTTTTATTTACATTTTACAGAGTCCCAACTTTTGGAAATGGGATTGTACTTTGTGAGCACCATTGTGGACAGGGACTGAAGTGAATTATGACAATCTTTGTACAGCGCTGTGGAATAGGTTGCTGGTATATAAGTACGAGGAATGGATGCATGGTTGGACACTCTTGTTTAACTACTAGTTGGCTTAGGCTACTTTCACACTAGCGTTCGGGTGTCCGCTCGTGCGCACCGTTTGAAGGGGCTCACGAGCGGCCCCGAACGCATCCGTCTGGCCCCAATGCATTCTCAGTGGAGGCGGATCCACTGAGAATGCATCCGCCTGCCAGCGCTCAGCCTCCGCTCCGCTCAGTGAGCGGACACCTGAACGCTGCTTGCAGCGTTCGGATGTCCGCCTGGCCGTGCGGAGGCGAGCGGATCCGTCCAGACTTATAATGGAAGTCAATGGGTACGGATCCGCTTGAAGATGACACAATATGGCTCAATCTTCAAGCGGATCCGTTCCCCATTGACTTTGAGCTGGCTATGAGCTGAGCGCTGTGATTGGCCAGTGCTACAGCATAGGAGAAGAAGACGCCGGCAGGATCAAGTGGGTGGAGCCTAACTACTCACATACCGGAGGCTATACCGGGAGAACGGAGCGGCGCCCGGGGATAACAGTAAGTGCAGGGGGATCCCTGGGCGCCGCTCTACACTTCTGTATAGTTAGTTTAGAGGCTTTCCTCTGGTGAAAGGTCCTCTTTAACTAAAATCCCATTTAAAGGAAGTCTGTCACCTCCATTTGGCCATATACAGTGCTTACATGGCTCTGTAGCACACCTATACAGGATTGTAACGGTACCTTTGTTCTTTTCTTTAGACTTGCACAAGCAGGAAAAACTGCGTTTAGTTCATATGCAAATGAGCACTCGCAAGTGCCCCGGGGCGCCGTTCAGTGTGTAGGTGCCCAGGCTGCTCTGCCTTCTTTTCACTTTACTCCTCCCCAGTCTCTGCCTTTGCCCGCCCTCCAAGTCTCTTGCCTCATCGATAGGTCCGGCCGAGGGCATGCGCACTAGGTGAAGCGATGCAGTGCCCACAATGGGCATCACCGTGCGCATGCCCCAGCCCGGCGAAGCAGTGCACAGGCGTGGGATCTTGGCCGGACCTAGCGATGACGTAAAGGACTTGGAGGGCGGGCAAAGGAAGAGGCTGGGGAGGAGTAAAGTAAAAAGAAGGCAGAGCAGCCTGGGCACCTACACACTGAACGCCGCCCCTGGGCACTTGCGAGTACTCATTTGCATAAGAATTAAACTTCGTTTTTCCTGCTTGTGCAAGTCTAAAGAAAAGAACAAAGATACCGTTACAATCCTGTATAGGTGTGCTACAGAGCCATGTGAGCACTGTATATGGCCCTATGGAGGTGACAGACTCCCTTTAAATTTTGGATCATTGTGTACATCCATTTTCTGCCTGTGTATCTGGTTTTAGTGGTCGCTTCGCACCTTTTTTTAATTGTTAAAAATGGATGCAAAACGGCCACCAAAAACTGATACACGGACAAAAAAATGGATGCACAAATGATGCAAAATGGACATGAAAAACTGACAGTGTGTCAATTTTGAATGGCCCTTTTTTCATGCCATGCAGCCTTACATGTGCCATACCTGTAATATTGGCTGTCAACTGTGTCTCTTGACATCACCTAGCCTACGTTTATTTCAGTAAATGTGAGTTAATGGGCTGAATCCGCATGTCCAATCCTTGTATCTCTGACCACTGGGGAGCAGTTAGAAGGCCCTCGTGTATTAGATGGTCAGCCCTACCATGAGCTCTTTGTAGTATGTCCAGCACATAACAATGTGCGCTGAAAGACGTGAAAAGTAGATGAATAGAAAACAGGATGTGCAATTAGAGAATGTAATGATATAGCACATAGCGTTGAGTAATGTTCATCATCATTGCTGTAAATATATCAGCACCGCACCTAACAAATAAAAGGCTACGTAATAAACAATGAGCAACATGTCGGCTGGGAAGCAGAATACAATTAACACAGTTAATTATAACAGGGATGTTGCAAGTGAAAACAGGAGTGTACATCTAGACCTGCCTCCCGTTTTGAGAATAAGCAGGAAATGGGCCCTTTAACCCTTTCGTTGCTCCTTTAGGCCTTAAAAGGGAATCTGTCACCACTTTTATGGTTCCCTAACTTACTTAAATTGACCCATATTTTTGACAATCTTGTACTGAGCAGCTCCAGCATTGCAGTAGTTCAGTACACAGCGAGTCCTCATATTCATACTCATGAGCTCCCAGCTCTCCCTGCTTCCCCCTGCCAATGATCTCTATGGGACAAAACATGTCAATCACAAAAATATAGATATTGAAAAATTGTTATTTATGATCAAACATTTAATTGAGTTTAAAATTTGGGACTTATTAAGGCTTAAAAGGGTTGTGCCATGAAAAATATTCTACATTTTTCAAGCCAGCACCTAAATGTAAATGCTTTTTTTAATTGCGTGTATTTAGCATAGCCATTTCACTCAAATATATCTGTATAGCGCCACCTGCTGTTTGTTCTTTTCTTATTTCTCTGTCCACCTCACGGAGCTGGTTGTACACACTCAGTGTAAGGCCCCCTGCACACGAACCCCGTGGTCGTGCTGCGGCCCACAAAATGCAGGCCGCAATGCACAAACACAGTCCGTGGGGCAGCCGCAGCGGATATTCACTTCTATCTTTTTGCGGAACGGAAGTACGGGACGAAACCCCACGGAAGCACTCCGTAGTGCTTACGTAGGGTTCCGTTCCGCACCATTCCGCATCTCCGGATCTGCAGACCAATTCAAGTGAATGGGTCCGCATCCGTGATGCGGAATGCCCACGGAACGGCTGGATGGAACTCTCCATGAGCAGCCATTTCTGGCCCGCAGCTTCGGCAAGCAGGTGAGCAGACCTAAATGTAAACCTGAATTATTAAACTATCGGATATTACTGCTGAGGGTTCAATAACGCTTATTACTAGCTGTCCCAGCACATGTGCAGCTAGTAATAGATCCTGGCCAACCCTTTTAATGATTTCAAGCTTACATCCGACCTCAGTATATAATTTGTTTGCGTTTTAATATATGTATTCAGCCTGATGAAGACATCAGAGCAATGTTGAAATGCGTTGCTGCCATTATGTGCATGGAACACTAAAAATGTTGTTATTAAAAAAGAGGTTGCCTGAGAAAAATAAAAATCTTAGACAAGCTAGTCAATACCCTAAAATAATAAAACGATGTTACACTCCCCTGTTTTTCCAGTGCTGTTCTCTGTAGGGCTAGTCTTGTCCTCCTGACACTGGTTACAAACTGCAGTGCTGATGTTCTGGTATCAGTATGTGACTGCTGCAGCCAATCACTGTCCAAACAAGCGCCACAGAGAAGGGTGTTGGAGAAAGGGGTGAGTATAACATCCTGTTTTATTTTACACTACTAGATGGCTTGTCCAAGATATCTAAATATCTCAGACAACCCTTTAAGACAACTACTCCTGGAACTGATCTAGTTAATGAGGACCATCCACCATATCAGCACCTAATTCATTGGATCCACTCCATTGCTGTTTGCATATGTTTGTACTCCAATCATTGCTTAGATGTTATCTGTGCCTACAATCCTGCCTGGACAAGGTGTACAAGAAAGTTTTTCTTAAAGTTAATGTACTAATGAAATGTGTCAGTCTGATCCTGAGTCACCAAGTCATGGAATAAATGAATGCGACTCCATAAACCCCTGACTAACATTGGGAGTAGTCAGCGTTGCATCACATTTAAACTTTGGTTGGGAATAGTCCTTCCCTTTAAAGAAACTCAACACATCCAGTTTGAAGTTCATTTTGGCACTATAAGTAATTAATTTAAAGGATTTATAGTAGATAGATAGATAGATAGATAGTTATGAGAGATACAAGAGGATAGATAGATAGATAGATAGATAGATAGATAGATAGATAGATAGTTATGAGAGATACAAGAGGATAGATAGATAGATAGATAGATAGATAGATAGATAGAGAGATAGTTATGAGAGATACAAGAGGATAGATAGATAGATAGATAGATAGATAGATAGATAGATAGATAGATAGATACTGTAGATAGATAGATAGATAGATAGATAGATAGATAGATAGATAGATAGATAGATAGATAGATAGATAGATAGATAGATAGATAGATACTGTAGATAGATAGATAGATAGATAGATAGATAGATAGATAGATGGGCAGAAATACCCCTATGACCACATGATCTTTAACTTCTAGTTTGTTTGTTTGTTTCTTTTTTTGCTGTTGTTTTTCATCTGTGCCTTCCAAGAACAGAAATTATAATTTTTTTCTGTAAAATAATGATGAGGCTTGTTTTTTGAAGGATGGGTTTTATTTTTTTAATAGCACCATTTGTACCACATAATGCACTACAAAACTTTTTAAAAATGTTGTGAGTTGAAACTGAATAAAAACAGTAACTCCATGTATTCTGTGGTCAGTTTCAGTGCAATTATACAGTGATACCAAATTTATATAGTTTTTGTTTTGCTACTTACAAAATAAAAAACGACAAAAACTGCCATATTCTGTGATCAATAACTTTCACTGTTTGTGTCAGCACGGTAGGCAGGGAGACACACACGCACAGTGAGCCCTGACTGAACCTAACCCGATTTCCCTGCCTACTTACAGTGTAAGCCTAAGCAGCAAGTCTGCATCTGGTCGATGTTCCCTGTACTGTTTAAGTGCAAGACAGACAGACACGGAATGCAACCACACAGAAAAGGGTCATACGGAATAAGGTCAAAAGCTGGGAGGACAATACATTATAAAATCGGAAGACGGAGGGTAGTCAAAATAGCCAAGCCAAAGTCAGAACCAGCCAGGTATCACGGTACAGAACCACAAGACAGTGGAAAGTCCAAAGGCAAGCAGAGGTCAATATAAGGCTACTTTCACACTAGCGTTCGGGGCTCCGCTTGTGAGCTCCGTTTGAAGGGTCTCACAAGCGGCCCCGAACGGATCCGTCCAGCCCTAATGCATTCTGAGTGGATGCGAATCCGCTCAGAATGCCTCAGTCTGGTACCGTTTGTCCTCCGCTCCGCTCAGCAGGCGGACCCCTGAACGCAGCTTGCAGCGTTCGGGTGTCCGCCTGGCTGTGCGGAGGCAAACGGATCCGTCCAGACTTACAATGTAAGTCAATGGGGACGGATCCGTTTGAAGTTGACACAATATGGCTCAATTTTCAAACGGATCCGTCCCCCATTGACTTTCAATGTAAAGTCAAAACGGATCCGTTTGCATTATCATGAACAAAAAAAAAAAAAAAAAAAAATTATTATTTTTTTTTTTTCATGGTAATGCAAACTGATCCGTTCTGAACGGATCTAAGCGTTGGCATTATAGGTGCGGATCCGTCTGTGCAGATACCAGACGGATCCGCACCTAACGCAGGTGTGAAAGTAGCCTAACAAGCAATCCAAATCCACAACAAAAGCAACCCGGGCAAGGGATTTCAATTGGGCCCCAAGTCCCTGAATCAGAGCCGGATAGGTCCATTGGACCAGAACACCATAATCCAAATGATAGGCATGCTGAGATGTCACTCAGCCTGCTAAATGAAATACACACCTACATTTAATCACAAAATCTCCCTCAACGTGTGAGCGCTGCGGGGAGGAGGTGAGCGAGCGCTCCGTTGCCATGGACGTGCTCACGTCACCAGGGGGCATGGTTTAGACAGCGCATCACGGGGGGCATGGCCCGGCAGTGCGTCTGACATGGCATGTCCGTGCCGGAGCCCTAAACCACGGCACTGGGCCCCAGACAGGTAAGTTGGTGACATTTTGTTGGTACTATTTTAGTGTACATAAGACTTTTTGATCACTACTTTTTCCATTTTGGGGGGGAGGTCTAGCTGTAAAGGTTAACTGTTTGCCTAGCTGTGTGAATGGTACTTTCACTTTGTGCTGGTCATCTAATAACCCTTATCTCTAAATTTCTGAAAGGTCATAAACACTTATTTAAGCCACATTCTGATCAGTAAGATAACAATTGAGCTATAGTATAGTGACTGTTTAGGAGGTCAACTGAGCTGTCAACTGAGCTGCCTGATGGACAGAGTGAAAATTCTGAGCCTGCTACTAGAGAAACTCAAGGCTGCATGTAGAAAAGAGTTCTACATTTTTAATAAAGACCAATAAAAACATGATTTTTAGCTCAAAATGAGTACAATGCAACATTAACAAAATTACCCCCAAACCTTTTATACTTCAGACTTTTAG
Organism: Bufo bufo; assembly: GCF_905171765.1. Classification (NCBI taxonomy): domain Eukaryota; kingdom Metazoa; phylum Chordata; class Amphibia; order Anura; family Bufonidae; genus Bufo; species Bufo bufo. The sequence continues at coordinate 481,291,062 of NC_053392.1, read as the reverse complement.
GGACATAGCAGTATCAATTATGTTATTTCTTTGGGGAAGGGGGTATATTTTTATGTGATAAACGGGATAAGGCCTTTTTTTTTTTTTTTTTTCCAACACTTTTTTTTATTAAATATTTATTTTATTTTTTTTCCCCACTAACCAGTGCTGGACTTTAGTATGCAATCACTGTATTGCAGTGCATTGTGCCTCTGAAATGTTATCCTATTAAGTCCTGTCTCTGACAAGGCTTAATAGGAATACTAAGATGACAGGTCTCATGGCCTTCACAAGACCCCTGACTGTCATGACAACTCCTTGTCATCCTGCAACCACTTCTTATAACACACATGGGATGGCTGAAATTGGGAAACCAGGATGGTCTCATTGTGAATAGTAGGCTTGTTAGCGCAAGTTTATTGATAGGCGTACTTAATATGGACAGCGCAATTTGGAGCGCTAGGACCTTTTTTCCAAGTCTAAAATGTAACATGAATAAAAAGAAAAACACAAATCTCTACACAAACGTGATTAAACCGGATGAGCACAGAGACCCTAAGTCATACGCGTAACCTAAGGCTACTTGCACACTCACGTTTTGTGCGGATCCGTCATCCGTCAGATAATACAACCATCTGCATCCGTTCAGAACTGATCTGTTTGTATTATCTTTAACATAGCCAAGACGGATCCGTCTTGAACACCATTGAAAGTCAATAGAGGACGGATCTGTTTTCTATTGTGCCAGATTGTGTCAGTGAAAACAGATCCGTTCCCATTGACTTACATTGTGTGCGAGGACGGATCCGTTTGGCTCAGTTTCATCACACGGACACCAAAACCCTGCAAGCAGCATTTTGGTGTCTGTCTCCAAAGCGGAATAGAGACTGAACTGATGCATTCTGAGCGGATCCTTTTCCATTCAGAATTCATTCGAATGCAAACTGATCCGTTTTGGACCGCTTGTGAGAGCCCTGAACGGATCTCACAAACGGAAAGCCAAAACGCGAGTGTGAAAGTAGACTTAAGACTACAGTTTTATAGTTTAGGCTGCATTCACACGTCCGTGCTGTGTTGCAGACCCGCAAATTGCGGATCCGCAACACACCCGCCCGGCACCCCTATAGAAATGCCTATTCTTGTCCGCAGCTGCGGACAAGAATAGGACATGCTCTATCTTTTTGCGGAGCTGCGGACCCGCAAATGCGGATGCGGACAGCACACTGTGTGCTGTCCGCATCCATTCCGTCCCCATAGAGAATGAATGGGTCCGCACCCGATCCGCAAAATTGCGGAACGGATGCGGACCCATTTTGCGGACGTGTGAATGGAGCCTAATTCATCTAAAAGAAAGGCAAAACAAATCAGATCTGATTGCAAGAAAAAATGCAAGACAGAATACTTAAAAAATAAAATTAAAACGATTATAAAAAGTCAGTTTTTGGAATAAGTAAAATATGACCAATAAGAAGAGTTCAAATGCATTTTGAATACATGTATAAAATATATGTAAGAAAAATTGATGAATATAAATAGAAAAGTGTTCACTGGATATACATTCATGATATCACACATATAAGTAACAGAGGATGGTCAGTACACTGCGTGCAGAATTATTAGGCAAATGAGTATTTTGACCACATCATCCTCTTTATGCATATTGTCTTACTCCAAGCTGTATAGGCTCGAAAGCCTACTACCAATTAAGCATATTAGGTGATGTGCATCTCTGTAATGAGAAGGGGTGTGGTCTAATGACATCAACACCCTATATCAGGTGTGCATAATTATTAGGCAACTTCCTTTCCTTTGGCAGAATGGGTCAAAAGAAGGACTTGACAGGCTCAGAAAAGTCAAAAATAGTGAGATATCTTGCAGAGGGATGCAGCACTCTTAAAATTGCAAAGCTTCTGAAGTGTGATCATCGAACAATCAAGCATTTCATTCAAAATAGTCAACAGGGTCGCAAGAAGCGTGTGGAAAAACCAAGGCGCAAAATAACTGCCCATGAACTGAGAAAAGTCAAGCGTGCAGCTGCCAAGATGCCACTTGCCACCAGTTTGGCCATATTTCAGAGCTGCAACATCACTGGAGTGCCCAAAAGCACAAGGTGTGCAATACTCAGAGACATGGCCAAGGTAAGAAAGGCTGAAAGACGACCACCACTGAACAAGACACACAAGCTGAAACGTCAAGACTGGGCCAAGAAATATCTCAAGGTTTTATGGACTGATGAAATGAGAGTGAGTCTTGATGGGCCAGATGGATGGGCCCGTGGCTGGATTGGTAAAGGGCAGAGAGCTCCAGTCCGACTCAGACGCCAGCAAGGTGGAGGTGGAGTACTGGTTTGGGCTGGTATCATCAAAGATGAGCATGTGGGGCCTTTTCGGGTTGAGGATGGAGTCAAGCTCAACTCCCAGTCCTACTGCCAGTTTCTGGAAGACACCTTCTTCAAGCAGTGGTACAGGAAGAAGTCTGCATCCTTCAAGAAAAACATGATTTTCATGCAGGACAATGCTCCATCACACGCGTCCAAGTACTCCACAGCGTGGCTGGCAAGAAAGGGTATAAAAGAAGAAAATCTAATGACATGGCCTCCTTGTTCACCTGATCTGAACCCCATTGAGAACCTGTGGTCCATCATCAAATGTGAGATTTACAAGGAGGGAAAACAGTACACCTCTCTGAACAGTGTCTGGGAGGCTGTGGTTGCTGCTGCACGCAATGTTGATGGTGAACAGATCAAAACACTGACAGAATCCATGGATGGCAGGCTTTTGAGTGTCCTTGCAAAGAAAGGTGGCTATATTGGTCACTGATTTGTTTTTGTTTTGTTTTTGAATGTCAGAAATGTATATTTGTGAATGTTGAGATGTTATATTGGTTTCACTGGTAAAAATAAATAATTGAAATGGGTATATATTTGTTTTTTGTTAAGTTGCCTAATAATTATGCACAGTAATAGTCACCTGCACACACAGATATCCCCCTAAAATAGCTAAAACTAAAAACAAACTAAAAACTACTTCCAAAAATATTCAGCTTTGATATTAATGAGTTTTTTGGGTTCATTGAGAACATGGTTGTTGTTCAATAATAAAATTAATCCTCAAAAATACAACTTGCCTAATAATTCTGCACTCCCTGTATATGGAAAGCCCTTGGTGAGACTAGCTGCAAGTGTGAATGACACGCAAGGTAAGTATATTGGGCAGAAAATTTAAATATATTCATGGCTAGTATCTCATGGATGATTTAGGAGCCTACTCAGTGTGGGTCATATGAACAATGTGTAGGTACTAACTATTAGTGAGTGTAAAATGAAAGGAGAGTAGATATGAAATATCTAGACATGATGGAATGAATCCCCAAAGACCACCTGGGTGTAAGGAAGATGAAACACTGTGGGGCTGTGGAGATAGACATGTTCAGAAGGAGGAATGATACTTCGGGACTAACTGAAGGGTCATGGTTGAGACAGATGGGAGCAGAGGGATGTGGGGAGTGAGCTGAGGGAAAGGGAATGAGTTTAATGATATATGCATACATAAGATGATAAATTCATTGGAGTACCTGTGTATATGAACTGAAAAATAAAATGGACTGGGAGAAGAAGCATGGCCGAATGGGAGGCGATGGTGCCTATGAAGTATATGAGTGAGGATCCAGGTTTGTCATTTTTGGTTGATTTTTACATTTCCCACGCAGTCTACTTGGAGCAATAAGATTTTTCAAAGTCTGGGGTGTTTTGAAGGTAATTTAGTGTCTTTCCAGAATGTGGTTGCTTAGAAAGGGGTCTTCCAGTAGAATGGACCAGTGCTTCATAAGTATGTTCCTCATGCCCTTCAAGTATCAAGTCATCTATATAGTTTTTGTTAAACATGATATTTTCAAGCCAAGGGTGATTTTCATATGTAATACTCTTTTGAAGAGACCCATAAATAAATTTGCAAAGCTCTGCATGAAACACGTCCCCTTTACAGTTCCTTTCTTTTTTCGGTATTGTTTCTTGTCAAAGGTGAACACGTTTTGACTCAAAATGAAATGGATGGCCTCCACAATGAAAGTCCTCTGTCTCGACGGCATGTTGCTATCTCTTGTAAAAATGGTGAATTGCATCTGTGCCAGCTTGATGGGGGATGTACGTGTAGAGGGTTGCTACATCAAGTGTTAACCAAACCAATAAATATTCTGCCAATTTATTTAATTAAGGAGAGGTATCACACTGGAGGAGTCCCTTAGGTAGGAATGTAAATTGATGATGTGGCAAATTGCAGGTAAGAGAGTATATCCCTGAAATATTTGGTCTTCCAGATGGGTTCTCTGCATTCTTGTGTACCTTTGATAAGTAACATAGTAACATAGTACATAAGGCCGAAAAAAGACATTTGTCCATCCAGTTCGGCCTGTTATCCTGCAAGTTGATCCGGAGGAAGGCCAAAAACCCTGTGAGGTAGAAGCCAATTTTCTCCACTTTAGGGGAATAAAAAATTCCTTCCCGACTCTAATCATGCAATCAGAATAACTCCCTGGATCAACGACCCCTCTCTAGTAGCTATAGCCTGTAATATTATTAAGCTCCAGAAATACGTCCAGGCCCCTCTTGAATTCCTTTATTGTACTCACCATCACCACCTCCTCAGGCAGAGAGTTCCATAGTCTCACTGCTCTTACCGTAAAGAATCCTCTTCTATGTTTGTGTACAAAGCTTCTTTCCTCCAGACGCAGAGGATGTCCCCTCGTCACAGTCACAGTCACAGTCCTGGGGATAAATAGCTGATGGGATAGATCTCTGTACTGACCCCTGATATATTTATACATATTAATTAGATCTCCCCTCAGTCGTCTTTTTTCTAAAGTGAATAACCCTAATTTTGATAATCTTTCAGGGTACTGTAGTTGCCCCATTCCAGTTATTACTTTAGTTGCCCTCCTCTGAACCCTCTCCAGCTCTGCTATGTCTGCCTTGTTTACAGGAGCCCAGAACTGTACACAGTACTCCATGTGTGGTCTGACTAGCGATTTGTAAAGTGGTAGGACTATGTTCCTATCACGGGAATCTATGCCCCTTCTGATGCAACCCATTATCTTGTTGGCCTTGGCAGCAGCTGCCTGACACTGGTTTTTGCTGCTTAGTTTGCTGTTTATTAAAATTCCTAGATCCTTTTCCATGTCAGTGTTACCGAGTGTTTTACCATTTAGTATGTACGGGTGACTTGCATTTTTCCTTCCCATGTGCATAACTTTACATTTATCAGTGTTAAACCTCATCTGCCACTTATCTGCCCAAGCCTCCAATCTATCCAGATCCCTCTGTAGTAGTATACTGTCCTCATCAGTGTAAATTACTTTACACAGTTTAGTGTCATCAGCGAAAATTGATACTTTACTATGCAAGCCTTCTACAAGATCATTAATAAATATATTGAAGAGAATAGGGCCCAAGACTGACCCCTGAGGTACTCCACTAGTGACAGTGACCCAATCTGAGTGTGTACCGTTAATAACCACCCTCTGTTTTCTATCACTCAGCCAGTTACTTACCCACATACAGATGTTTTCTCCCAGTCCGAGCATTCTCATTTTATATACTAACCTTTTATGTGGTACAGTGTCAAATGCTTTGGAGAAGTCCAGATATACGACATCCATTGATTCGCCGCTGTCAAGTCTAGAACTTACCTCCTCATAGAAACTGATTAAATTAGTCTGACATGACCGATCCCTCACGAAGCCATGCTGATATGGCGTTATTTGCTTATTTCCGTTGAGATGCTCTAATATAGCATCTCTCAGAAAACCTTCAAACAGTTTACCCACAACAGATGTTAAACTTACCGGCCTATAGTTTCCAGGCTCTGTTTTTGGCCCCTTTTTGAATATTGGCACCACATATGCCACGCGCCAATCCTGTGGGACATTCCCTGTCAGTATAGAGTCTGCAAATATCAGAAATAAGGGTCTGGCTATGACATTACTTAATTCCTTTAGGATACGGGGGTGTATGTCATCCGGTCCTGGCGATTTGTCTATTTTAATCTTTTTAAGTCGCTGATGTACTTCTTCCTGGGTCAGACAGGACACTTTTAATGGGGAATTTATTTTTGCATTCTGCATGTCATCTGACAGTTTATTTTCCTCAGTGAATACATTGGAGAAAAAAATATTTAACAGCTTTGCTTTCTCCTCGTCGCTCTCTGCGACTCCCCCCTCATTACTCTTTAAAGGGCCAACACCTTCAGATTTATACTTTTTAACATTTATATAATTGAAGAACATTTTAGGGTTAGTTTTACTCTCTTTGGCAATTAATCTCTCGGTCTCTAGTTTGGCCGCTTTTATTTGTTTTTTACATGTTCTATTTTTTTCCTTATAGTTTTTCAGTGCTTCCGTGCTACCCTCCTGTTTTAGTGTTTTATATGCTTTCTTTTTGTCATTTATTGCTTTCTTTACAGTTCTATTTATCCACATTGGTTTCTTTTTGTTCCTTAACCTTTTATTACCATACGGTATGTACCTCTCACAATGAGTTTTTAGGATGTTTTTAAAGATATCCCATTTTGTGTCTGTATTTGTGAGGACTTTGTCCCAGTTAGTTTGGCCTATGGCCTCTCTTAGTTGGCTAAATTTAGCTTTTTTGAAGTTTGATATTTTTGTTCCTCCCTGTAGAAACGCTCTTTTGAATGATAATTGGAAGGTTATTACTTTATGGTCACTATTTCCCAGGTGTCCCCCAACCTGCACGTCTGTTGTTCTGTCAGGTCTATTGGTTAATACTAAGTCCAGTATGGCCGTCCCTCTAGTCGGGTCCTGAACCAGTTGGGAGAGGTAATTGTCTTTGGTTATTGCCAAGAACCTGTTTCCCTTATAAGATATACAAGTTTCAGTTTCCCAGTCTATATCTGGGTAGTTGAAGTCCCCCATAATAACCACCTCATTATGATTTGCCGCCTCGTCTATCTCGTTTAGTAGTAGATTTTCTGTGGACTCTGGTATATTCGGTGGTTTATAGTAAACTCCTATTAGTAATTTATTGTTGTTTTTAGCTCCATGTATCTCTACCCACAGTGACTCCACATGTTCATGTCCCTCACTTATATTTTCTCGGACTGTGGGCTTTAGACAGGACTTTATATAAAGGCAGACCCCTCCCCCTCTCCGGTTTTGACGATCCTTTCTAAACAGACTGTAACCTTGTACATTAACTGCCCAGTCATAGCTTTCATCCAGCCATGTCTCAGTTATTCCCACTATGTCATAGTCCTCCTCACACATCACTAATTCCAGTTCACCAGTTTTATTAGTCAGGCTTCTGGCATTAGTATACATACATTTGAGAGGTTTATGTATATTTTTTACCCTACACCTTTCCTTCTGAACTGTTCTAGTCCCTCCTTCCATTCCTCCCCCATTCTTATTACCTTGCCCCCGGTCTCTATCTGCACTATCTTCCCCTCCTATAACGTAATTACCCTCCCCCCCAGTCCCTAGTTTAAACACTCCTCCAACCTTCTAGCCATCTTTCTCCCCAGCACAGCTGCCCCTTCCCCATTGAGGTGCAGCCCGTCCCTACGATAGAGCCTGTAGCCGATAGAAAAATCGGCCCAGTTCTCCAGGAACCCAAACCCCTCCTTCCTACACCAGTTTTTGAGCCACTTGTTAATCTCCCTAATCTCCCAAGTAGTAAAATAGTGCAGTGATGGGATGATTGATGATGATGTACTCACTCTCTTTCTCGGTTAATATCGAATCCTCTTCCTCTAATAGAATAAGTAGATTTCTGATGTCCACGGGTAATGGATGTTTTATAAGAATCTCACAGTGTTCTATAATTATCATTTAGGATCCTCTCAGCCTCTATAATGTAATCTTCTTTATTTTGTAACACAATCCCTCCATCTTTGTCCGCATTCCTGATGACTATTCGATCATTTTTTTATTAAGTCACCCATTGATTTTTTTGTTTTTGTGAGGTTGTCAGAAACGAGGAGGCCTCTGTTTATATCTCAATTCTTTAGCTACCAAGGAAAAGAAAATGGCAATATGACTCCCCTTGTGGTAGACCGGACTGAATGTGTTAGAGTCCGTTCCTTCTGATGTTTCCCTCATTTCTCTGGATGATTCTTTATTGGAACTGATGGAAAAGTGTCTCTGTAGTGTTATCTTTCTAATGAAGGCCTTCAAATCTAAAAAAAACCCAAAAAGGACAGAAAGGCAAACATTTCTGTAATAGTGATTATTCAGAAGTTGTCGAATATTTTTACAGTCATGTTGCCTTGTTCTGTTATTTTTTACGATTAATCGAGTACTCTAATAAGAAAAAATGAATTAATAGACTGTTTTCCTTTATAAAAACTCATCAGATTCCCTGCCATCAGTCCCCAACACCCTTCATCCCCCCCTGTGCGATCAGCCCAAGTGCACCAGTTCCCCCAGTGCACTCAGCTCTACTATCCCCCAGTGCCATCAGCTCCGTTCCCCCAGTGCCATCAGCTTTCCCCGACACCAGTGCCATCAGCTGCACAACCCAGTGCCATCAGTCCTTCAATGCCATCAGATCAGCCCCTCTATGTCCCTACAGTGCCATCAGATCAGCCCCTCCATGTCCTCCAGTGCCATCAGATCAGCCCCTCCATGTCCTCCAGTGCCATCAGATCAGCCCCTCTATGTCCCCCAGTGCCATCAGATCAGCCCCTCCATGTCCTCCAGTGCCATCAGATCAGCCCCTCCATGTCCTCCAGTGCCATCAGATCAGCCCCTCTATGTCCCCCAGTGCCATCAGATCAGCCCCTCCATGTCCTCCAGTGCCATCAGATCAGCCCCTCCATGTCCCCCAGTGCCATCAGATCAGCCCCTCCATGTCCCCCAGTGCCATCAGATCAGCCCCTCCATGTCCCCCAGTGCCATCAGATCAGCCCCTCCATGTCACCAGTGCCATCAGATTAGCCCCTCCATGTCCTCCACTGCCATCAGTCAGCCCCTCCATGTCATCCATTGCCGGCTGTCCACCTTCAGTGCCATGTCCCCAGCATCAGTGAAATAAAATATTTACCTTTCCTGTAGGGGCGCCGCTCCACAGCTCCTTCCTCTTCTCTCCGCGCGGCACTGGATCCTGACGTCACACAGCGGCGGGTCATAGTGCACGCTTACGTGCACTATGACCTGACGATGTGTCAGGATCCAGTGCAGCGCGGTACGGGCCGGCGTGTGACCACAGAGCAGTAAGTAATAGCAAGCGCTTCACTCCCGCTCCATGGTCACATGACACAAACGAATACTCAATGCAAAAAATTTGCATCGATGATTTTTTGTGTCGAATTACTCGAGTAATCGTTTCAGCCCTACTTCTGAGCTCTACAACTCTTCTTTCTCTACTGCACTCTATCTTTTTATTCCCTTCTGGTTCTTTTCGATGGATGATTTGAAGAAACCCATGGTCCCTGAAGGTTGCCTTAGGACAGGCATGCTCAACCCGCGGCTCTTCAGCTGTTGTAAAACTACAAATCCCATCATGCCCTGCTGTAGGCAGACTGGGCATACTGGGAGTTGTAATTTTACAACAGCTGGAGAGCCGCAGTTCGCCCATCCCTGGCCTAGGGAGAAAAGTAGTGGGGAAGCTGAACTGGGGTTGTAGAGTGGACCCTGGGTTGGTGGAGTGAAAAAGTTGGCAGAGGACAAGTCTTTCAGAGTGTTGTGTTGTTCCAGATGAGTTTATGTACCAGGGTTTGATCTTCAGTTCTGACAGCAATAGGTAATGCATATGTGGTTGGAGAGGAGGTGCACTTGGTTTGCGCTTGTGCCTATTCTAATGCTGTTGCAAAATGTTTTTTGTCTAGGTGGATGTGTTGCAGGTTGGCTGACGTGACTTCTCTGCATTCATTAGTATGGTGGTTGGACTGGTTCCATATGGGTTTGGAAATGGTAGTTGCTGTGTGGGTGGGACCAGGGGAACAGAGGCACATCTGTTCGTGTTATTCCTAATCTTTGTGGATTGGGTATATGGGAAGGAATGATTGGTATTCAAGTTGGAATTTTTTTTAAGCCAAAATTTCACATTAGCAGTGAAATTCAGTCAGACCTATATCTATTTAAAGAGGACCTTTCACCACTTCTGACATGCCTGTTTTTATAGCTTCATGTATTCCCCATGTAATGACAATTCTGAATCATCTATTCTTATGGCTCTATGTTATGCCGTTCCTTTAATATTTGCACTAGAAGTTATGAATGAATTGCTATTAGCCTTTAGTAAGGGTACAGAGGGAGGTAACCAGTTGGGGTGGTGTACCTGCACAGTCTGAAAATGACAGCACTAATTGGATAGAGTCAGTATGTGCAGGTACACCCCCCAACTTGTTACCTCCCCTCTGTACTCTTACTGAAGGCTATTCATGCATAACTTCTAGTGCAAATAATAAAGGAACGGCACAACATAGGCTAGTTTCACACTAGCGGCAAGGGACTCCGGCAGGCTGTTTCGGCGGGTGAACAGCCTGTCGGATCCGTCCTGCCGCTAGTGCACGCCGAGAGGCTGCCGGAATAAAAGTACTACATGTCGTACTTTTATTCCAGTGGCCTCTCAGTGTGCGTTGCCGTAACTCTTCCCCCATTATAGTCAATGGGGCCGGAGCGGTAGTTTGGGGGCACGCGTGCACTATAGGCAGGACGGATCCGACAGGCTGTTCACCCGCCAGAGGTCCGTGCCGCTAGTGTGGAAGTACCCACAGAGACATAAGAAAAGATGTTCCAGAATTGTTACTACATGGGGAATGCATCTTAAAACAGGCATGTCAGAAGTGGTAAAAGGTCCTCTTTAATTTGGCAGTTTTGTTTTTTATGATTTCCTGCTTGAATTATAAAATCCTCAGAGTAATTAACCAATCGAATTTGGTAAAATCTACATGAGTGTGATGTTGTGACAGAGAACATACTCATTGATATTCCCTTTTAGCACATAATCTTTCTACCATGCCCCTAGCGCATAACATATATTGACATACAGTGCCTTGCAAAAGTATTCACCCCCTTGACTTTTTTCGTATTTTGTTACATTACAGCCTTAAGTTCAATGTTTTGTTCATCTGAATTTTATGTGATGGATCAGACTACAATAGTCTAAGTTGGTGAAGTGAAATGAGAAAAATATATAAATAAAACTATTGTTTAGAAATAGAAAATTGTCATGTGCGTATGTATTCCCCCTCCTTGTTAGGAAGCCCATAAAAAGCTCTGGTGCAGCCAATTTCCTTCAGAAGTCACATAATTAGTGAAATGATGTCCACCTGTGTGCAATCTAAGTGTCACATGATCTGTCATTACATATACACACCTTTTTTGAAAGGCCCCAGAGGCTGTAACACCTAAGCAAGAGGCATCACTAACCAAACACCAAGGAACTCTCCAAACAAGTAAGGGACAATGTTGTTGAGAAGCACAAGTCAGGGTTAGGTTATAAAAAAATATCCAAAATCTTTGATGATGCCCAGGAGCACCATCAAATCTATCATAACCAAATGGAAAGAACATGGCACAACAGCAAACCTGCCAAGAGACGGCCGCCCACCAAAACTCACGGACCGGGCAAGGAGGGCATTAATCCGAGAGGCAGCACAGAGACCTAAAGGTAACCCTGGAGGAACTGCAGAGTTCCACAGCAGAGACTGGAGTATCTGTACATGAGACGACCAGGGCCGGTGCAGGGATTTTTGCCGCCCTATGCAAGATCAAAATTGCCGCCCCCCCCCCCCCCCCTTATCAGATGATCTGCCCATATCATGACATCACATATGTTCCACCCCTTTCTCAGCATTTAAATTAAAAGAACTGCTATGTTTCCCTTAGGGTTAATCAAGCTTCTTGTAGCTGTTTCCCTGACAGCCGCTAGAGGTGCTTCCGCGATTCTCACTGTGAAAATTACAGTGGGAAGACGCGGAACATAGTTTTGAATGCGTGCGCATGCGCATTCGCAGCCGAGAGGAGGATCGGGGAAAACGGTTCCCAGTGCCCGCGCTGGAGAAAGGTAAGTGGCCCCACTCCTAAAAACTATATAGTGCCAGGAAAATGAGTTTGTTTTCCTGGCACTATAGTGCTCCTTTACCACCAGTACTGCACAGCGTCTTTTCTCTGCAGGAACAGGCTATAGACACCAGTACCACTACATTAAACTGTAGTGCTTCTGGGACTATAGTGTCCTTTTAATGTGAGGTAAATTAGTTTCCAATGTAGTATTAATAACTAAACAATTAAATAATAAACATATTGCATTGTCTACTTACCACCAGAACAATAAGATGATCTGGTCTCTGGCTGCAGTCTGGCTCTTGGTCTGGCTCTGGGGACTCCCTTGTCACTCTCTTCTCCCCGCCCCCTCCCTTGTCACTCTCTTCTCCCCCCTTCCTCGTCACTCTCATTCCCCCCCACCTCTAGTGTAGCGTGGCCGAGCTCTGTTCGGTCCGCGATACAGGAGCATTCCCTCCTGTCAGTTCCTCTCTTCAGGCTGCGCCTGGGCGATGCACGATCATAGACGCGCCACCCCGGGCAGTACGGCAGCCGCCCGGTGCGGGGGAGAACCCGCCGGCGTACTTTAAAAAAAAACAAAAACTTGCGTCAGAAACGTCCCGGCCGCCACTTAACCAACGCTTTTTTTTTAAAAACCGCACGGCTGCCTAGGTCGCCTTACAGGTGGCGCCGGCCCTGAGGACAACAATAAGCAGTACGCTCCATAGAGTTGGGCTTTATGGCAGAGTGGCCAGAAGAAAGCCATTACTTTCAGCTAAAAACAAAAAGGCACGTTGTGAGTTTGCGAAAAGGCATGTGGGAGACTCCCAAAATGTATGGAGGAAGGTGCTCTGGTCTGATGAGACTAAAATTTAACTATTCGGCCATCAAAGAAAACGCTATGTCTGGCGCAAACCCAAGACATCACATCACCCAAAGAACACCGTCCTCACAGTGAAACATGGTGGTGGCAGCATCATGCTGTGGGGATGTTTTTCAGCAGCCGGGACTGGGAAACTGGTCAGAGTTGAGGGAAAGATGGATGGTGCTAAATACAGGGATATTCTTGAACAAAACCTGTACCACTCTGTGCTTGATTTGAGGCTAGGATGGAGGTTCCCCTTCCAGCAGGACAATGACCCCAAACACACGGCTAAAGCAACACTTGAGTGGTTTAAGGGGAAAGATGTAAATGTGTTGGAATGCCCTAGTCAAAGCTCAGATCTCAATCCAATAGAAAATCTGTGGTCAGACTTAGATTGCTGTTCACAAGCGCAAACCATCCAACTTGAAGGAGCTGGAGCAGTTTTGCAAGGAGGAATAGGCAAAAATCCCAGTGGTAAGATGTGGCAAGCTCATAGAGACTTATCCAAAGCGACTTGGAGCTGTGATTGCAAAAGGCGGCTGTACAAAGTATTGACTTTAAGGAGGTGAATAGTTATGCACATTGACTTTTTCTGTTATTTTGTCTTATTTGTTGTTTGCTTCACAATAAAAAACAAACAAACATCTTCAAAGTTGTCGGCATGTTCTGTAAATTACATGATGCAATCCATGTTAATTCCAGGTTGTGAGGCACCAAAACACGGAAAAAAAAGTCAAGGGGGTGAATACTTTTGCAAGGCACTGTATATTTATCCCATTTGCTTGAGAATTCGATGTCATTTTTAAAAAACATGTTCAACAGCTCCTTGGATCCATGTTGATAAGGCGTCTACCTTCATTTGTGGACCTTACGGGATATGGATCTACATTTGTAGCACTCATCCATAGTTGTGTCAGTTTTTGACCCTGTTGGTAGCAGTAGTCCATGCTTAGAGGGCCTTCTTGTCGTCAAGCCAATGGATGATTATGTCAGGAGTAAAGACCTAGAACTGCTGTATCTCAGAGCTATCATATTAGCCTAGTTCCAGATAAGGCTCATACAGCAAAAATGAAAGGCACTCATAGGGTAAATAAATCACAGCCGGCACCTACTGCACACATTTAGCTAAGGGGTTAACACATTTTAAGCCAGTCTCCCTTAGGAAACCAATAGACCTTAATGTTACATTACTTACTGGAAACGTATTTTTTTCCACAGAGTGGAGGAGACTTATTACAGAGGGATTTGAAAAAGCCTGAAGCTTGGGCAGAAAAATGGCAATTAGAGTTTAACGTGGATAAATGTGGTTATGCACTTAGGCTGAGGGAACACATTGTACAATTATGTATTGCACAGTAAAAACACTGGGTAAAACTGCCAACGACCAAGACTTGTATATTCGTAAACTGAACTTTGTGGATCAGAGACAGGCAGCTGCTGCCAGGGCAGACGCTTGTGGTACAGGCATATTTTTGCCTCTTCACAAATCCCTAGTCAGATGACACAAGGATATTCTCTGAGTGGAAAAAAAAGTGTAATTTTTGCCTCCATGTGGGTACGGATTTGTGCAGCCGTTCTGCATTATTAGGGTAAGTGGACATCATGGAGGGAGGGATTTCCACCTCTACAGGTCAGAGCAGTGATGGCTAACCCCTGGCACTCCAGCTGCGGTGAAACTACGACTCCCAGCATGCTCCATTCATTTCTATGGAGTTCTGAGAACAGCCAAGCAAGGGTGCATCTTGGGAGTCGTAGTTTCACCACGGCTGCAGTGGCGGAGGTTAGCCATCACAGGGCTAGAGCAAAGAGCTGCTGAATGGTCGCCTTGTACAGGGTAAGTATCTGGCTGGCCACATCTCCAACCTGAAACACACTGCCTGCGATGAGAATCCCCTTAGGATATGTTCCCACGTGGGGAGTAGGACACAGATTTTCCATAGCCACATCCATTTGGATATTTCCAAAACCACTCAAGTCATGTGCAGATTCCGGTGCGGACAGTCTCTCAGACAATTTCACGCAAATCCGCAGTGTTTTCTCTACATGGGGACATACCCTTAAGTTGCACTAATACGTGCAACCGCATCACAAGTTGGAAAAAGTTACTGTTCACTGTACCTACCTCACTACAAGATGCAGATACAAAGAAACCAATAAAAATCACTCTGCTGTGACGGAGCATTCATACTATTAGGAAAACGCATGCAAAGAAAAAACCTTATGTGCAAATCAAACATGATACTTTGGATATGTAAAGGGAATGTTGCACTGGATCATAATGATTCATTGGCCGGCGTAAACATGTGTAGGAAGCAAACGGCAAAGAACTGGCTAATTTATCGTGTCTTTTATGCAGACACAGAAATCGTTTGTCAGCAGTACATCCCCCTCGCGTAAATAGGTATCTGACATTGATAATACAAAGGGCATGAGGGGGAGAAAGAAGAGCGATTGTGCCAACTAGAACTTTAATAAAACATATAAAATGACTTTCTCGGTTATCAACAGATGCGTATTACAGTCAATGTATCTGTCCGTGTAAAAGGGCCTTTAACATCATGCAGCTGATGTCAGAATGTACGCTTCTCCGAGATCTCCCACAACCTTCTGTCAGGCCATTTGGTCCTAAATGGCTCCTATCACGGACTATCCAAGACCCTGGACAGAGAAGGCCCAAGGGTTGTGGCAGTCTATTTATTTTATGCACCTATATGGCACTGTTATATTCCACAGCGCTTTAGCATCACGCTGTCCCCAATGGGGCTCACAATTTATGTCCTCTATCGGTAGGTCTTTGGAGTGTGGGAGAAAACCCACGCGGACAACATACAAACTCCATGCAGATGTTGTCCTTGGTCGGATTCGACCCTAGGCCACCAGAGCTGCAAGACACCAGTGCTAACCACTGAGCCACCGTACCCATGTAGTAGTTATCAACATTGTACAATTGCTCATTCCTGGTAATTTTCCCATGTAAAATATGCCAATCACATGATGATCTATTAGCAGGCAGATAAAATTATGGTTTGCCGACAGCACATCATCCTATGTAAACATGGATGTACTGACAGAAAGCAATCTGTCTGGGGACCAGCAGTAGTGATCACTCATCTCCAGAGGGAAGAGGATTGCTACAGGTGAATGCTCCTCTCACCTCCACTCACAATCAGGCAAGTATCAGGAATGTTCAGTTTGTCCCTGGTAATTGCCTGTACATCAGCCCATGTAAAAGGGCTTTGAAATGCACGATGACAGCCACAGCTCAGGACTAGAGCAGGCTACGTTAGAGGCCTACAAGAAGATGCAGATCGGGTATCTAAAACATGGGAGGTGGGTAGAGAAAACATGGAATTGAAGTGAAAGTTTGAAGAATTCTTCATCAGGAGTTTACAGCCCCTAAGAATGACTTCACATTGAAACAAATTATGGCAAACATGAACTATGACTTTACTTTATTAGAGAAAATGTACGATTAACATTTCTAAATAAATATACATAAAATAAATGCAATGTAACAAAATTAATATATTTTTTTTTTGCTCAGCCGATTGCAGAAATGTTGAGGTCCTAAAAACAAATGGATATTTCTATGAGCCAGGCTCAATGTGCGGACTTTGTGCAATTATGTGTTTGTCTATAACACAGATGGAGTGGATCATTGTGATATGGACATGTGCGGAACAAGCGCATAACGGAACCAGCACACGTTACAGGAAAGTGCGTAAGGAAAATAAGAAAGACACAAGAATACAGCAAGTAGCATATGGGTTAAAGTGTCCAACAACAGAACATTGAACACTGCTTGGAGGATGCACAAGATCAACTGAAGATGAGCGGGCCTCTAAAAATATGTATAAGAGCGGGCAAAAAGTGGAGCCGTTCTCCACGTCTACCGCTGTCCAGATACGGTTGGATGGAGTGATCGGAGCGGTTGTAAAATCTCCAACGTCTCTTTGTATTCGTTTCTATACAGGAGGCCCACCGAGTCCTCCACAGCATTATACAGGTGCTAATTAGATGCCTAAACACATGAAGAAACAAAGACCTGGAACACAAATCCACTGAAAATACAATATCAGATATGGTGCAATTTATATGAATAGACCCTGCTATATGTATGTGCGCTTAAGAGTTCACTTCAAAAGGCAATTAAATGGGACATTTCTGGGTTACGCACCCAAAGAATGTCGAGCATGGAGCAACATTATATTCTGCTTTACAATAACTTTCTAATCTATGTCCTTAAAAATATATTTACCGAGATCCTGTCATAAATATTTTCTGGTAACTCACACGTGAATTCCTTCTATAGGTGAAGTGAAGCATAATAGTGAAAGCCTTTCTGTGCCCCGGAACCAACAAAGACATGCAGGAACAGCAGATCTCTAGGAGCGCGACTGATCTCAAAGTTGCGACTGAAATTGCAGAAGATTTAACATTTTTGGTTGCCAAGAACAGGTAGACACTACTCAGACAGTTTTTGGTAGCAAAAACACCCCTACACCGTCCCCTGAATTTAGGCCTTTAGATTTTTGTTAGTATTTTTCATTCGCGTTTGTAAACCCAAAACCAGGAGTGGATCCGAAACATGGAAGACATGCGTATCAGTCCGTTATAGTTTTTCTCTCTGTAGGATTCACTCCTAATTCCGGCTTACTGATGAAAAATACTGACCAAAATACAGCTATGTGAAGGTGGCCTAAGGGGGTCCTTCAATTAGGAAAGGCCATGCCCATATGCACTACAGTATTAAGTCAAACATACACAAACGAGTTGAATGCGAGGAACTCGCAGCATGTCAGTGAGAGGTCCCATTCTGGCCTCCACTCCTCCGATTTATAATGCTGTGTAAGGGCGGACCGCATTTGCGGATCTGCAATACACAGGCACCGTTCCGTGGCCATTTTGCATTTACGGATTGCGGACCCTATAATTTCAATGGGTCTGCAAATCTGGAGATGCGGAACGGAACACTAAGGAAGCACTACGGAGTACTTTCGTAGTGCTTCCGTTCCTCCGGATTGCGAACCCATTCAAGTGAATGGGTCCACATCCGTAATGCGGGGAGCACATGGCCGGAGCCCGCATATGGTGGACCCACTGTTTGTGGGCCGCAATATGCCCATGGCCGGGCAATGTCCGTGTGCATGAAGGCCTAATGCTGTGCAATCCTGTCAGAGGAGAGGAGACCAGACCAGGACCTCTCACTGACACACCCTTTGTTGAGTTCCTCACATTTAACTCGCTTGGGTGTCTGGCCTTAGGGGATATGAACATCTTAGAGGGGAGCAATTTTGGTTTTGTGATCACACAACCAAAACAGCTCTGTGGAGTATGTATTAGGCCTCATTCATACTTCAGTGAATCAAGGACGTTTGCCGTCCGTGTTCTCCGCGAACAGCGTACGTACCCATTGATTTTAATGCATCTCTGATGCAGACCAAACACAGCCCATGAAGTGTATGGGTCCGTGAAAAAAAAACACAGACAACATGGATAGCATCTGTGTTCCTACAGACCATTAGTGGGAGATGCTCTGGAAATTAATTTTCAGCCTAGAAGATGCCGTGCAAAATGGATGACACACGTACCAAACACAAATCCTTCACGGACATCTTCACAGATGGATTTTCCATGGACGTCAAATGGACACGGAAATGTGAACGAGGTCTCATGGTGCATTCTATCTACATGGATTAGAAAGGTTGTCAGACCAGTAAAATATTTTAAAAAAATAAAAAATCCTTGGACACTCCCCAGGTTCCTCATTCTTGATACCTCTCAACACACAGAAAAACTCTGCTCCTCCAATCACTGGCCACAGCAATGATCCACATCAGCTAGCGACTCGCTGAGCAGTCACATCCTGGGTGTTGAGAGGAACCAAGATGTAGAGATTAGCTGGAAATCATCAGCCAAGGAGCAGCAGGGAATCTGAGAGGCAAGGAAAACTTTTTTAGGTCAGCTTTCAAATACATTTTACAGGCCGGACAACCCATTCAAGGCCACGACCTACTGACTGTCTCCACTGACTGGTTATTGCTACAAATTCTACACACGCAAAAGCTCCTTCAGAAATTGAGTGTATCCTGTGACAAATTAAAAATGAACCAAGCCCGTCAATTAAACCCATGTGAGGAAAGTTAGTTGTGAATTCCTTTTAGTCTGTCTGAGGCACATTCAGACATTCAAAGATGAGCTCACCACTCATTCTCAGAAATGCAGGAACTTCTCCTCGACGCTTCCTGTAAAACTGATAGTAGAAGTCATTTGTCAATGAATGATTTAAGGCAGATGATGGAAGCCTGTATAATTCATGTCCTATTACTATGTAGTCTCCAGCGCTACTCATAGCATATGCTTTTATAAAAATTATTTCCTCTCTTAGAAGTGCTTTTGGATGTTAAAGGCACTTGGACAATGTTCCACATTGCTTACAGCATTTTCACCACCAGCAATGGTGGGCCGGAACAGAACAGTCCTTATAAATGTAACAGAAAATGTTTAAATGATAAGAAAACACTTCCCAAGAGAAAAAAAACTCCTGGGAAGCATGCTTGGAAAAATTCAGGAGATGCCTTCCTGATGCATGGCAAATTAAATATTCTCCAATATCCAGTCATCGTTAGAAAGACGAGGTACTGAGAGAGTGAGGTTTCCTTCAGAGTCTTCCCTGGCACCTTTATGGAGGGCACCAGCTTCTTGATAATACTCGTCCTCTTCATCAAAAAATCCATTTTCCATGGCGTACGTGCATTCTGCACTGGAGGCAGCCTGGCAAGCACCTTTATATTCCTGGATGGATTCATAGAGTGAATACAACTGACAGAGGAGAGACATGTCAAGCTGTCTTAGCCCAACCTGAGAAGACACAATGCAGCAGAAAACATGTATTAGATATGGGGCACACACAAAATCTCACTTCTATCACATCACAGAGGTTTTTTTTTTCCTTTTAATATAGTAAAGTTGGCCATGCACAAGATAAATCCAAGGTAGTAGGTAACTGCAAATATATCTTACACATTGGAGATGATTTAGCAAAACTGGTGCAAAGGAGAATCGGCTTAGGTGCCCAGCCCATAGCAAACAGACTCCACCTTTCATTTTTCAGCGTTCCTTTGGAAAATAAAAAGGTGAAATTCAAAGCTGGTTTTCCCTTGCACCAATTTTGATAAATCTCCCTCAATGTGCCAAAAATAGGTCTAAAAACTGGCACAATTTGGCACATCTGGGGTTTCTACCCTTCTTGCCGACAAGAGAGGCTTTACAGGAAAGGGGCAGTGTGTAAGAATGCCATTCTGCACTAAAATTGCACAATTCTGGTGTAAAAATCTGTCTGAAAGTAAGCCACTCAATAGTTGACAGAGTCAGAGAAAAGTGTCTATCCCTGCACCACTGCAATAAATCTGGTGCAGTTCTATCGGCACCCGCACTGCCTATAAATCAGGCACCCGAAATTTACACCATCTATAAGATTAACAAATCTGGGCCACTGTACTGGATTTTAATTGGTAGGTAGTCACTCGTAACCTAAAGTTTATGGTATAATTATTGACCAACAAATGAGAAGAACCTATGAAATCAAAAAGGAGTCCAAGCTCAGATTCCCTACTACAACGCTCCAAAATTGCAGAAATTGTATCATTTATCGGTCTATGCTATCAGCAGCCACCCTTGGGGGGGGGGGGGGGGGGGGGCTTCTGTATCCTGTTTTGTTCAATCCATTTTATAAACCGTATTTAATTAGCTACTAAGCTAAAACAATTCTGTCTGCCTACTGCCACCACCAGTAGCTTTTGAGACTTTTTAAAACTTCTCAGTTGATAAATCACTTTCAAAACTGGAGTGGAGTGGAGGGGAGTGGAGTAAAAATGTCAAATTCTCTCCAAATGAGTGAGCAAATAAGCCCAAAAAGTATAAAAGTCCTATTTTGAAACTTTTTAAAGTTAGAATTCTGCAGTGTAGGGCTTGATAAATTCCCCCTAATGTCTGCAAGAGGGAAAAAGAATCATGGGAACTGTAGTCTTTCACACTGGTAATCACCTACAGTAAGCTCTTGAATCATCAAAACAAAGGTGCTGTACAAGACAATGAAAAATAAAAAATATTTCTGAGCTGGTGGCTTCATAGTTCACAGTACAGAGACTAGAATTTCCAGGTAGCAATATCTAGTAAGACAAACATATTTGGGCAATGAAGTATATACAGTAATAAAACATGTGCAAAATCATACTATTGGATTTTCCCTTAGCCAAAGGATGCTTCAGTATGACCATAAAGTCGATCGCACACATTAAACCCCTCAGATGCTGTGGTGAAGATAGGAGGAGGAGTCGGATGCAGTGTGCGACAGCCTGTCCTTTTAAATGACAAGAGGCTGCTGCATATTAGTTCTAATGGAGAGCCTGACTGTAGCAGAGCTCTATAGGAACATAGGGTATAATTTACTAACCAGAAATACACCTATATTAGGCGTATGTCTGGCACAGATTGCCACGCAAAGGTCCTTTGCTCTGCAATCTGCGACTTTTCCCCGCTCACACCAGGTCTAAAAAAGTAGGCGTGGGCGGTGAAGGGACAGGCCAGCCTCATTTACAGTTTTCTAAGCCTGGTTTAGGCTTAGAAAATGGTCTAAATGTAAGAAAGCTAGGAGGCTGTCTTTACATTTAGAAGCAGTGGTGGATCCGGTGAAGTTATGTAGAGGCCGTCTAAAACGTTGGTCTTAATAAATGACCCCCATAGTGTATTTCTGATAGACTCCAATGCTAATGCATTGGAGTCTACGAGAGAAGCAATCGGATGATTTCTTATTACAGTTCCCTTAACAGTGTTAGGCTACTTTCACACTTGCGCTTGATCGGATCCGTTCTGAACGGATCCGATCATATTAATGCAGACGGAGGCTCCGTTCAGTACGGATCCGTCTGCATTAATAACTTAGAAAAATTTCTAAGTGCGAAAGTAGCCTGAGCGGATCCGTTCAGACTTTCAATGTAAAGTCAATGGGGGACGGATCCGCTTGAAGATTGAGCCATATGGTGTCATCTTCAAGCGGATCCGTTCCCATTGACTTACATTGTAAGTCTGGACGGATCCTCACGCCTCCGCACGGCCAGGCGGACACCCGAACGCTGCAAGCAGCGTTCAGCTGTCCGCCTGGCCGTGCGGAGCGGAGGCTGAACGCCACCAGGATCCGCATCCATTCAGACTGCATCAGGGCTGGACGGAAGCGTTCTGCTCCGCTCGTGAGCCCCTTCAAACGGATCTCACGAGCGGACAGCAGAACGCTAGTGTGAAAGTAGCCTTAAATAGAAGAAGAAAAAAAAAAATGGAAATCCAACCCCCTTTCCCCCAAAATCAAAATACATAAATAAAAAAATAAAAAAAATGATGGGCATTGCTGCGTATAAAAACACCCATACTATTAAAATATAAAAATCTCTCTCTCATACTGCAAACACGCAAAAAAAGGGCAAAAAACGCCTTTTTTTTGTCACCATCTCCCACATAGAAAAAAAAATGTAATCAAAAAGTTATATGCACCCCAAAATGTTATCAATAAAAAGTACAGATTGCCCTACAAAAAAAAAAAAGAGTCCCACACAGCTTCGTACACAAAAATAAAAAAGTTATGGGGGTTAGAATATGGCGATGCAAAACAAAACATATTACCCGTATTTTTCGCCCTATAAGACGCACTTTTTCCCCCCAAAAGTGGGGGGAAAATAGCAGTGCGTCTTATGGGGCGAATGCTGCATTTTGCCCAATTTTTAATGATACGCCGCGCGGCGGGTGTATCAGCTGAGAGCGAGGAGGGGCCGGCATCTGCTTTTATGATGACATTGGGGCCCGTGCAGTGACTGTATTCTACTACACGGGCCCCGCTCACTGTATATATTCGTATCTGTAATTGTAGGCAGGGTGGATAAAAAAAATCAATGATTTAAAAAAATATATTACCATCCAAAGGTTATTCAATCATGAAATAAAGATTAGTTTTTATATTATGTAGAGTAAGGCTGTATATGTTAATTTTTTGGGTAAATAAATTCTATTAATCCATTCACAATGTCATGCTCTTCCGGAGGTTTTTTGTTAGATTATTGGGCAGTTTCTCTGCCTACAAAATATTATCACAGATGCTTGGTTTACTTTTGCAGTTCTCAAAACTGAATTTGACTCAGCAGAGATCACATGCCTCTTCTTCACAGCAAAAATGTTATAACATGAACAGAGTTGAGAAAAAGACCTTAATCCTAACTTCTACAAACCTATGAATACAGAATCAACCTAATCAAACTAATATGAAAAATTGTTATTCTAAAAATCTTCATCTACTTGCATATTATAAGTTATACCAGCAAGAATTAGTCTTTATGTAGAAAACTATGATTTAAATCAAGCCTTACTGACTAGTGATTTAAATCAGTTTCATTTAAATCAAATCCACCCCGATTGTAGGCATTGGTAATGTATACAAATTATGGGCATCAGCGCCTGTATTACGGTACTTACAAGTGCTCGGTAGCAGAGAGGAGGCAGGCCGGGCGCTGGCAGCGTGAGTCACTACGTCACACGCCTGCGCTGCCCACTTTATGAATGAAGCAGGCGGCGTGGGCGCATGACGTAGTGACTCACGCTGCCAGCGCCCGTCCTCCCTCCTCTCTGCTACAGAGCACTTGTAAGTACCGTAATACAGTCGCTGATACCCAGAATTTGTATACATTAACAATGCCTACAATTACAGATACGATTATATACAGTGAGCGGGGCCCGTGTAGTAGAATACAGTCACTGCACGGGCCCCGCTGTCATTATAAAACCAGATGCGACACCCACCCCCTGTATTGGGGGTCACTCACACTACAGGGACACTGTTATGGAGGGGATCTGTGGATGACACATAGCATAAGATGCTATATATATGTCACTCACAGATCCCCCCCATAACCGTCTCACCCACAGACCCCCCCCCATAACAGTGTCACCCACAGACCCCCCCCCATAACAGTGTCACCCACAGACCACCATTGGTTCAAAACCCACCAAAAGCACACCTTTTGGTTCAAAATATTATCTCTTATTTTCTGCCTCAAAAACCTAGGTGCGTCTTATGGTCAGGTGAGTCTTATAGGGCGAAAAATACGGTACTTACCGGTAATTTCCTTTTCATGAATCCTCCATGACAGCATACCATGAGAGATGACCCGCCTCCATCCAGGTAGGGACAGGAAGAATAAATTTGACCCTCCTTCGGCTCCTCCTCAGTGTCTATATATATATATATATATATATATATATATATATATATTTATATTATATACACACACACTTATTTTGGAGGGGGGGGGGCTTGAGGAACCCCATACCGTCATGGAGGATTCATGAAAAAAAAAACCAGTAAGCAATATGGTTTTTCCCTTTCATCCTCCATGACGGAATACCAGGAGATATAACAGATTAATTCTTATTTAGGGAGGGACTATCGCCTGCAAAACCTTTCTACCAAAAAAAAGCTCCCGACTTGCCCTAGTATCCACCTTGTAATGTTTGGTAAACGTATGAGGGCTTGACCATGTTGCTGCCCTACAGATTTGCTCTATGGATGCGTTTGCTTTGTCAGCCCAGGATGTTGAGACAGATCTCGTAGAGTGGGCCGTCAAGAGTCTTTGGCCAGAGGAATCAATACAGTCAAGACTCTCTAAGGCCTCATGCACATGACCGTGCCGTTTTTTGCGGTCCGCAAACCGCGGATCAGAAGGAGCCAGTGTTGCCTTCCGCAATTTGCGGAACGGAATGGGCGCCGGCAATATAAATGCCTATTCTTGTCCGCAAAGCGCGGACAAGAATAGGACATGTTATATTTTTTTAGCGGGGCCGCGGAACGGAGCCACGGATGCGGACAGCACACGGAGTGCTGTCCGCATCTTTTGCGGCCCCATTGAAATGAATGGGTCCGCATCCGAGCCGCCAAGACGGCAGCTCGGATGTGGACCCAAACAATGGTCGTGTGCATGAGGCCTAACTCTGAGTCTTGCTCTGAATCTGAAGACGAGGAATTAGAGCAAACCA
Source organism: Bufo bufo (assembly GCF_905171765.1). Lineage (NCBI taxonomy): Eukaryota > Metazoa > Chordata > Amphibia > Anura > Bufonidae > Bufo > Bufo bufo. Next base: position 481,266,146 of record NC_053392.1, on the reverse strand, counting down.
TTTTAGATTCCTTACGCTTTGAGGTAGTGGGACCAGGGATGGCTATAGGATTTTCAGATAGGGCAGAACACATCTTCTCTCTGATTACATCCCAAGTCTTTAACCATATTGGCAGTACATTTTTTGCAGAGTTCCTTATTACATGTATCTGGTGATATTACTGAACACATCACACACTTCCTATTTGTAGGACTAGATTTAGTTCTCTGAGCACCATCCTTATCACTCTGCATGCACACAGGGAGGGAGGGTGACAGAGATAACAAGGGGGTTAGCATAAGTAAAAATATACAGCATCCCCCCAAGTGGAAATAACTTACAACAGTAGGCCCCAAAGATGTCTCCATCTGGATTGTTCCCAGTTCAGACTAGGGTTGAGCGGTATACCGGTGGCAACGATATACCGCGGTATTAAAGAACAGTGATATGGCGATATCGCTGTTTTCTAATTACCGCAGTATTTTGTGACGTCATAGGAGCGGTCATGTGAGCTGACCGCTTCTAAATCTGCGTCCGCCCGCCCCTGCACACCGCTGAGAAGTACAACACATTACTTCCCTTTCCGCCACTCGCTCCTGGCTCCTTCTTGCTCCGCCTCCCATATTCAAGTCTCCAGACTCCACCCACAATCTGACATGACCGCCCGTGAGTCCGTGACCCACCCGGGCCGGTTCTATTGTATGTGGCGAACTCTGTGTGAGTAGGGTGTCTCTGGAGAGACTTTTCCTGCGGCTGCCTCGCTCGTGTGCTCCGATGACAAAATTAGAAACCTATTCCTTCCCGCTGCGGCCCGTCCCCGGCTCTCCCTCCCCTTGCTCCCATATTCAAATCTCCGCCCACCGACATCTGATGTCAGAATCGGAGCACACGAGGCAGCCGCGGGAAAAGTCTCTCAAGACTCCCTCCGCACAAGAGTTTGCCACTTCGCCCGACTCCTGGACTGCGAGGAGTGTCCAGGCAGAGGAACAGGAGTGAGTGAGAGACCGACCCTAAAAAGCATAGAATAGTGTCATAAATAAAGGTGGTATGTCAGACTGTCTATTTCTTCTGTGGCCCTGTCCTGGTCCTTCCTTTCCTGCCTGCAAGCTGCAGTTAGTGTCAGCACATTGATCTATAATAGCAGGCATTAGGGAATAATGGGTCACATGAGTCCCCCAAACATGAGCAACAAGAAGACATTACTGTGGCCACAAGACTTTATTATAACGTCTCCTTGTGGCGGCCCCCATACAGTACAACGTCTCCTTGTGGCGGCCCCCATACAGTACAACGTCTCCTTGTGGCGGCCCCCATACAGTACAACGTCTCCTTGTGGCGGCCCCCATACAGTATAACGTCTCCTTGTGATTTTTCTCTTTTAAACGGGTATTTATCGCGATATATATCGTTATCGCGATAAATTTCTTAATATTGTTATCGTCTGAACATTTTTGATATAGCCCAACCCTAGTTCAGACATACTGTCCGCCCTCTGAACCTCTGTCCCCTTTAAATTACCTGCAGACCTCAGATTAAAGGGCTATTTCCTGCTTGATCCGCATGCCAAATTAAGCTCTGCCCCCTCTACGTGCGTCACACATGCAGGAAGTTCTTGCTGGAACGCATCCAACTTCCTGTGAAGTCATCGCAAGCGCCGAAAGTATCAAGTTGCGATGAGGAGCGCTCATAAGATTGAAGGAACTCACTGAGTGTCCAATTAGCACATGGACCTCCACGCCTGGCACGCAGAACGCGAGGTAAGGAGCAGGGTCCCCTATTAACAGACTCACCAGCACCTCAGAAACTCAAATAGGGAACGGGTGCTGCCTGCTTCCCTCATGTGGTTAAGGCTCCATTCACACGTCCGCAAAATGTGTCCGCATCCGTTCCGCAATTTTGCGGAACGAGTGCGGACCCATTCATTCTCTATGGGGACGGAAAGGATGCGGACAGCACACAGTGTGCTGTCTGCAGCCGCAATTGCGGAGCGCGGCCCCGATTCTGGGTCCGCAAAAAGATAGAGCATGTCCTATTCTTGTCCGCAGCTTGCGGACAAGAATAGGCATTTCTATGGGGGTGACGGGCTGGTGTGTTGCGGACCCGCAATTTGCGGGTCCGCAACACACCACGGACGTGTGAATGCAGCCTAAGGCATAGAAGAAATAAATCCAGCCGCCTCTGCCTGCCTTCACAGATGCGGACCCATAGCAACTGCCATGAGGAATAACCAATCTCCCACCTGGAGGGGGGGGGGGGGGAAAAGAAGAAAAAAAAAAAAAAGAGAAACCACGATGTAGGCGCCAACCCACTAATGTGTACAGTGTTTACAAATGTGAGGACAGGTGGGGACCGACAATGGTGATATAGATATATATATATATATATATATATATATTATATATAGAACAAAGAAATCGGACTGCACTCCAGTTGTGTCTTCAGTGAAAAAAAGGTTTATTCACCCATAGGTGGCACAAGCGACGTTTCGGCTCGCATATGAGCCTTTCTCAGCTTGAGAAATGAGCCTTTCTCAAGCTGAGAAAGGCTCATATGCGAGCCGAAACGTCGCTTGTGCCACCTATGGGTGAATAAACCTTTTTTTCACTGAAGACACAACTGGAGTGCAGTCCGATTTCTTTGTTCCGTATTAGTGGGTAAGCACTAGTTACCATACTCGGGCAGTGCACCCTTTCTACTTGTTTTTTGGCTTCGTGGTGCTGCTGGTAATTTTTTTCTATATATATAGCTCTCTCAACGATTGTATATAAAAAAAAAAAAAAAGAGATGTGTTACCACCTGAAATCCAGTATTAAAATCGCTATAATAAAAATTGTGAACCAAGGACTCACTTCACCAGGGAGGTGTTTTGTGGGATAAGCTCAAGACACCCACAAAAACGAACCTCCCTCGCCTGGATCGCTCGTAGTGTCTCAGGAAGAACAGCAGTTCCACATTTGGTACTTCTGGTGTAATCCTTTATTGATATCACAGGCTCAACGCGTTTCAGGGTATTATTTCATCCCCCTTTATCAGGAGCAGTCACAATAGTCCTTTTTTACTCTGATATCGCAAAAACGTATGTAGGAGTGCACTCCACATATACAGCCACGACCGGCAGCCTTCTCCTCCCTCACCCTCTCAACATTGTCCTTCCTTCCTCTGGTGCCCTGCTGTTATTCTCTGACCTCCCTGGCTTCTTTCCAGGAAGTTCCCTGACTAACACTCTCTCTTTTTTTCTTGAATTGTCTTCCTCTCCTCACTCCCACCTGGAGGGACAGGCAGACACTGAGGAGGAGCCGGAGGAGGGTCAAACTTATTCTTCCTGTCCCTACCTGGATGGAGGCGGGTCATCTCTCATGGTATGCCGTCATGGAGGATGGAAAAAAAAAAAAAAAAAAAAAACACCAACACCTTTTTGTTTTTATTTCTGTATTAAATTAAAATGAAAGAAAAACTATAAATATGTGGCATTGTTGTAATCTTACTAAACACACAGAATGAAAGGAACGGGTTAGTTTTACCGTCTAGGGAAAGCTGTAAATAAAAATAAAAAAGTTTTATCGGTTTTGTATCATTCCACCCTATTTGGAATTTTTTTTTCCCGCTTCCCACTACATTGTAAGCCATCATAAGGCTATATAAATGGGGGGGGAGGAGAGTTATGGGTTTCTAAAGGCTGGGAGTAAAATAAAATATACCCGGTCTTGAAGAGGTAAAAAAGAAATTCTGTTTATGACATCCACTAATGCTTTATGCAAAGCACCGACAGAAAAAAATAAATAAATCCATATTGATTTTTTGCCCATGGAACGGTTTTACCCTGGTATCCAGACAATTACATCAGTAATTCACATATTGACTTCTGGTTTGGTCTGCAATAAATGCTAAAGAAAAGATACAAGATCTAATCAATTGTGACAGATGACCATTTAGTAATGTCAAAAATATTCGGATGGAGATACATTTTTAATGTCCAATGGTAACTTCTATTGCTTAGCAATGTGCCTTCCAGTTCATGAAACCTATGGACATATACAGCTGTGTTCAGATTTGCATTGTGAACCTCCATTGTGTTTTCTACAAAAAGACTATCCTGACCAGGCACCGTGGGGCAGTTTAAAAGGGAGTTTGGTGCTGACCGACTCCCTCTGTGTTACCACATGAATTCAGACCATTTGAGGGCACTGTGTGCATCATAACATAACCCCTAGAAGTCTTCTGGTTGCTTAGTAACGGCTCAGGTGTGCATTGGGTGACAACAGCAGATCTCCATCAAGCTGCCATTGAGAGATTCTCCAGGCACCTGTCATCCAAGGCTGCACGTTTCCAGTTACATCAGACCCATGGCTGCCAACTGTCCCAAAATTGCCGGGACTCTCCCTGATTTTCAGACAGTCCAGGCAAAATTGCGCTGTCCTGGTCCGAAAATTGTGTGTTTCTGGGCGGGGCTTATATGCCCCAATTTTACCTGTCCCCCAACCTGCTTACACTGCTTTCTCACAAGGACACCGTCACATGACGTCCGGTCACTGAAGAAAAGGCTCATTTCTTGCTTTTTTTTTTTACTTCGGCATAGAGGTAATCAGGGTAAAATGTAATTGGGTAAAGTAGAATCATGAAGAGGGCTAATTAGGGAGTTTGGTGGAGGCGCCATTTCAGTAATATAATAATAAAGTAACTTAAAAAGGGGTCGTCTGAGTGAAACAAAAATTCCTTTAATGGCAGGAAAGGGTTTAGAAATAATAAAACAAGTTATAGGTTCAAACCGCTTTAGCTCCAGCACCGCTGCTCCAATTCTCCTGGCTAGGCTTTGGTTACGTGGCTTCCATGGTGGAGTTCCCATATAATCGTACGTGACCACTGCAAGCGATCACCACCATCAGTGGTCTTGTGCCAATGACTGGCTGCAGCGGTCACGCGTGTTGTATGGGACCTCATCACTGGAAAAAGGAAATTATGCCATGGCTGCAGTGGTGGTGTTCCCATACATCTCACATGATCACTGAGCACTCTCTGCCATCAGCGGTGTCGTGTCATATACTACTGAGGCTAGTGACTGGCTGCAGCGGTCACATGTGGTCTATGGGACCTCAACACTGCAGAAAGGAAATTATTCCATGGCTGCAGTAGCAGGGAGCATCAGAGTGGTGGCGCTGGAGTGGGTTTGAACCAGTAAGTATACCTTCTTTTATTATTTTAACAGCTTCCCAGCCGTTTAGCAAGTTTCACCTTAATTTGGACAACCCCTTTAAAGCCCAATGATGGGAGGGGAATTACCCATAAGTCCCTTGAAAAGAATAAAACCTACAAGTCCCAAAGCCTAATGACCCTTATGTGAAAGGCTCATAAAGCCCTGGCGTTCCAGATGACAGATTCCCATATGTGCACTGCCAGCTGGGTGAGGGGTGTACGGCATGACTGCACTACAGGAAGCCGGGCTTCAAAGTGTTACACTGAGCAGGGTGAGTGAGAATACAGGGACCAGCCACCCCCCTGTGACAGATTAGGGAATTGCACGATTACCACTATTCTAATAAATTCTTTACCAGAAGGGATCCATAACTGGATCCCTTCTGGTAAAGATATTACATGGAAGGGGGAGTTCACATCTCCGTGATTTTTCCATTCTTGTGAGAAGAACAGAAAAAAAAAAATATATAAATTTTACTAAAATATCAATAAACAGATCCTGTGCGTCAGTTATGCACATTTGGCATCTGCTTGAGCCATTTCTGCCTGAGATCTAGTTTTTTTAAAATGGGGAAAATTAAAAAAAATAAAAAATAAAAGTACTGCAGGATCCGTTCTCTCTCTTTATTTTTCTGTTGGATCATAAAAATGAAAAAAAAAAAAATCATGGTGATGCGAGCTCCCCCTAACTATATCAGGCCGCTTTTGCACAGGCGGTGCATTAGTTAGCGATTTCCATGAGTGATTGTGAGCCCAAAAAAAAAAAAAAGCACCAAAACTGAGGAAAAATAACTAACCCCTTAAAGGGTTATCCAATACTATAAACTGCTCCCCAATATGCTAGGGAGGCTCGTCCCCGTCTGCCATTGGCTGCTAACTGCCCCCCGCCACACACACACAATGTTTTCATCCGGCAGTGCGGGGACCAGGAGCGGCGCGGGGAGAGTAGATTCCCTGTGAGGGGCCCGACATATGGAGGAAGGGGGAGGGGGGTTATAGTATTGGATAACCCCTTTGATGACTAGCTAATTATTTTTTTCCATTTTTGTTGCTCCATGTTTATGCAGTTTCACAGTTCAGACAATAACCCGTCTGCAGGTCTTATGTGTTTGGGGTGGCAAATTCCAATTAACAATGTCACCGGTAACCACCCTTAAAACTTAGATAGATATTAAAAGTTAAGTTTTAAGGGTGGTTACCTGTGACATTGTTAGAAGTATAAAATTATTTCATACTTCTAATGTATTAGCATACTCCTGTAAGCCAATACACTATGTTCTGTACAGCACAGGCAGTGGCCCCATCAGCAGGATTACTGAACTAGGTCCCCGGGGCTGACAGCAGAGGGCTTACCCAGCCTCTGATCATGCCGCAGAGACAGACTGAAGCAATCAAAGGGTTAACTGCTGGATTTGGAGCTACCTCTGATAGAGCAAAAAGCTGCTGTTAGTTACAATCGGTTTGTAGAGGACGGGTGCTCACCGAAGTGCTCCTCTCCATCTTAAACAGCCACGACAAAAGACTGAGCGGTCAATAAGAAGGGGTTCTCCGGTAATAACATTTCCTATGTACGGGCAGCCTGCCCCACTAAGCTAAGGATTCACACTTACCTGCGTCCTGCCGTTCCGGTCCTCCGCACTGCCTCGGTGTCTTCATGATCCGGTCCCCGCAGTGGTCAGCATGGTCATGGTCACAGGCTTCAGCGGTGATGTGGCTACAAACAGCACATCCCCGCTGAAGTCAGTTACTGGTTGCAGCTGAGCATGCGACCATGACTATGCTGGGCCACAACATGGAGACACTGAAGGCAGGGCAGAGGACTGGAGCTACAGGGAGCAGGCAAGTATGAAACCTTAGCCCAGTGGGGCAAGTGGCTGGCACTTAGTAAAATCACCTGCCGAGGTGGGCCACCGCTGTGGCATCCGATTTCCTTTCCTGTCCAGGAACTGGAGAGCATCGGGAACCAGAGCAGAGACGGCATGGTAGCAGATCGGTTAGGAGAGTATGATGGTTTTTCATTTTTAACCCATCCTGGTCCTTTTTACAAAAATGTTCCCCACCCATACTAAATAGCAAACAGCTTGCATGCAGGCACGATAGATGGGCAGTTCTGCACATTGTCTCAACACAATACACTAAAAAGCTCAAAAAATTGACAATAGCAGGACATATCCTACTGAATGGTAAAACAATTAGGTCACGTATTCTACGGATATCCCATCGTTTTACTGAAAGTGGCTCACTTGACTCTCACAATGCATCTGTGCAGGAACTCGGGGAGAAAAAGTGCAAATCCTGTCAATGAAATGCACAGGATACAAGTGTGGACCCTTCACCGCCCTGTCACCCACCCATCATAACACTGTGCTGCAGACCTGTGCCACGTGGTCCTGGCAGAGATTTCACAGCGTGACACCAGGATATAAGCAGATTGTTAATCATGCTCTTAATTAACTATTGGGATTTTAATAAGCCTTTGCAATGGATGCGTCATTCTCATCTCCCAATTATCTGGGTGGCACTTGGCTATCTTGAGCCGTTAACGACCTGGCACATATGTTCCTCATAAGAGCCCGTGGATAAAAATAGCAGATCCTGTTTCTCAATCTTCTTACTCTACCTAAGTCTCTGGCACTGGGCTTGACAGCAGTCTGAACAATAGCTCTACCTTCACTTTACTGAAATGATTCATGTGTCTCGTGATCCGTAATACAAGGGACTCGGCCTTATAGGGTTTACTATTCCAGGCTAAGACCTTCATCCCACTAAATTACTTGGTAGACTAGTAACCGCTCAATCTGAGAAGCAAGAGACACAGGTTTATTGAGAGTAGCACAAAGAAACATTCTGTACTTCATGGGATGACACCGATGCAAAAATGCGGAAACGTGGAGATTATAGAGGATTATCCAGGAATTAATATTGATGACCTATATCAGATAGGTGGGAGTCCGCGATGAAGAGGAGCGCCGCAGCCTCTTCCTGGCCCCTGTGACGTCGCCGTACAAGGGTCACATGGCCTAGTTACAGCTCAGCCCCATTCAAGTCAATGAGGTTGAGCTGCAATACTAAGCACTGCCACTATACGACCAGAAACAGCTGATCGGCAGGAGTGCCGGGACTCAGGCCCCCGCCGATGACCTGTGGATAGGTCATCAATATTTCCTGGACAACCCCTTTAGGCCCCCTGAGCCAGAGTAGTAGCCTCAAAGGGCTGCTAATTTTTGGGCAAGCCAAGATTTGCGAAAAAATGTGGAACTTTTTGCCTGCCACGTTCGCCACCATGTGGAAGAAGCAAATTTAAGACTACTAAGGCTCCATTCACACATCCGCAGAATGGGCCCGCATCCGTTCCGCAAATTGTGGAACGGGTGCGGACCCATTCACTCTCTATGGGGTAGGAATGGATGTGGACAGCACACAGTGTGCTGTCCGCATCCGCATTTCCGGAGCGTGCCCCCGATCTTACGGTCCGCGGCTCCGGAAAACAATAGAACATGTCCTATTCTTGTCCACAATACACTACGGACGTGTGAATGGACCCTAACAGTAGTCTTCTGCTGTATGTCACATTGGAAATCTACTCCAGCTCCCAGCTGGTGTAAATTTTGGATTAGGGTGCACAGACCTGCCAGGAGGAGGCAAAGTTATTAAAGGGGCTGTCTCACTTCAGCTAATGGCATTTATAATGTAGATAAAAATTAATACAAGGCACTTACTAATGTATTGTTATTGTCCATATTGCTTCCTTTGCTGGCTGGATTCATTTTTCCATCACAATACACACTGCTCGTTTTCATGGTTATGACCACCCTGCAATCCAGCAGTGGTGGTCGTGCTTGAACACTATAGAAAGCAGTACCCGTCTATGTGAGCTCCCACGATCCTGACTACCCGAGAGGATGGCACTTTTTCCTATAGTGTGCAAGCACGGCCACTGCTGCTGGATTACAGGGTGGTGGTAACCATGGAAATGAGTAGTGTATAATGAATCAAGCCAGCAAAGGATGCAATATGGACACCCATAATACATTAGTAAGTGCCTTGTATTAACTTTGTCTAGATTATAAACTCCATTTGCTGAAGTGAGACAACCCCTTTAGGGGCCATGAGCTTCTTGGGCACATCTCATGCCACCACAAAATACATTAGAAAGGCTAGTCTTGATAAAGTCCTCTCATAGTCTCTGTAGTCCATCTTCCAGACATTTACAATCCAGTGAGGAGTCCCAGTAATCTTAGGGCGAGTTTGTCGACTAGGTAAAATAAAGCTTTCTGACATGAGTTGTGTAAAACTGCAGGAAACCTGCATCATTTTGTGCCAGTTTTGCAAAAATTGAGAGAAAAACATGTTCTGCCTACAACCTGTGAAATTATCTTCAGGCCAAGTTCATGAGCAGCAGATTTGTCGTAGAAATGTCTGCGACTAAAAAAAACCCAGTATGTGCTTGGATTTCAGCTCTTTAGGGCATCGGGCAGCCGCAGAAAGTTCTGCAACAAAACTGCCGCTTGGGAATACGCCCCTGAAGGGTGACCACGCCGAAATCCACAGCAGACCCAGAACTAATTGGGTGGATTTTGCTGCAGATTTCACCCACTGTGTTGCAAAGGTGAAATCCACAGCAGATATCTACAACATAAATTGAAATGCTGCGGGTTTAAAGAGGCTGTCCAGCTTTTACTACCGTAAGTGATGGCCTATCCTCCGACACCCCGCTGATCAGCTGTTTGGGTGTAGCTCCATCCTTACTGTCCCCAAAAGTTTGGATCGACGGTGGAGATGGGACATTCTTGTGGAGATTAGGGTCACTTCAGAGCAGAAATCTAATGAGATCACTAAGCACTTGCACTGAAACCATCTCATACATAATCAAGTGTGTAGGGCATTAACCCTAAATGCTTGGTTATTATCACAGAGGACATGTATCTGCCTGCATGTAGGCAGTAATGGGTTAACTCACCATTTCTTTCCTAAGTAAAGCCAGAGCTGCGTCTAAGTTTGGCGGCTTTGGGTGACCTTGAGAGCCGCCACTTGACCCTCCCCGGCTTAGGTCATCTTGAATGCGAGACTTCTGCGCGTAGACTCTCTCCAGGTCTCGCCAGCCTGACCCTCCACTTGAGTTTAGCAGACCACTAAGGCTCTTTGGCAGAGGAGGCAATCCCTCCATGCAAGGGGTCAACGGAGCAACAGCTGTGTGGGACCCACTCATCACTCTGACGACCGCAGGAACAGAGCCAAATCTTCCTCCTAAAGAATCAGACATTGGAAAAATATTAGATGCATTGAAGGTACATCATGGTCACAAGGTAATATAGATGTGAAAAGAGCAGAAGAAAGCTGTAGTACTGCACAGCCATGTAATAACTGGGAAGATTATAGGGATGGTCGCCACCACTGACACTCAGGATGAATGAGCTTGTGCAGCTGGTCACGATGGGCATCTAGAGATTTAGCATGACTGAGAAGACACAAGCCAGCATTATAGACAGAAACCCAAGGAGAGCTTAATCTACCATGTTAGCGCTAGGGTGAAACTAGCCTAAAATCTTCTAGCAAAGGAACAGTCTGCCGGAGTTTATGGTATCTGGCCAGGCCCATTGACTAGAATGGGACCTGGCTGGGATCTGGCCTGTTTCCGGAATTAGTGCTGGGATTTGGCAGGACAAAAAACAGTGCTTGCAGTGGTCCTTGTCGGGCTGAATGCCGGATTATGGTCAATGGGCTCCAGTGGGGAAAGGTAGTGTCGGGCTATGCTGGAGGCGATAAACTCTGGTAGACTGTTTCTCTGCTGGAGGATTTTAGCGTTAGGGTGAAATTAGACTGATTTTTTTCATAGTTGTTGGGCACAGTCCTTGTGGTGCCTCATTCCAAACAGATCCTTATCTCATGGACAGTACCACTGGCAGCTGCTTCTCTCTCGGGTGGGCTAAAGATCAGACGGCTGGATTTCAGCATGCCCGATCCTTTTTTTTGTCTTGAGTACATAAGCCGCTGCTAGAGGTGTATCACAGCAGGAGCTTACTCTCCTCTACTCAACCTCAACACAAGTGTCAGATCGCTGCTGTCTGACTGACAGGCATCTCGTGGTTGTGCGGTGTCAGGATAGGTCGTCAATATCATATAGGTGGGTGTCCGACTCCCGGACGATTAGCTGCTTGAAGAGGACTATCTTTAATGTTTACCTGCCGAGGTGCAGGGCAACTACACCTGTCCCATTCGCCAGCACGCAGGTACACACTGAAGGGCACAACCAGCTGATCGGTGGGCGTTCTGGGAGTCAGACCCCTGCCTGCCCTGAGGATAGGTCAGAAGTATCCTAACGCTTCACAGCCCCTTTCGCCTAGGGATTGTTTGAGGATAGCTATTTTATGCTCACATGGGGCAGGCACATTGCAGATTTTCCATCTGGATCTAGCAGTGCGTTCCGGTGGCGGCAAATCTTATCCGTCCCAGAACCCGTGGTGCGGACTCTAAATCTGCAGCATGTCAAATTAGGGTGCGAATTATAAGAGCGGATGTCGCCCTTTACAATGCATCGGGTGAAATCCACGGACTTCACTGTCTGTCTGGACGGACCAGAGACGCTTGGTGCTGGATCACTCCCAACGTTGTACCTCCAGAGGACATTGCTGTAGACTATATATCTCGTGGTCACGCTCACGCACAGACAGCACGGTACAACGTATGCATTCCAGGAAGGCAGACGGGTGCCATATGCTGTTTAGGCTCCTTGCTTCATGAAGTATGTTGTTCTTGGAGGTAGCTCAATTTCCTAATAATAGCTGTGTCTTTGGGCAGCGTTAACGGAGCAAGAGTCTGCCCCCCTCCCTATTCCACATACATGTTATTACAGGGGGAGAGGGAGATAAGCAGCCGCCGCCAGACACCAAATCTAAACTGCTTCTCATTTCCCCTCTGTAGGGGGTAACGGCCGTCATCTACCAGTCTCTGGCCCTCCGTCCCTGTGTAAAATGACATGCAGCACATTTCTGAAGGGCTCAGCTGACCACTGACGTCATCACCAATGTCACCGACGGCTCAGAGCCCTGAGTGCAATAAAAATACATTATTGCTCTGCTGGATTTGTTTTAGACTGGCAGCTCAGGAGGGGGTGTCCTTTCTGCTGCAGCGGAAGGATGGAACAGGGCACGTGCTTCCATCTCAGTAAGCAGGACAGAAAAATTTGAAAAAGAGCAAACAGCAGGTGGCGCTATACAGATGGATATCAGTGAATACATGTTTCATTGCATGCAATTACAAAAGTAGACCCCTTTAAGAGGCCCGTCACAAAGGTCAGCATCACTACAGCTCCCAAGGTGGATGATCAGCCATGTTCCTCCCAGTGTCGGACTGGGGTTCCTTGGGCCCACCAGCGGAAATTATTCTCCGGCCTGACCCCTGTATCACTAATAAAGTCTAACAGGGTTTGGATAAAAGAAATAGACCGTGGATCAGCAACGTTTAGCACTCTAGCTGCTGTGAAACTACAACTCCCAGCATGCACACTTCTGTGAACGTAGGATTCTGAGAGTTGTAGTTTCTGTTGCCGATTCCTGTTCCTAGTAACAAGTAATTGGCCCCAAATGGATTTCTTTGTCCTAGACCTTTAGGGGCCACCATGATATCAGAGCATGGGACCACCGGAGGATGCTGCGGTAGGTCAGTCCGACCCCCATTGCACCTCACATCAGGCTGGATTTGTGCCATCTCCTGCCCCGCCCTGCAGGCTGTATACATAATAACCCTACTGCTGGTCCTTCCACTGACAGGGATTTCCATGCAGCTCAATAGGTGCATTCAAGGAGAAGCGGCGCCTTCTGTTCCCCGGATACTCCACAGCATGAATAATAGATGCAGCGTCTGTCTGAGCTCGCTGCCGTCCTCCTGCCTGTGACATCCCGGCGTACTGAAGAATCCTTCCCAATGTACGGGCATGAATAGCAACTCCCCAAAAAAACGGAGATCCAGACAAGAGGCAAGCGTACTGCGCCTTTAAGGACGCTGCTCGTTTTACGGAATCAGAGTCACGCAAGGTTAATATAAGAGCAGTAACCTCCAGGGTGGGGATAAGGGAACGTCTGGGGAATATCACTAGTTTTAAGGACACATCCAGGAGAGCCATGGGCGCCGCCGTCAGATTAATTATTACCGGAAGGGTCATTCTTAATGGGCACATTGCTATAAAGGGCGCGACCTCATCGCTGGTGGGTACTATACCAGAGCGGGCAGCACCAACATGAAGAACGTGTCAGTGATTACTGCCGCCTCATACTGTGAAGCCCCCAGAATCTATTACATGGGACCCTCTGGATTTAAAAACGGCGCCCCCTACATTTTAGTCCTGAAATGACCCCCAATAGTCCCGCTAGCTCATCTATTTGGGAATCTGGCGCCATCCATAGCGATGCCCGCCTAGTCAGATGCGGTGAGGTTTCACGTATGGCGACATCATGTGATGTCATCAGGTAAAATATAAAGTTTTTTTTTTTTCCTTTTGTTTATACAACCCCTTTAATTTTCTGTAAAGACTACCACCCCCAACATTTCCCAGGTCTGTCCGCCGCCCCAGTGATCCTGGTACTATTCCCATACAATTAGTATTAGTGGCTGTCCCTATGGGTCACCTCCATCTATGGTCAGCAGCGGTCTGTGGAGCTGCTGCCAGTCCCAGCAGTGGGACCCGGAGGACTGGGCTGCCCCACACAATGGGCGGCGGGCGGGCGGCACCTAGCACTCACAGCTCCTCTCGGACACGGCGGCGGCGTCAGGTCCTCGGGCTGTCCGCTGTCATCCCCTGCCCCGGGCTCGTCTCCTCACCGTCCCCCCGTCCGGTGTGTGGAGGACAGAGCTGCTGCTGATGTGTGAGGTGGGGGAGGGCGGCGGTGTGTCTCCTCAGCTGTGGTGGGAGGGGGTTTAGCTGTTGGTGCAGGGAGGAGGAGGGGAGGGAACACCCAGCGGCAGCCTGCCAGGCCCCGGTCTACACAGCGCAGCCCCCATACACTTACCATGAGGCTGGGGGGACTAGCGGCGGCACCTCAGGAGTAGGAACCTAGCCACGCCCCTCGTGTATGGACCACGCCCACAGCACATGCCTATCATCTCTATGTGTATCTATAGTGCCATAGTCATCGCATAGTACTTCAATACAGTGCCCACATAATGCCAGTGACCAAGCTTTAATACCAGAAGTGTAACTAGTAGCTCTGGGGTCTAATGAGAAATCATTAATAGGACCCCCCCCACCTATCATACTTTATTTACTACTGGTCCTCATACCCTTAGGGGTCTCCTCTGTAGTAACACCCCAGTGGTCTCCTCCCTGAAGGGTTACTGTTCACACTGTTCCCGGCCTATAAGGGCTCTGAACACAACGTGGATGCCAATGAACCTCTCCTCCAGGAGCCTCGCCCGCTCCATTTACCGCCATCCTCCTGCTTGATGGAGGACCATAGCTCCGAAACATTGGTACCTTCATAATATGCTCCTCTGGCATCAAAGACTGTAACGCTGTACCATTCAGGGTACCAACAGGGGCGTAGCTATAGGGGGTGCAGAGGTAGCAGTCGCTACCGGGCCCAGGAGCCTGAGGGGGCCCAAAGACCCTTGTGCCACATAAGACACTGGCATTATAGAAAGTGCAAAATGGTCAATTTACACCTCTGGCTGGAGGGAAGGGGTTAGGTTAAGAATTTGGCATGAGGGGGTGCCCTTTCAATGTTTGCCTCAGGCAGCAGGAAGGCTACGTGCTCCCCTGCCCCCTTCCAACAAGCACTGAGGGACGGGGGCCCTTGCACCAGGGCCCATGAGCTTTTAGCTACGCCCCTGTGTACCAATATGTATGCCCTCCCTTAGCAGTTGGAATCAGCACAGAGCATCAAAGAGAACATTCACGCTGTGGTTTACGCCGCTGGAATTTTGGCGTGGACTCTGTTCCAGCAGAGGCCACATGTTGTCTGCCTCCTATTGTTTCCAGTGGCAGGCAGCGATGCAGTCCAACTATGACGGCAACGAGAAGGCCCACGTCCCCTCCTGATGTGGTGGGCTGACAGATACCATACGAGGCTGCGGCAAGTGTCTGCTCGAGGTTTAACGGCAAACAGATTGGCGGCATCTAAAGTGAACAACCCTGGCAGAAACCATAGCCGTTTCTGCCGCAGCATATGGGGCGGATTCTGACAGCGGCAGAATCTGCCATGTGAGCATACCCAGAAGGTGACTATCCCTCTCTGTGGACATTAAGATGCCTCATGTAACAGCATGCTATGCTTTTTTCTTATATCGTGCTGTCACCTTCTACATCGAGAGACCTCTTACCATAATGATGTCTAATCTGACAGTACAATGATTTATAATGCTGTGTAATCCTGGCAGAGGAGCAGAGGTCACAACGGGAACTCACACTGCCACACGCAGCAAGTTTCTCACATTGAACTGGCTCATCTGTGTTTGGCCTTAGTTTGCAATATCCCTGTGCTGTAATGTCACAGAGAAGGGTATGCATGTAGTGTGACATCGCTGTGTGCAGTATCCCTGTGCTGTAATGTCACAGAGAAGGGTATGCATGTAGTGTGACATCACTGTGTACAGTATCCCTGTGCTGTAATGTCACAGAGAAGGGTATGCATGTAGTGTGACATCGCTGTGTGCAGTATCCCTGTGCTGTAATGTCACAGAGAAGGGTATGCATGTAGTGTGACATCACTGTGTACAGTATCCCTGTGCTGTAATGTCACAGAGAAGGGTATGCATGTAGTGTGACATCACTGTGTGCAGTATCCCTGTGCTGTAATGTCACAGAGAAGGTTATGCATGTAGTGTGACATCGCTGTGTGCAGTATCCCTGTGCTGTAATGTCACAGAGAAGGGTATGCATGTGGTGTGACATCACTGTGTGCAGTATCCCTGTGCTGTAATGTCACAGAGAAGGTTATGCATGTAGTGTGACATCGCTGTGTGCAGTATCCGTGTGCTGTAATGTCACAGAGAAGGTTATGCATGTAGTGTGACATCACTGTGTGCAGTATCCCTGTGGTGTAATGTCACAGAGAATGGTATGCATGTAGTGTGACATCGTGTTAGAATATACCATCGGATCTGTGTTTTCACGATCTCAGTGATATCGTAAAAACTCAAATCCGATGGTATATTCTAACCCCCAGGCGTTCCCATGGTGACAGGGACGCTTGCCAATGCCTGGGGGTTAGAATATACAGGGCCATGCCGCTCACAGGAGAACATTTATAAACTAATCATTAACTTTAACTTTAACCATTGCTGATCTCTTTACTGGATATCTTACTCTGTCTTGACTCTTAGCTCTGGTAACAGCAGGCAGTGCGGGCGGCGCTCACTCACTGACGTCACGCGCCTGCGCCGCCTAGTGTGAGGAGCAGGCGCGTGACGTCAGTGAGTGAGCGCCGCCCCCCGCACTGCCTGCTGTTACCAGAGCTAAGAGTCAAGACAGAGTAAGATATCCAATAAAGAGATTAGCAATGATTAAAGTTAAAGTTAATGATTCGTTTATAAATGTTCTCCTGTGAGCGTCGGGGAGGGGGATCTGTTGATGGCACTATTTAGGGGATGGGGATCTGTGGATGGCACTATTTAAGGAGGGGGATCTGTGGATGGCACTGTTTAGGGGAGGGGGATCTGTTGATGGCACTATTTAGGGGAGGGGGATCTGTTGATGGCACTGTTTAGGGAAGGGCGATCTGTGGATGGCACTATTTAAGGAGGGGGATCTGTGGATGGCACTGTTTAGGGGAGGGGGATCTGTGGATGGCACTATTTAGGGGAGGGGGATCTGTGGATGGCACTGTATAGGGGAGGGGGATCTGTGGATGGCACTGTTTAGAGGAGGGGGATCTGTGGATGGCACTATTTAGGGGAGGGGGATCTGTGGATGACACTGTTTAGGGGGGAGATCTGTGGATGACACTATTTAGGGGAGGGGGATCTGTGGATGGCACTATTTAGGGAAGGGGGATCTGTGGATGGCACTATTTAGGGGGGAGATCTGTGGATGGCACTGTTTAAGGAGGGGGATCTGTGGATGGCACTGTTTAGGGGAGGGGGATCTGTGGATGGCACTATTTAGGGAAGGTGGATCTGTGGATGGCACTATTTAGGGGGGAGATCTGTGGATGGCACTGTTTAAGGAGGGGGATCTGTGGATGGCACTGTTTAGGGGAGGGGGATCTGTGGATGGCACTGTTTCGGGGAGGGGGATCTGTGGATGGCACTGTTTCGGGGAGGGGGATCTGTGGATGGCACTGTTTAGGGGAGGGGGATCCGTGGATGGCACTGTTTAGGGGAGGGGGATCTGTGGATGGCACATAGGAAGGGGTGGGGTTTAGAGAGAAAGGGGTTTGGCCTTGACAGGAAGGGGTGGGGTTTAGAGAGAAAGGGGTTTGGCCTTAACAGGAAGGGGTGGGTCAAATTTATATTAGGGGGGTGCCCGAGTTTAGTCTCGCCTAGGGCAGCACAAAACCAAGATACACCACTGGGTACGGCTGGACTCCTGTATCCCGGCTCACATGCAACAAATTGAGTGTGGTTAATAGGAGTAACTGAGGAATGATGGGATTCCACACAGATAATAGGGTCCAACTTGTCTTTACTTGGTGTCATGATATGTAGATTTGATCCATACAAGTTACAGCTTTAGTCTAGAGTCCCAGCAGGTTTTGGCAATATGTGGCAGGAATTTATATGCATTCTGCATCTGATCATACGCCTATTAGAATCTGGCAGGTGTCTATCCTCTGCTCTGTCTTGAGTCTGCTTAGTTTGGGTCTGACTAGCTGAAGAGGTACTTATCTTCTCTTTATCTTTGGATCTTTACTTACAGGACTGCTCGCAGGGTATGATGGTGGCTTCCTGGAGATCTGATAGTTCTGTGAAGGGCTGCTTTCTTTGTCCACCAGCTGAGGTAAGGGACTCAGGCTGGGAAGGTTGATCTTGGGCCTCAGCAGAGGCTTGGATCCTTGGTTGGGGTCCCTGTTTCTGGGAGCTCCTACTAACACAGCCTACCCCAGCAGGGGGGTGGCTCACACACACCTAGAACTTCCTTCTCCTCATAAAGCATGGCATGGGATATCCCACTTCTGCTCATGTAGGGGAGACTAGACTGGAATGGACTGTTCCAGGCTAGAAGCTAACTCTGACCTGCTGCATACTGCTGCCACCTGCTGGTGTACATTAAGAACTACAGCAAATATATATAACAGGCATAAAAATATACATTTTGGCAAATACACAGTTACATTACACAAGATGATAAAACACATTTACATTTAACATTATGAAGCAGGGGAACAGAAGTTTGGTGACATACTTCAGGATGTAACATACCCCGTTACTTTAAGTGAAGCCGTCCTCGGCGCAAGATAGGCGGGTGAGGAGTAAGCTCTGGGTACCCAATAAATACAAAGTGCTGCATGAATTACATATAAAGACATTACATAGACAAAACATTTAACGGTTTCCTCGAGGTTCCTGCCCGCTAGAGTAAGGTGTCCAACACACAGTTTCCTTCTCTTGGTATAACCAGTGAACCTATAACTGCACAAAGCAAACATCACTGACTGACTTCGTATGTTCTGGCCCTGAACATCAAAGAAAGCATGGGGGTGTCTTTACTCCGTAATCCCACCATTATGTAATGCAAAGCCCGCAAATAGAAGGGTGGCTTTATCCTGTATTCCCTTCCCTGCATCATAGCCTGAAGAAATTTGGCTTATAGCACGATCACTATGATGTCTATGAGGAAGCTAGAATATATGGCTCTAAGGCTTGAGGCGCCTTACCTTAGGCAAACGCTCAGAAGGGGAGGCATGTATTGTCTCCGTGTCTTCTGGCAAGTCACAGGAGGAGGGTCTTTAATCCCGTGCGCTCCTGGAAATGAGACACCTCC
Source organism: Bufo bufo (assembly GCF_905171765.1). Lineage (NCBI taxonomy): Eukaryota > Metazoa > Chordata > Amphibia > Anura > Bufonidae > Bufo > Bufo bufo. The sequence continues at coordinate 481,247,062 of NC_053392.1, read as the reverse complement.
GGATGGGAACAATCCGGAACATAAAACAAGCAGGAAGGAGCAGCCTAGGGCTTCTAACGATTCCCGAAGCAGCAGGGGGACCTGTGAAGTAATTAGACCTGTCAGGACTTACCACTTGGTCCTACCCTGGGTACCTATGGGTGTATATCACCGGGTGTAGGCCATTAGTATTCAATGTCCCTGTGAAGACAGTCCTTATAAAGGGGGAGAGGACAAGAGCTGTGAAAAGGCACAATTTAAGTAAATTGCGACATTTTGGTTAAGTGCAATGGTTAAGTGCAATCATTGTAAACAGTGCATAAATTCACATTGCGGCATCTAGAATGATAATACACACAATGGGCAGGATACTTTAACGTTACATAACTGTAAACAGGTACATTGGTGCAAAATTATCAAAGTAGGAAATCACAAAGAGCTCAGGTATCACGTTTGAGTCTTTTCTTTGGCACAAAGAGCTCAGGTATCACGTTTGAGTCTTTTCTTTGGGTGCAAGCTTTTATGTTGCTGTAAAACATATTATATAAAATAGTGCACATTTTATAAGTGCAAGGATAGGCTCAACAATAACTTGAGTCCGTATTCCTGGAAGTGCTTGAAGTTGTAGAATCCTCTGGAAACTGATAAAAGTTCTTTGTAATCCACAGGGCAAAAGTTAATTGTAATCCAAAGGGTTAAAATGTTAATAGCAGCAACAGGCTATCAAGTAACCTGAGAAAGGGGATAAAACTTTCAACTGGGACGTAAGGGGTTAAGTGCTGATGGGGGGAGTCCTAACTGACATGACCATCTGGATGAGGACAAACAATGGCAACCTGTAACAAAAGGGTTAAAACACACAACATGCCAACAGGTCCTCACCCGTCAGGTAGCAGTCCACGGAGTGGCTCCCAAAACAATGTCACTTGTTGATTCTTTGCCGTGGGGACACCTTATAGGTAGGTGTCCAGCTCCTCATGGCTGCTGGAGCTGCTAAAATGCATTAGAGGTTACTCTAGCCTCTGCTGGTAGCTCAGGGTAGTGTTGGTAGTGGTGCGCCACTGCCCTCTACCTGTTGCTGTAGGGGTTGGCTGTGCAGACAGCCTGGAAAATGCTGCTGTGTCTTGCTGCAGACCGGAATCCACAGCCGGTGCAGGAATTGGCAGAACCTCTGGCTGCATTGGTGCAGGGAGAGCTGAAGCAGCTTGCTGGGGCTGCTTCCAGGGCAGCATGTAGGGAGGCATGAAACATGGCTGGACCTTGGGATTGAAGGTCAAGACACTATTATTGATCTGTCCCACTCTCAAGGTTGGTGGTGGTGACAGGTCTGGGATGAGAGGCGCAGGTGCAGGCTGTGACCTCTCTTTAAATTGTAGGCGACCATCCGGAGCTTCTTGCAGACATCTGGTCCTGCCCGCAGAGCCTGGATCCTCCTGCCAGGTCTCTGGGGTAATGGCAGGAGAAAGTGGCTTCTGTAGCAAGGTGACTCCAGAGGCAAAGAGTCCTTGCATGGACCGCATCGGGGTGTACTCTATTTGGTCTCCAGAGTACAGGTTATGCCGGGCCTGGGGCAAGTAGTGTCGCTTGACAGACCTCCGTCCCACAAACAGCTCTGTGCCGGAGTGGCTATCTTGGACAAATCCGACACCACGTTCCACAGAGAACCACAGGACGGTTCCGGTTCTTCTGGTGAGCTTGGGGTCTCCGGCCTGGGGGTTATCTATTACTTGTTTCACCCATTCCTCAACCGCGGATTTATATTCCCATGCGGTCTGGGCAAAGGCCGTGATTTCATGGGGAACCTCCGGGTTAAGGCTGCGGAGCTGGGCTGCGGAGCTGGGCGTAGCTGGGCGGCGGAGTGGAATCTCCAGCCGACTCCGCCGCATCAGTTGGCGGTAGTGGCGTGGTAGGCCTAAGATTGATGGCCGGTGCTGGGGTTTCGGGACGTGACAGATGGATGGACACGGACCGGGCCGGGGCCTCAGGGAGCGCAGCAGCTCCTACCTGAAGTTGCGGCCGGTTCCGGTGTCCTCTGGATGCCATCTGGAGAGGCCATCTTCATCTGTGTTGCAGACGAGTTGCTGACTGGAGTGGCGACGTCAGCGACGTCCTCCGCGGGAGCAGGCACGACGTCGACCTCCATCTTCATGGGTGCGTCGCCTTCCGCTGGAGCACTTGACAGAGCAGAGGGATCCACAGCCTCCGGGAACTTGATCAGATCTGAGTTCTTGGCAGCAGGAGCCGGGACTTCAGCAGCGGTCTCCTCCGGAATGCTGGGCAAGGTGAGCGATGCTACGGCCTTGGCCAAGGAGGAATCCACAGCCTCCAGCATGGTAGCAAATACTGAGGGTCCACCTTTCTTCAATATTTGGGAGACACGGATCTCCGGTGGGTGCTCCTCATAGACGGCTTCACCACAAATCGCCATCTGGTTCCATTTAGGCTGGGGAAACGCCATCTTGGCCTCTTCCTCCTTCTGACAAATAGCAAGTTCTGAGGGTGCAGCCCAGGGGGTGGAGACTTTATCACTTCGGTCCACAATAGAAAGTTCATGGTGGGCAGTGTCGATTTTTCCCGCTCCTGAAGGGGCGTATTCGACATCTTCGCGCCTTTCTTGAGGGGGTGTCGCTAGATTTTCCCGCTTCTGGGGGACGTAGACAGCATTTTCGCGCTCCTGAGAGGGCGTTCTTTGGTTCCTTTGTCTTTGGGCATGAAGATGAGGCGCCATTTTAAACGAATATGGCGAATTCCACAATATCGAATCAACACTTGGTATGCAATAGCGCACATGCATCGCTTTCTTGGCACAGCAATACAAGTAAGAAAGTCACTTTTCTAGCGATTTTTGTACAATCTTCAGCCCGCTAATACTGTAGAACATGCGGTTTTAAGTCCGTTTTTTTTTGCGCACAATGGGATGCAGTTCTGTTGTTAGAGATGGACACACAATTCAATCCGATCCTGTTCGTGACGCCACTTGATGCAATGAGAAGGACACTGGGTCAGTGGGAATGCTATGCAGTGGGTCAGTTTATATATGTATAAGTTCGTGACGCCAGTTGCAGCTTGCGCAGGTACTGTAGCAGGGCCCTTTAAGATGTAATAAGCTCACGTACCAGGTGAGGAATGCCAGAGGGGGATATTGTCTCTGTATAGCAGATATGGTAGTGTCAACGGTGTCTCCTACCTGTGGTACGGCTGGACTCCTGTATCCCGGCTCACATGCAACAAATTGAGTGTGGTTAATAGGAGTAACAGGAATGATGGAAATCCACACAGATAATAGGGTCCAACTTGTCTTTACTTGGTGTTATGATATGCAGCTTTGATCCATACAAGTATACAGCAATAGTCTAGAGTCCCAGCAGGTATTGGCAACATGTGGCAGGAATTTATAAGTATTCTGCATCTGATCATATGCCTAGATCTTTGGATCTTTACTTACAGGACTGCTCGCAGGGTATGATGGTGGCTTCCTGGAGATCTGATAGTTCTGTGAAGGGCTGCTTTCTTTGTCCAACAGCTGAGGTAAGGGACTCAGGCTGGGAAGGTTGATCTTGGGCCTCAACAGAGGCTTGGATCCTTGGTTGGGGTCCCTCTTTCTGGGAGCTCCTACTAACACAGCCTACCCCAGCAGGGGGGTGGCTCACACACACCTAGAACTTCCTTCTCCTCATAAAGCATGGCATGGGATATCCCACTTCTGCTCATGTAGGGGAGACTATACTGGAATGGACTGTTCCAGACTAGAAGCTAACTCTGACCTGCTGCATACTGCTGCCACCTGCTGGTGTACATTAAGAACTACAGCAAATATATATAACAGGCATAAAAATATACATTTTGGCAAATACACAGTTACATTACACAAGATGATAAAACACATTTACATTTAACATTATAAAGCAGGGGAACAGTAGTTTGGTGACATACTTCAGGATGTTACACATGTAGTGTGACATCGCTGTTTGCAGTATCCCTGTGCTGTAATGTCACAGGGAAGGTTATGCATGTAGTGTGACATCGCTGTGTGCAGTATCCCTGTGCTGTAATGTCACAGAGAAGGTTATGCATGTAGTGTGACATCACTGTGTGCAGTATCCCTGTGCTGTAATGTCACAGAGAAGGTTATTCATGTAGTGTGACATCGCTGTGTGCAGTATTCCTGTGCTGTAATGTCACAGAGAAGGGTATGCATGTAGTGTGACATCGCTGTGTGCAGTATCCCTGTGCTGTAATGTCACAGAGAAAGGTATGCATGTAGTGTGACATCACTGTGTGCAGTATCCCTGTGCTGTAATGTCACAGAGAACGTTATGCATGTAGTGTGACATCACTGTGTGCAGTATCCCTGTGCTGTAATGTCACAGAGAAGGGTATGCGTGTAGTGTGACATCGCTGTGTGCAGTATCCCTGTGCTGTAATGTCACATAGAAGGTTATGCGTGTAGTGTGACATCGCTGTGTGCAGTATCCCTGTGCTGTAATGTCACATAGAAGGTTATGCGTGTAGTGTGACATCGCTGTGTGCAGTATCCCTGTGTTGTAATGTCACATAGAAGGTTATGCGTGTAGTGTGACATCACTGTGTGCAGTATCCCTGTGCTGTAATGTCACAGAGAAGGTTATGCGTGTAATGTGACATCGCTGTGTGCAGTGTCCCTGTGCTGTAATGTCACAGAGAAGGTTATGCGTGTAATGTTACATCTCTGTGTGCAGTATCCCTGTGCTGTAATGTCACAGAGAAGGTTATGCTTGTAATGTGACATCGCTGTGTGCAGTATCCCTGTGCTGTAATGTCACAGAGAAGGTTATGCGTGTAATGTTACATCTCTGTGTGCAGTATCCCTGTGCTGTAATGTCACAGAGAAGGGTATGCATGTAATGTGACATCACTGTTTGCAGTATCCCTGTGCTGTAATGTCACAGGGAAGGTTATGCATGTAGTGTGACATCACTGTGTGCAGTATCCCTGTGCTGTAATGTCACAGAGAAGGGTATGCATGTGGTGTGACATCACTGTGTGCACTATTTCTGTGCTGTAATGTCACAGAGAAGGGTATGCATGTAGTGTGACATCACTGTGTGCAGTATCCCTGTGCTGTAATGTCACAGAGAAGGTTATGCATGTAGTGTGACATCACTGTGTGCACTATTCCTGTGCTGTAATGTCACAGAGAAGGTTATGCATGTAGTGTGACATCACTGTGTGCACTATTTCTGTGCTGTAATGTCACAGAGAAGGGTATGCATGTAGTGTGACATCACTGTGTGCAGTATCCCTGTGCTGTAATGTCACAGAGAAGGTTATTCATGTAGTGTGACATCACTGTGTGCAGTAAACCTGTGCTTTAATATCACAGAGAATGGTATGCATGTAGTTTGACATCACTGTGTGCAGTATCCCTGTGCTGTAATGTCACAGAGAAGGGTATGCATGTGGTGTGACATCACTGTGTACAGTATCCCTGTGCTGTAATGTCACAGAGAAGGTTATCCATGTAGTGTGACATCACTGTGTGCAGTATCCCTGTGCTGTAATGTCACAGAGAAGGGTATGCATGTGGTGTGACATCACTGTGTGCACTATTCCTGTGCTGTAATGTCACAGAGAAGGGTATGCATGTAGTGTGACATCACTGTGTGCAGTATCCCTGTGCTGTAATGTCACAGAGAAGGGTATGCATGTAGTGTGACATTGCTGTGTGCATTATTCCTGTGCTGTAATGTCAAAGAGAAGTGTATGCATGTAGTGTGACATCGCTGTGTGCAGTATCCTTGTGCTGTAATGTCGCAGCAAAGGTTATCCATGTAGTGTGACATCACTGTGTGCAATATCCCTGTGCTGTAATGTCACAGAGTAGGTTATACATGTAGTGTGACATCTCAGTGCCCACTATTCCTATATTGTGACATCATTATGCTTATTGACCATGAAAATAAATATTCTCAGTTCCGTGACATCACTATGTACACTGTGACATGACTGTGTGCATTACAACTGCATAAGTAAGACAGACAAAAAAAAAAAATCACATTCTTTTTTTATGTTCTGAACTTGCTACTGCAGGTGGACATGTTGGAGTGTGGCCCCATTACACGTTTTGCTATGGCGCCCCATGGATACTTGTTACGACATGGCTGTTATATAATACCCAAACAAAGCTGACATATGGTGCTAAAAATACTGGGCGACAGTTGTCAAGTAATAATGCCATACAGTGCAGGCATAATACATAGTGCATATACCGTACTGCCATACCCTTTTCAGATAGCACTGTCATAGAGTTCCAGCATCCTACATCAACAATACCTCCAGGGGCGTAACTACCATAGCGGCAGACCATGCGACTACTATGGGGCCCAGGGCAAGAGGGGCCCAGTTGGGATCATCTCCTCTTCTACTGAAGGTGAAGTCTTGGTCAGGACTCTACCCTCTAACACTGGGTTTAGACCTGACCGTATTTGATATGCGCGTTTAACGCGCGTTTTTGTCGCGCGTTTTTGTACGCGTTTTTGTCCATAGTCAACGCGCGTATTACACACGTTTGTGTGATTGACTGCAGTGTCCTATGGCCGCAAACATGCGACAAAACGCCCCAAAGAAGCTCAAGAACTTGTTTATGCGTCGGGCGTTTTTCAGCGCGTTCGAACGCGCTGTAAAACGCGAAAATGTGAACCAGTCCCATAGGGAAGCATTGGTTTGCATCGGTTATGCGTTTTACAGCGCGTTCGAACGCGCTGTAAAACGCGCAAGTGTGAACTTAGGGTAAAGGAACAACTTTTAGCAAACGAGGCAGTGGAAAAAACGGCCCAAGGGTCATTGAAAAGGATTTAGGCAGAAACCTTTCTGTCCTGTGTGGGAAATCTGGTTTGATCCTTGCCATGGGGCCCTTACTTCTCTATGTATGCCACTGAATACCGCCATACAATGCTCAAATAATACTGTAATACAGTGCTAAAATATTACTGTATGAACTTCCTTGGAAGTCATTTTAGTAGCTTTTGTTTTCCTGTCATGGCTTTTCGGTAGAATGTTTGTGACATTTTCTCACCCATAGTCTCTGACATTGGTTTTGTATTGATGATTCTCTTTTGGTTCCATAGATATAATGATTATTATTAATGATTACTCGTTTATGGCCATATTGTGTGAATAAATGGTACACCCAGTGCCAGCGAAGCTATTGTCCTTACTAGACGACGTGTCTATATGTCGTATCACTGATGTGGGTCTCCTGCTGAGTGGTCCCATGCCGCTTTTTGGTGGATTATAATTTAATTCTGGCAAAGTATTGTCCGGTTGGCACAACCTAATCTTATCTTATCGTGTGTCATTACGGTATATCAGTAATTACATTTAGCTAGCATTATCTAGCATTTGGCAAATAATAATTATTATGGTAATCCTAATTGACCAAAAACAGGAAAGGTTTAGGGTCCATTCACACGTCCATTAGGGTTTTACGTATCCGCAAATTGTGGATCCGCAAAACACGGACACCGGCAATGTGCGATCCGCAATTTGCGGACCGCACATCGCTGACACTCTGATAGAAAATGCCTTTTCTGGTCCGCAATTGCAGACAAGAATAGGATATGTTCTATTTTTTTCAGGAACCGAATTGTGGATCCCGAAAATACGGATCCCAGAAATGCGGATGCGGAGCCCGGAAATGCGGATGCGGAGCCCGGAAATGCGGATCCGCATCCTTTCCAGCCCCATTGAAAGTGAATGGGTCCACACCCGTTCCGCAAATTGCGGAACAGATGCGGACCCAAATTACGGACGTGTAAATGGACCCTAAATAATATTAGTGGTAGTCTCAACACCTTAAGGACCCTGTCATTTTAAGCAAATCTGACGTGTCACTTTATGTGGTGATAACTTTAAAACTACTTATCCAAGCCATTCTGAAATTGTTTTCTCGTCACATATTGTACTTCATGACAGTGGTAAAACTGAGTCAAAAAATTTCATTTTTATTTATAAAAAAATACCAAATTTACAAAAAATTGTGAAAAAATAGAAAATTTCCAAATTTCAATTTCTCTACTTTTATAATAGATAGTAATAACTCCAAAAATAGTTATTACTTTCAGTGATGGCCAGTTCGCAGTGTTCGCCAGCGAACACATGCGAGCTGCCATCTTAACTCACAAGTCCGGCGATGCACAGGTAAGTCCTTACCTGTGCCTGTGCGCGAGCCGGTCTGAAACTAATGCGGTCACCGGGAGCAGGCAGTTCCGAGAACAGCCGCCGGGGGCCTTCCTCTGGCTGTTCTTGGAACTGCCTGCTCCCGATGACCGCATTTGTTTCAGACCGGCTCCCGGCACAGGTACAGGTAAGGGCTTACCTGTGCATCGCCGGACTTGTGAGTTAAGATGGCAGCTCGCATGTGTTCGCTGGCTATCACTGATTACTTTACATTCCCCATATGTCTACTTCATGTTTGGATCATTTTGTGAATGGCATTTTATTTCTTGGGGACGTTAGGCTTAGAAGTTTAGAAGCAAATCTTGAAATTTTTCAGTAAATTTCCAAAACCTACTTTTTAAGGACCAGTTCAGGTCTGAAGTCACTTTGTGAGGCTTACATAATAGAAACCACCCAATATGACCCCATTTTAGAAACTACGCCCCTCAAGGTACTCAAAATGTATTTTACAAACTTTGTTAACCCTTTAGGTGTTCCTCAAGAATTAATGGAAAATGGAGATGAAATTTCAGAATTTCACTTTTTTGGCAGATTTTCCATTTTAATAAAAAATTTTCCACTAACAAAGCAAGGGTTAACAGCCAAACAAAACTCAATATTTATTGCCCTGATTCTGTAGTTTACAGAAACACCCCATATGTGGTCGTAAACTGCTGTACAGGCAGACAGAATTGCGCAGAAGAAAAGGAACGCTATGTTTCACTGGTATCATTTTAAGCTTCCATGTCACATTTGAAGACCCCCTGATGCACCCCTAGAGTAAAACTCCAAAAAAATTACCCCATTTTTGGAAACTACGGGATAAGGTGGCAGTTTTGTTGGTACTATTTTAGGGTACATATGATTTTTGGTTGCTCTATATTACACTTTTTGTGAGGCACGGTAACAAAAATATCTGTTTTGGCACCGTTTTTATTTTTTGCTATTTACAATGTTCATCTGACAGGTTAAATCATGTGCTATTTTTATAGAGCAGGTTGTTACGGACGCAACAATACCAAATATGATTTTACATAATAAAGCATTTTTGAAAAAAATATTTTTTTTGTGTCTCTATATTCTGAAAGCCATAGTTTTTTAAATTTTTTGGGCAAATGTCTTACGTAGGGTCAAATTTTTTTTGGTATAAGATGACGTTTTGATTGGTACTATTTTAGGGTGTGTATGACTTTTTGTGATCGCTTGATATTACCCTTTTTGTAATGTAAGGTGGCTTTTTTTTTACACACTTTTTTATTTTTTATTTTTTTATGGTGTTCACCTGAGGGTTAGTTCATGTGATATTTTTATACAGCAGATTCTTACGGACGTGACGATACCTAATATGTATACTTTTCTTATTTATTTATGTTTTACACAATCACAGCATTTTTGAATTAAATAAAAAGTGTCAGTGTCTCCATATTCTGAGAGCTTTTTTTTATTTACTGGGCGACTGTCTTAAGCAGGGTCTTATTTTTTGAGGGATGAGATGACAGTTTGATTGGTACTATTTTGGGGTGCGTATGACTTTTTGATCGCTTAGTATTACACTTTTTGTTATGTCAGGTGACCAAAAAATTGCTTTCTTTGACACCGTTTTTCTTTTGTTTTTTTTTACGGTGTTCATCTGAGAGGTTAGGTCATGTGATATTTTTATAGATGCGGTCGTTACGAACGTGCCAATACCTAATATGCATTATTTATTTTATTTATTTAAGTTTTACACAATAATATCATTTTTGAAACAAAAAAGAAAATCATGTTTTAGTGTCTCCATAGTCTGAGAGCCATAGTTTTTTTTATTTTTTTGGGCGATTGTCTTAGGTAGGGTATGATTTTTGCGGGATGAGATGATGGTTTGATTGGCACTATTTTGGGGTGCATATGACTTTTTGATTGCTTGCTATTACACTTTTTGTGATGTAAGGTGACAAAAAAAAATTTGTAAGGCTTTTTTTACTCTGTTTTTATTTTTTTACGGTGTTCACCTGAGAGGTTAGGTCATGTGGTATTTTTATAGAGCAGGTTGTTACGGACGCGGCAATACCTAATATGTCTACTTTTTTATTTATTTTTTACATTTAACAGAATAAAAGCATTTAAAAAAAAATAAAAAATCATGCTTTAGTGTCTCCATAGTCTGAGCTATAGTTTAGGTGAACGCATTGCACCCGCACTGAATCCTGACCCATTCATTTCTATGGGGCTGTGCACATGAGTGGTGATTTTCACGCATCACTTGTGCGTTGCGTGAAAATTGCAGCATGCTCCTCTTTGTGCGTTTTTCACGTAACGCAGGCCCCATAGAAATGAATGGGGTTGCGTGAAAATCGCAAGCATCCGCAAGCAAGTGCGGATGCGGTGCGATTTTCACGCGATCCATCATTATGGTGATGGATTCTTGTGACTGACCATGTGATGAGCGTAGTGACGTCATCAAAGGTCCTTTTCCTCACAGATGAGAGATGCCGGCTGTGCGAACAAGTGGATTAAGGTGAGTAAAATTATTATTATTTTTTTTAACCCCTCCAGCCCTATTTTACTATGCATTCTGTATTCAGAATGCTATTTTTTTCCCTTATAACCATGTTATAAGGGAAAATATTACAATCTACACAACCTTGAACCCAAACCTGAACTTCTGTGAAGAAGTTCGGGTCTGGGTACCACAGTCAGTTTATTATCACGCGCGTGCAAAACGCATTGCGGGTTTGCCGCAATGCACCGGGACGAATCCGGACCTAATCCGGAACCGCTCATCTGCAAGGGGCTTAAGGGACGGTGAGGAAGGTCAGAATTAGGGATCGACCAATTATCGGTTTTACGTTCAGGACGTTCAGGACCGTTATCGGTATCGGCATCTATTTTGCCGATATACCGATAACGTATGGGGAACACAGATCGCGCTGCTGTCGGCGCTCTCCGTGTTCCCTCAGCAGCACAGGGGAGAAGGAAGCAGTGTCACCCTCCCCCTGTGCTGCTGCTGCCGCTGCCGCCAATGAGAGGAGAGAGGACAAAAGAAGGGGAGGGGCTGTGGCCACCGCTCCACCAATGAAGATAAGTCTTTCATTAATTCATATACAGGAGGCGGGAGCTGGCTGCAGAATCACATAGCCGGTAGAGATAGGAAGTTCGGATCTTTTTCATGAATCGGATCTTCGGTTTACTTCCTGAGCCGGCAGAAGCAAGTGAACTGAAGATCAATGCACATGCTCAGCTCATCGAATCTTCGGTTCACTTGCTGAGTCGGCTCTCAAGTGAACCGAGGGTCAGGAGGGACTCGCTCCTGGCAAACACAGTGAATGCAGTGGAGCAGACTGTGATGTAGTGGCTATAGTTATTGTCTGAGAGTTTATTAGTTAAAAGAATCGTGTCACCGAGTCCCTACCAGACTTCCTGCTCTGCTACATGCACCCTGTACACACACAGCTCCGCTACATGCTATACTAATGCCCCTCCCCCCCCCCCGGACGAACTTGTCGGGAGACAGGAAGCCGCAGAGCAGGAAGCCTGGCAGGGACTCGGTGACACAGTGTCTGACTCATAACTAATAAACTCTCAGACGATTCTCTGAGTCCCTGCACGACTCCCCCTGTGCTGTGAGTCAGTGCTGGCTGCCTCTGATTGGTTGGAGGCAGGGGCGGGGCTAGCTTCCACCATAGGCTCCTATTACACTGCCTGCTATGCTAATCTGACTGAGACGTTTCACTCGGATCGGCTCAGTCAGAAGAATCGACTCTTCCGGTTCAGTGAACTGAATGGATTCAAAAGAACGATTCGTTCATGATCCGGACATCACTAATAGCCGGCTCCCGACCTCTATGAGCGGTAGCTGCGATCTGCGGTAGTTAACCCCTTAGGTGCCGCGGATCGCAGCTACCGCTCATAGAGGTCGGGAGCCGGCTATGTGATTCTGCAGCCAGCTCCCGCCTCCTGTATATGAATTAATGAGAGATTTCTCTTCATTGGTGGCGCAGTGCGCCCCCCCAAGCCCCCCAGTATTAATCATTGGTGGTGCAGTGCGCCCCCCACCCCCATCCCAGTATTAAAAACGTTGGTGGCGCAGTGCGCCCCCCCACCCAAGTCCCCCCCAGTATTAATCATTGGTGGCAGTGGCCACAGGGTCCCCTCTCCCCTCCTCCTCCGATCGGAGCCCCAGCAGTGTAAGCCTGGGGCTCCGATCGGTTACCATGGCAGCCAGGACGCTACTGAAGCCCTGGCTGCCATGTTCAGCTCCATGCTGCTGTGTGCACAGAGCAGCAGGGACAGTGTGAGCTCCTATTCACCCTGATAGAGCTCTATCAGGGTGAATAGGACAAGGGCTCTAGTCCCTAAGGGGGCTAAAAGTTAGTAAAAAAAAAAAATTATATATTAAGTATAAATGAAAAAGAAAGATTTACAAAAAAAAATTAAAATACACGTTAACAATAAACATTAATTTTCAGCAGATTTGTGTAGGAATTTATTTTTTTATCAAAAATGAAAATTCCCAGAATATCGGTATAAATTATCGGCTATCGGCCTGAAAGTTCACAAATTATCGGTATCGGCCCTAAAAAATCTATATCAGTCGATTTCTAGTCAGAATCACCCTGGCATCAGATGTGATCTCCTAATGGAGGCCACTCTAGGCTGTTATCAGTTTGCAGAGGTTTGTGTGCTGTTCTCATGTGTAACAAGAGGGCGTTTCATTTCTTGCTGAATGACCAGTTTGCAAAATATTCTCTGCAGGGAATTGCCTGCAGCTGCCGCCTGCCTGCAACATCCTGAAAAACAGAGGAGCCTTCTGTAGAGCAAACAAACATGCCGGGTATTTATCACATGCTTGCATTCCAGGCATAGTAATTAGTCTATTTTACCTATTAATGCTTCTTTACATGTAGCAATTATTATGTAGATATGTGTATTATTACCCTGTATCATTAATAAAAACGTATTGTTCATACCAAATTATTGCTGTCATGCAAGTGGCCATCCCCTGAACCCATCCGTATAGAACTGCATTGTACAACCATCAAAGTGTTCCTAATACTGTGGTTGTTATAAATGACATAATATAATGTGGTCTCAAAAAGCAGGAAATACTCAACACCATATGCAGTTGTGCATTTATAACTGGGGGAGAAAATCCTGCACATGTGGTCCGTTGCTAATGGCGATCCCCAGAAAGAAATGCGTACAATGGAGGATGCCCGCAGCGGACCACAAGTGCCACATAGACATCCTACACCAGATAGCAAAATGTGTGGATGTAATTGACTATATCGAATAAGTATTTAGAAGAATAGGTGCACTATTGTAGTGGATGCAATCAACACAATCTGACTAAACCCTCACACTGATGTTAAAATGAGACTTTAGCCAATATATCTTTATATGAAGGACATACCGGAGCCCGCGCACCACGTCAAGGTATCTCAGGTGGCACGGGACCTAACGCTAACCTACCTGTGCCATATGGGCAGTACCAGGGGCCAGTGGGCGAATTACAGAAGCGTAAGGTCCAACTCACAGCAAACAGCTCCCAGTTGCCTCCAGTGTGAAACCACACATGCAATGGGAGGAGGGAGGAGGCTGTGAGTCCCACCGAGAGCTGACTGATTTGATGCAGGCCTGGTTACGACCACCCTGCAATCCATCAGGCCTGGTTACGACCACCCTGCAATCCATCAGCAGTAGACATGCTTACACACTATAGGAGAAAGTGCTGGCCTCTCTGGTGGCCAAGACCATGGGAGCTCACATAGGCTGGTGCTTTTTTCTATAGTGTGCAAGCACGGCCACCGCTGATGGATTGCAGGGTGGTTGTAACCATGGAAACGAACAGTGTATAACGTGATGGAAAAATGAATCTAGCCAGCAAAGGAGGCAATATGGACAATCACAATACATTAGTAAGTTGTATTAACTTTCTCTACATGATAAATGCCATTTGCTGAAGTGACACCACCCCTTTAAGGGCTCAAGAACCTACTAGGAGTATTTACGGTATAGTATGGAGCTGTATTACTGAGCTGTATAACCTCCTTTCCGAGGGTGGATTTTGAGGGGTGAGAGTAACGGAGGCAATCCAAACTGTTTTTTCATTCAAAAGATAATGCATCTTCCTCATTCCCAGGTTCCTCATTTCTAGGTTCCTCTTCTTGGTGTTGCCAGCTTCTGTACAGCAGCGCCTGGAGACAAAGAGGAACTTAGGAGCTAGGAGCATAACTTAGTGGAGGCGATGGGTCTGAGCTATGATTTTATTTTTATTTTTGCTGTAGTCTGGAGTCTGAATTACTGAACCAGCCCCCCCCCCCCCCCTTCCAGAGGAGTTTTACTAGAGCTACTGATCTATTCAATGTCTTTGGGGCTAGGGGACCCCCTATATGACATCCGTATGCCCTGAAATGCATTAGTGACCATCATCATGGGATTGTGACATCAAAGTGTTCCCAGGACATCTGTTACCTTCAAGAGGCTGTCAAGGACAGAGTGACAAGCGTTACCATGCCAACGTCAAGATGAGGCTGACATCTCAGTGGTTATCTTGACAATGATGGCATCCTAATGATTGTCAAAACGACTTTATGACATCACAACCTTTAATTTTGCAACGATAAACATCATCATAGAAGCAGTGACATCATAATAATTCCCATGACAACTGCAACAATCTAATGGTTGTCAAAGACACAGTGACCTCATAATGGTTGCCAACAATGATGGTAACATTTTGGTTATCATGACAACCAACCAAGTCTTATGGCTGGCAAGACAATGATGACATCATAACAGTTAACTGAGTAAAAGTGAACATCATTGAAGTACCAGTGACATCATAATAGTTCCCATGACAACCATAATATTCTAAGGAGGAAACTATCATGAGGTGAATTTTTTAAGTCAGTTGTTCTTGAGTTTGCGTTGCCCCAATTTTGTGTCGAATTGATCAAATGTCGCACATTGTTTGATAAATGTCGTGCAGCTGTGAACACTTTCATCTAGAAATGTTACTCCGGTTTTTGTATGTTATCTCCAAAGTGGAGTAAGATTGCTCCTTTTTTGCCGTTTTCTAAATCCACATCTCCCAACTCACATCACCAACCAACCACTAGACCAGCAACTTCTCAGTGCAGAACTGCAGCCATATCTCCTCAGCTGGTGCCAGAGAAGAATTGCACTAAAGCCTACTGCTACTGTATATATTTTCAAGTTTCACATTGCATTTAATAAAAATGACTTTGTTATGTTCAACTCTGGCCTCATTGTTCAGTGCTAGAACTTTCACTGCAATGGACCCCAGGGAGCAACCGCCTGAGGTAGGACACCGTGATACTACAACACTACATCAGGGCCACTACCACTCCAATCCTCTGCATCGGCTCCCACGGGACATCGCTCTGTATGGGTCACTTATATGGGGTATTACCATCTCAGACAATGGGGTCATATCGCTAGGAGATGCCCCCATTGTCTGATAGGTGCTGGTCCCACCGCTGGGACCCGCACCTACACCGAGAAGGAAGCCCTGAAAGTGGTGAAGGGCGCACTACGCATGTAGAAATGTACTGGAGCGTTGGCCGCGCAAGCGAGGTGCGCTCCCATTCACTACTATGGGAGTCCTCCAGCCACCACCTTCCCCGCTCCGTTCTCGATATAGGTGCGGGACCCAGAGGTGGGACCTGCACCTATCAGACAATGGAGACATATCCTACCGATATGGCCTCATTGTCTCAGATGGAAATACCCCTTTAAGGCACCTCATACTGTGTGGGACACTTAAAGGGGTATCACTGTATGGGGGCACTTAAGAGACACAAAGCACAGTCACTATACAATGTACAGTGCTGTGCTTGGTATGCTGGGAGGAGGCTGCTGCACTCACAAGAGAGACAGTAGTCAGTGACAGTAGCCAGTGTCGGACCCCCACTGATCATATATTGATGATCTATCCTAAGGATAGCGAAGGAGGATCGGCACTCACTTTCTTGATGATATGAAGAGACGTTTATTCAAGGCCTAATAGCATCATCAGTGACTAGTTTCGGCTCAAGCCTGAGCCTTTTTCAAACTAGACTGATGATGCTATTATGCCTTGAATAAACGTCAAGAAAGTGAGTGCCGGCCCTTCATCGCTATATACTAGTGGGACGCTTTCCCTGGACATGTGCACCACGTGCAAACCGCAGTGCCGACCCCTCTTCTTCAAGAACTATCCTAAGGATAGGTCATATCAATATTATTTTCCTGGAAAACCCTTTTGAGGGGGTATCACTCTCTATAGGGGCTCTTAAGGGGGCCTTATACTATATGGGGCCACTTATGGTGGCTTCATACTTTGTGGCACATGGGAACATTCTACTGTGAGGAGGGCCAGCTATTCTGTGGCAGGCTCCTAGGGGCAGAATGCTTCGTGGGGTGTAATAAGCTGGCATCATACTTTGTGGGGAGGCACTAAAGGAGCATCATACTATGTCGGAGGAACTAAAGGTGCATTATACTGTATTGGGGCCTTAAGGGGGATAGCTGAAAGGCTCTCTGCTTCACCATTGCACATAACTGTCTTTGTGTCCTTGGGACGCAGAGACAGTTGAAAGGGGAACATTCCTCAGGACTGCTGCCGAAATCCAGGACTGTTCCTCCGGATCCAGGACTTTTGTGAGGTATGCATGGAATTTGTATGCTATGACTACCTATGGTCTAGACTAGATGAAAGAAAGTTTCACCATAGACCTAGTTGGGGCTTATTTGCTATAAGTACAGTGAGACCATGGAACTCGATGCCACAGGATGCTGTGAGTTAGTCCATAGAATCAAAGGGTCTGGATGTTTTATCAGAAGACATAACAATATGGGTATCTGTGTTAGACTGCTGAGAACCAGAAATGTATTCAGAGTGGCATTTTTGGAGTTAGAAAGGAATTTTGCCAACTATCTTAGGGGGTTGTTTTGCCTTCTGGATCAACTCTGTAAAACACCTTAAATCTTCAGAATTGCACAGCGGTCTTATTTTTTATTTTAGTGTGTCTTACGACACAATATTTCATCCATCTCATACTTCTGCAGAAAGTCTTGAAGGTTTCTTACAGTGCGGACGCAGTTACCGACTTTCTCAAGTTTCTGGAACATTTCAGTTTTTCATGTTTATTATTACCATGCACTTTCATGTGAGTGAAACCAGAAGGTGCACGACCAAGGCAATGTGTATAATTTGTATTCAGGCCTGTTAATGAATGTTTTAGAAGGATTCGCTGCGGTAAGTTATGCAGCATACAAGAATGGTGCACACATGTCCACTCTTAAAGACAACCCTATTTCTGTTTGCGGTGGCATTTTTCTTTCTGCATTTGCAAAGAGTTGATCACACATAAGATACATAATACATAAGGTACATCATTTTCTTGAATAGATACTCCCACATATACATTAGATGTATCAATGAGACATACATGATGTCTGTCTATGCGTCAGGGAACAGAGAGGAAGGAAAGAGGGTGCACTCTGACTCCACCCTCAACCCCTGTCCCTGCCTACTTACACTACCCGCCCTAGGCGACGGGGCGTAACTGGGCGACGGTCCCTTACTTACCTAAGTGCACAGAGGAAAGATACGGAAGGTCAACAAGCCAAGGGTCAGAACCAGAAGAAGCGGGAGTACAAATGGAGCGGGCAAATGTAAAGTCAACAGTCAGAGCCGAGGTCAATCCAGGAGAGCAATACGTACAAAGGATGAGACGAAGTCAAGGTCAAAGAACGAGCCGAGGTCACAAGGTCAGGAGGTCAATCAGAACAAGCAGCCGCAGACTAGAACCAAGGAACAAGGAAGCACCAATGGACCAGTATCACAGATCCTCGCTCCCGAAGCTAAGCAGCAGGTCTGCGGCTGATGGGAGACCGAGTGCGCCTTCGGCGCCCCGTTACACTATGGCACAGACAATGCACCCAACGACTCTGCATCATGCACTCTATGCTTGGTACAGAAGACTATAGGGCTGGGGTTACACATTGTGACGTTGCATCCAATTGTTATCAATAGGGTCAAGATGCGACATGTGACGTAAAAATAAAAAAACTAACATTGTTGGATTTTTGTTTGCGAGTTGCACACTACTTTACCATCATAGACCACAATACAAATCGTGTGCGACTTGGCTGCAACTTTTCCGAAATATGGCTTGTGTTTTTATAGTCAAGTTGCAGAAAGAATATTTCATAAACCTGCATAGAAAAGGAAACTTCTGGTCTACATAGTAAATGGGCCGGTTAGTGTGCAGATCTCCTGACCAAAGGGGGACCCGAATGGAGGTTGCATTAAAGAGAGGATGCCTTGGGTGATACTATACTAAAGTATACATGGTGCCTTGTACTAAAGTGTCGCTTTAATGGGTGGCATTTATTAAGACTGTCATATGAAATGTCAGTTATAAAAATAAGTGCACTGCAGAAAGATGCACCAAATGTATTAAGAGGTGCTGGTATTATCTTCTAACAGCCTGTACCCCAGATATGCAAATCTACAGCAGCTGGGAGCTGGCATAGATTGGCACCATAATTTATGCAAGTGTCTAATGTAATTTATAATAATACCGGGCCACGCCCCTTTAACACCCACACACTTTTTAGAGGATGGACAAGCACATTACTATACACTTTGAAAATGTGACATGCTTAGGGTGGCCACTTGCTAAACCCTAAACACTGGAAACCACACTACAACCCCTAAGTCATGCCCACATTTCCTCTAAGCCATGCCCCTCTCGCAGTAATGGTGCCCGGCAAGAAATAAAAAAAACAGAGGGGGATCTGCATCCGGGCCTGGAGAGAAGTACTCAGTCAGTTAGTTTGTAGCTAAAAGGAGGACATCTCTGTGTCTGTCCATGCGTTTGCACCGAACTGAGGACAGGGCCAGGAAAGCCTAAAGCCACCCGTCTGGCCACCCTAGCCATGCTATGTAAATAAATGTCATCATTTTTCACTGGATAATTTTTCACCACAAAATAAATGGCAAATATGCTTTATTTTTTATGCTCTATAAACATGTAATGGTGCAGACAATTTTGGCTTTAAAGTAGTTGTCTCACTTCAGCAAGTGGCATTTATTATGTAGAGAAAGTTAATACAAGGCACTTACTAATGTATTGTGATCGTCCATATTGCTTCCTTTGCTGGCTGGATATATACACTGCCTGTCCAATAAAAAAGTCGCCACCTGGATTTAACTAAGCAAATAGTTATGAGCCTCCTATTGGATAATTAACAAGTTACTTAACCCCAACTGGTGCAATGAGTTGCTTCTCATTTCCTAAACAACCATGTTGAAAGACACATGTCGTGGTCGTGGAAAAGATGTTAGTCTGTTTGGGAAGGGTCAAATCATCGGCATGCATCAAGCAGAGAAAACATCTAAGGAGATTGCAGAAACTACTAAAATTGGGTTAAGAACTGTCCATTATTAAAAACTGGAAGGATAGTGGGGACCCATCGTATTCGAGGAAGAAATTTGGCGGGAAAAAAATCCTGAATGATCGTGATTGGCGATCACTTAAACGTTTGGTGAAATCAAATCGAAGAAAAACAACAGTAGAACTCAGGGCTATGTTTAATAGTGAAAGTAAGAGCATTTCCACACGCCCAAGCGAAGGGAACTCAAGGGATTGGGACTGAACAGCTGTGTAGCCATAAGAAAATCACTAATCAGTGAGACAAACCAGAAAAAAGGCTTCAATTTGCTAGGGAGCATAAAGATTGGACTCTGGAGCAATGTAAGAAGGTCATGTGGTCTGATGAGTCCAGATTTACCCTGTTCCAGAGTGATGGGCGCATCAGGGTAAGAAGAGAGGCAGATGAAGTGATGCACCCATCATGCCTAGTGCCTACTGTAGAAGCCTGTGGGGGCAGTGCTATGATCTGGGGTTGTTGCAGTTGGTCAGGTCTAGGTTCAGCAACAGTTTGTGCTCCGAGAATGAGGTCAGCTGACTACCTGAACATACTGAATGACCAGGTTATTCCATCAATGGATTTTTTCTTCCCTGATGGCACGGGCATATTCCAAGATGACAATGCCAGGATTCATCGGTCTCAAATTGTGAAAGACTGGTTCAGGGAGCATGAGACATCATTTTCACACATGGATTGGCCACCACAGAGTCCAGACCTTAATCCCATTGAGAATCTTTGGGATGTGCTGGAGAAGGCTTTGTGCAGCGGTCAGACTCTACCATCATTAATGCAAGATCTTGGTGAAAAATTAATGCAACACTGGATGGAAATAAATCTTGTGACATTTCAGAAGCTTATCGAAACAATGCCACAGCGAATCAAAGCGAGCCGTAATCAAAGCTAAAGGCGGGCCAACTAAATATTAGAGTGTGTGACCTTTTTTATTTTGGTGGCAACTTGTTTTTTGGACAGGCAGTGTATTTCTATCACATTATACACTGCTCGTTTCAATGGTTACGACCACCTTGCAATCCAGCAGTGGTGGCCGTGTTGCACACTACACCAGAGAGTGCTGTTCTTTCTTGTGGCTGGGACCGTGGGAGCGCACATAGGCTAGTGGTTTTTCCTGTAGTTTGACGACCACTTCTGCTGGATTGCAGGCATCCAGTTACTGCGGTAACCATCGGGACATTTCCACCGCAGCGCCGCGGCCCGATGGAAGAGAGAGCGTTTGTTAGTCGTTACCGACCTTTGCATGTAAGGGGTTAAACAGTAGGGATTGGAGCCAGCACTGATCTCAGATATTGCAGCAGAGTGTCAGCTGTATGTTACAGCTGATACTAGCTGCTGATACAGGGAGTGCAGAATTATTAGGCAAGTTGTATTTTTGAGGATTAATTTTATTATTGAACAACAACCATGTTCTCAATGAACCCAAAAAACTCATTAATATCAAAGCTGAATATTTTTGGAAGTAGATTTTAGTTTGTTTTTAGTTTTAGCTATTTTAGGGGGATATCTGTGTGTGCAGGTGACTATTACTGTGCATAATTATTAGGCAACTTAACAAAAAACAAATATATACCCATTTCAATTATTTATTTTTACCAGTGAAACCAATATAACATCTCAACATTCACAAATATACATTTCTGACATTCAAAAACAAAACAAAAACAAATCAGTGACCAATATAGCCACCTTTCTTTGCAAGGACACTCAAAAGCCTGCCATCCATGGATTCTGTCAGTGTTTTGATCTGTTCACCATCAACATTGCGTGCAGCAGCAACCACAGCCTCCCAGACACTGTTCAGAGAGGTGTACTGTTTTCCCTCCTTGTAAATCTCACATTTGATGATGGACCACAGGTTCTCAATGGGGTTCAGATCAGGTGAACAAGGAGGCCATGTCATTAGATTTTCTTCTTTTATACCCTTTCTTGCCAGCCACGCTGTGGAGTACTTGGACGCGTGTGATGGAGCATTGTCCTGCATGAAAATCATGTTTTTCTTGAAGGATGCAGACTTCTTCGTGTACCACTGCTTGAAGAAGGTGTCTTCCAGAAACTGGCAGTAGGACTGGGAGTTGAGCTTGACTCCATCCTCAACCCGAAAAGGCCCCACAAGCTCATCTTTGATGATACCAGCCCAAACCAGTACTCCACCTCCACCTTGCTGGCGTCTGAGTCAGACTGGAGCTCTCTGCCCTTTACCAATCCAGCCACAGGCCCATCCATCTGGCCCATCAAGACTCACTCTCATTTCATCAGTCCATAAAACCTTAGAAAAATCAGTCTTGAGATATTTCTTGGCCCAGTCTTGACGTTTCAGCTTGTGTGTCTTGTTCAGTGGTGGTCGTCTTTCAGCCTTTCTTACCTTGGCCATGTCTCTGAGTATTGCACACCTTGTGCTTTTGGGCACTCCAGTGATGTTGCAGCTCTGAAATATGGCCAAACTGGTGGCAAGTGGCATCTTGGCAGCTGCACGCTTGACTTTTCTCAGTTCATGGGCAGTTATTTTGCGCCTTGGTTTTTCCACACGCTTCTTGCGACCCTGTTGACTATTTTGAATGAAACGCTTGATTGTTCGATGATCACGCTTCAGAAGCTTTGCAATTTTAAGAGTGCTGCATCCCTCTGCAAGATATCTCACTATTTTTGACTTTTCTGAGCCTGTCAAGTCCTTCTTTTGACCCATTTTGCCAAAGGAAAGGAAGTTGCCTAATAATTATGCACACCTAATATAGGGTGTTGATGTCATTAGACCACACCCCTTCTCATTACAGAGATGCACATCACCTAATATGCTTAATTGGTAGTAGGCTTTCGAGCCTATACAGCTTGGAGTAAGACAACATGCATAAAGAGGATGATGTGGTCAAAATACTCATTTGCCTAATAATTCTGCACGCAGTGTAGAGGTGGCTCCGTTCTTGAGCATCTGCCAGCAGCATACAATGCGGCACAGAGGGAAACCAGGCTGCAGGGGGCATAAGGGACACGATAAGGTGCATCGGAGGCAGGAGGGAGGCCATACCTGATTTCAGAGTGGAGATCAAAGCCTGAAACCAGCATTTTTACACTGCCTACGCTCTGATTGGTTAGCCTGTACACTCTGATTGGTCCCTTGCTAGCTTCTCCCCTGTCTCTGCCCCTGTGAGATCGGAGACTGCAGAGTCCCAGCCCTGGTTAACAGTTTGGACATAGCTGTATGTCTGATTGCAGCAAGTTACATGCAATCTGAATATACAGTTACATGCAATTGCAGCAAGGGGCTAATAATCCGTCCCCCTTAGGTGGTTTAGGAGCTTACTGCACACTGTTATACATTGAACTCAGTAATAACACAGTATACCATAAGCTCCCCCTTGTGGTGACTGAAGACAACCAGAAACATCATAGCTAGGCAATTTGAAATTCTGTATTTGAAAAATGGAGCTTTGATCACATTAACATATATTAAGAATTTGGGATCTAAAAACCAACATGGTGTTAAAAGGTGGATCTGTGTCATCTCCAAGCTGTATTGACTGCATTGAGCTAAAAGCCAAAGGGGCTTGGAAGATTCTCTTCATTCTGCAGTTGGTGCAGACATGTTCTCAAGACATGTCAAAAGTGGTTGAAGGGCTTTCCCCAAATAGAGACTGCAGTTCCACAGGCGAAACTAAGCATTGGATGATATCCCATTCTAATTAATTGGCCAAGGGGAGCTCCTTTCAGTGGCATACGGATAGCCGGGCGGACTGGGAACTTAAAGTGGCCCTGGAAAAAATACTAAAAGTGGCCCCGTTTTGTAGTTGGGTCCAAATTGATGGAAGCCAGCAATACCATATTGTGGCACATTATACCACCCCAACAGAGCCAAATACCACAATCCATCACAAAATAGTGCCAGCAGCACAAAATACATCCCCAAAAACTTCCACTGGCTAGACCCCTGGGCAACGGCCCACCAGGAAATTTCCCTGTAAGGTCTATGGCTATTCCGCCCCTGATGGATAGGGTATGTATTAGGATCTAAGAATGAGATATATCTAAGGGTCCTGATACAGGTGCCTGTATTGGGCCAATAATGAATGCCGATTGACGATATACAAGCAGATCGTCACTTGTTTAAAGGGCCTTTACATGGGCCAAAGCAAAATGAAAGGGGAAAGAATGATCATTATTACGATTGTTTGTCCCGCATTCAGTTTACACCCCAAGTTTTGTCTCATTGTGAAAGATGTAATCATCCGATAAAGGAGTGTTTGCTCATTTATCACACATTACATCTAATATCTGATCTGATTCCATGCAGGAATCTCTATCTATCTATCTACAGTATCTATCTACAGTATCTATCTATCTATCTATCTATCTATCTATCTATCTATCTATCTAATTGATTTTATCTTCTTTTTAATCTTGCATCTAGCTCCTGTACATGTACAATTATACTTTGCCCTCCAAAACCTGCTGATTTCAGAGAGCAGGTGCAGCAACTTGTGAACATATATTTCTTGGAACATAGAAGATATCTGTATACCTTCACTGACATTCATTCCTAGAATTCCTGTCCTGTGGATATTCTGTATCAGATCACAGTTTTCACTAGATGCTGGAATTCGTCAGTTTAAGGACATCAGATTTTCTTACACATTCTGCTTTAAATATGGTGTGAAATATTTAAGGTCATTGCATACAATACATACGGTATGTACAATTGCTGACGTCGTAAAATGTTTTCCAACCCAGTCTCATATAACTGAATTCCTAGTTTTCTGTAGTTTTGGCGAACAACCAGATGTAATATACTAAATGCTTTCTAGTATGCATATAAATATAATAGCTTACTAATATTTGCTGCTCTCTCAGTGCTTCAGGTTAAAGGCTAGATGCCTGATATAGTGAAGTTCTCATGCTTCTGTGTCCTCATGACAGCTTTTTCTGGGTCCTTTTCATTTGTGTCATATGGACCAAATCCCTAACCTGTATCTAGTCACCATCCATACCAATGTTGCTGCAACTACAGATGCAAGTCTCTTGGGGGTATGTATCTATAAGCACATCTGGACACTGGAATGTTTGCCCATTCTTCTAGGCAAAACTGATCTAACTCCTTCAATTTAGGTGGGTTGCTTTATGTACAGCAGTCTTCAAGTCATGTCACAGATTCTGATATGGATTGAGGTCTGGGGTTGACTAGTTTTCAACTACTGTAGTGTGGATTTAGCAGTATGTTTAGAGTTATTGTCCTGCTAGATGGCAAGCCTCCATCTTAGTCTCAAATCTCTGGTAGACTGAATCAGGTTTTCCTCAAGAACTTCCCTGTATTAACTGCCATCCATCTTTCCTTCAATCCTGACCAGTTTTCCAGTCCCTGCTGATGAGAAGCATCCTAATTAGCATGATGCTGCCACCACTATGCTTCACTGTGGGAATGGTGTTTTGGGGATGATGAGAAGTGTTGAGTTTCCACCACCTCATATAGTGTTTCCCATAAGGGCCAAAAAGCTCACTTTTAGTCTCATCTGACCAGAGGAGCTTCTCTCATGTGTTTGGGGAGTCTGCAATGTTTTCTCATGTTTTTCTTTGAGCAATGTTTTTTTGCCCACTCTTCCATAAAGCCCTACTCTGTGGACAGTGATCCTGTGGACAGATACTTCCATCTCTGCTGTGGATCTTTGGAGCTCCTTCAGTATTTTTGTTGCTGTCTTTGCAGAATATCTGACTAATTCCCTTCTTGCCCGGTATGTGAGTTTTGGTTGGTGGTCTTCTCTTGTCAGATTGATAGTTTAGTGGTACTCCATGGGACATACAAAGTTTGTGATATTTTTTTTACAATGCAACCTTGATTTCTTTTATTCCATATGGACTATTTTGTCAGGTCCATTATATCAAATCTAAATACAAATCCCTTAAAATTCTGGATAATAATGCAACAAAACAGGAAAAACACCAAGTGGGTAAATACTTTTGCACGGCGTGCTATATGCACCTTCGGTGACTCTGACATTAGAGAGAGAGCTACATGGGTAGCAAGTAGTACTATATTTTCCCTGCAGGGCTGCTGTGGAGAATATGTGTGGCCATTTGTGGTTTCTCCCAGTGATATAATTTGTTGGCCAGTCCAAAGATGATCAGATTATTGTGTTTTAGGTTACTGGTAGACCCTTTTATCATGCCACTTTCATTGGCTCTTATATAACAGGCTTCCTCTACAATAAAAAGCTAGTGACAGTGATCATATACGAGATGCAATAACTTGTCATTCTTGATTTGCAAGAGGACATCTAATTGTTTTAAGTGCATGCTTTGTCTTCTGAAGCTATGCGTTGCTTTAGATGTATGCAGTTGTACTAGAAGCCTATTTAATTGTTTGCATTACAGCTCTGTAAAAGTTCCCAATAAAACTTTAATAAACATTTACAGTCATATGACATTATAGTTGTAGAAACCAGAATGTAAAGTTTTATCTTAGAGCTGATGATGACCTATCCCGAGGATAGGTCATCAATATCTGAGACTGCACAACCCCTTTAACCATTTGGTCTTTTTCATATCACACATAGCATAGTATTATTTACTGGGAAAAACAACTAATGTATTATTAGGAAAGTCTTCAGACCCTTTCACTTTTTTCATATTTTCTTATGTTCCAAACTTGTGCTATAATAATAAAACATTCAGTTTTTCACCATCATCCTACACTCAAGTAAAAACAGAATGTTAGAAATTTTTGCTAATTTATTGAAAAGAAAAAAAGAAAATCTTGCATTGACATACAGGTAATCGGGCCCTTTATGCTGTACTTAGTTGAAGCACCGTTGGTAGTGATTACAGCTGCCAGTATTCTTGGTTATGATCCTCTCAGTCTCTGTCAGGTTAAATGGGCACTGTTGGTGGACAGCCCTCTGGAGCACTCTGGATCAGGGTCTCATTAATGGTGTTTTCTGAGATGACCAATCCTCAGGATAGGTTATCAGTATCTGATCGGTGGGGGTCACCTGGGACTCGGGCCAATCAGCTGTGATGTCACATTCATCTGTCACGTGGTCTAGGAGCAATTCAGCCCCTTTGAAGTGAATAGGCGTGAGCGTGATACCAAGCACAGCCGCTATACTATGTAAGGTGCTGTGCTTGGTAAGCTGTGAGACGGCCGGGGCACTCACAGGAGCTCCAGTGCCTTCTCAAACAGCTTATCGGCGGGGGTCCCGGGTGTCGGACACCCACCGATCAGATACTGATGACTTATCTGGATGATAGGTCATCAGTATAAAAATCTCGGAAAATCCTTTTAAGAATATCTCTGTAATTTGCCCCATTAAGCTTTCCCTCAACCCTTACCAGTCTCCATCCCAGTAGATGTAAAACACCCCCAGAACATGATGCAGCCACCACCATGCTTCACTGTAGGGATGGCAATGGGTAGGTGATGTGCAGTGCCTGGTTTTCTCCAGACATGATGCTTAGAATTCAGTCCAAAAAGTTCAATCTTTTAAACTCTAGGTGGGCTTTCGTGTATCTTTTACTGGGGAGATCCGTCTTTCTGGCCACTCTGCCCTAAAGCCCAGATTGGTGGAGTGCTGCAGTGATGGTTGATCTTTTGGAAATGTCTCCCATCTGCACACAGGATCTTTGGAGCACAGCCTGAGTGACCATTGGGTTCTTGGTCAATTCTATTACCAGGTTCCTTCTCCTCTTATTACTTAGTTTGGTAGGGTGGCCAGCTCTATAAAGAGCCCTGGCTGGTCCAAACCTCTTTCATTTAAAAATAATGGAGGCCACTGTGCTGTTGGGAACTTTCAGTGCAGCAGAAATTATTTGCACCATATAGAACACAACATACAATGCAACAGCTCTCTGCAAACCAAATAAAGTACAAAAATGCATTATAATTGCTAATGCTATGCTTATAAATTAGAGATGCTTGGCAAATACATTTTGTACAAAATTATTTGAGCCCGTCTGCCACACGTCAAGGCGATCTCTGTCAGACGGGAACCTAATACTAAATTCTACCTGTTATGTGCAATGACGGCTACCATACAATTCAGGGAGTGTAGGTTCCACATGCATGCTGGGCCCACTTTAATTTTTATCATCTTTGGTGCCAAAATTGCCTCCATTATAGGAAGGGAATGCAGGTGCCAACATGCATGCCGAGCCCACTCCACACCTCTCCTAGTGCCAAATGGCCACCAACGAATGCAATGAGAGTCCACCCTATACCTCTCCTGGTGCCAAATGGCTTCCAGTGAGTGAGGGAGAGCAGGCTAAGCTTTATACTCACACTAATTAAAATCAGCATTGGGATGTGCTGACTGGCCCCCTTTTTTTCTTTGCAGTTTGTACTGGATGTGTGGCGGACACTTCATTCGTGCACTCCTGACCAGCCTGTCTGCCCCATAGGCTGATTTAAATTAGTGTGAGTATAAAGCTTTGTTCTATGCTGTGTTTTCAGCCATAGCAATGTGCACCTGCTCATTGGGATGTGCTGACTGACCCCCTTTTTTTTCTTTGAAATTATTTGCACCCTTCTCCAGATTTGTGCCTTCACACACCATGTCTCTGAGCTCTACAGGCAGTTATTTCCTCCTCCTGGCTTGGTTTTTGCTCTGATTGTTACAATGTTAGGCTACTTTCACACTTGCGTTCAGAGCGGGTCTGTCTGGTGTCTGCACAGACGGATCCGCTCCTATAATGCAGACGTTTGGATCCGTTCAGAACGGATCCGTCTGCATTATAGTTTCAAAAAAATTCTAAGTGTGAAAGTAGTTCAGACGGATCCGTCCAGACTTTACATTGAAAGTCAATGGGGGACGGATCCGTTTGAAGATTGAGCCATATAGGGTCATCTTCAAACGGATCCGTCCCCATTGACTTACATTGTAAGTCTGGACGGATCCGCTTGCCTCCGCACGGCCAGGCGGACACCCGAACGCTGCAAGCAGCGTTCAGGTGTCCGCTTGCTGAGCGGAGCGGAGGTTGAACGCCGCCAGACTGATGCATTCTAAACGGATCCGCGTCCACTCAGAATGCATTAGGGCTGGACGGATGCGTTCGGGGCCGCTTGTGAGCCCCTTCACTCTTGTATTTCTCATTATGGGGTATTGAGAACACAACACAACATAACAAAATGTGAAAAAGGTGAAAGGTTGTAAAGACTTTCATGAATGCACTGCAGTTGCCCGATATGTCAGTAAACTAAGTTAACGCATCACAGGGGGTTCCAGCCATCAGACCCCAACCAATCCCACTGAAATGGATATTGACACCCAATAGATGAAATATTGATTGCCTAATCTAAAGCTAGACCATCAACATTAAAGGGATATTCTGAGTTTTGTTTTTGCACCAAATACCACAGTTAGGACAAATGAAACATAGTCCATGCCTATATAATTTGTTCTTACCCCCATTTCTCCTCCTTAACATCCCACTATTGTGCTCCTTATTCTCGGTGTTCCCTGGTGTTGCAGGAGGTACTATGTGCTTTCACTAAGTGATCAGCAAGTGGAGCTGCTATAGACATTACACTGCCACTTGCAGGTGCGTACACAGTGTTTCAGAGCTTTACAGTACTTCTCCCAGCAGCTACATGGAGAGAACAGCTGAATAGGATGGCTCCCTGGCTACTGGACATACCTGGGTACTGTCCTATTCACTAATATGAAGCAGCAGAGAGTTTCTCCAGCAGACCCATATACTTTGAATTGAGCAGTGATGTGCATGCTAGCCCAGGCATTCCATTTCCCACCTGGGGCATAGTCCCCTTTATAGCAATAACATTTATTCTGTCACGTTCCGGGGGCCAGGCAGACCTCTGGAACGTCTTGCAATCAGGACACAGGCATATTACAGACCAGGAAACCAACTGAGTACTTTATTACACATGTAATAAAGGAACATGACAGTAACACAGAAACAACAGGCAAGGTAGCACTACCAAGTGCACCAGCAAGGCAGGAGGCCAAACCCAGAGGGTGGAGAGCCACCGAGCCCTGTTCTTCACAGAGCCTCTGGTGGTGGGGATGAACTTGGCTGAGGACTCACTGGTCGCACTGGTCCCAGGACAGTTGGCCCCTACCTGCAAAGAACCATGCTGGTACAAGCACTAGCAGACTAGACAACAACAGAAGGACTGGAACCCAAACAAATTCAGGACATGGATCAGACAAGACAAATGGGAACCAGCACACAAGCAGATGCCTGGACCCCATGCGGAACTGAAGCATGGCGGTCACAGGCAGAGTTGCACACAGACTAGATGTCCTCCCTCTAGGGAAACCAGGAGCCCTCTCATGAAGGCAGGAAATACACAGGACAGGAACAGAAGCAGTAGGGCACTGCCAGGCAAGACATGGAACAGACTGGATCAGTAGAAGATGAGCACTGCCAGGCTATACATGGAATAGACGCAGTAAGAACTGCCAGGCTATACATGAAACAGGATCAGAAGCAGTTGAGCACTGCCAGTCTATCAGAAGCAGTTGAGCACTGCCAGGCTATACATGAAACAGACAGGATCAAGACACAGAACAGGTACAGAAGATCAGGCAAGGCATGGACAAGGATATAACAACAATGCTTTACCAGGCGACACCACACAGAAGGGCAGCTAGGAAAACCCTCTGGGTCAGCAGCAAGGGGCTACACCCAGCAAGGCACAAGACTGACCCCAAGATCAACAGCTCACAGGTAGAAATAACTGCAGTAACGAGGGCACCTGATAAGCCACACCAAGGAACAGACCAGGTAATGTTAACCCCATCAGAACCAAGAGTAACCAGAACAAAAGAACAACAATACAAGTGTCAGTTCACACGGTCACAGAATACTGCAGCCAGCATGCCCAAACAACAACCAGCATGGCTGGCGTCAGCACCCAGCATACCAAGGCAAGTGCCAGGGCCCACTGCTCCTGGGAGGGCCACTGCACAGTGGCGTGCCAAGGGGGGCGGTCCAGGTCTCAGGGGGTTGCCGGACTGGCTGCTATGAGCGATTCCATCAACACAGATGGAAGCGCTCATTGCTTTCATTCACTAACCACAGCTCCTTCTCTCCTCCAGACCCAGCCCAGTGGTGATGTCATGTTTCACTTCTGCAGCTGGCTGGAGGAGAGAAGGAGCACAGGGAGATGAGCTGTGGTTAGTGAATGAAAGGACCGCCGGCTCCCTTGCGCTCCAGCAATGATAGGTATGTGAGGCGGCCACTGGGAGGTCATTGTCCTGTGTGGGGGCCCCTTATACAGTATAATAACCCCCAGTGCCCCCCCACAGTATAATGACCCCCAGTGCACCCCATTCAGTATAATGATCCCCAACGACCCCCCATTCAGTATAATGACCCCCAGAGCCCCCATACAGTATAATGACCCCCAGTGCCAGGGGGCCACTGGGGATCATTATATTGTATGGGGGGGCCACAGGAGGTCATTATACTGTGTGGCGGCCACTGGGGGGGGGGGGGTCATTATTCTGAATGGAGGGCCACTGGGGGGTCATTATACTGTGCGGGGGACCACTGGGGGGGTCATTATACTGTGTGGGGCCACTGGGGCTCATTATACTGTGGGGGGCACTGGAGAGTCATTACACTGTGTGGGGGGCATTGGGGGGACAACCAGCATACACAGGATAAACTGTAGCCAGTACGAGGTTACAGGGAGCAGCCAACACAACAAGGAGTGACAGAACCGCACACTGCATCCATACTCAGACCCTGTTCACACTCAAGGCCGCAGCCAGCACGCATCACAGAACCAGCATACATGGGAATGCCACAGCCAGTACACAAAGTGAATGGCTGTGGCCATGGGAATGCAACACAGGCAACAATTCACACAAGACACCGCAGCCAGCATAGCGGTCCCAAGCAACCAGCATACACAGGAGTCAGCCTGCAGCCAGTGTGCGAGAGAGCATGCAGCCAGCCTGCACGGCCACAACTGTCACAGTGAACCGCACTGTGACATATTCCTTATCTAGTGGATAGGGGATATCTTGTTCTAATAGGAATACCCCTTTTACTAGGATTACTGAAATGGGAATATCCTGGAGGAAACTTTTCTATTTCCTAGGTCTATTGTTGTTGTTTTTTTGCTTCACTATCTATTCTCAACAAATGTATCACAGTGGCTCAGACTGGATGATACATTTTGTATAGGGATACTTTTGTCTCTGTAGCAACTACTGGTTGACTTAGTTTGAGACTGAATTTTATGCCAGAATTGTGGAACAATTTGTAAAAAAAATAGTGAATTTTAGGCCGCTTCCCTTTTAGAATTAAATTATGTCACCTTGTCACTACCCCTTTCCATTGAAGCTATGCCCCCTTGTCAGTCTAGGTGTAGATTATCCCTCTAAACCTAGACATTAGTGTTGAGCGAGCATGCTCTGCCGAACTGCTGTTTGGCTCGAGCATCGCTATGCTCGGCACATCGGAGTGCTCGGCCGAATACTGCAGATGCTCGAGTACAATTTAATACAATGAAAGTCAATGGGAGACCCGAGCATCAAACCAGGCACCCCCTGCTCTGAAGAAGAGAGGGTGTCTGGTTCACAAAAAAAGGTTAGAAATTGATGGAAACCCCATCAAAATGGTTTGGAACCAGCATTAAGAGGATGGCTGGATGCATCTTGGACTCCTATTATCTACGACATACAATTGACAACCACACAAAGGCTATATGCCAAAAGCCAGGTATGTGCAAGCCATCAAACTATCCATGAGACAGATAACAGGCTGAATCAGCATTCTTTACAATGGCAGCCTTGTGCACTATGAGACATTCCAAACCAGCTCTCATCTGACAGAGCCAGTAAGCCTCAAAGTTACTTCAGATCTGTGGGATGGATTGGGTAGACCTGCACACCTAGATCAATATCATTAGGGTGACAAAAAGTTTTCAAATTGTTCTAACAAAATATTCAATAACCTTTCTATACAGTTTTGTCATGTAAAAACTAATTTGCATAAACATGAGCATATGGGAAAGACATGCAAATGAGCAGATTCTGCCTTGTTTTTCAGCTGAAAAACCATTTGCATGGAAAATTTGCGATCTACACTACTCATGAACAGCGCCATCTATTGGTTTCATAGTCTTATGACAAGACTATTATTCCTGTCATAAGACTATGAATTCAATAGATGGAGCTGTTCATGAGTACTGAATGTGATTTATTGGCAATGTAAAAATCACGTAATGTGAATTCGTAACGCGAAATACAAGCGTGGGTCACTTTGGCTACATTTTTCAAGCTGGTATAAGTTTCCTGAGACTGGAAAAAATGGTTGGCACGGCAGAACATTAGAATGGCTTTATATGCAGATAGAGTCAAGTGCTCCAATATATTCATGATTACGCTAATCGGCAGTAATTATAATATTCTATCGCACTACGTGCAACTTCACATTTTAGCAGGTCTGACTTAATCTCAAATTCTCGAAATTCACGAATTTATGACAAATATTCTACAAAATATTTGTGAAATATCCTGAATTTCATTATAGCCCCTGCCGCTCATCACTATATGAGTAGTGTAGATCGCGAATATCCTAATTGCGAATTTTCCATGCAAAAGGCTACTATGAAACCAATAGATGGCGCTGTTCATGAGTACTGTAGATCGCAAATTTTCCATGCAAATGGTTTTTCGGCTGAAAAACAAGGCAGATTCTGCTCATTTGCATGTCTTTCCCATATGCCCATGTTTATGCAAATGAGTTTTTACATGAAAAAACTGTACTTTTTGTCACCCTAATGATATTGATCCAGGTGCACAGGTCCACCCAAGCCATCCAACAGATGTGAAGCAACTTTAACCACCTCCGGACCGCTGTACGCACAGACGCGTCCTGGAGGTGGTTGTTTCATTCCGAGTGGATGCGCCGGCGCGTCCTCTCGCGAGACGCGAGATTTCGGTCTCAGCCGGCCCGCGCATGCGCATCGCGGGCCGGCAAAAGTTCGAGGAGAATTGCATCAGCAACCTGCCAGCCAATGATCGTCGCTGGCAGGTTGCTGATTTTTAAAAAATCGAATCACAAGCCAGATAACAGATCATATTAATAAATATGATCTGTTATATGGCTTCTCTGCTCCTGTGCTGGTCCTTTTCGTCGGTTGGATCCAGCACAGGAGCAGACTGAACTGTGAGTACACCAAACACTACACCTTAGCCCCAGATCACCCCCCTGCACCCCAATTAACCCTTTGATCACCCCTTTGATCGCCCCTGTCAATCACTACAGGGAGTGCAGAATTATTAGGCAAGTTGTATTTTTTAAGATTAATTTTATTATTGAACAACAACCATGTTCTCAATGAACCCAAAAAACTCATTAATATCAAAGCTGAATATTTTTGGAAGTAGTTTTTAGTTTGTTTTTAGTTTTAGCTATTTTAGGGGGATATCTGTGTGTGCAGGTGACTATTACTGTGCATAATTATTAGGCAACTTAACAAAAAACAAATATATACCCATTTCAATTATTTATTTTTACCAGGGAAACCAATATAACATCTCAACATTCACAAATATACATTTCTGACATTCAAAAACAAAACAAAAACAAATCAGTGACCAATATAGCCACCTTTCTTTGCAAGGACACTCAAAATCCATGGATTCTGTCAGTGTTTTGATCTGTTCACCATCAACATTGCGTGCAGCAGCAACCACAGCCTCCCAGACACTGTTCAGAGAGGTGTACTGTTTTCCCTCCTTGTAAATCTCACATTTGATGATGGACCACTGGTTCTCAATGGGTTTCAGATCAGGTGAACAAGGAGGCCATGTCATTAGATTTTCTTCTTTTATACCCTTTCTTGCCAGCCACGCTGTGGAGTACTTGGACGCGTGTGATGGAGCATTGTCCTGCATGAAAATCATGTTTTTCTTGAAGGATGCAGACTTCTTCCTGTACCACTGCTTGAAGAAGGTGTCTTCTAGAAACTGGCAGTAGGACTGGGAGTTGAGCTTGACTCCATCCTCAACCCGAAAAGGCCCCACAAGCTCATCTTTGATGATACCAGCCCAAACCAGTACTCCACCTCCACCTTGCTGGCGTCTGAGTCGGACTGGAGCTCTCTGCCCTTTACCAATCCAGCCACGGGCCCATCCATCTGGCCCATCAAGACTCACTCTCATTTCATCAGTCCATAAAACCTTAGAAAAATCAGTCTTGAGATATTTCTTGGCCCAGTCTTGACGTTTCAGCTTGTGTGTCTTGTTCAGTGGTGGTCGTCTTTCAGCCTTTCTTACCTTGGTCATGTCTCTGAGTATTGCACACCTTGTGCTTTTGGGCACTCCAGTGATGTTGCAGCTCTGAAATACGGCCAAACTGGTGGCAAGTGGCATCTTGGCAGCTGCACGCTTGACTTTTCTCAGTTCATGGGCAGTTATTTTGCGCCTTGGTTTTTCCACACGCTTCTTGCGACCCTGTTGACTATTTTGAATGAAACGCTTGATTGTTCGATGATCACGCTTCAGAAGCTTTGCAATTTTAAGAGTGCTGCATCCCTCTGCAAGATATCTCACTATTTTTGACTTTTCTGAGCCTGTCAAGTCCTTCTTTTGACCCATTTTGCCAAAGCAAAGGAAGTTGCCTAATAATTATGCACACCTTATATAGGGTGTTGATGTCATTAGACCACACCCCTTCTCATTACAGAGATGCACATCACCTAATATGCTTAATTGGTAGTAGGCTTTCGAGCCTATACAGCTTGGAGTAAGACAACATGCATAAAGAGGATGATGTGGTCAAAATACTCATTTGCCTAATAATTCTGCACGCAGTGTAGTGAAAGGAAAAAAAGTGATCAGTGTAAACTGTCACTTTTTTTTTTCACTGGTATTGACTGATAGGTTTTAGGGATAGTTTAGGCCCCTTGGTTAGGTAGTTAGCGTCAGTTAGCGCCCACCCCACCGCACCGCAGTTACTTTTATTCGCTGATTAGCGTATCGCTAATCAGCATTTGTACTTTTATAGTATCTGTAAGTGATCAAAACTGATCACGGTCAGATCTATAATTGTATTAGTGTCACTTTAGTTCGCCCTCCACCCAAAACGCAGTGTTTGCCCGATCAGGCCTGATCGGTCGCCCACACGTGCGTTCACCCACACCCGCCCCACCGCAGTGACAAAAAATTATTATTTTTTGATCACTGCACATTCACTTTACACGCACTGCGGCGATAAAAAAATCCGTTTTGATATTTTTTATCAACCGCAGCGGCCTCCGGTACTTCGCTAGCCTCCCCTTTGTAAGACAGGTTTGCTTTTTTTCTTGGGTAGTCTCAGGGAATACCCCTAAATTTAGTAGTCCAAAATGTCAAACAGGGGGTATTCTTCTGAAGAGGCCTACAGGATTCTGACCCAGTCGGATGAGGAGTGGGAACCCTCATCTGACGAATCTAGCGGGTCAGAATATGAACCTGTGGAAAGCAGTGGCTCTCTGACCCAAAGTTCGGACGAGGAGGTGGAGGTCCCTGGCAGCACCAGGCGTACCCGGCCCCGTGTCGCTAGACCACAGGTTATGCAGGATCCGCTTCAAGAGCAGCAGAGTGGGGCTGTCGCTGCCGGATCACGTGGTGAGGCATACACCAGCAGCGCAGCCCTTCCTGGACCTAGTACCAGCACTGCCGTACAACATGGTGAAGTAGCGAGCACCAGAAGGGCAGTTGAAGCTGGTACGGTGGCACGTGCAGTAGTTACCCCGTCGCAGCCACCGCGCAGACAGGCCCGTAGACCCCCTAGTCCCTGAGGTGCTGGCAAACCCTGATTGGCAGTCACCAACTTCAGCCGCACCTGTAGTTCCCCCTTTCACCGCCCAGTCTGGAGTTCGGGTTGAGACGGCTCAAATCGATTCGGCCCTGGGATTTTTTGAGCTGTTCTTGACTGCGGAGCTCTTGGACTTAGTCGTGGCAGAGACCAACCAGTATGCCACACAATTTATAACCGCAAACCCGGAAAGCTATTATGCCCAGCCTTTCCGGTGGAAACCAGTCCAAGTTTCCGAACTTAAAATTTTTCTGGGCCTTCTCCTCAACATGGGCCTGACAAAAAAACATGAATTGCGGTCATATTGGTCCACAAACCCAATTCATCACATGCCCATGTTCTCTGCTGCTATGTCCAGGACACGATTTGAGACCATCCTGCGTTTTCTGCATTTTAGCGACAACACCACCTCCCGTCCCAGAGGCCACCCAGCTTTTGACCGGCTCCACAAAATTCGGCCCCTCATAGACCATTTCAACCAGAAATTTGCAGATTTGTATACCCCTGAGCAAAACATCTGCGTAGACGAGTCCCTAATACATTTTACCGGGCGCCTTGGCTTCAAACAATACATCCCAAGCAAGCGTGCCCGGTATGGGGTCAAATTGTATAAGCTCTGTGAAAGGGCCACAGGCTATACCCACAAATTTCAGATCTATGAGGGAAAAGATCAGACCCTGGAGCCGGTCGGTTCCCCTCACTACCTGGGGAGCAGTGGGAAGACAGTCTGGGACTTGGTGTCACCCTTATTCGGCAAGGGGTACCATCTTTATGTGGACAATTTTTACACAAGTGTGGCCCTCTTTAGGCATTTGTTTCTAGAACGGATTTGCGCCTGTGGCACCGCGTGAACTAGTCGCGTGGGCTTCCCCCAACGGCTTGTAACCACCCGTCTTGCAAGGGGGGAGAGGGCTGCCTTGTGTAACGAAGAACTGCTCGCGGTGAAATGGAGAGACAAGCGTGACGTTTACATGCTCTCCTCCATTCACGCAGACACGACAATCCAAATTGAAAGGGCAACCCGTGTCATTGAAAAGCCCCTCTCAGTCCACGACTATAATGCGCTCATGGGAGGGGTGGACTTCAATGACCAGATGTTGGCTCCCTATTTAGTTTCCCGCAGAACCAGACGCTGGTATAAGAAGGTGTCTGTATATTTAATTCAATTGGCGCTGTACAATAGTTTTGTTCTCTACAGTAAGGCTGGGAGAACAGGATCCTTCCTCAAATTCCAGGAAGAGATCATCGCGAACCTCCTTTACCCAGGAGGTTCCGTGGCCCCATCCACCAGTGTAGTTAGCCGTCTACACGAGCGACATTTCCCCAGTGTCGTTGCTGGTACCTCAACCCAACCGCCACCCCGAAAAAAATGTTGTGTCTGTAGCAGGAGTGGAATAAGGCGTGACACCCGCTATTTCTGTCCTGACTGCCCTGACCACCCTGCCCTATGCTTAGGTGAGTGTTTCCGGAAGTACCACACACAGGTACACCTAGCATAGGGATTGCATCTCACAGGACAGGCACACAGGGCTATTAGGGCCCTTTTACTCACAGCTGCTGCAAACCTCTCCTTTCACCTGGGATAAAGTGCATAACGTACTTCGCCACATCTTTGGGCGATTTGCGCTTTGCACATTGTCCTATGGGGAAGGAGAGGTTTGTTCTATAAAGGTAAAAAAAACTAAACAAAAAAAAATTACCGGTAAGTAAAAAAGTTTAAAAAGTTTAAAAAAAGTTAATATGTTCTGTTCTAAAGTTAATAAAGTTATTGCTTTGCGGCCTGGTTTTTTCTTTTGTTTTTTTTACCTTCCAGGTGGACCAACCGATCGACTAGCTGCAGCACTGATGTGCATTCGGACAGAAGCATTGCGCTGCTGTCAGATTACACGCAAGTCGGTGTATGCGGCGCTGCAAGACGAGATTTCTCCTCTGCAGTAAAAGATATGTTTGCCGAGGCATATGAGCTGAGGAGGTGGCGGTGTTCATATACTTTGGCAAACACTTTGTATATATAAAAAAAAAAATCCCGGCAATGATTTATTCATCCACATTGATTGATGTGAATGGAGAAATCGGTTTCGCCAGGGCATACGAGCTGAAGTGGGTATGGATGTTGGGCGGAGCTCCTATGTCCTGGCAGACGCCTTTCCCCTCCTTTTTCTTTTTTTGGCAGAGATTTTTTCATCCACATTGATCGATGCGAATGAAGAAATCTGTGCCGTTCATTTTTTTCTTTCAGCCCAGAGGCTGAACGGGAAAAAAAAATCTCATTACCTGTATGCTCAATATAAGGAGAATAGCAGAAACTCCTAATGCTGGGCATACATGTAATGATTGCGGAGACCCTCAAATGCCAGGGCAGTACAAACACCCCACAAATGACCCCATTTTGGAAAGAAGACACCCCAAGGTATTCGCTGAGGGGCATATTGAGTCCATGAAAGATTGAAATTTTTGTCCCAAGTTAGCGGAAAGGGAGACTTTGTGAGAACAAAATCAAAAAAATAAATTTCCGCTAACTTGTGCCAAAATTATTTTTTTTCTATGAACTCGCCATGCCCCTCATTGAATACCTTGGGGTGTCTTCTTTCCAAAATGGGGTCACATGTGGGGTATTTATACTGCCCTGGCATTTTAGGGGCCCCAAAGTGTGAGAAGAAGTCTGGTATCCAAATGTCTAAAAATGCCCTCCTAAAAGGAATTTGGGCACCTTTGCCCACCTAGGCTGCAAAAAAGTGTCACACATCTGGTATCTCTGTATTCAGGAGAAGTTGAGGAATGTGTTTTGGGGTGTCTTTTTACATATACCCATGCTGGGTGAGATAAATATCTTGGTCAAATGCCAACTTTGTATAAAAAAATGGGAAAAGTTGTCTTTTGCCAAGATATTTCTCTCACCCAGCATGGGTATATGTAAAATGACACCACAAAACACATTCCCAACCTTCTCCTGAGTACGGAGATACCAGATGTGTGACACTTTTTTGCAGCCTAGGTGGGCAAAGGGGCCCACATTCCAAAGAGCACCTTTCGGATTTTACAGGTCATTTACCTACTTACCACACATTAGGGCCCCTGGAAAATGCCAGGGGAGTATAACTACCCCACAAGTGACCCCATTTTGGAAAGAAGACACCCCAAGGTATTCCGTGAGGGGCATGGCAAGTTCCTAGAATTTTTTATTTTTTGTCACAAGTTAGTGGAAAATGATGATTTTTTATTTTTTTATTTTTTTCATACAAAGTCTCATATTCCACTAACTTGTGACAAAAAATAAAAACTTCCATGAACTCACTATGCCCATCAGCGAATACCTTGGGGTCTCTTCTTTCCAAAATGGGGTCACTTGTGGGGTAGTTATACTGCCCTGGCATTCTAGGGGCCCAAATGTGTGGTAAGGCGTTTGAAATCAAATTCTGTAAAAAATGACCTGTGAAATCCGAAAGGTGCTCTTTGGAATATGGGCCCCTTTGCCCACCTAGGCTGCAAAAAAGTGTCACACATCTGGTATCTCCGTACTCGGGAGAAGTTGGGGAATGTGTTTTGGGGTGTCATTTTACATCTACCCATGCTGGGTGAGAGAAATATCTTGGCAAAAGACAACTTTTCCCATTTTTTTATACAAAGTTGGCATTTGACCAAGATATTTATCTCACCCAGCATGGGTATATGTAAAAAGACACCCCAAAACACATTCCTCAACTTCTCCTGAATACAGAGATACCAGATGTGTGACACTTTTTTGCAGCCTAGGTGGGCAAAGGGGCCCATATTCCAAAGAGCACCTTTCGGATTTCACAGGTCATTTTTTACTGAATTTGATTTCAAACTCCTTACCACACATTTGGGCCCCTAGAATGCCAGGGCAGTATAACTACCCCACAAGTGACCCCATTTTGGAAAGAAGAGACCCCAAGGTATTCGCTGATGGGCATAGTGAGTTCATGGAAGTTTTTATTTTTTGTCACAAGTTAGTGGAATATGAGACTTTGTATGAAAAAAATAAAAAAATAAAAAATCATCATTTTCCACTAACTTGTGACAAAAAATAAAACATTCTAGGAACTTGCCATGCCCCTCACGGAATACCTTGAGGTGTCTTCTTTCCAAAAGGGGGTCACTTGTGGGGTAGTTATACTGCCCTGGCATTCTAGGGGCCCAAATGTGTGGTAAGGAGTTTGAAATCAAATTCTGTAAAAAATGACCTGTGAAATCCGAAAGGTGCTCTTTGGAATATGGGCCCCTTTGCCCACCTAGGCTGCAAAAAAGTGTCACACATCTGGTATCTCCGTACTCAGGAGAAGGTGGGGAATGTGTTTTGGGGTGTCATTTTACATATACCCATGCTGGGTGAGAGAAATATCTTGGCAAAATACAACTTTTCCCATTTTTTTATACAAAGTTGGCATTTGACCAAGATATTTATCTCACCCAGCATGGGTATATGTAAAAAGACACCCCAAAACACATTCCTCAACTTCTCCTGAGTACGGAGATACCAGATGTGTGACACTTTTTTGCAGCCTAGGTGGGCAAAGGGGCCCATATTCCAAAGAGCACCTTTCGGATTTCACAGGTCATTTTTTACAGAATTTGATTTTAAACTCCTTACCACACATTTGGGCCCCTAGAATGCCAGGGCAGTATAACTACTCTACAAGTGACCCCATTTTGGAAAGAAGACACCCCAAGGTATTCCGTGAGGGGCATGGCGAGTTCCTAGAATATTTTATTTTTTTGTCACAAGTTAGTGGAAAATTATGATTTTATTTATTTTTTTTTCATACAAAGTCTCATATTCCACTAACTTGTGACAAAAAATAAAAACTTCCATGAACTCACTATGCCCATCAGCGAATACCTTGGGGTCTCTTCTTTCCAAAATGTGGTCACTTGTGGGGTAGTTATACTGCCCTGGCATTCTAGGGGCCCAAATGTGTGGTAAGGAGTTTGAAATCAAATTCAGTAAAAAATGACCTGTGAAATCCGAAAGGTGCTCTTTGGAATATGGGCCCCTTTGCCCACCTAGGCTGCAAAAAAGTGTCACACATCTGGTATCTCTGTATTCAGGAGAAGTTGAGGAATGT
This sequence comes from Bufo bufo, assembly GCF_905171765.1. Classification (NCBI taxonomy): domain Eukaryota; kingdom Metazoa; phylum Chordata; class Amphibia; order Anura; family Bufonidae; genus Bufo; species Bufo bufo. Next base: position 481,205,603 of record NC_053392.1, on the reverse strand, counting down.
GTTTTGGGGTGTCTTTTTACATATACCCATGCTGGGTGAGATAAATATCTTGGTCAAATGCCAACTTTGTATAAAAAAATGGGAAAAGTTGTCTTTTGCCAAGATATTTCTCTCACCCAGCATGGGTATATGTAAAATGACACCTCAAAACACATTCCCCACCTTCTCCTGAGTACGGAGATACCAGATGTGTGACACTTTTTTGCAGCCTAGGTGGGCAAAGGGGCCCATATTCCAAAGAGCACCTTTCGGATTTCACAGGTCATTTTTTACAGAATTTGATTTCAAACTCCTTACCACACATTTGGGCCCCTAGAATGCCAGGGCAGTATAACTACCCCACAAGTGACCCCATTTTGGAAAGAAGAGACCCCAAGGTATTTAGTGATGGGCATAGTGAGTTCATAGAACTTTTTATTTTTTGTCACAAGTTAGTGGAATATGAGACTTTGTAAGAAAAAAAAATAAAATCATCATTTTCCGCTAACTTGTGACAAAAAATAAAAAGTTCTATGAACTCACTATGCCCATCAGCGAATACCTTAGGGTGTGTACTTTCCGAAATGGGGTCATTTGTGGGGTGTTTGTACTGTCTGGGCATTGTAGAACCTCAGGAAACATGACAGGTGCTCAGAAAGTCAGAGCTGCTTCAAAAAGCGGAAATTCACATTTTTGTACCATAGTTTGTAAACGCTATAACTTTTACCCAAACCATTTTTTTTTTTTACCCAAACATTTTTTTTTTATCAAAGACATGTAGAACAATAAATTTAGAGCAAAATTTATATATGGATGTCGTTTTTTTTGCAAAATTTTACAACTGAAAGTGAAAAATGTCATTTTTTTGCAAAAAAAACGTTAAATTTCGATTAATAACAAAAAAAGTAAAAATTTCAGCAGCAATGAAATACCACCAAATGAAAGCTCTATTAGTGAGAAGAAAAGGAGGTAAAATTCATTTGGGTGGTAACTTGCATGACCGAGCAATAAATGGTGAAAGTAGTGTAGGTCAGAAGTGTAAAAAGTGGCCTGGTCTTTCAGGGTGTTTAAGCACTGGGGGCTGAGGTGGTTAAAGGGCTTCTGTCAGCCCACTAAACCGTTTTTTTTTGTTTTGTTTACTAATAATCCCTACACTGCGAGCTCTGCATACATAAGTTAAATAATCATTTTTGTTCAGTAGAATTTGATAAAAAGCGATTTTTAAAATATGCAAATTACCTTGCTACCAGCAAGTAGGGCGGCTACTTGCTGGTAGTAGCCGCATCCTCCGATCCTAATGACGCCCCCTCCGCATTGTGATTGACAGGGCCAGGGAACGGAATCGTTCTCTGCTGGCCCTGCCTGTTAGCATTCAAAATCTGGCGCCTGCGCCGCGGCCGTACCTATCTTCAATCTGCGCAGGCGCACTGAGAGACGGCCACTCGCTCGGCCGCTCCATCCTCAATGCGCCTGCGCCGATGACATCACATCTACACCCGGCGCAGGCGCATTGAGGAGAGAGCGGCCGCCTCTCAGTGCGCCTGCGCAGATTGAAGATAGGTACGGCCGCGGCGCAGGCGCCAGATTTTGAATGCTAACAGGCAGGGCCAGCAGAGAACGATTCCGTTCCCTGGCCCTGTCAATCACAATGCGGAGGGGGCGTCATTAGGATCGGAGGATGCGGCTGCTACCAGCAAGTAGCAAGGTAATTTGCATATTTTAAAAATCTCTTTTTATCAAATTCTACTGAACAAAAACGATTATTTAACTTATGTATGCAGAGCTCGTAGTATAGGGATTATTAGTAAACAAAAACAAAAAAACGGTTTAGTGGGCTGACAGAAGCCCTTTAAGGCTTACTGGCTCTCAGTCAGATGAGAGCTGGTTTGGAATGTCTCATAGTGCTCAAGGCTGCCATTGTAAAGTATGCTGATTCAGCCTGTTATCTGTCTCATGGATAGATTGATGGCTTGCACATACCTGGCTTTTGGCATATAGCCTTTGTGTGGTTGTCTATTGTATGTCGTAGATAATAGGAGTCCAAGTCGCATCCAGTTATCCTCTTAATGCTGTTTCCAAACCATTTTGATGGGGTTTCCATCAATCTCTAACCTTTTTTTGTGAACCAGACACCCTCTTCTCTTCCGAGCAGCGGGTGCCTGGGGTTCTCCCATTGACTTCCATTGTGCTCAGGTGCTCGGTAGTGCACACGAGCATACCGATGTGTTCGGCCAGAGCACACGATCAACACTACTAGATATGCCAAATTGCACCAAATTTTGGTGAAATGTACTCATATTAGTAAATGTGGGCTACTAATAAGAGTTTGTAAAGTTCTATAATCTCTCATTGTATAATAAAGATGTGCAGTATTTGCAGCTAAAAACTAGGAACCTGGAACAAAATCAAAACACTACATAGAGTTCCATTAAGTCATTAGTAGTATGGAATCCCTTCAGTTGGCCATGACTCTGTCTGATAGGCACCAGATTATCTGACATATGAAAAGAAATGGTGCAGAAAGTGAATTTCTTCCCTTGAGAAAAGCTTGTAAGTTCTCCTGTTGAATACAACCCTGAGGCACATAGAGACAATCTGAAGAAAACAAAGGCACTTGCTTCCTGCTTGGTTAAGTGTATTTTCTTGTTATGTATTCTGCCTCTCTTGTCTTTGTGTATGTGAGAGAACATGGGTGTGACTAGAATCACAAAATGCCAAAAGGGAACGTATCTACCGTAATGAATCCAGAGAGCCACTGGATTACAACATTTCATCAGAAGACCATATTCACACATATCAGCTAATTTCAGGCTAGACTCCATCTGAAGACTTTTTGTTGGTTCAGTTGATATGACTGTTGCAGCTCTAATGCTGAAAGTCCCCTTTTAGTTAAGGTTACTTATTCCATGAAATAAAGACCATCATACCCTAGACGATTTCAGGCCAATTACTGGGAATACAAACGCTGGTTCCTGATAATCGTCTTGCATAATCGAGCGGCTGATGAACAAGCAAGCGCTCGCAGGATGCAAGATCCACAATTATCGGCAACACATCATCCTGTGTAATCAGGGATATGCTGGCGATAATGAATGGAACAGAATGAGGGAGGAACGACTATGGTAGCAATCGTTCCTCCCACATTCAGTATGCATAGGCTTGTGTAATCAGGCCAGTGCAAATGAGCGCCGATGGATGTGTTATCTTCCATTGGCTCTTGCAAAGATCGGGCAGTGTAATACTACCCTTACCCTAAGCTACTGTTGAGGGTGTCAGTGTAATAAAAAAATTAAAGGTCCACAAAATATTAACCAAATGCTACATCTCCAATCTGTATAGCCATAGGAGCCATATCCTATTATACTTTATATGGACGGTGACTTCCCGCTAAGACCTGGGACCATATGTTCTTATTATTAATAGAGGCCCAAGTGGTTGGGTTAATATGACGCAAAATAAAAAAAATTGAAAACTACTTTGAATAAATCCTTTATACTTTTTTATGAAATATTTTCCACAAGCTACACAAAAGCCAAATTGTGGACAATAACCCTCAATCACAAGAGCCTCATTAATCAATAATAGCAAGAAAACAGGCATTGTTGCCAATGGCAACCAATCACAGAAAGATGACCTCTGATTGGCTCCCAAGGTCAGTTTTATGGTTAGATAGTTTTGAAAGGTGAAGCTTAGAGGCTCATAAAATACACTGCTCAAAAAAATAAAGGGAACACTTAAACAACACAATGTAACTCCAAGTCAATCACACTTCTGTAAAATCAAACTTTCCACTTAGGAAGCAACACTGAGTGACAATCAATTTCACATGCTATTGTGCAAATGGGATAGACAACAGGTGGAAATTATAGGCAATTAGCAAGACACCCCCAATAAAGGAGTGGTTCTGCAGGTGGTTACCACAGACCACTTCTCAGTTCCTATGCTTCCTGGCTAATGTTTTGGTCACTTTTGAATGCTGGCGGTGCTTTCACTCTAGTGGTAGCATGAGACGGAGTCTACAACCCACACAAGTGGCTCAGGTAGTGCAGCTTATCCAGGATGGCACATCAATGCGAGCTGTGGCAAGAAGGTTTGCTGTGTCTGTCAGCGTAGTGTCCAGAGCATGGAGGTGCTACCAGGAGACAGGCCAGTACATCAGGAGATGTGGAGGAGGTCGTAGGAGGGCAACAACCCAGCAGCAGGACCACTACCTCCGCCTTTGTGTAAGGAGGAACAGGAGGAGCACTGCCAGAGCCCTGCAAAATGACCTCCAGCAGGCCACAAATGTGCATGTGTCTGCTCAAACGGTCATAAACAGGCTCCATGAGGGTGATATGAGGGCCCGACGTCCACAGGTGGGGGTTGTGCTTACAGCCCAACACCGTGCAGGACGTTTGGCATTTGCCAGAAAACACCAAGATTGGCAAATTCGCCACTCGCGCCCTGTGCTCTTCACAGATGAAAGCAGGTTCACACTGAGCACATGTGACAGACGTGACAGAGCCTTAAGACTCCGTGGAGAACGTTCTGCTGCCTGCAACATCCTCCAGCATGACCGGTTTGGCATTGGGTCAGTAATGGTGTGGGGTGGCATTTCTTTGGAGGGCCGCACAGCCCTCCATGTGCTCGCCAGAGGTAGCCTGACTGCCATTAGGTACCGAGATGAGATCCTCAGACCCCTTGTGAGACCATATGCTGGTGCGGTTGGCCCTGGGTTCCTCCTAATGCAAGACAATGCTAGACCTCATGTGGCTGGAGTGTGTCAGCAGTTCCTGCAAGACGAAGGCATTGATGCTATGGACTGGCCCGCCGTTCCCCAGACCTGAATCCAATTGAGCACATCTGGGACATCATGTCTCGCTCTATCCACCAACGTCATGTTGCACCACAGACTGTCCAGGAGTTGGCAGATGCTTTAGTCCAGGTCTGGGAGGAGATCCCTCAGGAGACCGTCCGCCACCTCATCAGGAGCATGCACAGGCGTTGTAGGGAGGTCATACAGGCACGTGGAGGCCACACACACTACTGAGCCTCATTTTGACTTGTTTTAAGGACATTACATCAAAGTTGGATCGGCCTGTAGTGTGTTTTTCCACTTTAATTTTGACTGGGACTCCAAATCCAGACCTCCATGGGTTGAAAAATTTGATTTCCATTTTTTTATTTTTGTGTGATTTTGTTGTCAGCACATTCAACTATGTAAAGAACAAAGTATTTCAGAAGAATATTTAATTAACTCAGATCTAGGATGTGTTATTTTTGTGTTCCCTTTATTTTTTTGAGCAGTGTATAACAAATGGCCGCCTTCCTAGAATCTCGTGTGACAAATCAGAACTTTTCAGTCAGGTCTAGTCTTCCTGGATTGTCTACCTGACCATTAATATTTTGATCCATCTCCTTGATAGCAGGTAACCTCTTGGGACATGCACCTTTGTATGTTTAAGACCTCTTTCACACAGTATTCTTCGATGCTGATTCTGACGCTAAAAATGTTCTGGAATCAGTGTGAGAGGCAGTTCCCTATCTCCATTGAATGGGGCTATTCAACGAGCAGATCCACAGCAGAAACCCCAAGGGTCAGGCTGAGCTTTGAGCTGCAGGTTCCAAAGAAAAATACATGTCATATTTTCCATCCCAGCACAAGAGGCACATTGCACTGTACACTGACTTCACTACATAAGATGCAACATATATTTCAACCAGTCTATGTGTCCAAATAAAAGAGAAGATAAATAAAAATTGAGATTCCTCAGTGGTTGATACCGTTTAATGGCTAACTGAAAAGATGATGACACAATTACACACTTTTGAGACTACTCAGACCTCTTCGTCAGGCATCTTTAAAGACAGCATCTGAAGATTTACATATTTATACACCAAAGTACATAGGGATAATGAGGTAGATGAGACAAGTGATATAACGCAGATCAATATGAGTAACTATCACATGGTCTAACAGTAGATAGAGCTGATGGCAGTTGAAGGATGTAACCGAGCATGTGTGACCTTGCTCATCTACTTCAGTAGGTGGACATGCACATTACTATACAGATTAAACACCAGGTGTCATTATGATGAATTAATGGGAATATAATGCAACTGGAGCATTTTTGTAACAGAAAGTAACTTAGGCTACCTACACATGTGCGTTTTCAATTCAATTCAAAATCGGAATTAAACAGTTCAGTTTTGTCCCCATTCATTGTCACCGGGGACAAAACTGATCAGGATGCACAAGTATGCATCTGTTTCATTTTGGTGCAAGCAGCAGTTTTGTGTTTGGTTTGTGAAATGGAACAAACCAGATCCGGCCTGAAAATCGATGTAAGTCAATGGTGCCAGATCGTTTTAGTTTTTTTTGTTATGGAAAAAAAAACCTGATCTGGCGCCCATTAACTTACAATGATTTTCATACCGGATCCGATTTGTTCACTTTTGATTTAATACAACCGGATCTGGCTGAAATGAAGCTATCAGGATATATTAAATGGCACAAATCCCTTTAATTCCGTTGTCAGAGGTTAGGTCGTCAATATGTTTCTGCCGCCGGCTGTATTTGTATATTAAACGTTAATTATCATTGGTGGTGCAGTGCGCCCCGTCCTCCCCCGTCCCCAGTATTAAAAACATTGGTGGCGCAGTGCCCCCTTTCTCCCTCCCCCACAGTATTCAAATCGTTGGTGGCAACAATATATATATAAAATATTACTTATCGCCACGTCCGAAAAGTCCAAAATATAAAAAAATCTCTCTTATGCGGTGAACACTGTAAAAGAAAAAAAAGAAAAGAAAAACTGCGAGATTCGCGTTTCTTTTTTTTTGTCACCTTGTCCTCCCGAAAAAATAGGATAGGACTGTTCTATTATGGGCCGGACGTTCCATAAAATGCGGAATGCACGCACCTTTTTTTCGCGTGGTATCGAATGGTATCGAGTATCGCAATACTTTTTTATGGTATCGAAACCGAATCAAAATTTTGGTATCAAAACAACCCTGCTCTACACCAAACACAAAAGGGAGGGAGAAGGTACCAGGCCTGCAAACTAGAGAAAAGGGAAAGGTCACCACCTAATAAATTCCAACCCGAGCCCTGACTGCTAACAGAATGAACAGATCCCGATAGTAGAACTGTTCATTCGCAGGAACCTAAGCCTGGCTCACCCTAGAAGGCCCTGAAGGAACAAGAGTCTGCCTCAGTTTTGGTACTAAGAGACAGGGAAATAAACACAATACAAAAAGGAAAGACACTTAACTCCGGGTAAATGGAAAGCAGGAACTCAGCCGAGATCCAGACACCAAACGATCTACAACCAGAATGAGCTATCAACTGCAAGGAGTGATGTGTAAAGCCAGACTAAGAAGGGAGTAGTAATGGTCACATGATCTACACCTGAAAAGGAGGTGTGGACATCCCAGCAACACATAGACGAAGTGAAACCAAAAGAAGCTGTCAGATCACTGACGTGCAGCCAGTCTTTCAGATCTTCTACCACCTGTAACGGATGTGACAGTACCCCTCGTTCTACGGGTGGCCTTCGGACACCCAGGACCCACTTTATCTGGATGAGCTCTGTGAGAAGCTTTCACCAGACGCTTAGCATTAACGTTGGCCGCTGGGACCCTTCCAGTGCACGAAATACTGGAGGGATCTACGGAGAACTCGGGAGTCAATTATCCTAGCAATTTGAAATTCCAAATGACTGTCCACCATCACAGGAGCGGGAGGCAAGGTGGACGGTTCAACAGGTTCAACATAACTCTTCAACAACAACTTATGAAACACATTATGAATTTTCAAAGCTTGGGGGAGCTCAAGACAAAAGGCTACAGGGTCAACAATGGCTGTGATCTTATATGGACCAATAAACCTTGGACCCAACTTCCAAGAAGGTATTTTCAACTTAATGTTTCTTGTGGACAGCAACACAGAATCACCCACTCTCAGGTCCGGACCCTTCATACATCTCTTGTTAGCCATATGTTTATACTTCTTGCCCATCTTTTCCAGATTATTTTGACTTTCCTGCCAAATAGCTGACAAAGAGGAAGAAAATCCTTCCTCTTCAGGTATACCAGAAGTCTCAGAAAATGTGCCAAATTGCGGGTGGAACCCATATGCCCCAAAAAACGGGGACTTATCAGTAGATTCCTGTCTACGGTTGTTTATGGCAAATTCAGCCAAAGACAAGAATGAAGACCACTCCTCTTGATTCTCTGAGACAAAACATCTCAAGTAAGTCTCCAAATTCTGGTTCGTGCGTTCAGTCTGTCCTTTTGACTGAGGGTGAAAGGCCGAAGAGAAGGACAATTGTACCCCCAGATGAGTACAGAACGCCTTCCAGAACTTGGAAACAAACTGAGTCCCTCTATCAGACACCACATCAGAGGGAATAGTGTAGTTTCGCAATGTTATCGACAAACACCTGTGCAAGAGTTTTAGCATTGAGAAGACCTGGTAGAGCTATAACGAGCACTATCTTACTAAAACGATCAACAACCACCAAAATCATAGTTTTCCCTGAAGAATTTGGTAAATCTGTGATAAAATCCATGGATAAATGAGTCCATGGTCTAGAAGGAATGGGCAGCGGAAGTAAAGATCCGGAAGGCCGGGGGTATGTGTCACCTTAGCACGTGCACAAGTACTAAAAGCTGACACATAGTCCTCAACACACTTGTGTAAACCTGGCCACCAGAATCTACGAGATATGAGATCGACAGTGGATCTGCTCCCTGGGTGTCCTGTGAGAACAGTACAGTGATGTTCCTCGAACACCTTGTGACGTAGCTCAGAAGGAACAAACAACTTCCCCGGAGGGCAAGAATCCGGTGCTACTCCCTGGGCCTCCAACACCTCTGCCTCAAGGTCGGGGTATAGGGCGGATATTACTACCCCTTCGGACAATATCAGGCCTAATGAAAATCACCCACCCTCAATTTGATATTCTGCACCATCTTTGATAAGTATTTTTGAGTAAGTTGAAGGGAATCAATTGCAAACACAGAAATATTTTTTTCTAATGCATTTGTTGACAATCCATGCATGCGAACGAACTGACCGTCAACTAGGTTAACCCCTGCCCCACTGTCAATAAAGGCCTCAATTTTCACAATTTTTGGACTCTAGCGCCACCTCAGCAGAAAGGAGAAATCGGCTACTACCAGTAAATGATAAATTTAAGTTCTCTGGCTCTCCACCCACACCACCAAGAGTAAAATGGGAATTAAATGTGTTTTCATCTTGACGCTGAACGTAGGGACATACATTAACAAAATGTCCCTTTTTAGCACAGAAAAAAACAGGCTCCTTTCTTATGACCAACATTCTTTCCCACAGGTCTAGTGGTAGCTCCCCCCAACTGCATGGGCTCGTCACCAGACATACACGCAAGTGTCTCTTCACCCAAAGTGTAAGAGGAAGCCGCCACCTCATAGGATAGTACATCCTGAGAGTGAGAGACCTTAGATCTCTCTCTCAGACGTCTATCGATACGTACAGCAAGTGACATAGCCGCCTCCAATGACTCCAGATTTTCGTGAAAGGCCAACGCATCTTTCAGCCTCTCGGATAACCCCTGACAAAATTGACTATGGAGAGCTGGATCATTCCACTCCGGATCTGTAGCCCATCTCCTAAATTTAGTGCAATAGATCTCTGCAGACCGCTTTCCCTGGCATAAACCATGCAACTTGGTCTCGGCCATGGAAATCCGATCCGGGTCATCGTAGTTCAGACCTAGAGCTCCGAAAAAACGTATCTACCAACCGGAGGGACTGTGATCTGGTCGGCAAAGAAAAAGCCCACGCCTGAGCGTCTTCTTTAAGCAACGACATGATTATACCCACTCTTTGACTCTCATCACCAGAAGAATGAGGACGTAGCTTAAAATATAATTTGCATGATTCCTTAAAGAGCATGAATTTGTCACTGCTCCCGGAGAATCTGTCTAGGAGAGAAACCTTAGGTTCAGGGACGGACTGATTCCCACTATCGGAACCAGCCGCCTGAGGTCTCTGGAACTGTGAGACAGTTTTGCGGAGGTCAGCTACTTCCAAAGACAACCCCTGTAGTTGTCCGACTAGTGCAGAGATTGGATCTAAGGCCGCACTGACACAAACAAAATGGCGGTTTTGGCAGTTGATAATGTCACGGTGTGGTGTGGGAGGGGAACTCAACACAAAACACAAAAGGGAGGGAGAAGGTATCAGGCCTGCAAACTAGGGAAAGGGGAAAGGTCACCACCTAATAAATCCCAACCTGAGCCTTGGCTGCTAACAGAATGAACAGACCCTGATGGTAGGACTGTTCATCCTCAGGAACCTAAGCCTGGCTCACCCTAGAAGGCCCTGAAGATAGTGATAGGGCCATAGACGACCTGGTCCTTCCTAGCTGAAGGAACAAGGATCTGCCTCAGGTCTGGTACCAAGAGACAGGGAAATAAACACAATACAAAAAGGAAAGGCACTTAACTCCGAGTAAATGGAAAGCAGGAACTCAGCCGAGATCCAGACACCAAACGATCTACAACCAGAATGAGCTATAAACTGCAAGGAGTGATGGGTAAAGCCAGACTAAGAAGGGAGTACTAATGGTCACATGAAAAGGAGGTGTGGACATCCCAGCAACACAGACAAAGTGAAACCAAAAGAAGCTGCCAGATCACTGACATGCAACCAGTCTTTCAGATCTTCTACGACCTGTCACGGGTGTGACACAACACCAGAGTTTGGATTCAAAAACTGCACCCGAAAAAGAAAATGTAAACCCATCCATAGTCTCCAATACTACCAATGCAGCAAGCCCAGGAAGGCGGAGGAGTGTAGGTGGTAGTAGCAATAATGAAGATGGTAGTGGGGCTGTGCAGTGATGGGAGGGGCACACCCTATCTTTTTCTTGGGGCACACTGTGGTTCTGGGGCCCTCTGCCTGGTAAAAGTGGATGTGCCCTTGATATAGATAGGTTTTATGGGTGACGCTAGGGAGGCTCCTCCCCGTCCTAGCCTGCTATTGGCTGCGCCACCCACCCCCTAGAATCTTGCTAACTATTTGCACATCTACTAGGTCTGGTCTGTCTTAGTTCTCCTGACTGAAAAACAAGCAGGGCATTGCAATGTCTGCAGAGACCCAGAGGAGAGGTGAGGATGCTGAAGCTCTCTCCCTATCACAGCTCAAGGGGTGTGTCTTCTCTGCTGTAGCTCGGGGTTCGTGTCTTTTCTGCTGGAGCTCTTTCCCTATCACATCTCAGAAGGCAGTTGAAGGATGAAACTGAGCATCTGCGGCCATCTCAGTGAGCAGGACAAAGAAATAAGAAAAAGAAAAAACATCAGGTGGCGCTATACAGATACATTGTATTGAATAAGGCCTCATGCACACGACCGTTGTGTGCATCCGCGTCCGTGGGTCCGTTTTCCGTTTTTTTCCGCGGCTCCATTGACTTTCAATGGGTCCGTGGAAAAATCGGAAAATGCACCGTTTGGCAGCCGCATCCGTGAGCCGTGTTTCCTGCCCGTGAAAAAAATATGACCTGTCCTATTTTTTTCACGGTCAACGGTTCGCGGACCCATTGAAGTCAATGGGTCCGTGAAAAATCACGGATGCACACAAGATTGTCATCCGCGTCCGTGATCCGTGTCCGTGTCCGTTTTTTCCTATCATTTCAATGGCAAACTTGACTTAGAATTCTTTTTTCATTTTTCATGTCCGTGGATCCTCCAAAAATCAAGGAAGACCCACGGAAGAAAAAACGGTCACGGATCACGGACCTACGGACCCTGTTTTTGCGGACCTTAAAAAAAAACGGTCGTGTGCATGAGGCCTAAGGCCTCTTTCACACTACAGTATGTCCATTTCAGTGTTTTGCGTTCCGTTTTTAACGGATCCGTTGTTCCGTTTTTTTGGTTTGGTGTTTCCGTTCCGTTCCGTTTTTCCGTATGGCATATACAGTATACAGTAATTACATTGAAAAAATTGGGCTGGCCATAACATTTTCAATAGATGGTTCAGAAAAAACGGAACGGAAACGGAAGACATACGGATGCATTTCCGTATGTGTTCCGTTTTTTTTGCGGACCCATTGACTTTAATGGAGCCACAGAACGTGATTTGCGGCCAAATATAGGACATGTTCTATCTTTCAACGGAACGGAAAAATGGAAATACGGAAACGGAATGCATACGGAACACATTCCGTTTTTTTTGCGGAACCATTGAAATGAATGGTTCCGTATACGGACCACAAAAAACGGACCGCAAAACGGAAAAAAAAAATGGTAGTGTGATAGAGGCCTAACTCAGTGGCTGTTCAAATTTTTTAATTACATGCAATTACAAAAGTATTCACATCCAGGTGCTGGTTTAAAAACTGTAGAATATTTTTAATGGGGCAGATCCTTTAAGGGGTTAAGGTTGGACTTAACAGACTATGGGAGAGATTTATCAAACTGGTGTAAAGTATAACTGGCTTAGTTGCAACCAATCAGATTTCACCTTTCATTTTGACAGCTCCTTTGGAATCTGATTGGCTGCTATGGACAACTAAGCTAGTAAAACTTTACACCAGTCTGATAAATCTCCCCCTATATTTCTCTTTCTGACTATATTTGGATTTTTCCCTTTTGCTTTACGCTCAGTCTCCTCAGTGCTGTGATTTCATTGTTATTACTCACAAAAGGTTCAGGGTTGTACTCTGCTTCCTCTTTGCCCTTTCCCTTTAAAATGGAAAACAAGAAGCCTTACTATTACATAAGGAGCATCATTGTTCGGTGGCTTTTTGAATCCACAAATACACAGTCATATTCAAAGGGATTCTGAATGACCATAAAAAGTCTTTTTGGCAGGCTAAAGGCTTTGATTAAAGGAAAATAAGAAGTATTTTTTCATCAACAATTACAATGTGTCCTTTTAGGGTTCAAAATAGCACATTGTACACTTTTCTTTCTTTCCATGCATAAGTAACAAAATATGAAAATATAGCCAGTGTGTGTTCATGTGTATCAAGGCTGGGGTACATTCTTTATAACTAGTGTAGAATGGGCAGCTGTAAACCTCAACATAGATGGACATTCCTATTGTGATTTCTGTTAAGGAAGCAATCAGCACTTTGCTGCAGGTGGATATCAGATGAAATTAGTTGAAAAAAATACAGGGAATATTCCTCTTTAAAGGGGTTGTCGAGACTTTTTTATTTTTAAATTCCCCCTACCTAGTGGTACTCAAGAAGAAATCTATGCTTACCTGCCTTCTGTCGCTGTTTCGGCTCATGGCTCCTAAGCTATACTTCTGCACAGATGGTATATCTCATGCACCTCTGCAGCCAATGACTGGCCTCAGCTGTGACATGTCCCCAAGCGGCACCTCACTGCTCAATCACATGATGTTTAGGGACACGTCAACACTGAGGCCAGTCATTAAACTGCAGCAGTGCATGTGACCCTGTCCATGAGGAAGTTGACAGATGGGTACCAGAAGTTCGGTGAATACAATCTGGAAGCCAAGAGCCAAAACAGTGGGGTACCTTCAATGGAGCCAGGCCACAGAACTGCTACAGGGCCCAGGGGAGGGCAACCTGGCATTGAACTCTTTTTCTCTTTCCAATGTAGCCACCTCTAGGGGCAGCTCAGTGCAACCAGGTGATCACAACTTCCATTTCAGTCAACTGTAACTGCATAATCTCCTGTGCACTAAGCTCCCCCTAGTGGTGGCTAGTGGTAGTTTTGTAATAGATGGGAAGCAGAAGATTTGTGTCACGGCGCGGTGTAGGTGGTACACTCCACACCGAACACAGGAGGGAAGGGAAAAGGTACTAGGCTTGGAAACTAGGGAACGGTCACCACCTAGTGAATCCCTAAACCGAGCCCTGACTACTGTCAGTATGAAAAGACCTCGATGGTAGGAATGCTCATAGGCCCTGGAAATAGTGTCAGGACAAAAGATGCCCTTTTCCTTCCCAGCTGAAGGAACAGTAGACTCCCTTAGGCCTAATACCAAAAGATAGGAGAATACAACAAACTAAAACTAGAGAAAAAACACTTAACTCCGAACGAGCAGGAACTCAGAGGAGAACCAAACACCAGCACTTCCACAACCAGAAAGGAGCTATCAACCGCATAGCATGATGGGTGAGACCAGACTAAATAGAGGCGTTGAAGTGACCACTTAAGCTACACCTGAGACAAGAGGTGTGGTCATAACCTGCAACAAAACAGAAACAAGTGAAACCAAAGAGGCTGTCAGATCACATCACTTGCAGCCAGTCTCTTAGATCTTCTGACCCCTGTCACGGGAGAGACCGTGACAATTTGTCAATGTGTTTATGCCAGTTGCCTGGTGTGAATACATTGAGAAATTTGGTGTTCAGAATGAGCGACATATTTATGAAGCAACTGTTCCACTTTTTATAACATAGAAGCCTGACAAATGTATCAGAAATCTGGTGCGTTGCGCTTTGCATTCTACATTGCCTAGGAATGATTGACACACATACTGGGTTGGGCAGTGGGGCCCATACTAAGTTTTGCTGTTGGTCCCTATGAGATCTGTGTACACCCCTGGGCAGTTGGAGGCTTAAAAAGATTCCTGAATGAGGCCTCTAAGGGCTTACAGTATTAGTTGTTATCTTTTCATAATGCTTTAACTACTTTTCTATAAATAGTCTTTCGTTATATATAAATATTGGCTTGTGGAAATTCTTGTTTTTGATCAGGTTTTTCTCAAAATAGGGCGTACTTTGATAGGTGGTGTTTTTTAGAACATTTTTCCCTTAAACGAAAATTAAGCGATGGGTCCTTTCAAATAAAAATGTTAAATAATAAAAAGGTGATTTTGCACCTACACTCTTAAGGCCTCATGCACATGACCGTGTGCCGGCCGGGCCCGTGCTGCAGAGCGCAATGCATGGGCACCGACTGTGGGGCCGCCGCATGCGGATCGCGGACCCATTCACTTGAATGGGGTTCGTGATCCCCATCTGACTGTCCGCACCCAAAAAAAGTAGTGCGTGCCCTACATTTTTGCGGTGCGGAGGCACGGACTGAAAACCCACAGAAGCACTTGATAGTGCTTCCGTGGGCTTCCGATCCAGGCCTCCATTCTGCACCACACTGCATCTCCCA
This sequence comes from Bufo bufo, assembly GCF_905171765.1. Lineage (NCBI taxonomy): Eukaryota > Metazoa > Chordata > Amphibia > Anura > Bufonidae > Bufo > Bufo bufo. The sequence continues at coordinate 481,190,514 of NC_053392.1, read as the reverse complement.
AGTTGCAGGGTGCACACAGCTGGTGTCCATATATTGCGGACCCCTTTTTTTGCAGGCCGCAATATTGCTATGTGCATGAGCCCTAAGTTTTATAACTCAATTCCCAGAGAACTGCATCATTAACACACCATTGTTGTTTTTTATTTTTTTAACTTTTGCAGTTGTGCTCGGATCGGCTCATGCTGAGAGGGTACCCTACCTAAGCCTATACTCCACCCCCCCAACCTAGAAGCAGCAGAGTTATGCCGGAACTGCTTATCGAAGGGTAGCCTAAAGGGGGCTACCCCAATGATGAGACCTGAAAGAAGGGAGGGCTCCTGGGTGGGTTGAAATCGTTCGAACCGACAAGTGGGGGGAGGAGGGCCAGGTTTAAATAGTGAACGCCCCGCCTCCCCTCACACAAATACGGCACTCTTAATTGCCTACCACTTGTGCTCGGATCGGCTCATGCTGAGAGGGTACCCTACCTAAGCCTATACTCCACCCCCCCAACCTAGAAGCAGCAGAGTTATGCCGGAACTGCTTATCGAAGGGTAGCCTAAAGGGGCCAAAAGAACCATGCATAGGAGTTTGAAAACTAGATAACAGAAACTACAGCCCAAAACTTGAAAGCCAATGATATTTCGTATAAGGATCCGGGATATTACGCATGGAACACGTGGAACTGCGACGACCCAAATGTTTGATGACATGTACTGGCACCTTATGCATGGACGCCGCTGCTGCCGTGCCCATGCGGAAGGAATGTCCTGTGATCCAGCGAGGACCGACCCCTGAACCTGTCAACTAACCTGAATGTACGTAAGAAAGGCCGCGGTGGTTAGCCGGGCATTGCCTAGTTCGAGTACGGGAGAACATGCCGCTTGGACTAAATACTACGCAGCCAAGCCTTCAAGGCCTGCCCGGACACGATCTGCTGTCCGTGGGAAAGTATCTGACCGCCACTGATTGCCCCGGCCGTGACGTCTTGGACGAGGCCAAGGTGAGGACATAGATGGACCCGCGCCGGATGAGCTGACCTTTCCGCAAGCACCCAGTGCCCATGAGCTCGCCTGACCTGAGGAATCCATGGAAAGCCAGGTACAAGGCTGTTTCTACCAGAGCGCTAACCTGCGGCCCGAACGGTTTGCCCCTGCAGTTTGCCTGTCACGGCCTGAACAAGCTACCGGTAAATGGCTGACGCCCATGTCGTTTCACAACAGACATCTTGCGCAAACCCTTCAACGCCGCTTTGATCGGGTGGGCGGAGAAGAGTGACGGTAGGTCCGGATGTAGCCTGTACCAATGGTGCTGAATACCTGCCATGTATAGTTAACAATGCTATAGGACAGGTTTAATTGAGAGTGGCAAAAACCCCGACAAAGCCCAATAGGTGAGTGATAGGTCCCCGGCCAGCAGCCGGGTAGGTGTTCTCATATCTCTGAAACAGGCGCCAAGCTGTCTTGTAAGCCCTCAGAGTGTTACTGGCCAAGGAATTGGCCATCAGTCTCTTAGCTATGGTGAGATGGGAGACTAGTCCCAGCGCAGCTGGGCCTGGTGAGGAATTATTATTATTATTTTATTTATTTTTTACCTCCATGCGTGAGAGACTCTAATGGCCTGTGTGTAAACCTAAAGCGGAGAAGCCATGCGCGAGAGACTAATGGAGCCATGCGTGAGAGACTAAAAGCGGAGTCATATGTGTAAAACTAAAACGGAGAAGCTCTGCGTGAGGGACTCTAATGGCGGAGTCATATGTGTAACCTAAAACGGAGAAGCCATGCGTGCGAGACTCTAATGGCGGAGTCATATGTGTAACCTAAAACGGAGAAGCCATGCGTGAGAGACTCTAATGGCGGAGTCATATGTGTAAACCTAAAACGGAGTAGCCATGCGTGAGAGATTCTAATGGCGGAGTCATATGTGCCAACCTAAAACGGAGAAGCCAGGCGTGAGAGACTCTAATGGCGGAGTCATATGTGTAAACCTAAAACGGAGAAGCCATGCGTGAGAGACTCTAATGGCGGAGTCATATGTGTAACCTAAAACGGGGAAGCCATGCGTGAGACTCTGAAGGCGGAGACATATGTGTGAACCTAAACGGAGAAGCCATGCGTGAGAGACTAATGGCGGAGTCATATGTGTAACCTAAAACGGAGAAGCCATGCGTGAGAGACTCTAATGGCGGAGTCATATGTGTAAAACTAAAACGGAGAAGCTCTGCGTGAGGGACTCTAATGGCGGAGTCATATGTGTAAAACTAAAACGGAGAAGCCATGCGTGCGAGACTCTAATGGCGGAGTCATATGTGTAACCTAAAACGGAGAAGCCATGCGTGAGAGACTCTAATGGCGGAGTCATATGTGTAAACCTAAAACGGAGAAGCCAGGCGTGAGAGACTCTAATGGCGGAGTCATATGTGTAAACCTAAAACGGAGAAGCCATGCGTGAGAGACTCTAATGGCGGAGTCATATGTGCCAACCTAAAACGGAGAAGCCAGGCGTGAGAGACTAATGGCGGAGTCGTATGTGTAAAACTCACACGGAGAAGCCATGCGTGAGAGACTCTAATGGCGGAGTCATATGTGTAACCTAAAACGGAGAAGCCATGCGTGAGAGATTTTAATGGCAGATCCGTATGTGTAAACCTAAAACGGAGACGCCATGCATGAGAGACTCTAATGGCGGATCCGTATGTGTAAAACTAACACGGAGAAGCCATGCGTGAGAGACTCAAAAATGTATTTTTTTTATTTTTTATTTATTTATTTATTTTTTGACTATCAACCACTTAAGCAGCTCCCGTATGGGCACAGCTCTGAGTACGAGCATGAAGAGTATGGTATAACGCAGATCACCTGCACGGACTAACTAACATCTTGTGCCTAAATAACCCCCTTGGAACCTTATGTACGGCTGGCAGCAGGAAGCCAGCCACCGCCTATGATCTGCTCCCCCTGACCGAGCCTAGTACTCCTTCCCCTGATCCCTGCCTACCTAATAGCACGGCGGCCCGTGCCAGACTTTATTGAAGATGAGGAGCCTTACCCCCCAGCCGCGTGGGGAGCTCACGCTGCTCCCTGGCAGAATGCACCAGTGCGGGGGAGCCCCCCTCCTCAGCTAGGGCCGACCCACCGCCGGCTGGACACTCGTACCACGTGGGGAGCAGCGCCACTCCCTGGCAATGTGCACCGGATCAGAGGGAGCCCTTCCTTTACCGTGGGCCCCGGCCCCCGCTGGTTTGAAGAGTGTGCCGCGTGAGGAGCCGCACAGCTCCCTGGCATTGTGTGCCGGTGCGGGAGTGCCCCCCCTCACCTAGGGGCTGGTTATTGTGACTGGAACCCGCTGGGAGACTGAAGCCTAACTGGACCTACCTGTGACCGTGAAGGCTGACCTCCCAGGCCGTGGCTGACCCACGTGCGTAGTCGTGACGCAACTACCCGTAGATGCCCACCCAGTGCCTGTAGTTAACGGGAGTGCGACCGAGTCTGTGGATGTGACCGACTACCCCCTGTAGTCGTGAGGGGACCCTACATCGAGAGTAGCGGTAACGGACCATCGCCTGTAGATGTGGTAGTATTACCTCATGAGTCTGTTGACATGAGACTAATGCCTGCAGTCGTGGCTGGTCTTAATAATGAGTCTGTAGTCGTAACGGATTTGTGCCTGCAGTCGTGGCAGGGCTTTAGAGCGGGTCTGTAGTCGTGACAGACTGATGCCTGCAGTCGTGGCAGGACTTTATAACGAGTCTGTAGTCGTGACAGACTGATGCCTGCAGTCGTGGCAGGGCTTTATAACGGGTCTGTAGTCGTGACAGACTGATGCCTGCAGTCGTGGCAGGGCTTTATAACGGGTCTGTAGTCGTGACAGACTGTTGCCTGCAGTCGTGGCAGGGCTTTAGAGCGGGTCTGTAGTCGTGACAGACTGATGCCTGCAGTCGTGGCAGGGCTTTATAAGGAGTCTGTAGTCGTGACAGACCTGGCAAAGCAACATTCCTATCTATACCATTATATATATATATATATATATATATAAATAATTTTTTTTTTTTTTTTTTTTTCCCCCACCAAAGGCCACGACTGTAGGCGCCACCCTGTAAGAGATGCGCCAGAGGCCTGGACATAATAGTCCACCATCCCCCGTCCCCCAAGCCTATGCAGGAGAAAAGAGGGGGTTGGCCCCCGCATGCACCACCCCTGACTCACCTGGCGGCCATGACAGCCACGAACCCCACAGTATCGTAAGTTAGCCCACCACCTGTGGACCTGAATAACCAAGGACAGACGTGTGAGTGAGCGCACGCCGGCTGGGCGACCCTTCACTCATGCCACCGCTCCCTAGCTAACCACCGGATTATTGTGACTCCTTAAAGCCCTCTGTATATTTGATCCTTGAACATATTCCAAATTTATTTAAAATTTTTTTTTTTTTTTTATACTCCTGCCTTAGTACCTAGCCACTGTGCCTGAGCAGAGGAGCCCTGCACCAGGACTGCAGTACCAGTATGGGCCTGTAGGTGTCGCCCTCTATCAGTCAGGATCTGCTGGAGCGCAGCAAGCCAGTGATTCCCTTCTAGGTTAGAATTAACCATTGAAATCCTAACTTGTTATACAGTGCACATGTCTGAGTATCTGCTTATCTCGTCTTGCCTGAGTTTGGCGCAGTATAGAAGACGAGTTTATTCTGCAGCGGATTCCTAGCCTTGACTGAAAGTCACATAAGCATGTCCACCTTCACTGCCTCGCTAATTGTAATTACCAGGAGAACGTGCATCAGGATTGGCTGTGAGGGATTTGCGCTCCGCCATGTGGAACATTGCATCCCGTGCCCACCGCTATCGACTATTTGTACAGGGAAAGCCGCGGCGTATTAATCGCCTATAGGTTTCGGCTTCCGCCCCCTGATCCTGCAGCTGGACCTCCGCTTACTGATTGCAGCTAATGAATAGATCCCTGTGTGAGCGGACGGCGTTTTCCTCTACGGTGGAACGAATGTTTATGTTCTGATAAGGGAGTGAGTGATATATAACGCTGTGTCGTGGAGCCGACGGCCGGCGTGACCGATGCTCAGGGTATGCGAGCGGACGTCGGGACCCGTCGCTGCTGAGCCACAGGTGAGGGGTGCCCGCCTGGGGGACGCTGCATGTGGGAGCGGGGGTGCTTAGCGCAGGGCCTGGAGCGGATCGGGGTGCCTGTCTCGGGGTGCCGGAAGCGATCAGGAGTGCGGGCAGTCTCCAGCGCAGCTGGGGACCGGCGGCACGCTCGGCAGCCCCACATGTTATACATAGCGAGACGGGTGTTCAAGTCACCCTGCCTACCTAATCACCGTAGCGACGAGCCCGACGCAGCCGATCCCCCGATCCTCCAGTGACGCACGCCCTTCTCTGGCACCAACCCACAAGCCGATTCGAAATCGTTCGAACCGACAAGTGGGGGGAGGAGGGCCAGGTTTAAATAGTGAACGCCCCGCCTCCCCTCACACAAATACGGCACTCTTAATTGCCTACCACTTATTTGTAAAACCATCACCACACTTGCTGTAAAACTGAAGCTGTCACAGGGTAGCCTTGGTGCTGCTTTCTGTTGCATCATTCCACGTGTGAATACACTCTTATTACGAGGGGAATTCAGTTGACTAATTTGCAGCTGAACCGAAAAAGCACTTGATCCAGACACATCTGAACAGGTCGCAGTTCCTCCCATCATATCTCTGGAGATAAGGATGTTTGCGAACGGAACTAAAGGAAGGAAGTATGGGACAGATGGAATAATATGAAAGGGCTGTGGATCAATAAAAGGAAGAAAGTGATTATAAAGTCTTTCATATGAGCCATCTGTGGCACATACATGGAATGTCAGCTCATTTTTTTTCACAGTTAATGAACGGTTTATGTCTTTCAACCAGAATGAGAGCAAATACAAGGGGGGTGGAGTAAAAGGGTGGAATTTATCAAGGCCTGCACTACAGAATTCTGACTCAAAAGTCACAAAATGGGTGTATTGGGACCTTGTGTGACATTTTGCATTTTTACAGCACTCACTCCAGTTTTGAAAAGTGAGCGGTAAAGCGAATGTGGTTATCCTGTGCAGCGGATTTAACCACTTCCAGAACGGGCTATTTACCCCCCTTCCTGACTAGGCACATTTTTATATTTTTTCAGTACATGCATCTTTATAAGCCATAATCCCCCCCCGGTTTGGTTATATAAATAATTTATGCTTTTTTCAGTTATGCATGGGGCTTTATTTTTGTCATTTTTATTTTTGTATTTATTTTGTTTTTGTTTTTCAATGTTAAAAAAGGGGGGGGGGAACTCTCAACTCTTTTTTAATTTTTTTTTGTTAATGGCACAATGTGCAACTAAAATATATTTTCCTTATTATGTATCCTTTCCATAATGGTCATTTTTATATAAGGGATGTATGGGTTATGGTAGTTGGGGGTGGGTCTAGAAGCTCTTTTTAAAAAAAAAATAATTATAATATTTATTTTTATGTTACACTTTGTGCCCCCTTTAAAATCGAACAAGACCTTTGGGGGACATTTAACTTTTGCATTTTTTTTTTTTTACATTTATTGCTGATTTTTCCTGTTATCGGGGTTGACATAATAGCACCAGTTACAGGGGGAATACAGCCCCTACAGAGGTTTTACAGCATGTTCTATAGTCTGCGTTTTTCATGCAGCTCTGGCCCCATACAAATGAATGGGACTTTTGTGAAAAACAGAAGGTATCTAGGTGCAATCCGGATGCAGTGCTTTTCACTGATGGTTGTTTGGAGATGTTGAGTGATATATCAGTTTTTCTTCACATGCGTGAAAAACGCATCAAAAACTGCTTACAACTACCCAGCAAAATCTGAAACAAAACCCAATTGCAGACAAAACTGATTAAACTTGTGCAGCGGACTACTGGTGGCATGGGCCAGGGGTCCCTTTAAGATGTTAATAAAGTTTAAAAGTTTGTCGTGACGCCAGTTGCATTTCAGCAACTAGGGACTAAGTCCCCCTATGTAGAAAGTGATGGTGGAACCCAGGTGTAGGAATGCCAGAGTGGTATGAAGGTGGCCTAAGATGTGCCTCTAGGTGTGGCTTTTTTGCACGTGTCACGGTGCTCCTACCTAGATATCCAGAACCCCAGGCGTTGTAGTCTGAAGCAGTGCAAATAGGGTTGTGGATGAAGTGAATGAAGAAATGAATTGAGTCCAGACTTGTATTAAAGTAGTTAGCAGCTTTACTTTGCATAAACTTGCATCAGGGAACAGTCTTCCAACGTTATCTTGGCTATCAGCAGACTTCGGCATAGGCTCCGGCAGGCAAACACATTCAGCTCTACTACATCTGTGCTCTCTCAGCTTTGCTATGTTGGCTGGATTAAATAGGAACTTTTCCTTTCTGCTGTACTTAGCTTTCTGATGCAACTTAACTTTCTGTAGTCTGACTCTATCTTTATCTTGGTCTGTATCTGGGTCCAGGGAACCATTCCTCCTGGCTTATGAGGCTTGTAGCTTGGGCCTCTATGCCCAGCAGAGCAGGCAGTGCTCTGCTGGCTGGAACACAGCCTTCCCATTGCAGGGGCTGCTCTCAACTAACTTCTAACTAATTCAACTCCTCCCTCTCTAGAGAGGGAGCTAGAATGGAAGAGGGGTTCCATTCTAGCTAAGGCTACTTTCACACTCGCGTTTGTTGCGGATCCGTCATGGATCTGCACAGACGGATCCATTGAGATAATGCAACCGCCTGCATCCATTCAGAACGGATCCGTTTGTATTATCTATAACAATGTAGTCAATGGAGGACGGATCCGTTTTCTATTGTGCCAGATTGTGTCATAGAAAACGGATCCGTCCCCATTGACTTACATTGTGTGTCAGAACGGATCCATTTGGCTCAGTTTCGTCAGACGGACACTAAAACGCTGCAAGCAGCGTTTTTGTGTCCGCCTCCAAAGCGGAATGGAGACGGAACGGAGGCAAACTGATGCATTCTGAGCAGATCCTTTTTCATTCAGAATGCATTAGGGCAAAACTGATCCGTTATGGACCGCTTATGAGAGCCCTGAACGGATCTCACAAACGGAAAGCCAAAACGCCAGTGTGAAAGTAGCCTAACACAGCTCTGCCAGAAGTGCCGCCATCTGCTGGTGAACCAGGCACATTGCACTTAAACCATTACAAAATCACAAATACAGTTACACATTGAGTAGGACCTAGGAATGAATACACATGATGATACAGGATGCACTATTAAAGATAGTGACGGGGGGAAAGGAGTGGTAATGCCCCCTAGCAGGGCATTACACTTGCATGCAAAAACTTCATTTTTTTCTTTGAATAGACCCTGACTTATGTCTCATTCACACGTCAGTGTTTGGTCAGTGATTTCCATCAGTGGTTGTGAGCCAAAACCAGGATTAGAGCCAGGATTAGAGACACTTATCCTTATTTCTAAGCTGTTTTTATTGTCTGACAATAGAAAAACTCACTGGTGCTCCTAGTTGCAGTTAACACGAGTGTTCTGCAAGAAATTGGTCAGTGCTGCAATTAACTAGTGAAAAAACTGATAAAAAGTTTCTGTGCATACTCGCTATTTCAGCCTATCTCCAAGTGGACTCTGAATGGAGCTCTACATTCCCTGCCCTTATGTTGCTGATGATAGCAGGGTGTGATATCAATCACACCTACCTAAGCTTCTGGCAGAGTCCACGCCTATGATCCATGTGTGGTAAGTACTCAATGCTTCCCCCGATCCTGGAGCACCCTGGAAGTTGTTGGTTGGAAATGTGCCCAGGCCGGCAGCATGTCTCCTGCTCAGGGCTCGTGCTCTGTTCGGAGCGCTGGTGATGTCACCCAAGCCTCAGCTACAGAAGCTGGCATGGAACAAAATCCAACACGTTTCAAAAAGATTTGCTTTTCTTCCTCAGGGATAAGTAGGAAGAAAAGCATTAGAACGGAGCAGGAGACGTACTGCTAGCCGGGGCACGTTTCCAACTAACAACCTAAGTACTTCCAGGTGACTCCAGGATCCGGGCAAGCATCGAGTACTTACCACAAACGGAGCGCAGACCCCACCAGAAGCTCAGGTAGGTGTGATTGATATCACACACTGCTACTTAGGGGCAGAGAATGTGGTAGTGCGCTATTCAGACTCCACTTGAAGATAGGCTGAAATAGTAAGTATGCATGGAATCTTTTTATCTGTTTTTATTATTTTATTGTAGATTTTTTTTAATTCTATTTCCTGAACATTATTATGGAGCTGCCATCAGTTTTGCCTGAGCTGTTGTAATAGTAGCCATATGGGCCATAGACACAATGGTCAGGAGTGGACCTCACTGACTTCTATGGGAGTTCTCTAGGCATTCTCAGTGACCTGTGCAGAGGTCATTGTACAAGGAAGGCGTAGATAAGCTATGATAGGAAAGAGCACCTTTTCTTCCCTTTGGGGCACTCCCTGGCCTTAGGGTCCTCCTGCCTTGGGGTGCCGTTGGTATAGGTGGGTTCTGAGACGGAAAGGCAGGGTACCCTCATGTGTGCGCAGGGGCGGACACAGACAGCAGAGGGCCCCTGTGCAAAGAATGTGGCTGGGCCCCACAAGCCAAATTCTCAACCTAGCTGATTTCGTCCTAACATTACATACAGCAATACACAACATAGAGAGTAAGGCTACTTTCACACCTGCGGCACTACGATCCGGCCACTTGATCCGGCAGAGAATGCAAGGAATCGGTCGGACACAAACTGCAGCATGCAGCGGTTTGTGACCCGCCGATTCTCAGCATTTTTGCCAGATTGTGGCTGGATCTCTGCTGGACCCCATTATAGTTAATGAGGCCAGGGGGAATTCTGTCTGCATCCAGCAGTGCTGGAGCCGGTGAATTTCATCAGGCTGTTCTCTGCTGGAACAGCCTGCCAGAATCACTAACTATTAGTAGCCTAATACAGCATCCAGTGAAGTCTCCTTTAATGTAGATGTTCTCTGTCCTCATCTTCTCCTTTCAGACCAGCATGATGATGTCTTTCAGCCATCTCTTCTCTCTGCAGAGTTTGACAGACAAACATCTTAGTTTCCTAGTTTTCCATCATCCTCCTACATTCTAAACAACTCACCCTGCCACCCCCGATACTGTGCCCGCTGTACTCCCCAATACTATACTGCAGAAACAGTCCCCCTGAAAATATTCGTTACACACAGATAGTACCGCCTTCAGTAATTATCGGCACACAGTGCCCTAAAAAATAACTGCACTCATGAAATAGTGTCCCAGACACTAATAGTGTAAACATAATGTTCCCCAAAAATAATTGTGCTAAGCTGATACTGTGCCAGGGTGCCCTCCCCACAGTAATAGTGCTCCCCATAGTCCCAACAATATAAATAATTATCTGCCAGAGTGCACGTAGTAGTAATAGTGCGCCCAACAGTAATAATGTCCCCACTGTGCCCCAGAAGTAATAATGCTCCCATAGTGCCCATACTAGTATTTATGTTCCTCATAGTCCCCCAATTATAATAAAGCCCAACATAATGTCCCCGGTAGTAATAATTCTGTTTATAATGTGTGGCAGTAGAAAAATGCAGCTTATAATGTGCACCAGTACATAAAAATGCCCTGTTGTGTGGCGGTATAAAAAATACCCCCTCTTAATGCACCCAGTTGAGCTAAGGTCCCCATAGGGCCCTATAATTTGCGCAAGTATAAAATACTCCTATATAGTGCTCCTCCCTTGGTCCCCATGGTACCTGACATAATGTACCAGTATAAAATAGTGCCCCCATAATGTTGCAGGTATAATGCCCCTATATAATGCCCCAATAGTGTTCCTCTCTCCCACTTCTCCATAATGCCCCCCATGTGTCACAGTATATAATGCCCCACAGTAGATGCCCATAGTGCTCCTCTCCCCCACATCTCCATAGTGCCCCCCATGTGTTCCAGTATATAATGCCCCCCAGTAAATGCCCCATAGTGCTCCTCTCCCCCCTTTCTCCACAGTGCCCTCCATGCGTGCCAGTATATAAGGTAGGACCCCCAGTAGATGCCCCATAGTGCTCCTAACACCTGGGGCGTAAAAACCCAAGGGCAGAATATAGAATATTTGACACAGTCCTGACCTCAGTATCTGAGGAAAGGGATTTAGGAGTAATTATTTCAGAAGACTTAAAGGTGGGAAGACAATGTAATAGAGCAGCACGAAATGCCAGCAGAATGCTTGGGTGTATAGGGAGAGGTATAAGCAGTAGAAAGAGGGAGGTGCTCATGCCGCTGTACAGAACACTGGTGAGACCTCATTTGGAGTATTGTGCTCAGTACTGGAGGCCATATCTCCAGAAGGATATAGATACTCTAGAGAAAGTTCAGAGAAGAGCTACTAAACTTGTACATGGATTGCAGGATAAAACTTACCAGGAAAGGTTAAAGGACCTAAACATGTATAGCTTGGAAGAAAGAAGAGACAGAGGGGATATGATAGAAACTTTTAAATACATAAAGGGAATCAACTCGGTAAAGGAGGAGAGCATATTTAAAAGAAGAAAAACTACCACAAGAGGACACAGTTTTAAATTAGAGGGGCAAAGGTTTAAAAGTAATATAAGGAAGTATTACTTTACTGAGAGAGTAGTGGATGCATGGAATAGCCTTCCTGCAGAAGTGGTAGCTGCAAATACAGTGAAGGAGTTTAAGCATGCATGGGATAGGCATAAGGCCATCCTTCATATAAGATAGGGCCAGGGACTATTCATAGGATTCAGATATATTGGGCAGACTAGATGGGCAGACTAGAATGTGTCGGTTCTTATCTGCCGACACATTCTATGTTTCTATGTTTCTCCATAGTGTCCCCCATGTGTGCCAGTATATTAGATAGGGCCCCCAGTAGATGCCCCCATAGTGCTCCTCTTCCCCGACCCCCTCCATAGTGCCCCCGATGATTGCCAGTACATAAGATAGGACCCCCGGTAAATGCCTCCATAGGGCCCCCCTTCTCCATAGTGCTCCCCATATGTGCCAGTATATAAGATAGGGCCCCCAGTAGATGCCCTTATAGTGCTCCCCCCTTCTCCATAGTGCCCCCATGTGTACCAGTATATAAGATACAACCCCCAGTTTATGCCCCATAGTGCTCCCCCCTCCATCTTGTCCCCCATGAGTGCCAGTACATAAGATAGGGACCCCAGTAGATGCCCCCATAGTGCTCCCCCTTCTCCATAGTGCCCCCATGACTTCCAGTACATAAGATTGGGCCCCAGTAGATGCCCCCATAGTGCTCCCCCCCCCCTCCATAGTGCCCCAATGAGTGCCAGTACATAAGATAGGGCACCCAGTAGATGCCCCATAGTGCTCCTCCCCCCTTCTCCATAGTGCCCCCCATGTGTGCCAGTATATTAGATAGGGCCCTAGTAGATACTCCATAGTGCTTCTTTCCCCCTTCTCCATAGTGCCCCCATGTGTGAAAGTACATAAGATAGGGCCCCCAGTAGATGCCACATAGTGCTTCTCCACCCTTTTCTTCATAGTGGCCCCTATGAGTGCCAGTACATAAGATAGGGCCTGCAGTAAATGCCCCCATAGTGCCCCCTTCCCCATAGTGCTCCCATGTGTGCCACTATATAATATAGGACCCCCAGTAGATGCCCCCATAGTGCTCCCCCCTCCATAGTGCCCCCCATGAGTGCCAGTACATAACATATAGGGCCCCCAGTCGATGCCCCTATAGTGCTCCAATCTCCTTATCCATTGTGCTCCCCATGTGTGCAAGTATATAAAATAGGGCCACCAGTAGATGCCTCCATATTGCTCCCACCTTCTCCATAGTGCCCCCCATGTGTGCCAGTACATAAGATAGGGCCCCAGTAGTTGCCCCTATAGTGCTCCCTCCTTTCTATAGTGCCCCTCATGAGTGCCAGTACATAAGATAGGGCCCCCAGTTGATGCCCCCATAGTGCTCCTCCACCCTTCTCCATAGTGCCACACCATGAGTGCCAGTATATAAAATAGGGCCCCCAGCATAGCATAAATGAAAAAAATAAACACACATACTTACCTTAATGAGACTGGCAGCGATGCGATGCAGACTTCTTCCGGCCTGTGTCCCACGCTGAACAGCTCAGAAGGCACGATGACATCATCGAGGAACGGGGAAAGGAGACGCCTCTTCCTTGCCTGCCGTAGCATCCATCTGTATCGCTGTCCTGAGGATGGCGATACAGATGAATAGACATGAGCACTTCCACAGTGGAAGCGCTCATCTCCATCTGCCTTGCTGCTGGTTAGAAAGGGCCCCCCTCCTGCACTGGGCCCCTGTGCAGCCGAACTCGCTGCACAGGCAATATGTCCGCCCCTGTGTGTTAGGCAATGAGAAGTCCAAGTACTTTACTAAGGCAATTCAATAGATGGTTAAAGCCAATGGTAACTGTACAATTCTCTTTGCACTGAACTCCCCCTAGTGTTGGCTGTCGAAAATGCCATGGATTTATATCAGGAAAAGAAGGTATTCAGCGACACATTTTTGCTTATTGATATAAAACAATCCGGCCAAATTCCTTCTAGATACTTAACACCAAGTCATAAGAAAGATATTCTGATCCTGCTAGTCAGGACAAGCTCTTTGCCTCTGGCTTTATTAAAACGAGATGGAAACAATCCAGGGTCTTAACTGAAGATAAAGTGGTGAGAAAATCCTTTAAAACACATGAGTATAAACTTTGCCTCCTCAGCATGCTGCAGGCCAGGACCGCACCAGTGATAGAAACATCTGGCTGCCAAAAGCTGCTTGACTTCACATAAAGACTTCATTTATGGTGAAGGGGACTGGGGTGGATGTCACTGAGTCGCTCATCTCTCAGTGAGATATAGAAGCCTTTATGTAATACAGCTAATTCACGTCATTTCACAATGCACAGTGGTTGTGTGTCTCAGGATTCCTGGGAATGTGTCACTGTTTCCTTTCCTATGAAGTAATCACAGAAAGCACAAGGGTGTACTATGTGTATAACATACACGAGACTTGCGAGGACCGGGCATAGGCATATGCAGTGTCCCACTACGTGATCCTGGGCACCGCAAACTAGTTTTATTGTGTTTTATTGTCATATATTATGCCTGTATGCTGTACTTCATCTCATGTCATATTCTCCCATGACATTATGTGTAAGATCCTTTATACAGGCCTAGTTAGTGTGCACTACACTAGTTTCTCCACTAGATGGTGTATATATAGCTTAGCTCAGGCCCAAGTTAGACAGGTTTAGAATAGTTTAGTCAGAGAGCAGCCATGATGTAGCTGCTACAGCAAGTATTCAAGGGGGTTAGTATATTTTATTCAAGTCAAAGGATAGCAGACGGCCATACTCAAAGGCTTCCCAGGCACCTTTGCAATTAGGTGTAAGACACAGCTTCCGGCATCCACACCTCTAGTTTAAATCCTGAGGACAGTTAGGCCAACTGTCAGAAAAGCAGTGGAAATAGAGGTTCAAGGATTCTGAAAACCACCTTTAATTCAGGTTAGAATAAGGCGAGAGTTAATACCAGCCTAAGGCCTCATGCACACGACCGTTTTTTTTTGCGGTCCGCAAAAACGGGTTCTGTTTTTCCGTGATCCGTGACCGTTTTTTCGTCCGTGGGTTTTCCTTGATTTTTGGAGGATCCACGGACATGAAAAAAAAGTCGTTTTGGTGTCCGCCTGGCCGTGCGAAGCCAAACGGATCCGTCCTGAATTACAATGCAAGTCAATGGGGACGGATCCGTTTGACGTTGACACAATATGGTGTAATTTCAAACGGATCCGTCCCCCATTGACTTTCAATGTAAAGTCAGGAGTTAATATACCATAGGATCGGAGTTTTCTCCAATCCGATGGTATATTTTATCTTGAAGCGTCCCCATCACCATGGGAACGCCTCTATGTTAGAATATACAATCGGATTTGAGTTAGATCGTGAAACTCAGATCCGACAGCCGCACACTGTGCTACCAATGAAAATAATACAATAGAGGGAGGGAGGGGGCCGCACTGACCACCAATGAAATTAAAACTGGGGAGGGAGGGGGGTCTGCCCCCTACCCCCGTATGCATGAGAGAGTGTATTTCATATCAGGATGTACTAGAGACTGTTTTATACTTGGATGTAACCGTTACTAGGAGCAACGTTCAGTAAAAGTTATAATAAGCTGAATTGCACCATCCTTGTCTCAGTCTCCAGTTACTCAGTTAACACTACAGTAAATGGTTCTACCACCATAAAAGGTACTGGCGTCACGACTACAAGGGACCTTGCCACTGGCACATTAATACAGACCATCAAGGGCAGCTCGAACCACCATCTGGCCTGTGCCCCTTACACCGGAGTGTGCCCCAGAGAATTCCTGTGCCGTTCTCCTCTTCACTTATGCGAGCCTGTCCAGGGATGACGTAACCGTGAGTAACCGGAACTGTATTTACCTCGGACCACCTAATGCTCACACCGTGACCTCACATGTAATTCCCCTGTTGGTCTGGCATACTGCACATACGCGTACACATGTAAGTGACTGTTTCCTTCCTAACAGCTTCCTAAATTGCTGACTGCAGTTGCATTTTCCTGTCCTTAATAACAGTATGAAGAGCAGCTCTGGAGCACAAACTACTGCTCTGCTCTAATAAGTGAAGTGGGCATAAGAGGAACATTCATGAGCTGAGCACATACAATTCTTTTTATAATTTGTGCTGATTTATGACCTAGCTATAGGCTAGATGATAAATGTGCCTATTCATATTGCAGATGTGGAGGCCATGTCAGGTTAGCACAACCTATACGATCTCGTGGGTCATGTACAAAGAAGGTAAAAAATGTTATTTACTAGTAAAATCAGGAGTTTTTTTTTTTTTTATAGGAAGTAGAGGCATTACCAGGCTACATGGGGGGGTTAATAAGCTAGCTCAGTTTATGAAATGGAGGTCTGACATGGATGTCTAAAGGGGGTCTGATTTGAGGTCTGATATGGAGGTCTAAAGGGGTCTCATCTGAGGCTTAATATGAGGGTCTGATAGGGAGGTCTGATTTGAGGTCTGATATGGGGGGTCTGATTTGAGGTCTGATATGCGGGTCTGATTTGAGGTCTGATATGGGGGTCTGATTTGAGATTTAATATGGGGGTCTGATTTGAGGTTTGATATGGGGGTCTGATTTGAGGCCTGATATGGGGGTCTGATCGGTGGTGTGATATGGGTTTCTGACTTGAAGTCTGATCAGAAAGGTAAATGGGTATGTAAGGAGGTATTTTTTTTTTACTGGAGCTCATTATAAGGCAGTATTTTTTGTACTGGTACATATTATAATGGGGCATTTTTGTACTGGCACACATTAGGGGGCATTATAAGAAGAATTAATACAACTGAGGGACCATGGGGAACATGATTACTAGCATAGACACAATGGGGGTATTATTACTATTGGATGCACTGTTAACACTTTACACTCTGGCAGATAATTATTTCTATTGGTGGGACTTTGGGGAGAACTATTACTGGGGGGGGGGGGGGGGGCATCCTGGCACAGTATCAGCTTAGAACAATTATTTTTGGGGGACATTATGTTTACTAGACTATTACTAATAATTACTATTGTTTTAGAGAACTGTGTGCCAATAATTATTGAAGGGGGCACTATCTGTGTGGTACTAGTATTTTTAGGGGGACTGTTTCTGCAGTATAGTTTTTGGGAGCACAGTGGGCAGGATGGGGTGTTCAGAAGGTGGGAGGATGAAGGGAAAAGTGGGAAATGAAGATGTCTGTTTGTCAAACCCTGCAGAGACAGGAGATGACTGAAAGAAATCATCATGCTGGTCTGGTCTGAATGGTGAAGATGAGGAAAGAGAACGTCTACATCAGAGGAGATGTCACTGGATGTAAGAGGTATGTGGCGCTGTATTACCCTCACTGTTTTGTAGCTCTGTATGTAATGTTTTCCAAGAATGTCTTTAACAGTAGGGCTGGGGGGAGGGGTAAGGTTAGTAATTTGGCGTGGGGTGCAATTTCAATTTTTGCTTTAGGCAGCAGAAAGGCTAGGTGCCCCCCTGCCCCTTGCCACAAAGCACTGAGGGGGCCCAAGGAGAAGTCTTGCATCATGGCCCATGAGCCTTTAGCTACACCCGTAGCTACAGCATTGGTATTGCATAAGTCAAGACACTGGAGTGAATTTATCATGAGTGTAATATTTGAAGTCGGTTTTCCTTGAGTTTGTGTTGGTGTACCTTGCGCCAGATTTATCAAACGGCTCACATTTTATAGTTTGGCGGATCTTTAAAAATATATCTTTTGTCTAAAAATGCCACCCCAGTTTTTTACACCACTCCCATATACTGGAATGGCTTTGAGACTTTTTAAAAAAGTTCCAGAGAAAAATCATTAAAATAACTAACCATGCCCACTTTTCCACATACTTTCAATATTGGATTGAGTGTTGTAAAAATGCAAAAAGTCAAAAAAATGTTGCACAAGTGACCCAAGAAAGTCACAAAAGCCCTCACTATTCTGGGATCCCTCTAATGAATAGGCCATGGTTGACCATTGGCATTATTTTCATATTTTGATGCCTTTTTTGTATACTTTGCATTAGCCTACATGTACACGAACGATTGTGTTTTGCGGTCTGTCCGTATGGCATCCTTGTTTTTTGCGCATCTATTGTAACAATGCCTATCCTTGTCCGCCAAACGGACAAGAATAGGACATGTTCTATTTTTTTTGGCGGGGCTACGGAACGGAGCAATGGATGCGTTCAGCATCCGGAGTGCCGTCCGAATCTTTTGCGGCCCCATTGAAGTGAATGGGTCTGCACCCGAGCCACAAAAAATGCGGCTCGGATGCGGAACCAAACCACGTTCGTGTGCATGTAGGCTTATGCTAGAGATTTTTGGACCTGTGTTGTTCAGAAACATCCACTTTCAAGTCTTTTGTCCATCGAACATTGTCCCAAACAACTTTTTGATCATGCAGGTGTTACTCTTGGAAATGCAATGTTTTGCTTGAGTTTGTGTTGACATAATTTGTGCCAAATTTAAGAAACTCCACATAGTTTGATAAATTTGAGACATCTTTACACAAACACTGGTCAAAAAGTTGCATTTGATAAATCGGGCATACATCGAATTACCATAGATAACCGCACCCACATTCCCAAAGCAGCAAGAGAAACATAAAATCACTTAGGCCTCCTGCACACGAACCGTGACCGTGCTGCGGCCCGCAAATTGTGGGCCGCAATGCAGGAACACCGTACGTAGGGCATCCACAGTGAATCGTGGACCCATTCAGTTTAATGGGTCCACGATCCGCCCGATCCGCAAAAAGATAGGACATGTTCTATCTTTTTGCGGAACGGAAGTACGGGACGAAACCCCACGGAAGCACTCCGCAGTGCTTCTGTAGGGTTCCGTTCCATGGTTCTGTTCTGCACCATTCCGCATCTCCGGATTTGTGGACCCATTGAAGTGAATGGGTCCACATCCGTGATGCGGAATGCCCACGGAACGGCGCCCGCGTATTGCGGATCCACAAATGCGGTACGCAATACGGCAACGGGCAGCACACGTTCGTGTACAGGAGGCCTTAGGGTTGGGGCTGAAACGATTACTCGATTGAATCGAGTAATTCGACACAAAAAAATCCTCGATGCAAATTTTATGACCATGGAGCGGGAGTGAAGCTCTTGCTATTACTTACCGCTCCGTGGGCACCTGCCGGCCCGTACCGCGCTGCACTTTCAGCCCTGACACATCGTCAGGACGTAGTGCATGTATGCGTGCACTATGACCCAATGCGGTGTGACGTCAGTGCAGCGCGCGGAGAAGAAGACGGAGGAGCTATGGAGTGGCACCCCAACAGGAAAGGTAAGTACTGGCACTGGGGGGCAAGCTGATGGCACTTAGGGGGGCAAGCTGATGGTACTTAGGGGGGCAGATGATGGCACTTAGGGGGGCAGCTGAAGGCACTGGGGTGGGGGAGAGCTGAAGGCACTGGGGGAATGGAGCTGATGGCACTGGGGGAACTGATAGCAGTGGGGGATAGTGGCGCTGATGGCACTGGAAGGAACTGATGCACTTGGGCTGATCGCACAGGGGGAACGAAGGGTGTTGGGGAATGATGGCAGGGGGTCTAATGAGTTTTTATAAAGGAAAACAGTCCATTAATTCATTTTTTCTTATTAGAGTACTCGATTATCCGTAAAAATGGGTAGAATACTCGATTGCTAAAATAATCATTTACTGCAGCCCTACTTAGGGTGCTTACACACACAAATTTTTGCTCTGGCATTTTTTTTTTCTCTAAAAAAGCCAGGATATGCTCATGTGTTTTTTAGGTGCACCTGTGTTTTTTGCTGTGGATTTTTGTGGCCTTTTTTTCTAAATGGCAGTGTACTGCTCATTTTAATTTTTTTTCTGTATAAATGCAAAACAAAAATGCCACCAACTACAGCATGCTGTGTTTTTGACAAGACGACAGAAGACAAAAAAGGTCACCTAATAAATAAAAGCGTCAGCAGAAAAAAAAATGCTTGTGTGCCCTGCATTTCATATTTCCTATAGACCTTCAGCTTACATCTGGAGCTGGCATATTTTTACCACAAAAATACTGCAAGAAAAAAAATACTAAAGAGCAAAAGTGCAGAAAAACACAACAAAAGATCCTATGGATTTAAACAATATTTCCCTCCAACCACACAGGAATAATCAGTGGTGTTCCTACTTTGTGGCCAGCGCGGTTTCAAGATTCTTTTTCCCATTTATACTGAGTTATACCCTTGGAGGGTTTTTAGGCAATTAACCCTCGCTGAGGGTTAACCGGCTTAACCACACAGAGCATCCTTCTATCCCTTTTCTTTTCTCCCCCTTGGCATCGCGGGTATCCAATACTACTTTACTTATAATTTTTTGTGGCATTTTTCCAGACATGCATTCTTGGTGCATTTTTTGCAGGACAAATGTCAGCTCCAGATGTTAGCCGAAAGTCTATGGAAATGATGAAACCCTAGGGACACATGCATTTTTTGCTAGTCTCACTTTGTTCAATTTTTGTGTGTTTTTGTGTCTATGGCTCTCTGTTTAAAAAATGCAGCATGTTGAAACAGTGGTGTTTTTTTAACATGTTTTTCCATCCCCTGAAAAATGGAATGTGCCAACATTTATAGCAGACACTGGTGCAAGTTAAATTATAAATTCCCACAATTGATGTCACCTATGGATAGCTGTGTTTTCTCTCTTTCTATTCTCCCATAAATGTATTTTGGCCCTGTTTCTTATTGTGGAAACTTGAAGAATAACCTTAAATAAATTACGTTCTACCTACAATCTTGTTCTGGGATTTTTGTGTCTCCCTAGAAATTATTACCACTATTGGGAAGATTCACCACTGTGTCTTCTCCTTGTGGAGATAATAACAAGCACTGTGTTTCATAGGAGCTTTGCAACCTTTTACAGAACTGAAATTTTCTTTGGTTAAGCCAGGGATGCCCAACCTGCGGCCCTCCAGCTGTTGTAAAACTACAACTCCCACCAAGCCCTGCTGTAGGCTGTCCGAGCATGCTGGGAGTTGTAGGTTTGCAACAGCTGGAGGGCTGCAAGTTGGGCATCCCTGGATTATGCCATAGTTTTAATTGCAAATATTGCTGATCTAAGAAAGGCATCCCATAAATGAGTGGCAGAGGAAATGTAGTATCTTCATCAAACAATCCCTTTAAGGAGGCAGTCCCTTTTATATTACTGCATTGGCCAGATATTACATTTCATGGATCTGCCATGGCTTTTATCCAGAAATATCTGGATAATAATAAATTGAGAAAAACCATGCCATTATAAAACTTCAGCTGTGGTTTTCCATTGAAGCTTGGCTTTCTGTTGTATCATAATTGGCACATTTGAATAAATACCCAAAAGAACCACTAAACCTTATAATACAATTAAGTGAAGTTGGCTAGGCTTATATAATATCTCACTACACGAACACAATATATTTTAAACACAATGACTTTGGCAACTCTTCCCAGACTCACTTCCTGAATTATGAGGATGATCCGGATGCTGAAGGCAAATCAGTCGGAAAAGAAATTTTAAACATATTTCCAGTTTGTGTTAGAAAAAGCTAATAAAACGTTGGGTTGTCCCTCATGACAGATTTTTTCTCTTCCGTGCATTATAAGGAGAGGCTAAATGTTGTTGTGGCCTTTTCTCAGGTCTCCTGGTTTCGGAATCCAGTAACCTAACAAAAAATCTGATACTAGTCATTTAATATAGCTGTAAGGCCTCTTTCACACGGGCGTCATGGATTTGGGCCGGATAAGATGCGGCTGCGTCGCGAGAAAATGCGCAATTTTTCAGCGCGAGTGCAAAACATTTTAATGCGTTTTGCGTGCGTGTGAGAAAAATCGCCATGTTTGGTACCCAAACCCGAACTTCTTCACAGAAGTTCGGGTTTGGGTTAGGTGTTGTGTAGATTGTATTATTTTCCCTTATAACATGGTTATAAGGGAAAATAATAGCATTCTTAATATAGAATGCATAGTAAAATAGGGCTGGGGGAGTTAAAAAAAATAAAAAAATAATTTAACTCACCTTAATCCAATGTTTATGCAGCCCGGCTTCTCTTCTTTCTTCTTTGTTCAGGATCTGGGTAAAGGACCTTTGATGACATCGCTGCACTCATCACATGATCCATCACCATGGTGATGTATCATGTGACGGACCATGTGATGAGCGCAATGACGTCACCACAGGTCCTTTTCCTCCTGCACAGCAAAGAAGAAGAAAGAAGAGAAGCCGGGCTGCTCGAACAAGTGGATTAAGGTGAGTTACATTTTTTAATTTTTTTTTTTTAACCCCTCCTTCCCTATTTTACTAAGCATTCTGTATTACCATTTATAAGATATTTATAAAATAATAATGATCGTGTCCCCATTTGCTTGCGGATGCTTGCGATTTTCACGCAGCTCCATTCACTTCTATGGGGCCTGCGTTGTGTGAAAAACGCACAAAATAGAGCATGCTGCGATTTTCACGCAACGCAAAAGTGATGCGTGAAAATCACCGCTCATGTGCACAGCCCCATAGAAATGAATGGGTCCGGATTCAGTGCGGGTGCAATGCGTTCACCTCACGCATTGCACCCGCGCGGAAATCTCACCCGTGTGAAAGAGGCCTAAGGGTTTTGAGCGGTGATCTCCAACTTTTTCCATTTTTATCCAATGCAGGTAAAATGCACAGAAAATATATGACAAGTGAAGGGATTACCATTGTTAGGCTGGGTTCACATCACCGTTATGCACTCCATTATTGTTTATCGTAAAAACATGGTTATAATGGAAAATAACGGAATCCATAAGACAGAAATCAAAACGGAAGCCTTTAAGAGGCATTCTGTTTTGATCCGTCAAGAAGTCTATGGGCATGCATAACGGATCTGTCTGGTTTCTGTTATGCAGGACGGAAAAAAAGTAATGCACCACAGGTAAATTCCTGGCCAATAAATAAATAAATAAATTTGCACTATGTAGATGACATTTGTCTGTGAAGGTTCTCATTCATCCAGTTCATGGTATATTACTAGAAATAAGTTAGAGCAACGTTTCACTAGTCATCCGTCAGGCTTACACAATTAGATTGACTTGTACAAGAATTTTCAGAAATTAAATACTGGTTACTCGTGCTTAAGTTATGGAGGTAAGATGTTGATCGCATTTGCATAACTGAAGCCATTAGGTGTGATTGAACCACCTTGTGAGAGGCAGAACAGCATTGTAAGTGGTAGAGTATAGATGTTGCGCCCCTCCACCTCTATTCAAACTTGATTTCTCCAACTTAACATAAATAGCTTCTTTCACAACTCTTTTGAACCAGTCCTCCTCTGTGTCTCAGTTACAAACCTCGCTGTCATCAAACGAGTGTCCTTTGTCCTTAAGATGTAAGAGGTCTAACCGCAGGTGTTGATCCTTCTGTGTGGGGCCATAAGTTGGTGTAGCTGCTGTTTTGTTTCCCTAGTGTACAATTCTTTCAACTCCTCACTACACTTGATTGCATATACAATATTGCTCTTTTTGTGTGATATTTATTAAAAATTCTTCTGAGTTTTTCAGATACCCCAACAATGTAATAAAAAATAACCCATCTCGGGCCTATAGTCATCAGCATCAACTTGGTGCCCCACAACAAAGCTAATTACTTCAACATCCTAGCCTCTCTGGTTGGAAATACTGAGCACCTCATCCAGTTCAAGGCTTGATAATGTTTACAGAAAAAACAATGGTGTTATCACAGCAGGGAATAGTAAGCCCAAACGTCACCCACACCACTGTCCCTGCCTAATTGCATGATCTGTCCTAGGTTGGACGACAGTCTCTTCCTTACTAGGTGTTGGGACCTAAGGGAAAAAGACCAGGAAAAATAACAAAGTGACAGACAGGCTCCCAGAAAATAAGAGATGCTGTCATGGTCTTACCTGCTTGCTGCTCTCCTTCGTTTGACATGTGCTGGCGGCCATCTTGGGTCCTGGGTTTCTTGTAGCCTTCCACCCTGCGGCTCCTCCTTCCCCTGGGAGGAGCTGGATGCCTAGCTCATATATATAGGAGGTCTGTGGCTTCAGTTCCTTGCTTGGTCCTCTTGTGTTCACATGCTTCTAAGACTGCTGCTGCTTCTGGTTCCTGATCCTGGCTTCGTCTGACTACCCTGCTGGTTCCTGATCCTGGCTTCGTCTGACTACCCTGCTGGTTCCTGATCCTGGCTTCGTCTGACTACCCTGCTGGTTCCTGATCCTGGCTTCGTCTGACTACCCTTCTGGTTCCTGACCTCTGGCTTCGCAAAGACTCTGCTCGGTTTCACCATCCGTTTGGACTTTTGCTTTACAGCTTTATTTTCAATAAAGCCTTCTTATTTTCATTTATCTCTTGTTGTACGTCTGGTTCATGGTTCCGTGACATTAGGACCAAGCCATGAATTCTGACGGTACAGGGCCATCCTCGCTACCCACGCTGGTTGCCAGACTTGATCAGCAGGATCACCTGTTGGGTCGGTTCGCTGTGGCGTTGCAAACCCTGCTTGAACGCACACGGCTCATTTCGCTCCCGTTGCCGATGGGTCGGTTGTCGCTCCTGGGCTCGCTCCTACTGCCGCTCCGGTTGTTGCGCCAGAGTCTACCCCGACACCTGTTGTTGCGCCTGCGGTGTTTCGGGGTATGACCGGTTCTGCCCCTCTTCCACAGCGCTTTGGGGGAGAGCCAACTCAGTGCCGAGGTTTCCTTAACCAGGTGGGCATTTATTTCGAGTTGCTGCCACATGCCTTTCCTACTGAGAGATCAAAGGTGGGCTTCTTGATCTCGCTGCTCTCGGACAAGGCCTTGGCCTGGGCCAGCCCTTTATGGGAGAACAACAATCCGGTGGTTGCCGAGTTTTCCGGTTTTGTTGCTTCTCTTCGGAAGGTATTCGATGTGCCGGCTCGTGCTGCCTCTGCTGCGAAGCTCCTTATGTCCATCAGACAGGGTTCACGATCCGTAGCTGAATACGCCATTGAGTTTCGTACCCTGGCAGCAGAGGTGGGCTGGAATAATGAGGCTCTGGTCGCTGCTTTCTCTCATGGTCTCTCGGATGCCTTGAAGGATGAGGTTGCAGCTAAGGACCTACCAGTTGAGCTCGAGTCTCTTATTTCTTTCCTGATTTTGATTGACACCAGACTCAGGGAGAGACCTTCCTTTAAGGAGAACCTGCGGAGGTCTTCTAACAGATTGGTGCCTACGTTTGCTGTCCCACCCGTGCCTCCCTCTCCTCCCACGCCTCCTGGGGATGACTTGTCTGGGGGTGAACCCATGCAGCTGGGGTTTGCTCGCCTGTCAGAGGGGGAGAGGGCACTCCGGAGACGCGAGGGCCGATGCATGTACTGTGGTCTCGGTGGGCATTTTCGGTTGGCATGTCCGAACCGTCCGGGAAACGCTCGTACCCTGAGATCCTGTCGGGGGCAGATCTTGGGTGGAGTCTCCTCGTCCCCGGTTTCCCGTGTTGACAAACCACTGATCACTGTTGTCCTCTCCTGGGTCGGGGGCTCGGTGACGACCCAGGCGTTGGTGGACTCTGGTGCTGGTGGTTTGTTCATTGATAGTGTGTTCGCTGCCGCCAATTCCATTCCTCTGCAGGCTCGAGGTTCCCCACTGGCTCTTGAGGCGATAGACGGCAGACCCCTTCTGCCGCCACACGTGACTCATGAGACCCTTCCAGTGGGGATAGCCATTGGTGCCGTTCACAGAGAGTCGGTCTGCCTCCAGGTTATTTCGTCTCCACACTACTCGGTGGTCTTGGGGTACCCCTGGCTCCAGAAGCATAATCCGACTTTCGATTGGAGATCGGTCGAGATCCTCTCGTGGTCACCGCAGTGTGGGGCTAGTTGCATCCATGGGTCTGTCAAGTTGCTGTGTACTTCCTCGGACTCTCTGTTGCCTCCTGAATACGAGGAGTACCGGGATGTATTCGATAAGGTGCGCGCGGTTGCCCTACCTCCGCACCGCCCATACGATTGTGCCATAGAGTTACAATCTGGTGCCGTTCCTCCTCGTGGCAAAGTCTATCCACTGTCGGTAGCGGAGAATGAGGCCATGGAGGAGTACGTGAGGGAGGCGCTTTCACGCGGACACATTCGCAAATCTTCGTCCCCGGCAGGGGCTGGATTTTTCTTTGTGAAAAAGAAGGGCGGTGAGTTGAGGCCTTGCATCGATTACAGGGGTCTCAATCGCATCACGATCAAGAACGCTTACCCGATACCCTTGATTTCCGAGCTGTTCGATCGCCTTAAAGGGGCCACGGTCTTTACCAAACTCGACCTGAGGGCGGCATATAACCTGGTAAGGATCAAGGCGGGCGATGAGTGGAAGACCGCGTTTAACACCAGGACTGGTCATTACGAATCCTTGGTTATGCCCTTTGGGTTGTGCAATGCGCCCGCAGTCTTTCAGGAATTCATCAACGATGTTTTCCGTGACCTGTTGCAGCAGTGTGTGGTAGTCTATTTGGATGACATCTTGGTATATTCTGAATCCATGGAGGCCCACATTCTGGATGTCAGACGAGTGTTGCAACGGTTACGAGAGAACAAGCTGTTCGGTAAGCTTGAGAAATGCGAATTTCACCGATCCCAGGTAACCTTCTTAGGTTACATCATTTCCGCTGAGGGGTTCTCCATGGATCCTGAGAAGGTTTCGGCTGTCTTACAGTGGCCCCAGCCCAGTGGTCTTCGTTCCCTGCAGCGCTTTTTGGGCTTCGCCAATTATTATCGGAAGTTCATCAGGGACTTTTCCATGCTGGCCAAGCCTCTCACGGATCTGACCAGGAAGGGCAGTAATTCCCAGGTCTGGCCGCTCGAGGCCATCCGAGCTTTTGAGGCCCTAAAGTCCGCCTTTGTGTCGGCTCCGATTCTGTCGCATCCCAACCCTGGGTTGCCCTTTGTCCTCGAGGTGGACGCGTCTGAGACGGGAGTAGGCGCCCTTCTGTCTCAGCGTAGAACACCAGAGGGTCCTCTGCTTCCTTGTGGGTTTTACTCCCGGAAACTGTCTTCCGCGGAGTGCAACTATCAGATTGGTGACAGGGAGTTATTGGCCATCGTGCAGGCCCTTAAAGAATGGAGGCACTTGCTCGAGGGTTCGGTGGTTCCGGTTCTCATCCTGACGGACCACAAGAATCTGACCTACCTTTCTGAGGCCAAGAGATTGACACCACGTCAGGCCAGATGGGCTCTGTTCTTGTCACGTTTTAATTACGTGGTCTCCTACCTACCCGGTTCCAAGAACATCAGGGCGGATGCCTTATCACGGCAGTACTCCGAGCTGTCCAGGGAGGAGTCGATTCCGACTTCGGTCATACCTCCGAATCAGATCCTGGCCGCCATTCGCACCAGCCTGACCTCTCCCCTGGGTGAGCAGATTTTGGCGGCTCAATCTGGTGCTCCCTCTGGGAGACCCAACGGCAGATGTTTTGTGCCTGAGGAGTTGCGCACTCGGTTGTTGCGAACCTACCATAACTCCAAGACCGCGGGGCATCCTGGAAAGAATCAGCTGTCCTGGGCTGTTTCACGTCTGTTCTGGTGGCCTTCCCTACGTTCCGACATCGCCGCATATGTAGCGGCATGCTCCGTTTGTGCCCAGAGTAAGTCCCCTCGGCACCTTCCGTTGGGCCTTCTGCAACCCATAGCCACCGGGGAGCGCCCATGGTCACACCTGGGGATGGATTTCATTGTGGACCTCCCTGCATCCCGAGGCCATACGGTCATTCTCATGATTGTGGATCGGTTTTCCAAAATGTGCCACTGTGTTCCTCTCAAGAAGTTACCCTCTGCACAAGAGTTGGCCACGATTTTTGCCAGGGAGGTCTTCCGGTTGCACGGTTTGCCTAAGGAGATTGTGTCGGATCGGGGGAGTCAGTTTGTGTCCAGGTTCTGGCGCGCCTTTTGCTCCCAGTTGGGGATTCATCTCTCCTTCTCCTCGGCCTACCACCCTCAGTCCAATGGGGCCGCAGAACGATCCAATCAGGCCTTGGAGCAATTCCTTCGTTGCTATGTCTCCGATCACCAAGACAATTGGGTTGACCTCCTGCCTTGGGCTGAGTTTGCCAGGAACACGGCGGTGAACTCTTCCTCTGGGACGTCTCCCTTCATGGCCAATTATGGGTTCCAACCTGCCGTGTTACCGGAGGTATTCTCTCGCCAGGATATTCCGGCTGTGGAGGATCACCTTTCCGTCCTACGTGCTTCTTGGGTACAGATCCAGAAGTCCCTTGAGGTCTCTGCGCAGCGCCAGAGATTCCAGGCTGATCGCAGACGAGCGCCTGCTCCTTCCTACCAGGTCGGAGACCGTGTATGGTTGTCCACCCGCAACCTCAACCTTCGAGTGCCCACTCCCAAGCTGGCGCCTCGCTTTGTTGGTCCCTTCCGAGTGCTTCGCAGGGTAAACCCGGTAGCCTATGCCCTTGCGCTTCCTCCTGGCATGCGGATCTCCAACGTGTTTCATGTCTCCCTGTTGAAGCCACTGGTGTGTAATTGTTTCACTTCCTCGGTTCCTCGGCCTCGTCCGGTCCAAGTGGGCAATCGTGAGGAATATGAGGTGAGCAATATCCTGGACTCACGCCTGGTCCGCGGTCGGTTGCAGTTTTTGGTCCATTGGCGTGGTTATGGTCCAGAGGAACGTTCCTGGGTTCCCTCCGCAGATGTCCATGCTCCTGCCTTGCTCCGAGCCTTCCACGCACGCTTCCCTCAGAAACCGTTTTGTGCTCCGCGGAGGAGGGGCCCTTGAGGGGGAGGTACTGTCATGGTCTTACCTGCTTGCTGCTCTCCTTCGTTTGACATGTGCTGGCGGCCATCTTGGGTCCTGGGTTTCTTGTAGCCTTCCACCCTGCGGCTCCTCCTTCCCCTGGGAGGAGCTGGATGCCTAGCTCATATATATAGGAGGTCTGTGGCTTCAGTTCCTTGCTTGGTCCTCTTGTGTTCACATGCTTCTAAGACTGCTGCTGCTTCTGGTTCCTGATCCTGGCTTCGTCTGACTACCCTGCTGGTTCCTGATCCTGGCTTCGTCTGACTACCCTGCTGGTTCCTGATCCTGGCTTCGTCTGACTACCCTGCTGGTTCCTGATCCTGGCTTCGTCTGACTACCCTTCTGGTTCCTGACCTCTGGCTTCGCAAAGACTCTGCTCGGTTTCACCATCCGTTTGGACTTTTGCTTTACAGCTTTATTTTCAATAAAGCCTTCTTATTTTCATTTATCTCTTGTTGTACGTCTGGTTCATGGTTCCGTGACAGATGCAAAAACAACAAGAACATTGTAGTCAGATGGACCTGATCAAAACTAGGAGAGTACGATAAGAGCAAGATCAAAAACCAAAGAGGCATACAATACCAAGCCTGAGTTCAAACATGAGCTATAACGGCAAAAGCAGATCCAAATCCTAGCTAAGCCTAATTCAATACAGCTGAAAGAAACCAAGCGAGTCTGTAGTCAGGGGCAATGCAAGATCCAAAACCAGAAGAGCGCAGTCACAGTAAGCAGGCTAGTGAGATACAAAATTCTTTAATCACAGGCAACTGTGGCCAGCAGTTGTCTATTCAGATAAGCTGCGCTTGCAGGTCACATGGTGTGTCCCCAATCATGTGACCTGAGTGACGTCATAACACCGGATATGCCATTGTTACCTCTGATTGGCCAGGGTTTCGGGCCTCACTGCCCTGGCCTGATAACCAAGGAAATAGTATGTCGGCAGTGGTGCTTACTACGGATCGCACTCGCTGGTGTCCTAATCATGACAGGTGTCCTATGATGTTACATCCTTTTTTGCATACTTAATTCAGAGGCAGTTCAAATAGTGAAGGCAAGGTTAATACAGCAGCAGAATAAATCTTAATCCAGATCAAATGTGTTTCTTGCTGGACCTTTGCCTGACCACTAACTATGTTAAGTATAAGTTCTAAAGATAGAAACATGATGGCAGTTTCACCCATTGTAGCTAATTTGTAGATGGAGGAGGTGGAACTTAAAGCCCCAAACACCTTCATTGGAATTGTACCAAGTCACTGGTTTAGATATGTGGGTGGCACTTGGGTTAAAATTTAAAAACTAGAAGTACACACACGTTCATCGAACACATCAACACCGTGGACCATAACATCAGGTTTACACAAGAAGATGTGTGGAACAACACACTGGCTTTCTTGGACTTCTTGATAACAGTTGGAGAGGAAGGAAGGCTGGAAAGTGGAGTCTACAGGAAACCTACTCATACGGACCAGTACCTGCTGTTTGACTCCCACTATCCTCTAGATCACAATATGTGGGTCATCAGCCTAAACCACTAGGCCGAAAAGATCTCAACCAGCACAGATACTAAAACAAGGGAATTCGAACACCTCAAAGTAGCCTGTAAAACTTATGGATATCCAGACTGAACTTTTGTTAAAACTGAGAAAAGAAGAGAATGGCACGTTTTCCAGTGATTGTGCGAAGCTAGGTTTTCTGAAAAACTGAAGAATTTTTAATAAACATCACATCTTTTGCATCTTTGACACAGAGGAGGACTAGTTCAAAAGACGTATGAAAGAAGATATGTGAAATTGGAGAAACCAATTTCTAACAGAGGGCTGGGACATCTATTGTCTAAAACTTACAATACTGTTCTAACACCTCTCCTGAAGCGGCTTAATCACACCTAATAGCTTCAGTCATACATATGCAATCAACATCTTACCTCCATGACTGAAGCATGAGACGCCAGTATTTAATGCTGGAGAATTCTCACACAAGCCATTCAACGCAACGTCATGAAGAAAAAAATGTCCAGTTGTTCTGACTTACATCTACTAAGATACAAAAATGCTCCCTTATAATGTTTGGCAGTGCAAAATACCCTCTTATGCGTGCAAATAATAAAAAAAAGCTCCCTTATGACATGTGCCAGTACAAAAACACCCTTTTAGTGCCCCATATAGAACAAATGTCTCCATAGTGGCCACCTTAAAATGTGTGCCAGTACAAAAATGCTCCCTTACAATGTGCGCCAAGTACAAAAAATGCCCCCTTATGTGCCAGTGTAAAAAATGCTCCCTTATAATGTGTCTGTACAAAAAAAACTACCCACTTTTAGTGCCACCAGTACAGCGAATGTCCCCATAGTGGCCCCCTTATAATGTGTGCTAGTACAAAAATGCTCCTATTTACAGCTGCAATCTCCCCATAGTGCTTTCTCCAGTTACTAAATAATGACTCCTAGCCCATTTTGGACCAATATCGTGCTGCCAAATAAAAATAATAAACTCAAATACTTACCTCCATTCTGCTGTCAGCAATGCAGTGCAAGACATAGACCTCTTGTAGTCTGTGCCCTGAGCCTTATGCAGCCCGTCTCAGACAGTGCGATAATAATGACACCGGCCCCTGATAGGCTACAGGAACTAGAACTAAAGCCTATTAGAAGAAACGGTGGGCCAGGGAGACATTGCTCCCATCGCAGCATTCAACTGTATTGCTGTCATGTGTACAGCGATGCAGTTGAATATGTAGAGATGAGCGTTTCTTCTCGCCCCTGACTGGTGCTGCAGGAGGCAATCGCCTCACCTCGCCTCATTGGTGGTGCACCCCTGTTTAAAACAGAAAGTGTACGCTAACAATCCACATACCCTAGATGAACTCAAGGAAAACATCACAAACACTATCCACAGCATCACTTTTGAAGAGCTGCAAGCAGTATCAACCAACATAATCCGACGTGCCCAAAGATGCATAGACTTGCTCGTTCATCTTGTCATACTATCGCTGGAGGTGGGCTACTTTTTTCGCGGGCCACCCTGTATTATAATCAGTGCAAATGTAGTGTACAAATAGTTTTTCATAACTGATAATGCGGCATTGAAGCGTGATACATTCATCAAAAATCAGAATAACAGCAATCTAATTTGAATATTTCTTTAGCTACACTTATTTAACGACAAACTCAGAGATTTTTATTAAAGACATTTTTTATTACAATATACAAAATAATTGCAAGAAAGATAATTAAAAACCTTGCACTGATTTAGCATCATGGTATCTGCCTATTAAGGGCAAAACAGATTTTATGTGCATATTATGCAATTCTACTGATCAATGCTCTAAAACCTTGTCATGCGACCCTATGAGGACCAAAATTCATGACATTGTGCTGTTAAACAAGCCTTACAAGGCATTCGCAAAGCTACAATTAAAGGGAACCTGTCACCAGGATTTTGTGTATAGAGCTGAGGACATGGGTTGCTAGATGGCCACTAGCACATCCGCAATACCCAGTCCCCATAGCTCTGTGTGCTTTTATTGTGTATAAAAACCGATTTGATACATATGCAAATTAACCTGAGATGAGTCAGAGCTTGAAAATATGACTCTTCTCTGGTCACACAAGTAAGGCTACTTTCACACTAGCGTTCGGGTGTCCGCTCGTGCGCACCGTTTGAAGGGGCTCACG
This sequence comes from Bufo bufo, assembly GCF_905171765.1. NCBI lineage: Eukaryota > Metazoa > Chordata > Amphibia > Anura > Bufonidae > Bufo > Bufo bufo. The sequence goes on along the minus strand of NC_053392.1, from coordinate 481,158,552 downwards.
AGCGGCCCCGAACGCATCCGTCAGGCCCCAATGCATTCTCAGTGGAGGCGGATCCACTGAGAATGCATCCGCCTGCCAGCGTTCAGCCTCCGCTCCGCTCAGTGAGCGGACACCTGAACGCTGCTTGCAGTGTTCGGGTGTCCGCCTGGCCGTGCGGAGGCGAGCGGATCCGTCCAGACTTATAATGGAAGTCAATGGGGACGGATCCGCTTGAAGATGACACTATATGGCTCAATCTTCAAGCGGATCCGTTCCCCATTGACTTTCAATGGAAAGTCTGAACGGATCCGCTCAGACAACTTTCACACTTAGAAAATTTTCTAAGTTTTAATGCAGACGCATCCGTTCTGAACGGATGCGAACGTCTGCATTATCGGAGCGGATCCGTCTGATGAAACATCAGACGGATCCGCTCCGAACGCTAGTGTGAAAGTAGCCTAAGATGTGACTCTTTTATGTCAATTTGCATATGTATCAAATCGTTTTTTTTACACAATAAAAACACACAGAGCTATGGGGACTGGGTATTGCGGATGTGCTAGTGGCCATCTAGCAACCCATGTCCTCAGCTCTATACACAAAATCCAGGTGACAGGTTCCCTTTAAGTACCATCCGTCCCTGGAAGAGCAAAAAGGTAACTGATGTGACTTGCTCCATTAAAAACAAAAAAGTATACACTGTTACAAGAAGCACTACAAGAAGTGATAATGTTGTGGTCCTTTGTATCAAAAGGTGTACTAAAGCTTGATCCTATCTGTGTGGGGGCGCTATATGAAGGAATAACATACTTTATGCCTATACAACCCTTTTACAAAATTAAGCTATAATTACAAGATTTATTTTCTGTGATAGAAAAATAGGTTTAATTTGTATAAATGCAACACATGATTGGTGTTGTCTATAACTCTCATTTCATAAAGTTACATCTTTACACGCTGATGAGAAGAAATCAGCATGGAGTCATCTTCGTTATCTTCCCAGATTCTAATGACATATTTGTCCTTTATAATTTTGGATGTTACATATATTTTCTCACATACTGCAGTTTACAAGTTCCTATAACACCTTCTGAGTAAACAGAGGCTATGATATAAAACTGCAAACATTATTTTTCTCGCTATATAATTAATTCCATTATTCTTTGTAGCTGTTGTGTACTGATTGCCAAAAAGAATCCCTGTTCTCCAAGCAGTATATCACTGCCTCAGCCATCCCAAGTCTTAATTTCGTGGTTGAGAATTATACTCTGTACAAATGTTCTGAATGATCTTTCCAACAAATTTATAGAGGCTATCAAATTCGTCCACAAAAAATGAATGGTCTTTATCTGGATCGGTGGCAATAGATTCCAGTTCATCTTGGGCTGCCCAGGCCACACCAATAGCATATGCAATGACTCCTGTAAATGAAACAGAAAGGATTACTTGATATGATGAAAATAATTTACCATGAATTCCCAACTGGAAATCCAATTTCCTGACACTAGACTCTACCATGACAGTAGAAAAAATGGTTTTAGGCTCAGCATCATGATTTCTTCTATTGACTTCTTGACTGCTTCCTACTGTATATATACAGCATTCGTACTAGGCCCTCGAAACCTATGCATTATATAAACTGCTCAAAAAAATAAAAGGGAACACTTAAACAACACAATGTAACTCCAAGTCAATCACACTGTGAAATCAAACTGTCCACTTAGGAAGCAACACTGAGTGACAATCAATTTCACATGCTGTTGTGCAAATGGAATAGACAACAGGAGGAAATTATAGGCAATTAGCAAGACACCCCCAATAAAGGAGTGGTTCTGCAGGTGGTGACCACAGACCACTTCTCAGTTCCTATGCTTCCTGGCTGATGTTTTGGTCACTTTTGAATGCTGGCGGTGCTTTCACTCTAGTGGTAGCATGAGACGGAGTCTACAACCCACACAAGTGGCTCAGGTAGTGCAGCTTATCCAGGATGGCACATCAATGCGAGCTGTGGCAAGAAGGTTTGCTGTGTCTGTGTCATGCCCCACTCTGACGATGTGCGGAGGTCGGCCAGGATTGCAGCACGAGTTTAGTGTTTGTTTTGGAGTCGTGCTGGATCCGCCCCTCATCAGGTGCACTGGGTGGAGTCATTAGTTTAAATAGCTCCTCAGCCCAGTGCCCTGAGCGGATTATACTCATCATTGTGGTCTTGGAAGCTAGGAAGGAAGGTTGGCTGTCTGTTCCAGCTCAGGAAGATAAGTGTTATTTCTAGTTGGTTGTTTTGTGTCATCTATCCCATCCAGGTTCTGTGCGAGCAGGCTGCTCCTATTTCCCACTTCACCATCTCAGGGAATTCAGGGTTTTGTCAGCCCAGGCACGGGGACATCTCATACCTACCTTCAAGGTCTGTAGGTGGGCTGAGCAGTGCAGGGAAAGAGGTCAGGGATTAGCTAGGAGGTGACCCTTCCCCTGTCTCTCGCCCAGAGCCTGGTTGGTGCGTTATCTGTTATACTGAGTGCACGCCCGCCGTCACATTATAATCTGCCATACTGTGACTGCCATCACTCAGCGCTTTTGTGATGACGTCAATTGATGCACTGAGTGACCGCATGCAGGGTTTATCCCTAGAGGTTGTTGATCTGCGTAGTTCGGTCACACAGTGTCAGAGGTTTCTGGCATCAGGTACTGGTCAAATTGGTGGGGAGCCTAAAGTCGCTCTTCCCGAGAGATTTACAGGGGGTACGGATGATTTTTTCCGCTTTAAAAGAGTCATGAAAATTGTACTTTCGACTGCGTCCATTTTCGTCAGGTAATGAGGATCAGAGGGTTGGTATCATCATGTCTCTGCTTAAAGGGGACGCGCAATACTGGGCTTTTTCTCTGCCGCCCGGTTCTCTGGCTCTCCGGTCAGTGGAGGAATTTTTCCAAACCCTAGGATTGATTTACGATGACCCAGATCGGGTCTCGATGGCAGAATCGAAATTGCGTAACTTACTGCAGGGTGAACATACTGCAGAGGGTTACAGTACAGAGTTTAGGAGGTGGGCTACTGAGTCGGGGTGGAACGACCCCGCGTTACGTCGTCAGTTTTGTCAGGGGTTATCTGAAAGGTTGAAGGATGCCCTGGCTTTTCATGAGTATCCGGATACTTTAGAGAATGCAATGTCTTTGGCTATACGGTTGGATAGACGTATCAGAGAGAGATGTAAAGGTCCCTCCGTGCTGGGGATCCCTCCTGCGTGTGGTTTTGTTTCTCCTACTGCCCAGGGTGATATTACTTATAACTCTGGGGTAGGGGAGGAACCCATGCAGTTAGGTCAGATATCTTGCCATTCTGAAAGTAGAGACTTTAGAAAAGTGCACAATCTATGTTACTTTTGTGGAAAGAGGGGTCATTTTATTTTTTCTTGTCCTCATGTTAAATCACAGGTGGAAGAGAAAAAGAAAAAAGAAAAAAAAACTTCCCTCACACTTGGTTGTATGAATGGTGTGGTGGAGCAGACAGGTATGCAAGCTCCCTGCAGTTCCCGTTTTCTCCTTTCAGCTATGGTGGCGCTAGAGTCAAAAAATGTGTTTGTTGATGTATTCCTTGATTGTGGTGCTGGGGTAAACCTAATTGACTTTCTTTTTCTTCAAGGCCTGGGACTAAGTACTTGCACATTAGAGAACGAGATTCGTGTTTTTGCAATTGATTCTTCCCCTCTTTCTCAAAGGAGCCTTACTCACATTGTTCATGGTATTCACTTAAGGGTGGGTGATTCACATGCTGAAATTATTTCTTGTTTTGTCATGAAGGATTTGCCATCTCCTATAGTTTTGGGGTTGCCATGGTTGACTAGACATTACCCAATTATAGACTGGCAAGCGAAACAAATCATTGGTTGGAGCGAGTTTTGTTCGGATAATTGTCTTGGCACATCTATCTCTGGTGTGTCCATTACGGCTTTACCTCAGTATCTCTCGGATTTTGCGGATGTCTTTTCGGAGGGTGGGGCTCAGGAATTCCCCCTTCATCGGGACTATGATTGTCCAGTTAATCTCATTCCTGGCGCTAAGTTGCCAAAGTCTCGGCTTTACAACCTCTCTCAACCCGAAAGAGAGGTCATGCGAAAGTATGTCGCCGAGAGTTTGGCAAAGGGTCATATTAGACCATCTAAGTCTCCGGTGGCAGTAGGTTTGTTCTTTGTGAAGAAAAAAGATGGATCACTGAGACCGTGTTTGGATTTCCGGGAATTGAACTGTATTACAGTCCGGGATCCATATCCCCTGCCCTTGATCTCTGATCTTTTTGATCAGATTGTTGGAGCCAAGGTGTTCTCCAAGTTGGATTTGAGAGGAGCCTACAATCTGATCAGGATCAAGGAGGGGGATGAGTGGAAAACGGCCTTCAATACGCACGAGGGTCATTTTGAGAACCTGGTGATGCCTTTTGGGTTGACGAACGCGCCAGCAGTATTTCAGCAATTCTTCAATGACATTTTTCATCACTTGGTGGGGAGGTTCGTAGTAGTTTACCTGGATGACATTTTAATTAATTCTCCTGATCTGAAGACCCATCAGGATCATGGGAGACAGGTTTTGACGATCCTTTGGGAGAATAAGTTATATGCCAAATTGGAGAAATGTTTGTTTGCGGTGCAAGAGCTTCCATTCTTGGGATACATGCTTTCTGATTCCGGTTTTCGTATGGACCCCGAAAAGGTCCGGGCGGTTCTGGAGTTGGACCGACCAGAGAATCAGAAAGCTTTGATGCGGTTTTTGGGGTTTACAAATTATTATAGGAAATTTATTTTGAATTATTTTACCCTAGCAAAACCTCTTACTGATATGACCAAGAAGGGCGCCGATGTCTCTGTCTGGTCGGATGAGGCATTGCAGGCCTTTTCGGCTGTTAAGGAGCGTTTTGCGTCCGCTCTCATTCTTGTGCAGCCGGATGTGTCTCAACCATTCGTAGTGGAGGTTGATGCATCAGAGGTGGGGGTTGGGGCGGTGCTGTCACAGGGTTCATCTCCTGGCAAGTGGGTCCCGTGTGCCTTCTTCTCCAAGAAGCTCTCGGTTGCCGAGAGGAATTATGATGTTGGAGATAGAGAGTTGTTGGCTATCAAGTTGGCCTTTGAGGAATGGCGCCACTGGTTGGAGGGGGCGTCTCACCCCGTTACGGTGTATACTGACCATAAGAATTTGGCTTACCTGCAATCTGCCAAGCGTCTGAACCCTAGGCAGGCCAGATGGTCACTGTTTTTTACCAGGTTCAATTTCGTGGTTACCTTTCACCCAGGGGTCAAGAACGTCAAGGCAGATGCCTTGTCTCGCAGCTTTCCTGGGGGAGGTGATTCAGAAGATCCGGCGCCGATTTTGGCGGATGGGGTGGTGGTCTCCGCTCTGTACCCTGAATTGGAGATGGAGGTGTTGGGAGCCCAGGAGGGGGCTCCTGGTTCTTGTCCCCCAGGGAGGTTGTTTGTTCCTGAGGGCCTACGATACAAGGTGTTCAAGGAACATCACGATACTGTTCTCGCTGGACATCCTGGTGGTAAGTCCACCTGTGATCTAGTATCCCGGAGATTCTGGTGGCCAGGGTTACATAAGAGCATTGAGAATTACGTGACAGCTTGTGAAACCTGCGCTCGGTCAAAGGTTGCTCATACTCGACCGCCTGGTTCACTTCTTCCATTGTCTATTCCATCTCGTCCTTGGACGCATTTGTCTATGGACTTTATTACGGATCTGCCGAGTTCCTCCGGGAGAACAGTGATTTTGGTGGTGGTTGACCGTTTCAGTAAGATGGCTCACTTTATACCACTAACTAGTCTGCCTAATGCTAAGACTCTTGCGCAGATTTTTGTGGATAATATTGGGAAATTGCATGGTATTCCTTCGGATGTGGTCTCTGATAGGGGCACGCAGTTTGTCTCCAGGTTTTGGAGGGCGTTCTGCTCTCGGCTTGGCATTCAACTTTCATTCTCTTCGGCTTTTCATCCGCAGTCGAATGGTCAGACGGAGCGTACCAATCAAAACCTGGTGACCTACTTGAGGTGCTTTGTGGCTGAGAATCAGGAGGACTGGTCCTCATTCTTGTCTTAGCAGAATTTGCGTTGAATAACCGTAGACAGGAGTCCACGGGTAAGTTGCCATTTTTTGGCGCATACGGTTTCCATCCCAAGTTTGGTACCTTCTCTGGGTCTGGTTCCTCTGGGATGCCAGAGGAGGAGAGATTCTCTTCTGCCTTATCCTCTATCTGGCGGAGGATTCAAGGGAATTTGGAGAGGATGGGTGAGAGGTATAAACGAATGGCTGACAAGAGACGTATGACTGGTCCGGACCTGTGTGTGGGTGATCTGGTGTGGTTGTTCACTAAAAATATCAAATTGAGAGTGCCATCTTGGAAACTGGGTCCAAGATTTATTGGTCCGTATAAAATTTCTGCGGTGATCAATCCTGTGGCGTTTCGGCTGGATCTTCCGCAGACTTGGAGGATCCATGATGTGTTCCACAGGTCTTTACTAAAAAAATATGTGAGACCGGTGGAACCATCGCCATTGCTTCCTCCTCCTGTTCTAGTTGAGGGAAACTTGGAGTTTGAGATCTCCAGGATTCTCGACTCGAGAGTTCTTCGGGGTTCCCTTCAGTACCTGGTGCACTGGAGGGGATACGGTCCTGAGGAGAGGATGTGGGTTCCAGCGTCGGATGTCAACGCCAGCTGACTGGTGAGGGCTTTTCATAGGTCCCATCCGGATAAGGTTGGTCCGGGGTGTCCGGAGGTCACCCGTAGAAGGAGGGGGTACTGTCATGCCCCACTCTGACGATGTGCGGAGGTCGGCCAGGATTACAGCACGAGTTTAGTGTTTGTTTTGGAGTTGTGCTGGATCCGCCCCTCATCAGGTGCACTGGGTGGAGTCATTAGTTTAAATAGCTCCTCAGCCCAGTGCCCTGAGCGGATTATACTCATCATTGTGGTCTTGGAAGCTAGGAAGGAAGGTTGGCTGTCTGTTCCAGCTCAGGAAGATAAGTGTTATTTCTAGTTGGTTGTTTTGTGTCATCTATCCCATCCAGGTTCTGTGCGAGCAGGCTGCTCCTATTTCCCACTTCACCATCTCAGGGAATTCAGGGTTTTGTCAGCCCAGGCACGGGGACATCTCATAGCTACCTTCAAGGTCTGTAGGTGGGCTGAGCAGTGCAGGGAAAGAGGTCAGGGATTAGCTAGGAGGTGACCCTTCCCCTGTCTCTCGCCCAGAGCCTGGTTGGTGCGTTATCTGTTATACTGAGTGCACGCCCGCCGTGACAGTCTGTCAGCGTAGTGTCCAGAGCATGGAGGCGCTACCAGGGGACAGGCCAGTACATCAGGAGACGTGATGAGGGCAACAACCCAGCATCAGGACCGCTGCCTTTGTGCAAGGAGGAACAGGAGGAGCACTGCCAGAGCCCTGCAAAATGACCTCCAGCAGGCCACAAATGTGCATGTGTCTGCTCAAACGGTCAGAAACAGACTCCATGATGGTGATATGAGGGCCCGACGTCCACAGGTGGGGGTTGTGCTTACAGCCCAACACCGTGCAGGACGTTTGGCATTTGCCATAGAACACCAAGATTGGCAAATTCGACACTGGCGCCCTGTGCTCTTCACAGATGAAAGCAGGTTCACACTGAGCACATGTGACAGAGTCTGGAGACGCCGTGGAGAACGTTCTGCTGCCTGCAACATCCTCCAGCATGACCGGTTTGGCTTTGGGTCAGTAATGGTGTGGGGTGGCATTTCTTTGGAGGGCCGCACAGCCCTCCATGTGCTCGCCAGAGGTAGCCTGACTGCCATTAGGTACCGAGATGAGATCCTCAGACCCCTTGTGAGACCATATGCTGGTGCGGTTGGCCCTGGGTTCCTCCTAATGCAAGACAATGCAAGACAATGCTAGACCTCATGTGGCTGGAGTGTGTCAGCAGTTCCTGCAAGACAAAGGCATTGATGCTATGGACTGGCCCGCCCGTTCCCCAGACCTGAATCCAATTGAGCACATCTGGGACATCATGTCTCGCTCTATCCACCAATGTCACGTTGCACCACAGACTGTCCAGGAGTTGGCAAATGCTTTAGTCCAGGTCTGGGAGGAGATCCCTCAGGAGACCGTCCGCCACCTCATTAGGAGCATGCACAGGCATTGTAGGGAGGTCATACAGGCACGTGGAGGCCACACACACTACTGAGCCTCATTTTGACTTGTTTTAAGGACATTACATCAGAGTTGGATCAGCCTGTTGTGTGTTTTTCCACTTTAATTTTGAGTGTGACTCCAAATCCAGACCTCCATGGGTTGAAAAATTTGATTTCCATTTTTTAATTTTTGTGTGATTTTGTTGTCAGCACATTCAACTATGTAAAGAACAAAGTATTTCAGAATAATATTTAATTAACTCAGATCTAGGATGTGTTATTTTTGTGTTCCCTTTATTTTTTTGAGCAGTGTATATAGTGCGAGTTTAGGGTTGCTACCAGAGTGATTGGACACCTGAATAGCAGGTGCCCGGTTGTCAGAGACTGCAGGGGACTCTAGAGAGAGGACAAACCCAGTTTTCACCACTTCTGTGTTCCCATTGTAGAGTGGTTATGTGTACCTGATCATGGGATGGCCAGAATGTTGGTAGCAAGAGGCTGCTCCTAGATCTAACTAGACCTGTTATAGACCTGTTATAGTGTCAGTGGACATCCCCAGTTACAGTGTAAAAGTATAGTGTAAAAACAAAAAACAAAAAATGAATAAATATAGTCGTGAAAAATAAAGTAAAATAAATTGTATAAAAAATAAACCTAACATGTCTGCCGTAATGCTTGCCCTGACCCACTTAACTTAAAATAGACAAAATGAATAGTGTATGATGATGGACACAATCTTTTCCGGAAACACTATGTGACTATAAATCTAAATACTAAAAAAACTAAAAACTAAAAATAAAAATGTTTATGTAATGGTGAAAAAAGAAACCTGCATTGGTAAACACTGTAAAATTCACATTGATAACTCAATAAGCTAAAAAGTTATAGATGTTAAACGAATGTGTACTAAGGATAGCTAATCTGTATCTGCTCCTGAAGACCCAAAATACTTTGGGCCTGAACCGGTTAATGGAACTGTGACAGTATTGATAGATTTAATGGATTCCTATTAATGAATCCTATTGACTTATAATGGGTCCATTGTGTTTTTCAGTTTTTTCTTCCGCAGCAGACAACATAATTCGATTTTGCCCTTAACCTTTTCATGACCGCCACCACACATTTACGGTGGAAGTTAGGTCTTTAAATATGGTGCTCGCTCACAAGCATAGCAAGTATCATAACTGCCAGGTTCATGCTGTTTTAAGAAAAATGCTAGTACAAGGCAATGTCTCACTCTACCATATACCAAGGTAGGTGCTCTAGTCCAATTGGATTACCCTTCCAATGATAAGTGGTACAATAAATAAATAATGGATGGACTGGCACTCAAACATAGGTGACTCCCATGGATACACGTAGATTTATTAGGTATTAAAAACTATGTATAAAAGAGCTGAATTGTACAGCTATAATATTGCACACTAAAAATACAGTCCTGATCAAAAGTTTAAGACCACTTGAAAAATGGCAAACAATCATATTTAGCATGGCTGGATCTTAACAAGGTTCCAAGTAGAGCTTCAACATGCAACAAGAAGAAATGGGAGTGAGACAAAACATTTTTTTAGCATTCAATTTAATGAAAACAACAAACTGAAACAGGCTGTTTTTCAGCTGATCAAAATTTTAGGACCACATGCCTTTAAAAGGCCAAATCTGTGCAAAGATGTGGATTCATTGTCATTTTCTGTCGTGTAGTCACACGTTGTGATGGCAAAGGCAAAAAAACTCTCCCTTTTTGAATGTGGTCAGGTTGTTGAACTGCATAAGCAGCACCATCGCTGCTGAGGTGGGATGCAGTAAGACAGTCATTTGGAATTTCTTAAATGATCCTGAGGGTTATGGAACAAAAAAGTCAAGTGGAAGACCCAAAAGAATTTCACCAGCACTGAGCCGGAGGCAGGGCCAGACTGGCCTGCTGGGATACCGCAAAATTTCCCGCTAGGCCTGAGCAGGCCTGAGTGCCGCAAGGCTGCGGCCCTGGTGACAAGTGGGGGCGGCCGGCGGCAGGGCACAGCAGCAGGAGATGAGCGCTTCCATTGTGGAAGCGCTCATCTCCATAGTCATCTCTATCGCTGTCCTCAGGACGGCGATACAGATGTCTATGCTGCGGTAGGGGAGGGAGAGGTGTGTCCCCTCCTGTTCCTCTGATAGGCTGCCAGCACTAGGCCGGCAGCCTATCAGAGGCCGGTGCAGGCGGCACGATGATGTCATCGCGCCGCCTGAGCCGTATAGCGAGGGACACAGGCCGGAAGAGGCCTGCATCGCATCACTGGAGGTAAGTATAAGTGTTTTTTTTTTATATATAGGTACAATACTGGCACATGATAAGGGGGGACTACTGGGCTGGCACATGATAAGGGGGGACTACTGGGCTGGCACATGATAAGGGGGCTACTGGCACATAAGAGGGGCTACTGGCACATAAGGGGGACTACTGGCACATAAGGGGGCTACTGGCACATAAGGGGGCTATTGGCACATAAGGGGGGCTACTGGCACATAAGGGGGGCTACTGGCACATAAGAGGGACTACTGGCACATGATAAGGGGGACTACTGGCACATGATAAGGGGGACTACTGGCACATGATAAAGGGGGCTACTGGCACATGATAAAGGGGGCTACTGGCACATGATAAAGGGGGCTACTGGCACATGATAAAGGGGGCTACTGGCACATGATAAGGGGGGCTACTGGCACATGATGGGGGGACTACTGGCACATGATGGGGGGACTACTGGCACATGATGGGGGGACTACTGGCACATGATAAGGGGGGGCTACTGGCACATGATAAAGGGGGCTACTGGCACATGATAAGGGGGGCTACTGGCACATGATAAGGGGGGCTACTGGCACATGATAAGGGGGGCTACTGGCACATAAGGGTGGCTACTGTCACATAAGGGGCGGCTACTGTCACATAAGGGGCTGCTACTGGCACATAAGGGGCGGCTACTGGCACATAAGGGGCGGCTACTGGCACATAAGGGGCGGCTACTGGCACATAAGGGGCGGCTACTGGCACATAAGGGAGGGCTACTGGCACATAAGGGAGGGCTACTGGCACATAAGGGGGGCTACTGGCACATAAGGGGGGTTACTGGCACATGATAGGGGGGGCACTCTGGCTACTGGCACATGATGGTGGGGGGACTCTGGCTACTGGCACATGATTGGGGGCATCTATTGGGGCACTTATTACTGGCAGATTATTGGGTGGCACTATAGGGGCATCTACTGAGGCTAAAAAGAAGTGGTATTTTATATGGGGGGCTCTGTATAGGGGCATTTTATACTGGGACACATTATGGTGGGTACTATGGGGAAGGGGGGGAGCACTATGGGGGTAATCTACGGGGCAATGAGAAGGGGTATTTTATATTGGCACATTATGGGAACATTACCTCAACTGGGGGCATTACAAAGGGGTATGTTTTGCACATAAGGAGAATTATTTCTACTGGGAAGGGGGGCATTATGGTGGGCTTTATTACTCCCCCATGGTATGACCCCCTAGTAGCAGCACCAGCCTCTCCCTGCTCTGCTATCCCTCTGCCTCTTCTCCAAATCCTTATTATGAAATCTTTCTCATTAGGATAAAGCACAACATCCGCTCCACTGAGCCCCCCAGCCAAGTGTTGAAGTGGTGTCCGAGATCCCCAAGGGCCAAGCCAAGTAACTGTAAGTTTTTATGTGAAATATGTTTATGTTTGTAGTTGATCTTTATTATCGATTTTACATTGCAGATTTAATATTTTTTTTCCAGCATATGGGTGAGATTTTATAAATATTTTTATTATTTGGTCGAAAGGCTCATTGGGGGGGATTGTAACAGGACTGCCGTAGAATATCTAAAATAGCTGGTCAAGTAAAATGTTGCATGCAACAATCATTAAATAGGTGGCCAACAAAAAAGGGGCGGGTCAAAGGGCGTGGTAAAACACTGTCTGAGCATGCTGAGAGTTGTAGTTTTGCAACAGTTGGAGGCATCCTGGTTGGGAAAACACTGTGATAATATGAACAATGGGGTTCTACAAAAGAGCTATCGTGGGGCAAAGTTCATATTCGTGTTTACACACGTGTTTTAAAATGAACGCTTTTTCCTATTATAAACAAGTAAATAATGACGCAATGCTGTGGGGCTGGTATGCAACTTTTTCCAGGGCTGGTTTTTATCCCCAGTCCGGCCCTGGCCGGAGGATCCAATTGGCTGTCCGTCAAGACACTGGATGATCCTCGACCCAAATTAAGGCCCTTACTGGTGCTGACTGCAGCCCCATAACCATCAGACGGCATCTGGGACTGAAGGGCTTCAAAAACAAAAAACGTCTTCAAAGACCTCGTCTCCTTGAACGCCACAGAACTGCTCGTTTGGACTTTGCAAGAGAGCACCAAACATGGGACATTCAAAGGTGGAAGAAAGTTTTATTCTCAGATGAGAATTTTTTTTACCTTGATGGTCCTGATGGTTTCCAACGTTACTGGCATGACAAGCAGATCCCACCTAAGATGTTTTCTACGCGCCACAGTGGAGGGGGCGCCATAATGGTCTGGGGTGCTTTTTCCTTCAGTGGAACAATGGAGCTTCAGGAAGTGCAGGGGCGTCAAACGGCCGCTGGCTATGTCCAGATGTTGCAGAGAGCATTCCTCATGAATGAGGGCCCTCGTCTGTGTGGTAACGACTGGGTTTTTCAACAGGACAACGCTACAGTACACAATGCCCGCAGGACAAGGGACTTCTTCCAGGAAAATAACATCCCTCTTTTGGCCCATCCTGCGTGTTCCCCTGATCTAAATCCAATTGAGAACCTTTGGGGATGGATGGCAAGGGAAGTTTACAAAAATGGACAACAGTTCCAGACAGTAGATGACCTTCGTGCGGCCGTCTTCACCACTTGGAGAAATGTTCCCACTAACCTCATTAAAACGCTTGCATCAAGCATGCCGAAACAAATTTTTGAAGTGATCAACAATAACGGCGAAGCTACTCATTACTGAGTTCATGTTTGGAAGTTGGATTTCTGTTTTGGGGGGGTTTAGAGTTTTTTTGGAGGTGTGGTCCTAAACTTTTGATCAGCTGAAAAACAGCCTGTTTCAGTTTATTCGTGGTTTTCATTAAATTGAATGCTCAAAAAATGTTTTGTCTCACTCCTATTTCTTCTTGTTGCATGTTGAAGCTCTACTTGGAACCTTGTTAAGATCCAGCCATGCTAAATATGATTTTTTTGCCATTTTTTAAGTGGTCTTAAACTTTTGATCAGAACTGTATTACACACTAAAATTGCACACTAAAAGTAAATGATAAAACCATAAAAACACGCATGGAAAAGTAGGTAAACCACAAAGTCACTCCACATATGTTCCGTGTTTTCACAAAAGTCCCATATATAGGTATTTCAATAAATCCAGTGGTAGAAAGTTCATATGTAAACCAGGATATTATAATGAGATCGGTTGTACACAGTTCATGTCAGGCAATTCTGCAATATGGGGCTCATATGTAGAACAAAGATATGGCTTAGGCTTTCAATTTTGATATTGGTGTTTGTATATAACTTAAATGAATCAGTACCCGCTTGAATGGTTACTTACAGTTCAGTTGGTCAAGCCCGTTGTGGCGTCCCACTGCTGTGGGCTTACCTGACCCTGTATGTCGCCTTTGCTGTGATCGATATTATCGAATCGGAAAGCCGCGTTTTCATCATGGAGTTTCAGCCCATGGTGCAATGGTATGCGATCTTGACCTCTCACGCTGTGCCTCAGCGTCTCACGCTGTGTTGTTTGTTGGCGGTTCACGTGACTCTCCTCACAACTCGCGGGAACATTCAAATTCTCGTCAGTATTCGATTTTTATGTGTCCGAATTTTTGCATCCGATTTTTTTTGCATCCAATTTTTCGCAATATGCTGAAGCGCTTCAGACTTATTTTTGCATATATTCGGACTTTGAATAAGGGGAAAGTACTCCCCGAAACGCTTCTGGAAACTGTAAGACTATATTCAATGTCCGAATATATGCAAAAATAAGTCTGAAGCGCTTCAGCTTATTGCGAAAAATTGGATGCAAAAAATCGGATACAAAAAAATCAAATACTGATGAGAATTTGAATGTTCCCGCGAGTTGGGAGGAGAGTCACGTGAACCGCCAACAACAAACACAGCGTGAAACGCCGAGGCACAGCGTGAGAGGTCAAGATCGCATACCATTGCACCATAGGCTAAAACTCCATGCTGAAAACGCGGCTTTCCGATTCGATAATATCGATCACAGCAAAGGCGACATACAGGGTCAGGTAAGCCCACAGCAGTGGGACGCCACAACTGGCTTGACCGACTGAACTGTAAGTAACCATTCAAGCGGGTACTGATTCATTTAAGTTATATACCAACACCAATATCTAAATTGAAAGCCTAAGCCATATCTTTGCTCTACATATGAGCCCCATATTGCAGAATTGCCTGACATGAACTGTGTACAACCGATCTCATTATAATATCCTGGTCTACATATGAACTTTTTACCACTGGATTTATTGAAATACCTATATATGGGACTTTTGTGAAAACACGGAACATATGTGGAGTGACTTTGTGGTTTACCTACTTTTCCATGCGTGTTTTTATGGTTTTATCATTTACTTTTAGTGTGTAATATTTTTAGTGTGCAATATCATGCTGTTTTAAACTGTGTGACTACAGAATCTGAGGTGGCGTTCCCTTGAAGCACTGCTCTCCCAGGACCTAAATGGATTCCTCACATGGAGACCAGGGAAGCCGTTCATTCTCTTTCATAGCCACAAGCCTTAGGAAGGCTCGGGACTACCACAGTAACACATTCCTCTGGGACCCTGCCACCTGCTCATAAGTTCCTATGGAGACTTGCCTGTGGCAGGGCTCCATGACAACATAGTGTAATCCTCATAGACCTGTCTATGAGAGAAGCAATCTGATGATTTCTTGTTAAAATTCCCAAGGGGAACTATAAAAAAGTGTAATAAATAAATAAATGTTTATAAATAAATATTTTAACAATATTAACCCTTTGGCTACCAGAGGTTTTTTTCGTTTTTGTGTTTTCATTTTTCCCTATTTACCGTGAGCCATAAATTTTTTATTTTTCCGGTCACATAGCTGTATGAGGGCTTATTTTTGTGGGACAAGTTGTACTTTCTAAATGCCACCATTAATTATGGCATAAAATGTTGTGGGAAGCGGTAAAAAAATTCCAAATGGGGTGGAATTGAAAAAAAAAAACGCAATCCCTCCACCGTTTTATGGGTTTTGTTCCCACAGCGTTTTGTTTATGGCATAACTGACCCATGACCTTCATTCCCTGGGTCAGTATGATTACAACGATACCCTATATGTATAGGTTCTTTATGTCTAAATAGTGTAAAAATAAATGTAAACTTTGAGAACTTTTTTTTTTATATCACCATATTCTGACCCCCAGAACTTTTTTATACTTATGTCTACTGAGCTGTGGAACAATCTATACTTTTAATTGATACCATTTTGGAGTATGTGTGACCTTTTGATCACATTTTATAAAAAGCAATGAAAAAATTGCAAATCAGCCATTTTGACCCTTTTTTCCGTTATGCCATTCGCCGTATTGGAATTAAAAAAAATATTTTATAGTATGGGAATTTTTGGTCATGGTGATACCCTTGATGTTTATATTTATTGTCATTCAGTTTTTTTTTTTTTTATTATAAGGAAACCCCCTTATGGGGATTTAAACTTTTATATTTTTATTTTTTTATATATTTTGTAACCATTTTTGTTTTTTATGATCCTTATGTGCCTCATATATGAGCTTATTACATATTTTTTATTTTAGTCTTAATTTTGGTTTATCAGGAATTTATTATTAGCTTATTTTGCTCACTTTTGCTCATTTCTTATCCTGGCCTGCCATCTGGTGGCCAAAATAAGAATTGCAGTTTGAATACTGTTAGCCTACTCAGGAAGGCTTACAGTATTCAGCGCAATTACCTATGCCCGGATTGGACACACAGGGCATAGGTAGGAAGCCTGGAAGTGCGAGCTTCCGGGTTTTTGTGTATTTAGGTGCCGTGATCTCGGATCACGGCATCTAAAGCATTTAATTACCGTGATCAGCATTATTGCTGGTCACAGTATTTAGCCGCAGATCTCTGCTGTATAAAACAGCAGAGATCTGCCAGCCATGACGCCCGCTGCACGTGCAAGCGGGCATCATGTTTACACAACGCACCGTGCTAGTAGCCTAAGGGTTAAAAAATTTAAAAAATATTAAAATTCAACTTACCCCCCTTTCCCCCAAATAAAAATAGATAAATATTAAAAAAAATAAACATCATGGGCATCACTGAGTTCAAAAACGCCTGTACTATTAAAATATAAAAATATACCATACGGCAAATGGTGAAATAGAAAAAAGTCAAAATGCCTGATTTGCCGTTTTTTGGTTACTTCACCTCCCACGATTTTTTTTTAATAAAAACTTATCAAAAAGTCATACACACCCCAGTATTAATGAAAAGTACAGATCACCCAGCAAAAAATGAACTCTCAAACAGCTCAATACACATAACTATAAAAAAAAGTTACAGGGGTCAGAATATGGCAATATAAAAAAAATAAATTTTCAAGGCTTTTATTTTTTTATTATTTTTCTTAGTATTAAAGTGCAAGAAAAACGACACAAATATGATATCGCCGTAATCGTACTGACCCGATTAATGAAAGTAACAGGTCAGTTTTACTGCACAGGGTCTGAACTTTCCAAATGCATTGTATGTAAATTTAAGTGTTCATCTAATAAAATGTTAAAAACTATAAAATCACGCTAGTTGTTGTTAAAGCAACAAACAATTGAAGCAAGCTATTTGTTTTAAAGGGGTTATCTGTTTTCAGCCTTTCAAGTCATTGTAAGCGGGAGGTGGAGTCATGGTAGCGGTTGAGCGTCAGGCACTCTACTGTTTCCATTACTCCCATAGCTGTGAATGTGGTATTACAGGTCTGTTTAGTGTACAAAAAATTGACAAAATTGCAAAGAAAAGAGGAAAAGTATTTACCACTTCGATGAGCAGTTGCTGCTGGACCCCGAACATCGTCATATGACCGTCCATCAGTGATTACAATCATGATCTTTCTTTTGTTTGGCTTTGATTTACTGAAAAGCTGTTCTGATGCATACGTTATGGCAGCTCCGGTGCTTGTACCTCCACTCCAATAGCCTATCCTCATGATGGCATTCACAACATCTGGCTTTGTACTATATTTATCAAAGCCAAACTCCAGCCTCTGCTCGTATGTATACTGCACAGCTCCAATTCGTGTGTCTGTGTCTGAGATCTCAAACTCACTTGTAATATTTGCTATGAACTGGAGCACAGTACGGAAGTTCCCAGTTCCCACACTGCTGGAACCATCGATGACAAACACAATATCAGCAGCATTGAGACATGTCTTGCTGCAGACTAATTTGTCAGTGTCACACATACGCTTCACCAGTGGATTCGCAACCTTGTGGAGACTAAACCAACTAGGAACATTGATGGAAAAATGACCATTGGTTCTACAAACAGCCTGCAAAAAAAGAAGGTGAAATATTAAGTGTGCTGCCATGATACACTTACTGTAATAAGGAAAATAGGTGTAGGCTCACAATATACAGCTATAATGTATGTAAGATTAAAAAAAAATTGTCTAACAAAGTTAAAAAATTTGAAACGCTGACCTGAAAAACAGATATAAAGCACAAAAATATGCAATGTTTGAGCTAGTCTAGGCAGATAAAATTTGACAATGAAACCTCAGCCACTTTAAGTATCAAGCTAGGTCGCATCCTTGAGTAGTTAAAGGTATGTCTGTCTTTGCAAACAAGGTTGATAAAAAAATGGCTGCACAAATTAAAGTGGTATTATACCTACTATAAATGGAAAAATGGAAGCTCTTAGCGCACATTTTAGATCAAACGTGTGTCGGGCCCATCTACCAGGCGTCAAGGTGGCTTCCACAGACGGGTACCTAACAATAATATACCTCCTCTCTTTGGACTTACCTAAGCCTACATTTTCAGGGCAGTGTAGGAACCAGCTACATATATACTCTGCTCAGAAGCCCCAGGCAGATGGGCGTGTTCAGTCTAAAAGAGGCGCTACCCTCAATATATGCTACAAGAAAATTTAGACTAGCACATTCATATACATAGTGACAGGGGCATATCCATCAAGCAAACATGGTTGATAAAAAAAATGGCTGCACAACTCTACACATACAAACAATAGAGCTGAGAAATAGGGATCATTCTAAATTAAAGTGGTATTATACCTACTATAGATGGAAAAATGGAAGCTCTTAGCCAGGTAGATGGGCCCGACACACGTTTGATCAAAAATGTGTGCTAAGAGCTTCCATTTTTCCATCTATACTAGGTATAATACCACTTTAATTTAGAATGATCCCTATTTCTCAGCTCTATTGTTTGTATGTGTAAAGTTGTGCAGCCATTTTTTTAACAACCATGTTTGCTTGATGGATATGCCCCTGTGACTGTGTATATGAATGTGCTAGTCTAAATTTTCTTGTAGTTGTCTTTGCAAACAAGTTATCTTATTTCTCCAATCGATCTAAAATCTTTTGAAATTGTCTTGATTAAAATATATTTCCATTTTCTGTATGCAACTCCTATGCAGACATATGTTTACAGACTACAAACAAGCCTTGTGTAGTCTGACTCGACAATTTTCTGTAACTTCCTTCAATATGCCCCCCCCCCATTAACTGTCTATAGGTTAACAAGAAGTTGGGGTCAAATGGAAGAGAATAACACGAATGCAGAATTTGACTACATAAGGTTTGTTTGTAGTCTTCAACCATAGAAATACACAGTTCTGCATTGATGCTGTATGCCATTTTTAAATTAAAGGGGTTGGCCACATTATGGCTACTGTTGACCAATGTGTAAGATGATTATATGACACTTACTAATATAGCCTTTGGTGATTTTCTGTGACGTTTGCTATATTTCATAAGTCGTGTCCCCTTGTTGGGCAAATCTGCTGTGGTGTCCACACAGACGATCTGTCCGTAAGATGGCTGCTTGTGGAAGGTCATGTAACCAGGCAAAAATAACTCTAGACCCATCACTCAGCCTTCTCCACTCAAATACACCACATCTGCCATCTGCACTTGAAATTTGGAGAGTTTAGTGCAGGTGTAGTGTATTTTAAAGGAGGAGACTGAGTGATTTGCCTGGTCACACGACCTTTCATCTGCAGTGTGGACAACACAAAGGACTTGGCCAACAAGTGAGAATACCATATGAAGTATAGAAAATGGTGCAGAATATCAACAAAGACTATATTAGTAAGTGCCATATAGTCATCATACAAACACATTTATCAACAGTAGCCAGAAAGTGGCCAAACCTGTTTAAGATTAAATATACGTAGATCATTTTATATTTTTAAGGTGGACATACTATTTCAGAAAGGTATTAAAACATAGGTTCAGTTCAATTCAAGAACAACTTTTTCAACTGGCTAATATTTGTAAGTAATTGTATTTACTCTATATTTTATACTCTTTTTAGTTGACAGTTAGTTGTCCTTAAATGGGTTTCCTGGTGCTTTAATTCTGAAGGCCTATCCTCAGGGTAGGTTAGCAATATCTGATCAGAGGGGGTCTGACATGCCCACTGATCAGCTGTTCCCAAGTAGCTCTGGGACACAAGCGGATGCTGGAAATACATAGCTCTGTCTACTGGTTACTTCAGGACTGCCCATATTCACTTCCATCACCAGAGCTACTGCAGAACAGCTGATTAGTAGCATGTGGGGTGTGAACCACTGCCAATCCAATATTGACTGCCTATCCTGAGGGTAGGCCATCAATAGTAAAAAAGCCTTTAAGCCTATTAGTAGCGACCAACGCAGCAAAAATAGAATATTGTCAATACAAATACCTTGTCTACAAAGTTGGGTTCTACAACATTTGGTCTCTCATTATCATCCGCCCCCTCAATGGTCACAAAGAATATGTTGATTCCAGATTCACGAGCAAGACGGGAAGCTTCTTCCACTTTATCGGTTGGCCAGCCATCTACAAGCACAATGGCCACATTCGGGGCTGCTCCTCTATTCCCACTGGCATCAGAGAAGTAATTCTTGTTTATATAAGACAGAGCTTTTCCTGCCGAGACAATCAGAAGTTTAATCATTCCTGCAACTAAAATTGCAAGTTCTAGTATAAAGTAAAGTAAATATACTATATTTGGCATATAGACCATGAAAATGCCAAATCTGATTTATTTGTCAGCATGTAGCAGAGTATATGGTCTAACTGATTGGGAATATTAGGCACATTTCTCTACCTCATAAATGTACACCAATATTCTTTGCAGAAAAAAAATGGTATACTTTGTGATGGGGCATTATGTTCACTTCATTTCATCTATGAGCATCATCTTTTTGTATTTGTCATGTGTATTGCCACGGCCTAGAGAAGAATCCAATAGGTTAGATAAGCAAATAAGCTTAGCCAACCTGTCTACATCCTAGCTGTTGGGGCCCTCCGGCTCCCTTGCTGGTGTAGATTTAGACTATTATCTATGCCCAAAACAGGAGTAGGAAATGATAAATAAAATGGGCCTGTCCCCCCCCCCCCCTTCCCTGCCCATACCACGCCCCCTTTTTTAGACCTGGCATGAGTGGGGAAGAGTTGCAGATTGCAGTGCAAATAACCTTTGTGCTGCAATCTGTGACAGATACTGTATATGATCAGTGCAGTTTCTAGGTAAAATTTCTCTCAGGGCGAGTGTCAAAAAACTCCCCCCCCCCCGTCAAAACTGCTCGATAAAATCATATCAGAAGAGTACTTGCAACCGTCTCACCATATATTTTTTATTTATTTTTTATGCTTAAAGGGAACCTGTCCCCGGGATTTTGTGTATAGAGCTGAGGACATGGGCTGCTAGATGGCCGCTAGCACATCCGCAATACCCAGTCCCCATAGCTCTGTGTGCTTTTATTGTGTAAAAAAAATGATTTGATACATATGCAAATTAACCTGAGATGAGTCCTGTCCCTAGCACACGCAAGTAAATGTACAAAAACCAAGTAACATATAAAACTAGATTCAAAGCATAGATGTGCCAATATAAAATACCCCTTCTCAGTGCCCCCGTAGATGACCCCATAGTGCTCCTCTCCCCCCTTCCCCATAGTACCCCCCCTAATGTGTCCCAGTATAAAATGCCCCTATACAGAGCCCCCCATATAAAATGCCGCTTCTTTTTAGCCTCTGTAGATGCCCCTATAGTGCCACCCAATAATGTGCCAGTAATAAGTGCCCCAATAGATGCCCCCCAATCATGTGCCAGTAAGATGTGCCCCCATAGATACCCCCTAATCATGTGCCAGTAAGATGTGCCCCAATCATGTGCCAGTAATAAGAGCCCCCATAGATGCCCCCCAATCATGTGCCAGTAAGATGTGCCCCCCACCATCATGTGCCAGTAGCCAGAGTGCCCCCCTATCATGTGCCAGTAGTCCCCTATCAAGTGCCAGCAGCCCCCCTTATGTTTGTGCCAGCAGCCCCCCTTATGTCTGTGCCAGCAGCCCCCCTTATGTCTGTGCCAGCACCCCCCCTTATGTGCCAGCAGCCCCCCTTATGTGCCAGCAGCCCCCCTTATGTGCCAGAAGCCCCCCTTATGTGCCAGAAGCCCCCCTTATGTGCCAGCAGCCCCCCTTATGTCTGTGCCAGCAGCCCCCCTTATGTATGTACAAGTAGCCCCCCTTATGTGCCAGTAGCCCCCCTTATGTGCCAGTAGCCCCCCTTATGTGCCAGAAGCCCCCCCTTATGTGCCAGCAGCCCCCCTTATGTCTGTGCCAGCAGCCCCCCTTATGTCTGTGCCAGCAGCCCCCCTTATGTCTGTGCCAGCAGCCCCCCTTATGTCTGTGCCAGCACCCCCCCTTATGTGCAAGTAGCCCCCCTTATGTGCCAGTAGCCCCCCTTATGTGCCAGAAGCCCCCCTTATGTGCCAGTAGCCCCCCTTATGTGCCAGAAGCCCCCCTTATGTGCCAGAAGCCCCCCTTATGTCTGTGCCAGAAGCCCCCCTTATGTGCCAGCAGCCCCCCTTATGTGCCAGCAGCCCCTCTTATGTCTGTGCCAGCAGCCCCCCTTATGTCTGTGCCAGCAGCCCCTCTTATGTATGTGCAAGTAGCCCCCCTTATGTGCCAGTAGCCCCCCTTATGTGACAGCAGCCCCCCTTATGTGACAGCAGCCCCCCTTATGTGACAGCAGCCCCCCTTATGTGACAGAAGCCCCTCCTTATGTGCCAGCAGCCCCCCCTTATGTGCCAGCAGCCCCCCCTTATGTGCCAGAAGCCCCCCATTATGTGCCAGTATTGTAATTTTTACATATAAAAAAAACAAAAACTTATACTTACCTCCTCCAGGATGCGATGCAGGCCTCTTCCGGGCTGTGTCCCTCGCTGGCTCAGGCGGCGCGATGACGTTAGCACTAGGCCGGCAGCCTATCAGAGGAACAGGGAGGGGACACACCTCTCCCTGCCCTGCCGCATTACAGACATTTGTATCACCGTCCTGAGGACAGCGATACAGATGAGATGACTTTGGAGATGAGTGAGCTCTTCCACAATTTGAAGCGCAGCGCTCATCTCCCGCTGTTCCCTGCCGGCGCCCCCCTTCTGACAGCGCCCCGGGCGGCTGCCTGGCCCACCCGGTCCAAGAAACGGCCCTGTATATGTTATAGAAGTGGCGTATATCTGTTTGTAAATTACTCCCTATATGTTTAACATAAAAATGTGATATGAAGGGGTTTTCCTAGATTTTGGTACTGATGACTTATCTTCACAATAGATCATCAGTATCTGATCGGTGGGGGTCCGAAACCCAGGACCCCCGCTGATCAGCTATTTTAAGAAGGCACTGGAGCTCCTTCTTGCTTATCAAGCACAGCGCCGTACATTGTATAGTGGCTGTGCTTGGTATCGCGATCAGCCCCTTAGAGTTATTATCCTTTAATGATTCTAAGGCTTCATGCATATGACTGTATTATAGCACCCAGAGACCTCTGTGGGACACTACTGTACCTCTGTATGCTTACATATGCCGATATCAAAAGTAATCCAACAGGAAATAAATGTGCAATGCTCCATTGGATGCCAAAATATGAAGGTATTCTTCCCTATAACCATTGCTTCATAGGGAGAATATCTCTGTTTTATGACTTACAGAGTCGTTGTGGCTCTAGCAAGTGCAGGAGGCCTAAAAGAGGTATTCCCACAATAGATATTATGGAATATCCGCCAAAAACACATACATTTCTGATAGATGTGGGTCCCACATTGGTGACCTGCATGTATGTCCACAACTGGGGTCACCCAACCCAGCCCCACCCTGTGAGGCGGCCAAGGTCCACCAAATCCAGCTAAAGAAAGAATAATTAAGACAAGGATTCTCTCCTGGACTTCAGTCTTAAAGGATTGCAGTTAAAGTGTTTGTCCCCCGCCAATCAGCCGTTTTAAAGAAAATGGCAGAGCGCTGCCTTCTCCAATGTTTATCTGCTCGACTTCGCAACTGCAGCAGTAAGCAGGTGTAATTACACCTAAGCCTTCCCATTCACTTTATTCTGCAGTCTATTACAGTTCCACATGGTGGTAACTCAGCTTCACCGGGAACCTGAAAGGCAAATCTACCTTTCTGTTTCACTATTTAAGAATGGGTGTGGGATTTATTTTGGTAGATTTAGGGGGAGATTTATCACCTGTCTTGATATCTCTTGCGCTGCCAGAGAATGTTCCTAATTCATGCGTGCACCTCATCATAAATTAGGCGCATCCTCCTGCAGTCCGTGCGCCTAACCAGAAATCTATGAAAGAGCTGCCGTAGATTTATGGCTTCATTTACATTTCTGGTTTCATTCATACAGCTTCAGTAATAAAGGACATCAAATGTTTGTGCTTGTAATTTACTAATTGGAACTGTGTTTTAAGGGAAACTTCCATCAAATTGTTTATGATATCATAATAACAACCTATTATGCATTGGAAAAAAAAACAACAACACCTGGATGGTCTTTGAGATATAATTTTTTTAAGTCCCTTTTTGTGTTCTTAGCATGGCAGACAGATTTGCTTAAAGGCTATGGACACTATTGGGGTCATTTTTAATTATTGAATTCTTCTTATCATGGACTAAAAAATATTTATTTCCAAGTAGTCTTTATTAAAAAGTTTCAACAGTTTGTCTTCTATGGCGTTTAGTTTCACTGCAACTGCAGACTGCATCTTCTCAGGATCTGAAGCTGTTACCTCTAGTTCCTTAACAGCTCATAAACACCCTTTAAGCTAAATTATCACTTCAAAGGTGTCCACCTTTAACTTAGGCCGAGTTCACATGAACGTGTGTGACCCGTGCCTGTGCTGCGGCCCGCAAATAGTGGGCCGCAATGCACGATCGCCGGCCGTAGGTCAGCCGCATCGGATCGCGGACCCATTCACTTTAATAGGTCCTCGATCCGGCCGTTCCGCTAAAAGATAGGACTTGTTCTATCTTTTTGCGGAACGGAAGTACGGGACGTTACCCCACGGAGGCACTCCGTAGTGCTTCCGAGGGGTCCCGTCCCGTGCGGCCGTTCCGCGATTCCGGATTTGCGGACCCATTGAAGTGAATGGGTCCGCATCCGTGATGCGGAATTCACACGGAACTGTGGCCGTGTATTGCGGCCCGCGATTTGCGGGCCGCAATACGGCCACGGATCACACACGTTCGTCTGAACTTAGCCTTAGCCAGAGAAGATGGAATGTGTGTGACTCAATTACAGCATCACACATTACACTAATCAATGCATTGATCTTCTGTGGACAACCATATCTAGTCCTACCAGGCGAGCAATAAAGTTATCATACTGTCATCCTAATTCCACACCCCTTTTAAAATGAGGATTACCTAGCAGATAACATCTTTCTGTTGCAGTGAGGAGATTTCCAAGAGAGAATGCCCAATACCCTATCAATATCAAACTGTCTCTCTTTTTCCACATTATTTTACAATTCCATCTTTCTACCAGTGCATGTAATACTTTTTACACTCCTAATCTGGTTGAGATCTTAGACCTGCTCATTATACATATGGCTAACTGTACTTAAGTATGAACTGTGGTAATGTGGATAGTGCGGGAAGGCGTGTGTATCCCACCAAGATGCCTCAGCTGGGTGAGATAACTAAAATACGGAAAGCTGCAGTGGTCTCAGCAAAGTATAGTTTGCTGAGACAGTTTTCTGGGCTGGATTTTACTTGGATTGGCGGATAGGTTTGGTAGTGGGATCTGCCAGTCCACACCCTTCCGGCACAGATACTCCCTGTCGCCTGAGGTGATCGCAGGTGAGACCTGCTCTAATCAAAGAGGCATAAAACCAACCCTCTGTGTCTTATTTAGGGGGAAGGAAAAGCTGAGTAGGCCTGATAGTGAAAGAAAAAGGCTAAGGAAGCCTGAGTTTGGGGGAGCTAGTGACGCCTGCGGAGAGAGGGTCGCACGGCCAGAGTCAGGCGGACTTCTGGGCCACAATCCCTCAAAGATACTGATGTTGTTGTTGTAGTCACAGCCTGGAGGCTGCTGGACTGTTTGGGCTGAGAAAGCCGCATCTGATCACATGTGTGAACTGTGTTCTTTAGAGGTGAGTCAGGGAATGAATTATGTATTAGGTAGTGCCTAGACGGGCAGGAGTTATTTTGGTTGCTGTATTGTACTAAAGTGCTAGAAAATAAAGCATTTTTTGGACTTCAATCTGGCTGTCTGCGAGAAATCTGTGATTGAGACCCCCTGAGAGAGAGAGAGAGATCCCTTACAGAACATAGAAAATACTAGTTGTTCCCAACCAAGAAAATAAAATTACCATTATTTCATTGGATATCACTAGTACCAAAAAAGGTACTAGTGATATGCATTGAAATAAAGGTGATTTTTTCCTAAAGACACTTACCAACATTGGAATATCCTCCTTTTTGTGGAATTTTGTCAATAGCATTTTTGAGGTCCTTGGAATTGAAGTATGAGCGAAGACTGAACTCTGTATACGGGTCGTCGCTTAAAAAGAAAAAAAATGAACATTAAGATGCTTGAGAATTTTGTTTGCCAGATACATTCAATCCGTTCAATCCTCTTTGCCTTGACCATGCACTATACCATATTAGTTTTTGTCATGTTAACATAAAAATGTTAAATATTATTGGTAGCTGTTCTTACCCATACTGTACAATACCCATAAGAGGTCCAGAAATTCCAACATCAAGGACATCTGCCATCTGGTTAAGGAAAAGCTTCTGAATCCTGAAACGTCTCTTGCCAATACTCCAGCTTCCATCAATGAGAAAAACCAAGTCTATTTTGCAATCTGTGTGCAATGGACAATAAAAGTTATTTGTACTCATGTTTTGCAGAAATCAAAGAAATCAAAATGTAGGCCTGCCTCTACACTACATTATAGCTGTGACTGTAGAGGAGTCACAGTATGCTGGCTTTGTTATGTAGTCTTGGCCTTGTTTGTTATCTATGTAGTCTCATCTACAGTATATCTTAGGTTTAAAGGTCTTATCCCATAATTAATGTACAAAATGAAAACCAGACATGATATAGTGCATGGCGATCTCTTTCTAACAAAGCTAGAACCAGCCCTGTGCCTCACACAGAGCTCCATTCATAGCTTCAACTGTTCTGCTAGATTTTCTTCAGGTTGGCAGCCCAGGGGTTGTGTGTTCTTTCTCAGGAGGCATCTCTTTTTTTCAGCAGCTCTCTCTCTGTAACTGTCAAAGCTTCTAGCAGAACTTATGGCTGGAAGGAAGGACCTGAGCATGTGCGTCTACCTCAGTGAGGTGGACAGAGACGCAAGGAAAATAATCAACAGCAGATGGCGCTATATAGATACATTTTATTGAATAACTCAGTGATTATTCCAACCTTTTAATTATGAAAAATTACAAAAATATTTGAATACAGATGGAATTCTGAAAAGTGTAGAATATTTTTTTAGTGGCAAAACCTCTTTAATTCTAGCTCCTAAACCCCAATCCTGCTACTTGATGTTGTGCAATGTGCTGACGGCTCTCTCCTTCACTGGTTATCTCTTATATTTTTCCGAATTTCAAGAAGGACAACCTTGAACATGATGTTTGGTCTGCAAACATTATTTTATAGTGCAGGAGTAGCTGAGCAGATTGATATATCATTTACAGAAAGGATTCATTCTTTTTTGTCTAAATCTCTGCTCTTTCTAAGCTTAAAATTCCTTCTAAGTGACTAACAACCTTCCCTATATGTCTGCATACACAGATAGCTGTCAGTCACTAATTAGGACCACCCATAGAAAGAGTAGGGATTTAGATGAATATAATACAAATTATACTGGATCTTATCCAACAGAACTATATTTCAGTCTGCTCAGCTCCTCCTGCTCTATAACTTGCTCCCCACAGACAGGACTACATGTATAATGCGACAGCTTCCCTTTAAATGCCCTACTATATTGATTTTATAGGCTTTGATAGGTTTGCTTCAAATCAACAACAAACAAATGCACACTCATGTACACATACTTGTGCCTCCAAGAGCTGCGGGTTCAACTGGCAGTCTTGAGTTGATATCTTCTTTTACTGCTCCTCCTGTAAAAAGAAACAAACTCATATAATCAATCTATAGCGTTATTTAATAATACACACAATTTAATCACACCCACATACTCAGAGGAATTTCCCCACACTTTGAGATACTTGTGAAAAGTTCCTTGCTGTGTTTTACCAGAAACAAAGGAATGAATAAATGGCATCTTGAGGGGTCTTGAGGAGCATTAATCATATGGATGCAGATGGCAGGGCTATTATAAAGAATTTGTAAATGAAGTGTTAAACTTATACTTTGCAGATTGTGCTTTTTTAGAATTGCTAGGACTAGACAATGACTTCATGACTGGCTTAGTTCCTAGACAATGGACAAGTTTAAGAAAGATATGAAAAAGTGGAATTAATGACCACATTAATCAAGCTGACAGCCACTATTCATGTGGACTCTATGCTGAAGAAATTTGCAAATGCCAAAGCCGTTTAAAGGCTCCTTTACACTACTCAGCTGAACAGATGATTGCCGGGAAAGAAGCATTCCTTTCTGGCAAGTGTCTGCTCGTCAGCGAAGATGACCGCTTCATTTACATGCAGTGCTCTCCTCCACAGTATGTGCAAGAGTAATCTCTAATGCCATCGCTCGTCCCCATAAAAATGGCCCCATTGATTGATAGGCTGAATGGGGTTTTAACATAGCAATTTGTGACAAATTAATTCTTAATGAATAGAATTTCTTGTCAAACTTCGGCGAAAGCTGCCAAATCAAATTTTTTAAAAACTTTGCACATTTTTAGTGACTATACAACATTGAATACTACTGCATTGCAGTGTTTAATATTATGTACCCCATAGAGTTTACACAGCATCTAGATCATAGAGTAAGAATCGGCAAACGGTTGCCTCAATGTTGTTGCCATTGAGTGTTCCTGCTGTTGGCAGTGGCGTTCTGGGTGTCATCTTGCAGGAGGAGAAGATTTTAATCAGTAGGAGCCATTGTTTTGATATTCAAAAATGGACGTTGCAATGCAAGAAGCATTGCACCGCATAGCTTGTAAGTACATTCAAGTATGTTCATACATGTATTTGTTTTGGTGCCTCATGTGTGTGCGCGCATTGGTGCACATAAACAACAGAGAGACCAGCTGAGTTATTGAGCAGAGTTCTGGGCATAGTCAGCCATAAGGAGTCAGTGGCAGAGAGAGAGTGACTGAGGAAGAGTGGAGCCTGAGCTACTGCTGTAGACAGAGAGAGAGAGATGGGTCATGGGGACTGGAAGGCCTCAGAGGGGAGCAGTCCTCCCAAGTGTCCCTCTTTTGGAGCGACAGTCCCTCTTTTGACCCAAGTCCCTCTGTCCCTCGTTGCACCATAAATGTCCCTCTTTTTGATTTAAGATATAGATTTTTATTATTACATTTACAATATTGATCCAGAAAGTGTTTGGCTAGTTTCCATGTGCATATTAGAGCCCTCCTTGTATATTACTTCATTATTTGATGCAATATGAATTTTCGAAATTTCTATATTCAGATAATTTTTGCACTATTTTGGAAGAGAAAACTATTGAAGTGTATAGATATGCAGAAAAAATGGATCTTTCACACAATGAACTCTCTTTGAACGTCCAAAAAGTTAGGAGGTATGGGGATGACTTGTTAGAGATATTAAGGCTGGTGATTGAGAAAAACTGTTACCCAAGTGGAGTATCTAATTAGCTCTAAGCCGGGTTCAGCATCATACTAAGGACTGACTAAGGACTTTTTTTTACAGTCCAATATAACGGAAACATGATGGAAAGGACAAAGCTCCTAATAAGATAATGACCCAGACATTTGCAGAAGAGGATGGTGTAATTGCTCTGCGCAGCTGCTACAATATACAATACCACGCCAATTTGTAGTTTGTATTTTACAATATATACTACTCACAAAAAAGTTAGGCAAATTTGGCTTGTGGGTGAAATTTCAGGAAGAACCTAAAATGCATTCTAACCTTTACAGGTGAACTTAATGTGACCTTCTCTAAACTTTTGAATACTCATGTCCAACTGTTCAATGTTTCAGTACTTTTTTGCACAACTTGCTGTCCTCTAAGGCTACTTTCACACCTGCGTTAGGTGCGGATCCGTCTGGTATCTGCACAGACGGATCCGCACCTATAATGCAAACGCTTAGATCCGTTCAGAACGGATCCGTTTGCATTACCATGAACAAAAAAAAAAAAAAAAAAAAAAAAAAAAATTTTTTTTTTATTTTTTTTGTTCATGATAATGCAAACGGATCCGTTTTTACTTTACATTGAAAGTCAATGGGGGACGGATCCGTTTGAAAATTGAGCCATATTGTGTCAACTTCAAACGGATCCGTCCCCATTGACTTAGGCTATGTTCACATCAGCGTTCAGCCTTTCCGTTCTCTTGCTCCGTTATAGGAGCAGGAAAACGGAAAGGACGGATTCGGCTCATAACTGAGCCGAACGGAGCCTACGGACCTCATAGACCCCCATAGACTATAATGGGGTGCGTTAGGTTTCCGCTCAGAAGATGATTTTGGAGCGGAGACAAAAGTCCTGCATGCAGGACTTTTGTCTCCGCTCCAAAATCATCTTCTAAACGGAAACCTAACGGACCCCATTATAGTCTATGGGGGTCTATGAGGTCCGTAGGCTCCGTTCGGCTCAGTTATGAGCCGAATCCGTCCTTTCCGTTTTCCTGCTCCTATAACGGAGCAAGAGAACGGAAAGGCTGAACGCTGATGTGAATAGGGCCTAACATTGTAAGTCTGGACGGATCCGTTTGCCTCCGCACGGCCAGGCGGACACCCGAACGCTGCAAGCTGCGTTCAGGGGTCCGCCTGCTGAGCGGAGCGGAGGACAAACGGTGCCAAACTGATGCATTCTGAGCGGATCCGCATCCACTCAGAAATCATTAGGGCTGGACGGATCCGTTCGGGGCCGCTTGTGAGAGCCTTCAAACGGAACTCACAAGCGGAGCCACGAACGCTAGTGTGAAAGTAGCCTAACAAGGAGCTTAACTGCAAAATTTACAATAGGTATTTGATCCATGAATCGCCCAATAAATTTCCTGGTTCAATTAGAATTGGTATTTAAACAGTCCTCCTCATCATGCTGTTCACATTTTGACATCATGAGACCAAGACGACACCTAACAATTGATCAAAAGTACCTCGCCAGTGAGAGGCTTCAAGCTGGATGTTCTCAGATGGAAGTGGCCACTAAGCTTAGAGTGTCACAGAGTGTCATCAGCAGGTTGCAACAGGAGATACAGAGAGACTGGGAGTCACAGAAAGGCATAGACGTGAACATCTTTTGGCCACATCTCACACTGATGACTGCTTCATTGTGAACAATGACCTGCAGAACCAGATGATGAATGCCACACAACTCCAGGAACATTTAAGGGAGGTGAGAGGCACTCAAGTGTCATGTCAGACCATTCAAAACCATTTACATCAGCGTGGTCTGCGTGCTAAACGACCTACAAAGGGTACCTGTCCACACCACCAGGCACAGGCGTCATCATCTTGCATGGGCCAGGGAGCATCTACACTGGATGAGGGACCAGTGGGCCTCAGTGCTGTTCACTGAGGAAAGTCTATTCCCACTGAGCAGAAATGATGGCCACCAACCATGTTGGAGACATCAAGGAGAGCGCTATGCATCAGCAACCAGGTGGTGGTGGTGTTACAGTGTGGGCAGGTGTGTCTAGTCAATACAGAAATGCGCTATACTTTGTGAATACAACATACATCAATAATCCAGTCATTGTGCCTCTGCAGTCACCATGTAGAGGCTCGTAACCCTGTACCCCAGAACCTCAATGACCTAAGGGCCAACCTTCAAGAAGAGTGGGATGCCATGCCTTAGCAGACAATAAATCGACTTGTGAACAGCATGAGACATCGATGTCAAGCTGTAATTGATGCTCAAGGCCACATGACAAGTTTATGAGACATTGACATTTTTGTGGGGGTATACCCACTACTGTTGTTGGCTTTTGTTTCAATAAATTGTTTGAGATGAGGAAATCACCATTGCATGCTTCTACTTGAATGCCCTACTTTCATGATATAATAACTCTGTAGTGTGACATTTTTAACCCCTTAAGGACTCAGCCCTATTTCACCTTAAGGACTTGGCCATTTTTTGCAAATCTGACCAGTGTCACTTTAAGTGCTGATAACTTTAAAACGCTTTGACTTATCCAGGCCGTTCTGAGATTGTTTTTTCGTCACATATTGTACTTCATGACACTGCTAAAATTGGGTCAAAAAAGTTAATTTTTTTGCATAAAAAAATACCATATTTACCAAAAATTTTGAAGAATTTGCAAATTTCAAAGTTTCAGTTTCTCTACTTCTGTAATACATAGTAATACCCCCCAAAATGATGACTTTACATTCTCCATATGTCTACTTCATGTTTGTAGCATTTTGGGATTGATATTTTATTTTTTGGGGATGTTATAAGGCTTAGAAGTTTAGAAGCAAATCTTGAAATTCTTCCGAAATTTACAAAAACCAAATTTTTAGGGACCACTACAGGTCTGAAGTCACTTTGCGAGGCTTACATAATAGAAACCGCCCAAAAATGACCCCATTCTATAAACTACACCCCTCAAGGTATTCAAAACTGATTTTACAAGCTTCGTTAACCCTTTAGGTATTGCACAAGAGTTATTGGCAAATGGGGATGAAATTTGAGAATTTCATTTTTTTGCCTAATTTTCCATTTTAACCCATTTTTTCCACTAACAAAGCAAGGGTTAACAGCTAAACAAGACTGTATCTTTATTGCCCTGACTCTGCCGTTTACAGAAACACCCCATATGTGGCCGTAAACTACTGTACGGCCACACAGCGGGGCGTAGAGTGAAAGGTGCGCCGTATGGTTTTTGGAAGCCAGATTTTGCTGGACTGTTTTTTTGACACCATGTCCCATTTGAAGCCCCCCTGATGCACCCCTAGAGTAGAAACTCCATAAAAGTGACCCCATCTAAGAAACTACACCCCTCAAGGTATTCAAAACTGATTTTACAAACTTTGTTAACCCTTTAGGTGTTGCACAAGATTTAATGGAAAATAGAGATACAATTTCAAAATTTCACTTTTTTGGCAGATTTTCCATTTTAATATTTTTTTTCCAGTAACAAAGCAAGGGTCAACAGCCAAACAAAACTCATTATTTATGGCCCTTATTCTGTAGTTTACAGAAACACCCCATATGTGGTCGTAAACCGCTGTACGGGCACACGGCAGGGCGCAGAAGGAAAGGAATGCCATACGGTTTTTGGAAGGCAGGTTTTGCTGGACTGGTTTTTTTGACACCATGTCCCATTTGAAGCCCCCCTGATGCACCCCTAGAGTAGAAACTCCAAAAAAGTGACCCCATTTTAGAAAGTACGGAATAAGGTGGCAGCTTTGTTGGTACTAGTTTAGGGTACATATGATTTTTGGTTGCTCTATATTACACTTTTTGTGCGGCAAGGTAACAAGAAATAGCTTTTTTGGCCCGTTTTTTTTTTTTTGTTATTTACAACATTCATCTGACAGGTTAGATCATGTGGTAATTTTATAGAGCAGGTTGTCACGGACGCGGTGATACCTAATATGTATACCTTTTTTTTATTTATGTAAGTTTTATACAATAACTTCATTTTTAAAACCCAAAAAAGTTTTAGTGTCTCCATAGTCTAAGAGCCATAGTTTTTTCAGTTTTTGGGCGATTATCTTGAGTAGGGTCTCATTTTTTGCGGGATGAGATGACGGTTTAATTGGCACTATTTTGGGGTGCATATGACTTTTTGATCGCTTGTTATTACACTTTTTGTGACGTAAGATGACAAAAAATGGCTTTTTTTACACCGTTTTTATTTTTTATTTTTTACGGTGGTCACCTGAGGGGTTAGATCATGTGATATTCTTATAGAGCCGGTCGATACGGACGCGGCGATACCTAATATGTATACTTTATTTTTATTTATGTAAGTTTTACACAATGATTTCATTTTTGAAACAAAAAAAATCATGTTTTAGTGTTTCTTTAGTCTGAGAGCCATAGTTTTTTCAGTTTTTGGGCGATTATCTTGGGTAAGGTATGATTTTTGCGGGATGAGATGACGGTTTGATTGGTACTATTTTGGCGTACATGTGACTTTTTTGATCACTTTTATTACCTTTTTTGGGAAGTAAGGTGGGCAAAATTTCAATTTTCTCATAGTTTTTATTTTTTTATTTTTATGGTGTTCACCGTGCGGGGAAAGTAACATGACCGTTTTATAGATCAGGTCGTTACGGACGCGGCGATACCTAATATGTGTAGTGTATTTTATTTTTTTAATTTTTATTCAGTGATGAATGTTTTTTTTTTTATCTTAACTTTTTTCACTTTTTTTAACTTTTTTTTTGACCCAGACCCACTTGGTTCTGGAAGATCCAGTGGGTCTGATGTCTGTATAATACAGTACAGTACAATATATATTGTTCTGTACTGTATTTTACTTACACAGAACAGATCTATGCTTTTAGCACAGATCTGTTCAGCACCATGGACAGCAGGACGCCTGAGCAGGCGTCCTGTTGCCATGGGAACCCTCCCCGTCTGCTCAGAACTTCGCAGACGGGGAAGGGTAAGCACAGGGCTGAGGGGGGCTCTCTGGGGGCTCTCTCCCTCTCCATCGGGGGGCTGCAAAGGCACAGCAGCCCCCCGATGGAGAGGGAGCTCCCTGACCGACTACAGTTAACTTTTTCCATACAGCGGTCCGTACGGACCGCGGTATGGAAAGGGTTAAACGGCTGACATCTGCACAGATGTCAGCCGTTTATACCAGGGTGCCAGCAATGTGCTGGCACCCTGGTATAACCACTAGAAGCCAACGATCATTCATGGGGAGGCGGGCGGGGGATCGCGATCCCGCCTGCCGCACCGCCCGCCTCCCGCACCACCTCCACCGCATGCGACACCCCCCCCGCACCACCCGCCGGCATAAAATCGTGCAGGGGTGCAGGGGGGGTGAAAAATATTGATTATAGGCACTCAAAAGTTTCTGATCCCCGCGGTCAGGGACCGCGGGCATCAGAAACTGCAAAAAGCGCAGCAAACCGCAGGTCTGAATTGACCTGCGGTTTGCTGCGATCGCCGACACGGGGGGTCACATGACCCCCCCTGGCGTTGTCACAGGATGCCGGCTGAAGGATTTCAGCCGAAATCCCGTTCCGTTTAACCCCTCGGGCGCCGGAATACTGAGTTCAAGTTAGGACGTACCGGTACGCCCTGAGTCCTTAAGGACTCGGGAAATAGGGCGTACCGATACGCCCTGCGTCCTTAAGGGGTTAAGTTTTCCATAAATTTCACCCAAAATCCACCCCTAACTTTTTGTTAGTAGTGTAAATTAAGTGCAGGTTAACATTGGAGAGGACACAGCACTTGCATGAGCGCTGCAGACTCCTCAACCATCTGATTGTAGGGGGTTCCAAGAGTCAGACTACCACCAATCTGATATTGATGTCCTATCCTCTCCCCTCAGAATTCCATTATTGGGTATATGATGCTGACTTTTCTAAACTAGACAATCCCTATGTCAACATTTTGTAAAGATGCAAACCTGGTTGTGAAAATCCTCTCCATGGATCTGGAGCCGCATCTACTTTAACCTCTGGCTTATGCTGAACTGAAAATGGGGAAAAGACATTATTAATTGCACTACATGTAAACAAAGGTAATGGGATAAACACCTAGCACTATGTATTTTAACAGAAAGCATACAAATAATGCACTAGACTAGACCAAGAATTGATAAATAAAATCATGACTTTACTGTAAGTAGATAAATATAGATAAATAGATAAAATACACTTAAAAGATCATATAAGAGGGATATCTCTAAGATAACACTGTGATACTCAGGTACTGCATAATATTATAGCACATATGGTACTCTGCCAGCTATTCCCATAGCCATACCAAAAATGAGGTCTCTGGACTAATCTTGGGGCCAGCAACAAATAGGTAACAACATGCAATATACTGACCAAAGTGGAGCACCGGACACCCCAGAGTCAGACCATGTTTCTAGCTCAATCTGTTGCAAACTACAATAATAGTGAAAACAAGTATCGCTAGAGAGGAGTACCTAATATATTTCTGACTAATGGAAAAAGGTTTCTATCAGTGGGAAAAGACATTTTCTCTCACTAACTTTCACCATAAATGATTGTTTTCCTTTAGTTTTACAAAACCAACCAGCATGACTAACCAGGACAAACTGGGCTTCTGCATAGGGCTACACTGAAATAGGTGTTGGGGATATAGTTTTCCTGGCCTTATGGTTATTTGCTTCTTCATAAGAGCCCATTCAATTATACTTGTTCCCACCTGATGCCTTTGCATCATTTTGGCTGCATTTTCTTTTAAAAATTATAGGAATTTTTTTTATAAAAAAAAAGTAAGTATGCCGCAAAACATCATCAAACCATTGTGAAGGCACATCTTCAAAACCACACCACTTGTTTGCCCATATAAACCTGGCCGGTATTTTTGTTTGGGGAAAGGTGGCAAAGCCTACTTGGATCCCTATTACACAGTTCCTATTCAAATCAAAGGTCTGTCTGCGTAATGCCGGACACAGCAGGTCCTCCAAGGGAAAGATGCTTTTTATAACAAGTCTCCACTCTGACCCAGAAATGAGGGACCTTAATAGGGAACCCCCCCTCTATTAACTCAGGATTTCATAGTAGGGTATATGAAAATGGGTTTTCTAAACTAGACAACCCCTTTGAGTCAACATTTTTTGTAATTAAACAAACCTGGTTGTGAAGATCCTCTCCATGGATCTGGAGCAGCATCTACTTTAACTTCTGGTTGAATCTGAACTGAAAATGGTAAGAAAAAAAATTGTACTAGCTGGAAGATCGGTAGATCTGATAGAGATAGGCCATCAATTTTGACGTAACAAAAAAAAACTTTAATTCTGCTCAACATGCTAAAATAATAAAAGTCTCTTCAAGTCTGGTATAAATAAAAGAGTCTATAACAGTGTCCAGTAAGTGATGGAGTACAGCCACCTCCTTCAGTGACATGGGCACTGTGTGCTGTGTATAATGTTCCCTCAAAGCTTTTGTCTTATCTGAGACATTGGTGGCATATCACTAGGATATGGGATCCAGGTGGGACCCCCGAAGTGAGAGGAGATCAGCCCGACATGAACAGCCGCTCTCCATTCATTTTTACGGTGGCGGCGCTTGGTGGCGCTTTCTATTTAATTCTATGGGACTTCTGAAAATAGCCGAGCGCATTTGCTCAGCTATTTTCAGAACTCCCATAGAAATTAATAGAGAGCGTGGCACAAATGTGCGGTCCTTGACTTTCTGGGGCCCATTCTGGAGTGTGGGTCCCACACCAGACATCTCAAATGAGACAACCCCTGGGCATACACATTCAATAGGTTCGGCAACAGCTATCTCTCCCAATTCTTCATACACATGTATATGCGTATTCTATGGGGAGAGAGGAGAAGGCCGTTGCCAGGCCGTTGCCAGACATTCATACACACACCGTCATACATACAGGCACTCTAACATACACACACTGTCATACATGCAGCACTGTTACATACACACACTTTCATACATGCAGCCACTCTTACATTCGTACACTTGTACACATGCAGGCACTCATACATACACACACTTGTATACATGCAGGTACTTTTACATACACACACTTGTATACATGTAGACACTCTTACATACAGACACTGTCATACATGCAGGCACTCTTACCCACAGTTTCATACATGCAGCACTCTTACATACAGACACTGTCATACATGCAGGCACTCTTAGATACACACACTGTCATACATGCAGCACTCTTACATACACACTGTCATACATGCAGCACTCTTACATACACACACTGTCATACATGCATGTACTCTTACATACACCCACTGTCATACATGCAGCACTCTTACAAACACACTGTCATACATGCAGGCACTCTTACATACACACACTGTCATACATGAAGCACTCTTACATACACACACTGTCATACATGCATGTACTCTTACATACACCCACTGTCATACATGCAGCACACTTGCATACACACACTGTCATACATGCAGCACTCTTACATACACACACTTTCATACATGCAGCACACTTACATACACACACTGTCATACATGAAGCACTCTTACATACACACACTGTCATACATGCAGGCACTCTTACATACACACACTGTCATACATGAAACACTCTTACATACACACACTGTCATACATGCAGGCACTCTTACATACACACACTGTCATACATGCAGGCACTCTTACATACACACACTGTCATACATGCAGCACACTTACATACACACACTTTCATACATGCAGCACACTTACATACACACACTGTCATACATGCAGCACTCTTACAAACACACTGTCATACATGCAGCACTCTTACATACACACACTGTCATACATGCAGCACACTTACATACACACTTTCATACATGCAGGCACTTTTTCAAACCAATTACAATACATGTAGATTCCTTCCTCACCTAAGCCCCCCTGTGTTACTAGTTGTGTCCCCAGGTCCTGAGCCAGGCTCCTCCCCCTCACGACAGCAGGGCTCCAGACTGATTACACAGGCAGCAGTCCTTCTAGCAGAGCTGCCTCATTGGAGGAGAGGCTGTCATTGCTATTGACTGACAGGTTTTAGTCCAATCAGCATTCCTGGTCACAGTAAGGTTGTTTCCACATGATCTAATTTACATAAAATCGTGGCAAAATGCTGTGTTTTTTTGCCACAATTTTATGAAAATCAGATCATGTGGAAACAGTCTTATTAACCAAGAATGCTGATTACACTAAATTGTCAGTTCCCATGAATCAGCGCTGGTATGGAGCCTTTCCTTCTCATTTAGGATGAATCACAGGCAGCATGCATCCTACTGTATACAGGGGCGGAGCTTATCGCAGACAGCTTCTAAGCAAGGAAGCTCACTTGCTGGTTTGGGGGCCCACCGAGGATTTCCCCGGCTCCCCGGTGGGCCAGTCCGAGCCTGATTAGATGAGTTTATTAACAAGCTCATCATGAAGTGTTCTCTTGTTTAGACACGAGGTGGGTGTCTGCGGCAGGTGTCTGCTCGCAGTTTAGTTCCATTCAATAGACCTAAGCCATTAGAGGTTTCACGACATCTAAAATGAACAACAGGGCAGAAACTGTGACCATTTCTGCCGTGGTATACTCTGCAGATTTTGACTGCATCAAACGGGCCCTAAGGGTATATGAAAATTGATTTTCTAAACTAGAGAACCCCTTTAAGTTGACATTTTGGAAATATACAAACCTGGTTGTGAAAATCCTCTCCATGGATCTAGAGCCGCATCTACCTTAACTTCAGGCTTATGCTGAACTGAAAATAGGGAAAAACAGACAACATTATTAATTGTACTACCCCACTGATCTGATACTAGTGGGCAGGGGTAAACTGGGAACTTAAAATGGCCCTGGAAAAAATACTAAAAGTGGCCTCGTTTTGTAAATAGGCCCAAATTGATGGAAGCCAGGGCCAGCAATACCATATTGTGGCACATTATACCACCCCAACAGAGCCAAATACCACAGTCCATCACAAATATACTGCGGACAGCAGCACAAAATACATCCCCAAAAACTTCCAGTGGCGGGCCGTGAGGAGGGCCCAGACAGCCCCCTGGGCATCGGCCCACCGGGAAATTTCCCTGTAAGGTCTATGGCCAATCTGCCCCTGGCGGTGGGATATTCTAAAGAAAGGCTATCAAATCTCTTTAATTCTGCTATGTGAATGAACCGGTCATATAATCTGATAAAACAAATGTCTGCTAAAAAAAGTCATTTGCAAAATGTGCGTTATATTATTCATGAATACAGAACAGAAGTGACAGGAGAGGCCTGCAGAGACTTATCTGTGTGTATCAAGTGTAATGCTGCATTTTGTAGCCCCCAAGCAGTACATAGGATGCATCGGTTACTTCTTTCTCCAACCTCCCCCCTTTTTATGTTACATTTTCCTCTTTGGAGCTGATGGAAAAAAAACATAGGGGGAGGGAGGAGCAAGCAATGTGATTCATGGTTCTTCATAAAGGGGTTCTCTGCTTTGGGCAATTCCTAGTTGTTAAAAGGGTCTTTGAAAGGGACCTCCAGCGATCAGCTCTAATTTGTGGGGAAAGCTGGCAGTGAATGTTCAATGTCCCTACAGCGCCATCATTGGGAAAATCAATTAAACAGTTTCTATTCAAATCAATGGGAAGTCTTTGCAATGTGGGACAGGGCAGGTTCTCCAAAGTGTGAGACCCTCTCCAATGTGTGAGACCCTCTTTATAACCAAGATTCTCTTTAGCACTCCCCTTTAAAGGGAATCTGTCACCACTGACCTCCGTGTCAAATAGTTTGCATAGACACATAGCTGTGGTCACCTGATTAAAACACTGTTTTTTTTTTGTCGAAGTTCTATTGCTGAGACATGATTTTTTCTTAATATGCAAATTAGGCCTTTGGTGCAATGAAGGCATCACCTTTGCTCTTGTTGCACCCAAGCTCTACTCTTTTCTGTGACTAGCCTATCCCTTTCTGCATTCATTGACAGAGCCAGGCAGTGATGGAGGGGCTGGACACAGAAAGGAGTGGGGCCTGGGTGCCACAAGAGCAACAGTAATGCCCTCATTGCACCAAAGACCTAATTTACATACTAAGAAAAAGTATCATAACTCAGTAACGAAGCCTCGGATCAACAAAAGTAAAGCAGCATTTTAATCAGGTGAACCACAGATATGTGTCTATGCAAATAGTTGGGTAGGAAGGGGGGTCCCCTCTTAAAGAGCCCAGAGTTCCATATTAGGGGAAATGGAAATGGGTTTTCTAAACTAGACAACCCAATAAGGTCAACATTTTGCAATTAAGCAAACCTGGATCTGAAAACCCTCTCCATGGGTCTGGAACAGAATCTACCTTGACCTCTGGTTTAAGTTGAACTAAAATGAGGAAAAAAGACAACATTAATAATTGTACTAACTGGAAGAAACATATACAAAAAATAATAATGATATTTGAATAAATAAAGACTGGGAGTTGTATCTGCTGTGTCATGTGCATTAGTAATACCATTGTAATAGTGGTCATATTGATATTACCCTTGGT
This sequence comes from Bufo bufo, assembly GCF_905171765.1. Lineage (NCBI taxonomy): Eukaryota > Metazoa > Chordata > Amphibia > Anura > Bufonidae > Bufo > Bufo bufo. The sequence continues at coordinate 481,117,592 of NC_053392.1, read as the reverse complement.
CTCAGGCACCTCCTCAGCGACCTTCCACGTTTCTGATTCACCGTTTCTTGAATCTGGAATGAAGAACAATCTGATTAAATCACTCAAAATACGAAAATGAAAAGGCAATGACGCCATTCACTCATGTGATCTGTCTACATATGCAGCAGGAATGGGTGAGGATTGTTTTCATGCATGTTTTTAACAAGGAAATTCAGCTTCCACAAATAGTGTGAAGTTCTGCTAAAATTGTGATATTTAGATCAGATGTAGGAAATCAGGGTATTCATTTCACTGGAAAAGTGGCTATGACTGGTAATACTATCGGTGTATTACTGAACTGATTAGCCTCTGCAGAACAGTACAGTGTTAGACGAGCTTCACATTTGTGGCACAGTATTCCGGCAGAGAACAGCCTGCTGGAGTTCTCTGGATCCGGCATTGCTTGATGTTACCGGAATTCCGAACAGCCTCATTAACTATAATATGGTACTTCAGAGATTTGACGGCTACCCGGCAAAAATGCTGGGATTTGGGAAGGAAAAAAATGCTGCACACAACAGTTGTCGTCCGGCTAATTACCGGTATTCGATGCCCAAACAGCCTGCTGGAAGCCTGGACCACAAATCTGAAAGAATCCTTATGTGTACTGTTCTGCTCTCTACCTCTACTACATGTACTCGTTTGTCGGGTGATTGCACTTGAAAGGATCATTGCTGCATGTAAACACAGCTAGTGAGCTGGAATTAGAGATGAGCGAAGTTTAGAAAAATTTGATTCAGTAGCTTTGCCGAAGTTTGACAAGAAATTTGATTTGTTCCGAACGAATTTGTCACAAATCGCTATGTTAAAACCTCTTTTAGCCTATCAATCAATGGGACCGTTTTTTAACGGCCGCTTATACAGAAGTGCACCCGTCTAACGGACGTTAAAAACGGTAATACTCTGGTGCAATACGGCCTTTTGGGTTTTAAAAACAAAAGACGAATTCTAGACAAATTATTTTTCCTAAAATGGCTGCTGGAGTTGTCTTATGCTGTTTTCACACCTAAACTGAAGAATATTTCCAGATTATCAGGTACGGAGATTTACCAGAGTTTGCCTTTCACACATGTAGCTATCACCCCAGAGATGTTCCAGGTCGGGTGCGTTCTCACTACAGAGGAAATGTTCCAGGTGCCTAGACAAGGGGCGGGAACTTTAGGCATGGCCACTGTGATTTTCTGGAACATTTACTGATGTTTTCACACATGCGATCACTGGGACATAACCCAGAGTTAGTAGTAGGGCTCTGGGGAAAAAAAGTCTCCATACCCCTCTGGGTAAACTCCAGAAAATGTCAGGATTCACTGTAAGTGTGAATAGAGATTTAGAAAGAACAGAAGAAAAAAAAACACTCACCTCATCAACTTGCTCGCACAGAGCAGTCCACTCCACTCTTGATTGAAAAAGACCCGCTGAAGGACCTGCGCTGAGTGTGATGATTAGAGATGAGCGAATTTTTCAAAAGTTCGTTTAGCCGGTTCGCAGAATTTTTAGGGAAAAATTAGCTTCGATCCGAATTTATTTGCGGCGAACCGCGTTAAAAACGCCTATTTCCTGGCTGCAGAAAGCCTTTATAGTGGAGTAGAACACTGTGACTTGCAGTAACACACATAGGGAGTCTGCTTTGGTAGTGAAATTATGCTTTGAATCCATATGACATGCAGATGACAGGCGTCGTTCTTAGAATCACTGCACACTTCATTTATTTGGGCAGTCACAGGGCCAAAACTAACAAAATAACTCAAGTATGAACTCGGCATTACAGGTCGATGTTAGTGCCAAGAAGAAGCACACTCCTTTTGGCGGTGGGGCGGTGGGTGGCATTACCAGTAACCGCTGACGAAGGTGGGTGACAGAAGGAGCACTTGGCATCAGATGTGTGGCATCAGGTGGGTGGCAGCATCAGAGTAGTGTCTGAGGCAGGTAGCCAGAAGAAACCAGTTTTTTCAAAGTGTTGGTGTGGCACCATGGATGATCTAGTCTGATGCATCTGGAATTGGTGGGTGGAAATCCTGGCTGATCCATGGCTGATTCATCTTGACAAAGGTCAGTCTCTCCACATTTTGGGTGGACAGGCAAGTTCTCCTTGCGGTAACTATGGCCCCCGCTGCACAAAACACCCGCTCTGATGCCACACTAATGGCCGGGCAGGACGGCTGCCCAGTAGTCCAGCGGATCTTCAAGGTCGGCTGGCAGGGTGCACTCCAAGTATGCCACCACCTGCTGGTTCAGGTTCTGCTCTACGTCTAGCTGCTGGTGAGTAGTTTCTTCACTATGCGGGTAAAGAAAGCTGCTCATCAGCGACTGTAGACTCAGGCTGCTGCTGATGGAGTTGGTATTGCTCCTGCCACCCCACCCTCCCCTCCCCTCCCCTCCCCAGAAGCCATGGCAGTGGAACGTGAGCGCAGAGGACCCCCCCGTCAGACCTGCGAGAGGATTGGCGATGGCGCACATAGGCAGCGGCCAACTGACTACATAGGATGTCTCTATAGTAGTTCAGTTTGTCCTCCCTCTCAGTGGGCGTAAAAAAGGCCCCCATTTTGGACCTCTAGCAACGGTCTAACAAGGTGCAGAGCCAGAAGTCATCCCTTGGTGTCACTACCCAAGCAAGTAAGCATGCAGCGGGCCATTTGTGCAAGTAACTCAGAGGGACTCCCTGCCTCCATCTCCACTGCATACAGCTACAGTGTGTCTGGGTCCTCTGCCTCATCTTCCCCATCGCCCTGTAGCTCCTCTGGCCCCTCCTGCTCCTCCTGCTCCTCCTCTCCTGTCACCTGTGTAGCAAATACACCCATTTCACTACACATTGCTTGTGCTCCAATGTTCTCCTCCTCCTCCTCCTCCTCCAGTTTAGCCCCCACAGGGCTCATGTGACCGTGAGATGTAGGCACCACGTCTCCAGTCCCCTGACCAGCCATATGTAACAGAATCTGTTCCAGGACATGAAGCAGTGGAATGACATCATTCATCCCATAGTCCTGGAGACTGACAAATAACGTGGCCTCCTCAAAGGCCCTGAGCAAACTGCAGGTGTCACGCATGAGCTTCCACTGGCTGACATCGAAGTTACACAGGGGAGAACTCCCGTCCACTTGGATTATCAGGTAATCGTTGATGGCCTTTCTCTGTTCGTACAGTCGGTCCAACATATGGAGGGTGGAATTCCAACGCGTGGAAACGTCGCATATTAGCCTATGTTGGGGGATGCCGTTCTGTCGCTGCAGCTCAAGGAGGGTGTGTTTTGCGGTGTACGAGTGGCTGAAGTGCATGCAAAGTCTCCTGGCCATTTTTAGGATGTCTTGCAGATGGGTGGAAGACTTCAGGAACCGCTTCACAACCAGATTGAACACGTGTGCCATGAAGGGCGCATGGCTCAGCCCTTCTTGATGCACCGCCGACACAATGTTCTTCCCGTTGTCGATCACTATGGTTCCGATTTTCAGTTGTCATGGAGAAAGCCATGATTCGATTTCTTGCTGAAGGACATGGAGCAGTTCCTCCCCTGTGTGACTCCATTCGCCCAGGAAAACAAGGTGCAGAACAGTGTGACACATGTGGTATGCTGGAGGCTGAGGACAGGGTGGAGGATGAGGAGGCAGAGGTGGACATTGTTGCTGGACCAACGGCGTGGCAACGTGGAGGCGGAAGCGGCGTGATCTGGCCAAGTTGCTGGTGTGGTTGTGCAGGAACCACATTCACCCAGTGGGCCGTAAAGGACATGTATTGTCTCTGACTGTAGTTACAGCTCCACATGTCGGCGCTGCCGTGCACTTTGGCAGACACCGACAGGCTCAAAGACTGGCCCACCTTCTGTTCTACATGTGTGTGCAGGGCTGGTACTGCCTCTTTGGCAAAGAAATGACAGCTTGGGACTCTCCACCTCGGCTCGGCACAAGCCATCAGAAGATGCAGAGTCCACCACTTGGAAAGGGAGGGACTACAGCACCAGCAACTTGGATGAGTGCACGCATACTGTTGTCTCTTGGCAATTGCTTTGGTGATCGATTGCTGATGGAATGCGTGACGGGGAGTAGGAGGAGCATTAGCATCAGGACCGGCAGATGATGGAAAAGACAGACAGCTCCCTTCAGCTGAGGTGGTGGAGCCTTGACTGCCAGAAACCAGATGCGTGCCAGTGGGTGATGCAGTGCTTGCTGCGGCAGGCTGGACCCCCACATTGGAGCCACAGTTGTCCCAGGCAACTTTATAACGACGCTGCATATGTTGACGCAGTGCCAACATTGGCACCCTGGCCACGATTCAGCCTCTGCCCACAGATTCTACATACGGCCACGTTCACCTCCTCCGGCGGCTTAAAAAAAACTGCCACACCGCCGAGTAGGTGATTTTACCCCCAACACTACGCACAGACTGACTGCTACCGCCGCTGCCTCCTTGAGCCCCTGCACCACTACTTTCCAGGCAGGTAGGCTCCCGCGAAGCAGGTGGTCTAACCCTGACGCGTTTGGCTCCTGACCTCCCACTGCTGCCACCCTGCTGACTCCCAGCCACGCAAACGACTTGCTGGCTTCGCCGCTGGCTCACTGGCAAGATGACACCCTCTTCCGATGATGATGAAGCTCTTTCGTCACCCAGCTTCCAAGTGCGATCAGCTACATCATCATCATCGAGTAGTATCTGTATCACCCTCCTCATCACTACTTGCCTGCCTAGCGGAGGAAGCGGCAGATTTCTCCTCCAGATCTTGGCTGGGCAGTAGCTGCTGACTGTCCACTAGCAGCTCTTCCTCACTGAAAAGTGGAGCAGAGCCTACAGCATATAATACTTATCACGGTGAGGGAACAGAAAAGGACAGGTTGAGGACAGGTGAGGGCACAGGGCCTGTTACCGCACCATGCCAACTAAGGGTTGTGTCTGACTAACCCACTGACTCTTGGCTGGGGGTGTCTGATGTAAGTTGCAACGTAGTCAAATATCGAGTCAATCATTCAAGAACCGCTGGGTTGCTGGTCACGACACGACCGCTAGCTGACACTGGGAGCTCAGGCCTCTGGAAGTGACCCCTGCTGCCACGGCCCCTTACTCTGCTGCGACCTCTGCCTGCGTCAGAAACATTTAGGCCTCTGCCACTCCCCTGTGCAGGGCCTGGCACTTCTCTGCCTGACATACTGTTAGATCAAACAACCAAATGTTAGATTAAATATTTTTTATTTCACCACTAATACACAGCAAACAGGGCTTTAGAAAATATCACTGCACCACTGAACGTCAATTAGGCCCTAATTTTTTTAAATTTTTACAGAAAAGGCTTTTAACAGATAAGTACAACCTTAAACTTCAAATATATTTGTTATTTCGCCAGTAATACACGTCAAACTGGGCTGTAAAATATCTGGCTGCACCGCTGAACGTCAATTAGGCCCAAGTTTTTTTCTATTTTTACACAAAAGGCTTTTCTACAGATAAGTACAACTATGAACGGCGAATATATTTATATTTCGCCTGTAATACACGGCAAACTGGGCTGTAAAATATCTCACTGCACCACTGAGCGGCAAAGATATTTTTCCTTTTTCCACTGATACACGCAAAAAAGGGCTTTAAAACAGATAAGTGCCTCGCTTAGCTGCAAATATATTTTACTTTTGCCACTAATACACAACAAAAATGGCTGTAATTTTCACACTTCACCACTTCAATGGTTAATAAGCCCTTTTTTTCCCCCACCAATAAAAGCCAAAAAATGCTTTAGAACATATAACTGCACCGCACAAGGGCAAATAAAATGTAGAAATATTTCCTTGTAATGAACCCTGTTAATGCCTGTATCAAACAGCACTTGCACCCATAGGCGTGTGCAGCCTATTGCATTAGGGTATGCACGCTAAAGCACAAACACACACACCGCGTGCGCGCATATGTATGTATGTATATATAGCCTTTATGGCATTAGCCCCCATTATCAGCCCTTATGCCTCATTAGCACCCATTATGCCTCTCATTAGCCCCCATTATGCCTCATTAGCCCACATTATGCCTCATTAGCCCCCATCATCAGCCCTTATGCCTCATTAGCCCCATTATGCCTCTCATTAGCCCCCATTATGCCTTATTAGCCCCATTATGCCTCATTAGCCCCCATTATCAGCCCTTATGCCTCATTAGTTGCCATTATGCCTCTCATTAGCCCCCATTATGTCTCTCATTAGCCCCAATTATGCCTCTCATTAGCCCCCATTATGCCTCATTAGCCCTCATTATGATTCATTAGCCCCCATTATGCCTCATTAGCCCCCATATGCCTCATTAGCCCTCATTATGCCTCTCATTAGCCTCCATTATGCCCCCAGCAGCCTCATTTTTTATAAAATAAAAAAACACTTACCTCTCTGCTCCTGGACGCCGCCTCTCCTCGCCACCCGCGATCCTCTTCCTCCTGCTGTCGGCTGTGCTCTGAACTGGCGCGCACAGCGTGATGTCACAAAGCGCCTCACGCTATGCGCAGCCCTGCACAGCCGACAGCCAAGGACCAGGAAGCGGTAAGTACATAGTGTTCACCACTTCCTGGTCCTCCAGTACTAATGAGCGCTTCCAAAATGGAAGTGCTTCATTAGTATTCGCCGGCCAGCAGGCTTTGATTAGGGTGTGCCCAGGCACACCCGACACACCCCATGCGCACGCCTATGCTTGCACCCTAATAAGAACGGTTTGCTGGAATTACAGAGCTGTACAATGGGAATTTGGATCCCCAGTCAGTGCAGCAAGGTGTAATAGGATTGTTCCTATTACCCAGGCTGTAACCTTCCCTACTGAACCTGTTCTACATAAATGCTGCTGAATGATTCCTCCCTATCCTTTCCCTACACCTTGAATGATGTTTTTTTTTCACCACAATCAAGTCTTTCCTATCACAGTCCCTAGCGCCTGCAGACACATCTCTCCCTGCACTAAGTACGCTACTGAATGGCCTTCACAGACTTTTTTCTCCATGTCCTCACACGTGTAGCCGCCATTTTAGTAAAAATGTGATTCGTTACTACGAAGCGCGAGGAAATTCGCATTAGGTGCAAATCAAATTTTTTCTGAAATTCGTAACGAATTCCACTACGTCAGCTTCGATTCGCTAATCTCCAGTGATGATGTCAGCGCGCGCTCCCAGCGTGATCACGTGGTGACGTCATGAGGAGCAGACTGCCTCTGCGCGAGCATGTGGATAAGGGGAGTGTTTTTTTTATTCAGTTTTTTTTTTCTAAGATAATTCCAGCCTAGAATAAATTTTTTCCGAAAATTCGGACCGAATTCCACTTCGGATGCAAAAAGAAAAGCAATAAATGATTTATTTTACTTAAATAGCACCAAATGTATTCCGCAGCGCTTTACAAGCATTACCATCACTCACTGTCCCCAGTGGAGCTCACAATCTAAATTATGAGCATGTATTTGGATGGTGGGAGAAAACCAACGCAAAGAACGCGTTGCAAGACACCAGTCCTAGTGTTGAGTGAATCAATATTAAACAAATTGACTTTGATCCCAATTTCCGGAATAATTCCATTCGCCACAAAGCCGAATTTCCTGGCACTTCATGGTAACGAATCAATTTTTTATGAAATGACTAGAGATGAGCGAATTTCTTGAAAATTCGATTCGGCTGCCTCGACGAATTTTTTTTTTTTTTGTAAGTAGCCGGTGCAATGACAGGGAGCTGCGATAGAGCCTCCCCCGTCATTGTACCCCTCAGATGCCACGTTTATAAATGATCGCGGCATCTGAGTTTAAAAACGGTGTAAAATTAACAATTAAAAAAACTATTACATCAAACTTACCGCCTCTATGATGTAATCTCGCGCTGCACAGGATTTCGGCCGAGATCTTTAAGCAAGATGGAGGCTGACAGCACTTCGCGAGCAAATGGAGGAGGTAAGTTTGAATTTTTTTTTTTTTTTTTATACTATTTCAGGATGAATCGATTCGCTGACACGAAGCACGAGGAAATTCGGCTTCTAGGCAAATCAAATTTATCATGCAATTCGGATCGAATTCCTCTTCGTGGGATTTGATTCACTCATCTCTACAAATGACGGTAAAAAAAACATACCTCATCCACTTGCTTGTGGAGAGGCCGTCATGGCCATCTTGATTGAAGAAAACGTTCCAAATATAGCGCGTGCTGATGTGTGATGTCACCGCAGTTGCCCAGCGTGATGACATCATCACGTCAGCACGCAAGAGATTTGCCGCGTTTTCTTCAATTAAGATGGCCGCGACGGCCTCTCCACGAGCAAATGGATGAGGTCAGTAAGCATTTTTTTAACTCCTGATTAACCCCTGAAAGGCCTCAATGTGATCAGCATTGAACGCTTCATCTGAGGGGTTCCCTGTGATTGTGCCCGCTACAGATAACGGAATGCGATTGGTGACAAAGTAACTCGTAACAAGTCGATTTTCTTTGTGAATGTCCACAAAGCAGCTGAGTCTAATTTTTGATACCTTTGCTCATCTCTAACCAGTGCCAACCACTGAGCCACGGTGCTTCATATACTGTAGGACCAGCCTTACTTAGGTGACTTTTCATATATTCTGATAAAACAAATGTCCGCTAAAATAGTCATTTGCAAAATGTCCGTTATATTATTAATAAAAATAAGAATAATCAAAGTAATAAAGCGATAAATTAAAATACTTACTACTCTGCGAGAAGCCGGAGACCCACCTGTCATATTCTGATATGCTAGATCTGGGATTGGAAACTGAAAAGTCATAAAATATGTTTAGATTCTGATCCGATGTCCACATTACATACAGTCCCTAATAAATGTATTATATCTGAACAGACATTGTAGTAAAATACAGCTCACGGTCACTTTCACATTTGAAGCAACACTCCATACCGAACTTTAAATTGGACTATATGTGACATGTGAACATTCCTCTGTTCCTCCCATGCTGCCTCTGTTCTTCTGCTCTGTTTGATGCCACCTTCTCAGATGGTGTGGCCATCTTGAAAGGAATTTGTCAGGGAACCAAAACGAAGGATGTACGTTCATTGTCAACATCAAGTGCTCCAAACAGGAAATGCTTCACAATGTAAAAGTGATACAGGCAGTTACAGTAACAATTGCCAATGTGTTGGATACTCATTGACCGGGACACATTGGATAAGGAGATTTGCCAACAATGGACATTTCTGCCTTATATGAGATAAATCTGATCCCAAGAAAGACGGTGTATGTTCCTGACTGATACGGCACATGCTGGAACCATCTCTTCACCAGAAAAGAGCTCCAGGACGGAGTCATTTGACACATTGGAATTCTGGTAACCCCTTCCTAACATGGCAATTTTCTATTTTTGCATTTTCATTGTTTGCTCCCTGGCTTCCCGGAGCCACAACTTTTTTTTTATTTTTCTGCTGACATAGCTGTATGAGGGCTGTTTGAGGGGAAAGTTGTGCTTTCTAACTGCATCATTTAATATTACAATTGGGGTGAAATTGAAAAAAAAAATGCAATTCTGCCACAGTTTTATGGGTTTTGTTTCCCTGTGCAGTAAAACTGACCTGTTACCTTTATTCTCTGGGTCAGTACAATTACAGCACATTTATATTGTTTTTCTTCTGTTTTAATACTGAAAAAAAATGAAAACTTTGGAAAAAAATAAATGTTTTCTTTTCAATGCCATATTAAGACCCCCATACTTTTTTTTATAGTTACGTCTACAAAGCTGTGTAAGGACTGATTTTTTTGTGGGACGATCGATAGTTTGTATTGATAATGTTTTTTCATTACGACGTATAGGATAAATAATTTTATATTCTAATAGTATGGGCATTTTCAGACGCGGCAATGCTTATGATGTTTATTTTTTTGCTGTTTATTTTAATTTTAATTTTAGAGAAATTGAGTGATTTTAATTTTTTATTTTAATTTTTTGAAGATTTTTAGGCCCCCAAAAAGACCCCACCATGCAATCATTAGATTGACATTTCTATTCAGTAATAGAATTTATTCCATTACTGAATAAAAAATTCGGTATATTTAAATGCAGTGCTGCCACCTGCGGGCCTGCACTAAAATACACCAGTAATATACCAGAAGCCTTGTACAAGTCCAAGCCTCTTACTACTAAATCACTGTATAAACTACCCTCTAAAATATAACTTTTAATCTACTAAATCATTGACTTATGCTATCTACACATAGTGACAGGTGTCAAGTAATATGAATTTTAAAATGGCGATTGCATCTGTTAGCTATAATTTTTGCTAACTGATTTTATATTTGATATATAAACAATCACATGGGGTTTTTGTATTATTTTAGATTTATTTGAATAAAAGTTATATTTTAGAGGGTAGTTTACACAGTGATTTTGTTTTTGATCTCTCTATGGTATATCAATTGTGGTCTGTGATAGGCCTCCTACTACTAAGGCCAAGTTCACACTTCAGTTATTTGGTCTGTTGTTTCCATCAGTTATTGTGAGCCAAAATCAGTAGTGAAACCTACTCAGAAATAAGGTATAATGGAAAGATTTGTACCTGTTCTGTGTTTTTGACACGCACCTGGTTTTGGCTCACAATAACTGATGGAAATAACTGATGAAATAAGTGTGAAATTGACCTAAGGAACGCCTTTCCCAATATCACTGAGGGGAAAGCATTCCAGCCCAGGGAGTGCAAGCTCCTGGACTTTTAACTCTCAAATACCATAATCACATTTGACCATGGCATCTGGTCTCATTATTGCTGATCGCAGACATTAGCCCTGAGTGTCCGGAGCAGACACCATCTTTAAAGAATGGACATCCGCAGCACCATTCACTACCTATTCACTTCTGAAAAACACCTGTGGGGTCAAAATGCCTAATACACTTTTTTAAAATATTTTTGAGGGGTATAGTTTCCAAAATGGGGTCATTTTTTTGGGGTCTCTTCAAATGCGACATTGCACCCAAAAACCATTCCAGCAACATATGCCCTACAAAAACCATATGGCACTCCTTTCCTCCTAAACCCTGAGGATTGCCTATTTAGCAGTTTATGACCACATATGAGGTGTTTCCAAATTTAGGAGAGAATGGGTACAAATTGTGTGGTGATTTTTTTCCTGTTACCCTTTGTGAAAAGGAAAAATTTGGGCCTAAAGCTACATTTTATTGTGAAAAATTGAATTTTTCATTTTCACAGCCAAGCATTTCTAAATTCTGTGAAACGCCTATTGTGTCAAAGTGATCACTACACTCCTTGAAAAATTCTATGGATTTAGTTTTCAAAATGGAGTCACTTTGTGGGGGTTTCTACTGTAGGGGTACCTCAGGGTCTCTTCAAATGCGAGATATTGCCCAAAAATCTTTCCTGCCAGGAGCTTCCATTGCAGATTCCATCACAAAAATGAGACAGAATAAAGCAGTATACTGCACTTTCTTGTACAGTAAAATGCTGGCTTTTCTAATAGAAAACAGATCCCTTAAAGGGAATCTGTCACCTAGTTTGAGCATATTAAACTGTTAACATAGCAATGTTCAATAAAGTACCTTCATTCCAACAAGGGTCTTCTTTCTTTTATTCAAGTTTTCATTTTGATCAAAAAGCGATTTTTCAAATATGCTAATTAAGCTTCAAGGTGCCCAGAGGGGCGTTATTCCTCTGCTCTAGTGCCCAGTAACGCCCCCCTGCAGTGCCCAGCTGGCCTTTATTTCAAGCCCAGCACGCCTCCTCATAAATTTATTTACTCCCCCATCGGAGCCGAACAGCGCCGCCCCCTCCGCTACATCATATAATTTATTCACCCCACGATCCTTGCGTCTTCCTTTCTTTCCCCAGAAATCTCACGCAGGCGCAGTATCGCTGAGTGCCTGCGTCTGTACGATACTATGGCTCCTGAGGGCAACAGCCTCAATAGTGTCACTGGGCATGCGCCGAGCCCAGTGACGTAATCAGAGCGCTGTTGCCCTCAGGAGCCGTAGTATCGTACAGGCGCAGGCAGTTGGCGATACTGCGGTTGCGCAAGATTTCTGGGGAAAGAAAGGAGGACGCAAGGATCGTGGGGTGAATAAATTACATGACGTATGGGGGAGTAAATTTATTTATGAGGAGGCGTGCTGGGCTTGGAAGAAAGGCGGGCTGGGCACTGCAGGGGGGCGTTACTGGGCACTAGAGCAGAGGAATAACGCCCCTCTGGGCACCTTGAAGCTTAATTAGCATATTTGAAAAATCGCTTTTTGATCAAAATGAAAACTTGAATAAAAGAAAGAAGACCCTTGCTGGAATGAAGGAACATTGCTATGTTAACAGTTTAATATGCTCAAACTAGGTGACAGATTCCCTTTAATAGTCAGTGTGGTCCTTGATGAAGGCAGCGCTACTGCTATTTTAATTATTTTCCTATATGTTTTGCCATTAATGTTTTTGCAATTATGAAAAAAATAAAAAAATATAAAATTATACTTCGATCTTCCGCTTTTATCCTGAAAAAACAAACAAACAAACCCATACAATGTACTGGTATATATAGAGATGTACCTTTAGATACCAGTACCTTGTGCATGTGAACATGTTATACATGGGAAGCTAAGGATTATTGAGGGTTTAAGTCAGAGAAAATCCTCCTATTATCAGTGGGCTTTGTGGCTCACATCTTAGGGGAGGTTCACACAACAGATTTTAAAAACTTGCTGAAAAAATTTTGCAGTGATTTACCGTCCTTTTCGTTGTGGTTTTTGTCATGTTTTTTTCCATCTTTGTATTTTTTCAGCTTCCCATTCATTTCAATAGGAGAATCAGATAGAGCATACAGCTTCTTTCTTCCATGCTATTTTTTTCAGCGAGGAAAAAAAGCAAGTCCTGCCTCCCATTGAAATGAATAGAAGGCTTTTTTGAGGCATTTTTGAAGTGAATTCCGATGGTAAAATGTGTGAAAAACAGCACCAAAAACATGGCCTTTAGGCCTTATTCACACGTCCGTTGTTTCTTTCCTGATCTGTTCCGTTTTTTGCTGAACAGATCTGGACCAGATCTGGACCCATTCATTTTCAATGGGTCCTGAAAAAAAACGGACAGCTCAATGTCTGATTTTTTTTCAGGACCCATTGAAAATGAATGGGTCCAGATCTGGTCCAGATCTGTTCAGCAAAAAACGGAACAGATCAGGAAAGAAACAACGGACGTGTAGTATCTGTCTCCCATACATGAGTTCAAGACCTGAATTTTAAAGTAGAGACAGAATAAAAGTGAAATATTACAGGAGTATCCCTAAGCACCTGTCACGGCTGTATGTGAGCAACAAGAGCATGCACAGAAAATAGAGCTACTGACCGGACCCAAACTAGGGAGGATAAAGGGTGACCCCCTGTCAGACCCTCAAAAGCTCTCCCTATGCTGCTAAACCCATGCCTGGATCCAAATGGTGGAAGGAGGCATGCCCGCGTACCTAAGACTGATGACCACTGTAACCCCTACAATAGTGGAAGGGGCACGGCCACCGGTGCCCTGCTCAGTATATGGAGGGAACCGTGGTCGCCTCGGATCCATTTAGAAAACACACAGATACACAGCAATGTCTGCACACTTAGCTGAAGGGCTGCAGCCGCAGTGAAGACGGATCCAAAGACAGGCTGGCAATATCCGGAGTACTTGCTGCAGCAGAACACAGGTCCAGTGAAAGGATAGCATACAAGGGAAGATACTCAAGCAAGAGCTACAACCCAAATGAGAAATATAATCCACACCTACAATAGGAGGAGGGGGAATATAAAGGCAGGGAAATCAAACGGAGGAGGAACACCCGGGAGGAAGGAAACAGAAAACTCCTCCCAGCTCTAGTAGTGACATCATCACAGGGGTGGAGAAACAGAGCTGTGAGAACGTCCCAAAGCTCTGGTAGTGACAGTACCCCCCCCTCTACGGGTGGACTCCGGACACCCAGGACCCACCTTCTCAGGATGAGCCCTATGAAATGCCCTGATGAGGCGAGTGGCTTTAATGTCCGACACCGGAACCCACATCCTCTCCTCAGGACCATAACCCTTCCAATGAACGAGGTACTGGAGAGAACTGCGGACAATGCGAGAGTCCACATTTCTGGAAACCTCAAACTCCAGATTGCCATCAACCAAAATCGGAGGAGGAGGCAAAGAGGAGGGTACCGTGGGCTGGACATATGGTTTTAAGAGAGATCTGTGAAATACATTATGTATCTTCCAAACCAGTGGAAGATCAAGACGGAAGGCAACAGGATTGATGACTGACAAGATTTTATAAGGCCCAATAAACTTGGGACCCAATTTCCAGGAGGGAACCTTCAGTTTAAGATTTCTTGTAGACAACCACACCAGATCACCCACACTCAGGTCCGGACCAGGCACACGTCTCTTATTAGCCACACGCTTATACTTCTCACTCATCTTTCTAAGATTACTCTGAATCTTTTGCCAAATGGTAGACAAAGACGAGGAAAATCTCTCCTCCTCAGGCAAACCAGAAAGAGCCCCTCCCGAGAATGTCCCAAACTGCGGATGGAACCCATATGCACCAAAGAATGGCGACTTATCAGAAGATTCCTGACGGCGGTTGTTCAGAGCAAACTCAGCAAGAGGGAAAAATGAACACCAATCCTCCTGGTTCTCTGCCACGAAACAGCGCAAATATGTCTCCAGATTCTGATTGAGGCGCTCAGTCTGACCATTCGACTCCGGGTGAAAAGCAGAAGAGAAGGACAGCCGAAACCCCAGGCGAGAACAGAAAGCCTTCCAGAACCTGGACACAAACTGCGTGCCTCTATCGGAAACAATATCAGAGGGAATGCCATGCAATTTAACAATATGGTCGACAAAAGCTTGCGCCAACGTTTTAGCATTGGGTAAACCAGGGAAAGGTACGAAATGAGCCATCTTGCTAAAACGGTCCACCACCACCAGGATCACCGACTTCCCTGAGGAACGAGGAAGATCCGTGATAAAGTCCATGGACAGGTGTGTCCAAGGACGGGAAGGTATGGGTAACGGGAGAAGGGAACCTGAAGGCCGTGAACGAGGGACCTTAGCGCGAGCGCACGTCTCACAAGCAGCCACAAAACCCTCCACCGACTTACGAAGAGCCGGCCACCAAAATCTCCGAGCAATGAGATCTACCGTGGCTCTACTCCCGGGGTGACCAGCAAGAACAGTATCATGATGCCCCTTGAAGAGTTTGTGACGTAGCTCAGGAGGCACAAACAACTTCCCAGAAGGACAACGGGTAGGTGTCTCAGTCTGGGCAGCCTGGACCTCGGCCTCCAAATCCGAATATAGAGCAGAAACAACTACCCCCTCCGCCAAAATGGGACCCGGGTCCTCAGAGTTTCCTCCTCCCGGAAAACAGCGAGAGAGAGAGCATCAGCCTTCACATTTTTGATCCCAGGGCGGAATGTGACGACAAAATTGAATCTGGAGAAGAACAGAGACCATCTGGCCTGTCTCGGATTCATACGCCTGGCCGACTCCAAGTATGCCAGATTCTTATGGTCGGTAAAAACGGTGATAGGGTGCCTGGCCCCCTCCAACCAATGGCGCCATTCCTCGAAAGCCAACTTGATGGCCAACAACTCCCTATCTCCCACATCATAGTTTTTCTCTGCCGGGGAGAGTTTTTTAGAGAAAAAGGCACAGGGTCGCCATTTGGCAGGAGAAGGGCCCTGGGACAAAACCGCACCCACACCCACCTCGGAAACATCCACCTCAACAATAAAAGGTAAGGAAACATCGGGATGCACCAAGACGGGAGCAGATGCAAAACTCTCTTTAATCTTAGAAAAAGCTGCAAGCGCCTCCTCCGACCAAGAGGAAAAATCCGCCCCCTTTTTTGTCATGTCAGTGAGGGGTTTGACCACAGAGGAATAATTCAAAATGAACTTTCTGTAATAGTTCGCAAAACCCAAAAAGCGCATCAATGCCTTCTGATTCTCAGGAAGCTCCCACTCAAGTACAGCACGGACCTTCTCCGGATCCATGCGAAAACCAGAAGCAGAGAGGAGAAAACCCAGAAATTGAATCTCCGATACCATAAAAACACATTTCTCCAGCTTGGCATACAATTTATTTTCCCGCAGAATCTGCAGAACCTGAAAAAGATGATCCTGATGGGTCTGAACATCAGGGGAAAAAATCTAAATATCATCAAGATACACCAATACAAATTTCCCCATTAAATGGTAGAAAATACTGTTAACAAAATGCTGAAAGACGGCCGGAGCATTCATCAGGCCGAAAGGCATAACGAGATTCTCAAAATGCCCGTTAGGGGTATTAAAGGCCGTTTTCCATTCATCCCCCTCTCTGACCCTGACCAGGTTGTACGCGCCTCTCAAATCCAATTTGGAAAAAACCTTGGCCCCAACAATTTGGTTGAAGAGGTCCGGGATCAGAGGAAGGGAATAGGGATCGCGAATCGTGATACGGTTCAGCTCCCTAAAATCTAGGCAAGGTCTCAGAGAGCCATCTTTTTTTTTAACAAAAAAAAAACCAGCGGCAACAGGTGATTTTGAGGGACGAATATGCCCCTTATCGAGACTCTCGGAGATATAGGTTTGCATTGCGATTCTTTCCGGTTGTGAGAGATTGTAGAGGCGAGCTTTTGGCAGCTTGGCGCCGGGAATGAGGTTAATGGGACAGTCAAACTCCCGGTGAGGAGGTAGCTCCTGAACACCGCTCTCGGAAAACACGTCCGAGAAATCAGAGAGAAATGATGGCACAGTTTTAGTAGACACCTCTGCAAAAGTCGCTGTAAGACAATTCTCTCTACAAAAGTCACTCCACTCATTTATTTGCCTTCCTTGCCAATCAATAGTGGGGTTATGTCTAGTGAGCCAGGGTAACCCCAAAACTAGAGGAGAAGGCAATCCGTTAAGGACAAAACAAGATATATCCTCCACATGAGTGTCACCTACAGCTAACCGGATATTGTGAACAATGCCCTTCAGAGATCTCTGTGAGAGTGGAGCAGAGTCAATAGCAAAAACAGGTATATCCTTTTCTAATGTGCAAACCTGAAAACCATGCATGGCTACAAATTGAGTGTCAATAAGATTGACGGCCGCTCCACTATCAACAAAAATCTCACAAGAAATGACTTTGCTCTCTAGCGCCACCCTGGCAGACAGGAGAAAATGGGAACTGCAGGTCAGAGGAAAAGCATCAATTCCTACATCAACTTTGCCCAAAGTAGCAGATAAAGCAGAGTTTGATGATTTACCTTTTGAGGTTTTTCTCTTATTATCGCTCTTAGTACAGTTCAAGAATCTCCTAGACGGACAAACATTTGCCAAATGACCTATGCCCCCACAACAAAAACACACCATACTCTGAGGACTAAATCCTCTTTTATCAGGGGCAAGTCGACCTAGCTGCATGGGCTCCTCCTCAGAGGGGAGCGAGACAGGATGAGGCCCCTGCACACTGAATGAGTCCGCACCACTGCCCCTAGACTGACAATGGCTGGACAGAAAGGTCTCGTTTCTTTCTCTTAGACGCCTGTCAAGGCGTACCGCCAATGACATGGCAGACTCTAAGGACGTTGGTCTCTCATGGAAAGCAAACGCATCTTTCAATCTCTCTGAGAGACCATGACAGAACTGACTCCGGAGTGCAGCATCATTCCAACCTGAATCAGCAGCCCATCTCCGAAATTCAGAACAATAAAGCTCCGCAGACAGTTTGCTCTGGCATAAAAAACGTAAGTTAGATTCGGCCAGAGCAACACGATCCGGGTCATCATATATCTGCCCCAGGGCCACAAAAAATCCTTCCACGGATCGAAGGGAGGGATCCCCTGATGGCAGCGAAAAAGCCCAAGTCTGAGCATTACCCCTGAGCAGGGAGATGACAATCATCACCCTCTGCTCCTGATTACCAGAGGAATGTGGACACAAGCAAAAATGGAGTTTGCATGCCTCTCTGAAGCGAACAAAACTCTCACTGCCCCCGGAGAACGTTTCCGGAAGTGAGACCTTTGGCTTGCAACAGACTCCATGGGCCGGAGCAGAGCCCAATGCTTGAAGCTGAGTCATAGATTGACGGAGATCCGCTACCTCCAAAGAAAGACCCTGCATGCGGTCAACCAGGCCAGAAAGCAGATCCATGTCAAAAAAGACGGTTTTGGTGGATTATAATGTCACGGCTGTATGTGAGCAACAAGAGCATGCACAGAAAATAGAGCTACTGACCGGACCCAAACTAAGGAGGATAAAGGGTGACCCCTGTCAGAGCCTCAAAAGCTCTCCCTATGCTGCTAAGCCCATGCCCGGATCCAAATGGTGGAAGGAGGCATGCCCGCGTACCTAAGACTGATGACCACTGTAACCGCTACAATAGTGGAAGGGGCACGGCCACCGGTGCCCTGCTCAGTATATGGAGGGAACCGTGGTCGCCTCGGATCCAGTCAGAAAACACACAGATACACAGCAATGTCTGCACACTTAGCTGAAGGGCTGCAGCCGCAGTGAAGACGGATCCAAAGACAGGCTGGCAATATCCGGAGTACTTGCTGCAGCAGAACACAGGTCCAGTGAAAGGATAGCATACAAGGGAAGATACTCAAGCAAGAGCTACAACCCAAATGAGAAATATGATCCACACCTACAATAGGAGGAGGGGGAATATAAAGGCAGGGAAATCAAGGAGGAACACCTGGGAGGAAGGAAACAGAAAACTCCTCCCAGCTCTAGTAGTGACATCATCACAGGGGTGGAGAAACAGAGCTGTGAGAACGTCCCAAAGCTCTGGTAGTGACAGCACCTTGCTGTACTTTGATATGCTCCACCCTTTAGGCCCTACATTAGGCTTACAACACTGTATCCATTTTGCTTGGACTGTGGTTGACCTATCCCCCATATTTTCTGGATTGACCGCATTAACAGCTATTCCTTCACAGTGCTCATTTCCAAGTGTACACTATATTATTTCTTTGGACTACCCACTAATGAAAGCTTGAGTAAAACCAGATGCAAAAAAATATAACTTTGGAAGGAATGGAATATCAGGATCAAACAAATGAATTTCAAACTTATGCAAATCATGTTTGGTCTGGCCCTTGTAGATAGTAGACAGTAAACTAGCTATCAATGATGCGGCTGTACTATTGCCCAGTCAGCGTGGTTTATGTATAAATTGTAGAAGAGAAGCTTCATTGAAAAGGGCATAAGATAGTGATTTAGGTAACCTTTAAAAGAAAGATATCTATCTTGTTTATAGTGTACTTAGACCAGCTTGAAACACACAGCTGCTTGATATATAAGGTACCAACATTTTCCTGTTTTCATCCACTTGAACTTTTTACAAAATATATTGAGGACCATATAAAAAAAAAAGAAAAATAAATTGCTCAAAAACAAATATTGGTGCTCTGAAGACTAAGTGCTACGACAATATGTACTGCAGGGACATCCTGTTCTCCACTTTGATATTAAGAAGGTCCTCCTGACAAAGAGCTAATCACAGAGCTCTAGTAACTAGTTGTAATCTTTGGAGAAAGTGTTCATTTCCCTGCTGTTACACATGAACCATTACATGATTCCTACTGAAGTTAAGTTCTATCCATGTAATTCACAGATGTGCTGGGTCCTCCAGAATGAGCAGCTTCTCTCCCCTCTAGCTATAAGATGGAGGTCCTGAACAGGAAACTCCACCTATTAATGGTGTTGGCTTATGAACAACGTTTATCACCTATCCATTGGTGGTTGACTGCTTTTACCCCTACTGATCACAATAGTGCCCTATGTGAATGGAGCAGTAGTGTGCATGCAGGAGCTGAGCACTGTATTTGAAAGCCCCATAGACAGTGAATGAAGCATTGGTCACTTATTTGCAGTGGTAGAATTATAGGGGTCTCAACAGGTGTAGTTCTAAGTGGGCCCGCAGATCAGGGGTTCTACATCCCTCACCTCACCTCACCTAAGGCTTCTTTCTGATCTCTTTTGATGTGTATGGTAAGAGAAAGAGAGCATTAACTATATTAATGTTGTAAAAATACACCTCTGCGCTCCCGTTTGTGCAAGGGGTAGGCAAATTTAAAAGAATTGTGAAAAATCACTGGGACATATTGAGGCAAGATAAACTGATTGGAGACAAAATTCCCATACACCCCACCTTTACATTTAGGAAGGCACGAAATTTTGGTAATTTAATAGCACCCTCTATAAATTTGGAAAAACACCAAAAGAAAACGGGCATGAATATGAAAAAAGGGTTTCATCTATGTAAAATGTGCAAAAAGTGCAAAATTGCGAAAAATCTGAAGAAAAATCCGATACTTGAGATAAACGGAGGCATGGATAAACTAATGCACTCAGCTCTGTGTATCATCATTTAAATCATATCTTTTTTTAGTGATATCCATCCTTCCAAAATGCAGAAAATGACCTTTGGTTGGTATGCTAATGAGTCTTCAAAGTGTGCCCAGCAGGGCATGATTAACGGTTCCTCGAGCACAAGCCCTCCTCCACTGACTGCCCAAGTCTTCCTCCATCAAGGGCCCAAGCCTACCTCTCCACATGTCCTCAGTACCATCACTTGCGCCTTTCTGTCCGCTCCTCCTCTGCGAGGTCAT
Organism: Bufo bufo; assembly: GCF_905171765.1. NCBI lineage: Eukaryota > Metazoa > Chordata > Amphibia > Anura > Bufonidae > Bufo > Bufo bufo. The sequence continues at coordinate 481,097,029 of NC_053392.1, read as the reverse complement.
TGTCTTTAGAAAACTCTGCCTGTCTGGTCAGCGCGTCCCTCAGCAAAATCTTGCTCAAGTGCGGGACAGGAAACTGCCATAGCTCGGCACATGCTCTATAACTCCAGTGAGTACGATGCCCACTGCAGGGAAGTCACTGTGCAAGAGCAGTAAGTTTCCCTGTCCTATAGGCTTTTAGAGACCCAGTGATGCTAATAAAATTGTATGGATGGGCTGCAACTGGAGAGTGAGAGAAGACATTTTGTGGGGTAGGGTCTAAGCTGAACATTTTGCATTGAGCTTGTGAGCCTTTGGTTAGGCCTATGCTCAGGTGCAGTACCCCGCCATTCACACAGGGATTTTCTCAATTGATGACTGATCTCTATTTCTTTTGCGATATTGACAGTGGACATCTGTAGGTGTGTGTTTACTACAATACATAGTTGAACTAATATATATATGGTTCCTTCGTTGCAGGACTGAAAAAGAAGAGTACTAGATTACCTTGAGTATCACGTGTTTCTACAGGCCAGTAGGGTGCAGCTGGCGGAGCAAGATTGCTACTTTCTGGAACTAAAAATATGAATTTGATATTAATTTTGATTATGTACTAACTAAGGTAAAGGATACTAAAACATTATTAAACATTTTTACAATAACTGTGAGGCACATACCTGCTGGTCTGCGTACTGGTGGAACATTCATTCGTTGATTTTGGCCTAACCAGTCACGTCTTTGGGACCCTGAAACAGGTGAAAAACATATTATCAATGGTTAAGTTGCTTTTTCTCTGTCTATGGCAGTAGAAGTACAGTACAAGACTGGAAAAAAAATAGCACACAGGTTACTCAGCTTTACTGAAATAAAGCCCTACTACTAAATTAACTACATGCAGTACTTTATTGTATTACTTTACCATGACATCCATTAATGACAGATCATGGCAAAACCTTACAGTAAAGCTAAATTCTCCTTGCAATCCTCGTCTTAAAATGAAAATATTGTCAAAAAATTACCTATTTTTTAAATCAAGTTTTTATGCTACAGAGGCATATCCATTAATTTTTGTTTATCCTACATCAACAACCAGAATGTAAGTATTCTATGTAGTTTTTTTTATATAAAAAAAAGGGTGGAAGACTAGTGTAATTTTTTAGAGCATCAAACATTACTCTAGTCAATGCATTACTCTTCTGTGGTCTTCTATATCTAATCCTATCAAGAGAAAAATAGAGCTGTCATATGGTTATTCCAATTCTAGACCTACAATTATAATGGGGAATACTTTGCAGATAACATTTTCCCTTCACATAAGCAGTAAACTGTGGACTGCCTAACTATTGAGGAGGTTTAATCATTTGCACTGACTGCTACAGAAGGACATATTCAATGCCATAGCACTGATGAAATGAAAAAGTAAAAACTAAACATTGATTTGAAAAAAGACTCCTTTCAGATGGAAGTGTCCCTTTAAACATATTTTGGGCTATTTATCAAACTGGTGTAAAGTAGAACTGGCTTAGTTGCCCATAGCAACCAATCAGATTCCACCTTTCATTTTTAATAACTCCTTTAGAAAATGAAAGAGGAATCTGATTGGTTGCTATGGGCAACTAAGCTAGTTCTACTTTACACCAGTTTGATACATGACCCCAATTTTCTTAAATTTTTTTTCTCATTTTTAATGTCTCAATATTTTTAAAAAAATCATTAAATCTTGTATTTTTTTTTAGTCTGGCCACTGAGCCTCATGAAAGAATGACACTTCCTGTTCTGTAGAGATCCTTTTTTAGGATTCATCTCAATATCATCACAGGCTGGATTAAAATGAAGGGAAATCTGAAGGAAGATTACACAGTATCCACCACCGAAAACAAGTGATGGTCACAGCTCACCCCTTCCTGCACTATTATCTCTGTACAGGTCACAGAGCATGCATAGAACAGTCTCCCATAGAAGTCAATTAAAAACAAATGCAGACACCAGTTTACTATGTGGCTGCTATGAAGCATATCGCTGCTGTTTAAACAGCAGAGCAGCTGGCTGCCCCATAATTATAAACAGAAAATTAAAAGTCTGCAATCAGAAAATTAAGATAAAAAATATATATCAGTATCTGGTTCTAAGTAGCAAAAAAGTTGATGCATTCCCTCAAAGAAAATCCCACTCTCTCAACCATCTACTAAAGTGAGTTAATGTAATATCTATAAGCAGAGAAAATCTTTCACTTTGGTCCTGTGCTTTGTTTTGGACATTTATAAGCTTACCTTTAGAAAAATGCCACCTTACCTTCAGTATCATATGTGTCTACAGACCAGTTTGGAGGAGCTGGAGGTGCGATATTGCTGCTCTCTGGAGCAAGGGAAACAAAAAGATGGTTAATGAATATATAAAATTACATTAATAGATATTAGAAGTTACATATGTAATTGTATTTAAAAGGGTTTTAGAGTGTATGAAAATGCAGAAAAAGTACCTAAATGTGTCTGAATGGTCACTAGATGACACCACCCAGCTCTGTGTAGAACTGTTGCTTTCATGATACTTGGGCTTGCTGTGAAATTAATTGCCAATGTAAAGCACTACAGCTCCTATGATTCTGCTCTCTTCTCATAGACATCAGATATATTTATAGCTGTACTACTATTACAAGTTAAAGAGATGTGCTGTAATTATTTACTGTCTACACACAGTGCTAATTAGGCACTGTATTTATGGCCAGCATGTGAAACACACCTCTAATAGAGAGGGGGAAAGCCAAAGAGAATTAGAGATAGCAGACAGAAGACAACAGGATGTATAACTATTACTATTTTACCTGGGGGTCGACGCTGCACAACTGGAATGTTCACCCGGCTTGGAGCTTGCCAGTCACGACGTGGAGAACCTACAATGGGTATAATGTATTTTAAGCAATGTAGAAATCTCAAACTACCAGCCAAACTCACTATAAAAAGTAATAATTAAAAAACTAGAAAAGCTACTATTTCTGGGGAAATTGTGTGAAGTGTTCTTGCCTCCACCAGTAGTCCACAATTGGAGTGGGCGGAGTAACTGGGTGGAGTGGCTTGAGTAACTGTTATGTTGTTGGAGTGGCTGGAGTAACTGTGGAAAGGTTGGACTGGACAAAGTAACTTTATGGAGTGGGCAGAGTAACTGTGTGGAGTGTTTGGAGTGAGTAAATATAGTAAACATTAAACTAACCAATTGATTGATCAAATTTTAAAAGTGCACATGGCAAGCTTGATAGAGTGAGAAATGCATTTCAACTTTTATTTATTTATATAGCACATTTAATTGCAATATTGTTGCCCAAAGTGCTTCACAGTTACATTAAAACATACATTTATAAAAACATTAGCAGCCGATTTGTGTAGGTGGGCTTGAAAATGAGGGAGTGGTGGCAGTTTAGAAATCATGTCCTGATTTTTCAGCTCACACTCTAGCTTTTGTCACTCTGCTGACTGCTCACACACCTGGGTTCCTATGGCAACTCACTCTACAGCAAGGGCGGAGAAGAGCGGTTAAAAACAAACTGCTCCAACTTGCTCACTTCACTGGCATTACTGAAATAAATGAACTTTGCACGATATTCAAATTTTTCGAATTTCACCTGTATGTGAGATAACAGTAAGTGGTCTTGCCATGCAAGAACACTCAATGAAGTGAATCTATATTCCAGTGTAATTTCTTCCATTCTTATTTCTTCCTTATTTTGCATATATTGTTCACAGTGTCACAATCTGCTAGGGGCTCTATTACAATATTTAGATGCAATATAATAGACTCCCATGTGGAGGAAAAAAAGTTATAACAATTATTGGTTCCCTTAGAATGTAAATTGTATGGGTGGGAATTTATCATTCCCCCCACACCCGTTTTCTAGTGTAAAAAGGTTGTAAACCCTGTGTGAAAAATGGTGCCATGGTGAAAATGTTTTGTCACAAGTGGCGTTTCTATTCTGCCCACTTTCCAAAGAAAGCATGGTGAAGGCAGGGAGGGAGAAGGGCCAACTGGCTCAGCGCATTTATCTTCATTTATGCAAATTTTCTGGAGTAAATAAAGACAGAAATATATGGCAGATCTGAGCTGCCATAGTTTTCTGTTTAGGTGCATCGTTTGGCACGACAGGGGATATCACAAAATGGTGTAAAATGCTGGTCTACGATAAATTCCCCTCTATGTATTCCATAACCTCCTAGCAAGTAATATTATTCTTAAAGATCTAATTTTTACAACTGACATACGGCATTATTTTTTGAGACATTACATTATCATGCTCACAAGCAGCACTGTACAACTCCATTAGTCAATGTTGGTTGAAGTTATCAGACTTCAACCCAAAAAAAGATAGCTGATGACTCATGTTCCATAATACACGCCAAATAACAACTTACCATATTTCACAGATGTTATGTTAATCTTGTATGTAGGTGTTGCATTAATGTGAAAAAACAAAACTCCAATAGTATAGACCTCTATAGAATATACACAATGGGCGTCATTTATTAACCTGAAATACGCTTATATTAGGGGCATTTCCGGCACAGATTGCAACGCAATGGTTAGTTGTGCCGCAATCTGCGACTTTTCCCCACTCACGTCAGGTCTAAAAAAGTAGGCGTGGGCAGGGAAAGGGACGGGCTGGTAAGTCCGTCTCATTTATCAATGGTCTAAATGTAAGACAACTAGGAAGCTGGCATACATTTAGACTGGCGCTGGATACACCAAAGTTGTGTGGAGGCTGGCGCCTCTACATAACTTCCGAGATCCACTGCCTGTGCAGGGGCTTTATTAAAACGCTGGTCTTAATAAATGACCGACAATATGCACACAATAAAGTTTATTTTGTTCTGCATAAAAAATTAAGATCTTCTTTACTATTTTAATGCTTAAAGTAAAGGGTGCTGTGTTGATTCCTCTATAAATTCAGGATAGGTGCACATGAGGGATTTTGTCAGTGACAAAGTCTGTCAAGTATCCCATGGCAGAAACTGATGCAGTTTCTGAAATGGGTTTGCATTTCATGTGGCACGGACCCGCTCTTAGTATAGTTCAATTGAATGCGGCTTTGCCAGAGGTCCATGTGGTAACCATGCCAGGTGTATAGGTCTTGAAAATCGCACAGCAAAAATCCTCGGCTGCATGAACTGCGGCATGGCCTCCCATTAAAAACAATGGGAGGTGGTTTCAACCCAGATTTGGCCCTGAATCTGCTCTGAAACCCATGCTTAATGAACTCCATCTGAACATACCTTTATAGACAGCTAAATGCATTGTACTAAATTCCCCTAAGGTACAGTAAATGAGGTATAGTAGGGCGGCACCATAGACTTATGGATGCTGTATACATACGCCTCTGTACAACCCTGAAGGAGAGTCAAGTGCTTGAGCTCTTACCTTGAGAATCACGTGTGTCTGATGACCAGCTGTGTCCAGTATTTGGGGCCACATTGCTTCTATCTGGAACTATGAGTAGAGAATATAAATTACTAAATAAAATAAACAGGCAAATAACCAAAAAGCATTCATTTCATTTCTTTAAATTTATATTATACCTGCTGGCCTTCTTTGGACAGTTGGTACATTTATCCGGGTGGAACTTTGCCAGTCTCGTCTTTGCGGATCTTAAAGATATAACAAAACTATATTACTATATAACTATAGTGTTACCAAATTTAGAAAAACTATTATTTCTGTGATCACCCATGCTATCAATAATAGCCCACAACACTATTTTGACCTTTTGCAATTTTACTATTGAGCAATTTTGGATTGAGCAAGAGTCAGAGATTATTTTTCAGGGATGCAGCTTGAATTTAGCAGCGTACTAATTTTTTCCAGTGTAAGAATAGTTTTGCGGTAGGTTTCATTTATTTAAAAGTGGTTATTATTGCCAAATTAGCATTATTGGCAGTGGTCCTAACACTTATTATTCCAGAAATTTCAGTACTGCTCTCAAAAGCAGCTGATAACTTTTACTCCCATTCCCTTTGTAAAAGCAGAGCTTGTATATATTTTTACAGAGAAACTTGGCTTTTGTCATGGTCATGACTGTTTTAAGGATTTAGATTGTATGTATTTCATTTGGATACATTGTAGTCTTTTTTAAAGTATGTTTACGTGAATCCATGAAAAAAAACATGTCCATCATTTCATTTATGTGAAAATCATTTCCCCTAGAACCAGTAATTATAGTGGATACTGTGGGGGGTTCTATGACTTTTTTTTTTTAATGCCATTGCAACTAGATTTAGTGACAACTTGCATTTTTATGCCTCCCTCATCAGTTTCCAAAAAGAGGGTCCGACGAGGGCAGGGTGTCACGATCAGTGTGGTGGAAAACTTCCACACTGAACACAGGAGGGAAGGGGAACAGTAACTGGGCCTGGAAACTAGGGAAGGAACAGAACACCTCCTAAACAACCCTGATCCGGGCCCTAACTATCTATCAATATGAATAGACCTTGAAGCTAGGAATATTCATATGCAGGATACCTAGGCCCTAATTTCCCTATAAGGCCCTGGAATAAGGTTAGGACCAGAGACAACCCATTCCTCCCCAGATGGACGAATGGAAGTCTCTGTCTCAGGCCCAGATACAAACAAAAGGGAATAATACAAAACACAAACAAACGCGACACTTAACTTCTGAAAAGAGGGATGAGCAGGAATACCAGAAACTACCTCACACCAGCTCAGCCAAACCAAAATGAAGCTATCTACCGCATAGTCAGATGGGTGGGGTGGGACTATAAAGGGTAGAAGTAATGACCATCGAGCTACAGCTGAGAAAAGGGAAATGGTCATTAACCCTGTCAATACTGAATCAAGAGAAATCAAGGAGGCTGTTAGATTCCTCCATGCTCAGCCAGTCTTCTTGATCTCCTGACATCAGTCACCTCAGGGACCGTGACACAGGGTGTAGTGGTATCCTATGGTGCTTAAACTGCTGCAGGCCATGACCTTTGCTTCCCTGTCAAGCTTTCCTGGGGTGTTCCCAGGCTGTGTATGCTCTGTGACTCTTGAAGGGCCAGTTGGCGCACCCTACACTTCTCCCGCCAATAGCTGATCACCTCACTGTATTTATGGCGCCTTCCCATAAGGGAGTGTGTGAGAGTTTGAGGTTGTCTAGCTTGCTAGTTCCCTGCAAAGGTGTACTGGTGTGTTTGTCTGCCTGTGTACCGATATGATATCTATGTGCCCTGACAAGTCATGTAGACAGGGGTTGTCTTTATAGACCAACTCCTTTAAATTAATTATACATAATTTGAAATAGTAGTTCCACCAAATTGCAAGCATACAAACCAGATTCCATACAAATTGCATACAAACTGCGAACTGCTCATACCAGATCATAAGCAATTGCATACTGCAAACTGCAAACCAAGTTGAGCAAGCAGAACTATTAGTTAGACCTCAGATATAACTTAAAAAGAGAGTACAGATACTCAAGAGAGAAATATATCCACCATTTTTGTGTTGAATGACAAGATTGAACAGTTGAACCACCATCTTATGCATACCGCCATTTTGTGATATCTTTTCAACACGTGTTTTGTACATGGACTATCTACTGCGGAGGCGGCAGTGTTATATGAAGAAAAGTTGAAGTTAATAAAGAAGTTATTTCAAGCATTTGGTGTGCTCTTTAAACCTACTGTCTCTATAGAACAGCGCTAGAGGAATTAGAGAGTAATAGACAGTCTGGTTAGACTAAAAGTCAGAGATACCAAAAGTCTTATAATGCCACAGCGCAAAAGGCACTTCATAGTGCTGCACCTGCCACAAGTACACCCCTCACATTTTTGTAAATGTTTTATTATATCTTTTCATGGGACAACACTGAAGATATGATACTTTGATACAATGCAAAGTAGTGAGTGTACAGCTTGTATATGTACAGCTTGTATGTAAATTTGATGTACCCACAAAATAACATAAAACACAGCCATTAATGTCTAAACCACTGGCAACAAAAGTGAGTACACGCCTAAGTGAAAATGGCCAAATTGTGTCCAAAGTGTCAATATTTTGTGTGGCCACCATTATTTTCCAGCACAGCATTAACTCTCTTGGGCATAGAGTTCACTAGAGCTTCACAGGTTGCCACTTGAATTCTCTTCCACTCCTCCATGATGACATCACAGAGCTGGTGGATGTTAGAGACCTTGTGCTCCTCCACCTTCCATTTGAGCATGCCCCACAGATGCTCAATAGGGTTTAGGTCTGGAGACATTCTTGGCCAGTCCAGCACCTTTACCCTCAGTTTGTTTAGCAAGGCAGTGGTCATCTTGGAGGTGTGTTTGGGGTCGTTATCACGTTGGAATACTGCCCTGCCACCCAGTTTCCAAAGGGAGGGCATCATGGTCTGCTTCAGTATGTCACAGTACATGTTTGCATTCATGGTTCCCTGAATGAACTGTAACTCCCCACAGCTGGCAGCACTCATGAAGCCCCAACCATGACACTCCCACCACCATGCTTGACTGTAGGCAAGACGCACTTGTCTTTGTACTCCTCACGTGGTTGCTGCCAGGCAAGCTTGACACTATCTGAACCACATAAGTTTATCTTGGTCTCATCAGACCACAGGACATGGTTCCAGTAATCTATGTCCTTATTCTGCTTCTCTTCAGCAAACTGTTTGGGGGCTTTTTTGTGCATCATATTTAGAAGCGGCTTCCTTCTGGGTCGACAGCCATGGAATTTATTGCAGTGTGCGGGGTATGGTCTGAGCACTGGCAGGCTGACCTCCACCCCTTTAACCTCTGCAGCAATGCTGGCAGCACTCATATGTCTATTTTGGAAAGACAACCTCTGGATATGACGCTGAGCATGTGCACTTAATTTCTTTGGTCGACCATGGCGAGGCCTGTTCTTAATGGAACCTGTCTTGTTAAACTGCTGTATGGTCTTGGTCACCGTTCTGCAGCGTGTTGGCTATCTTCGTATAGCCTAGTCCATCTTTGAGTAGAGCAACAATTCATTTTTTCAGATCCTAAGAGAGGTCTTTGCCATGAGGTGCCATATTGAACTTCCAGTGACCAGTATAAGAGAATGTGAGTGATAACAGCAAATGTAACACACCTGCTCCCCATTCACACCTATCTTGAAACAATAAAAAGTCACATGACACCGGGGAGGGAAAATGTCTAATTGAGCACAATTTGTCCATTTTAACTTAAGAGTGTACTCACTTTTGTTGCCATCAGTTTAGACATTAATTGCTGTGTGTTGAGCTATTTTGAAGGCACACCACATTTACACTGTTAAACAAGCTGTACACTGACTACTTTACATTGTATTAAAGTGTCATATCATAAAATATTTACAAAAATGTGAGAGGTGTACTCACTTTTGTGAGATACTGTATATAACACTACTGTTATGAAATTTATGAATCGCAACTAAAGGTACAACAAGAGAAAATGTTAAAGAGCCTCTGTTAGTATGATCAACCCTTTAAAAACAAACATACTGCCTGTTAATCATTCAGAGTCAAATTATCCTTCTGTATATGAAATCAGTGGCCCTGTTGTTGAGAAATATGCACAATATTGCATATGCTAATGAGATGCTGGGGGCACATCTTCAATACTACCTTTCCCTCTTAGCCACTCTCCTCTCCCATTTCCAATTTTGTCAGTTTTCACAGACTTACAACCCCCATGAAGTTTGGGGAGGCCATTTTTAATGACCGTTTTTCAGAAAGGCAGGCATGATAAAACTGATAAAACTGTGGTTTTTGCCATTTTTAGAGGCTGTTTTTAAGAATGTACCCTAATTGTTACATTAATTATAACCCTAATGTCATTAGATAAATATATAGCCCTTTTTTAAATCATTTATCTGTTATTTTTACCTCTTGTACAACCAGTCTTGATATTCCCAGAGGATGCGCTTAATTTATGATGAGGGAGACGTCTCGCCATAAATTAAGCGCATCCTTCGGCAGTCCATGCGCCTTGATTAAAATCTACACTAGCTCATAGCTGGACTAGATTTCAGTAATCATTTACACTAGAAAACTGGCTGAAATGATGATAAATGTGTCAGGGCTGGTTTGGCCCCAACCAAACCCCCTCTCCACCCCCTTTCTGAAAGTGGCGAGGGCAGCGTAGAAACATCACGTGTGAGATCTAGGCTCAATGGCATTTAGTTATGGCATTTAACATTTACATACACTATATGATTTTTTTTTTTTTCTCATTTACCATTGTTCAAAAAAAATAAAAAAAATACTGTATCAAGTTACATTTAACTTACTTGGATTTGCTTGGCTTGCCTTTTCAGCTAAAATCTGTTGAATTCTACTGGCACCTGTTAAAAATACAATGCATATATACACATATCAATTCATAAATGCATTTCTAGTTATGTATTCATTAGAAAGTATTAAAGCAACAATTGCGATACCTATTGAGAAAGAACATTGAAGAAGTAAGAAAAACTACCACAAGAGGACACAGTTTTAAATTAGAGGGGCAAAGGTTTAAAAGTAATATAAGGAAGTATTACTTTACTGAGAGAGTAGTGGATGCATGGAATAGCCTTCCTGCAGAAGTCGTAGCTGCAAATACAGTGAAGGGGTTTAAGCATGCATGGGATAGGCATAAGGCCATCCTTCATATGAGATAAGGGCCGGGGGCTATCCATAGTATTCAGTATATTGGGCAGACTAGATGGGCCAAATGGTTCTTATCTGCCGAAACATTCTATGTTTCTATGTTTCTATAAGTAAAGGACAAATAAAAAGTGCATAGTTTGAGGATAAGTTATTGAAGACAGATGTTCAGTTGTAGTGAATAGGATTTTAAGACATATCCCTACCTGGATTACTCCTTTGGATTTGTCGGCTACTTGCATATGTTGTTGGAGACCTGACAACTTTAAAACAACAAGACTTGATTAGTACAAAAATACTACATTTTGTAACTATGAAATGCATTAAATGTAGTAAAAAAATACCTTGATTTGGCACTCTACCTGGTACAGCTGGCACTGCTTGCCCTGAAATGAAGATCATATAAACAATTTAAAGGAGTTTTCCAGGATTTGTTTGGAACTGAACTGCAGGACAAGGCACTGTCGACCCTACAGATAAGGCTTGAGGAACTTTCTTGTAAATACAGTTAACAGTGATAAGCGAATGTGTTAAAATACAATTCGGAATCGATTTAAGTGAATCAGTCGGTGATTTGATTTTGGCACAAGTGCTCCAATTGCCATGAAAATTTGAGGATGAAATTCTGGCGACTCCTAGGACTGGATGCAACTCATTTAAAGCTCTTTAACACCAAGTCAGGTTTAGTCTTAAAATGACAGCGACATATATGGCTATTGGTAATCACATGGTTGCTGGTGGTAACTAAAACTTTCTCTTTAACCCACCCCTTCCAGTCAAAGCGAGGTTTACCTTTCTGACAAAGCCAAATTTTGCAAATATGATGCATGTCACTTTATGCGGTAATAACTTTGGAATGCTTTTACTTATTCAAGGGATTCTGAGACTGGTTTTATGTGACACATCATACTTCAATTTCAAGCAGAGCCCTTGTAGCACATAGTGGATTTTCTGCGTAGGGTTCCCACCCCTATCAATAATAAATTCAAAGACTCCAGCCAAGTTTGTATAAAGTGCAATTCCGTTTTATTTAGCAAACAATTGGTGGTTGCTACGGCAAAGTAAGTTGTTGTGACGTTTCGGCACATCTGTGCCTTCATCAGACCAGTGCCGCTTGAAGTACAAAAGATCTCAGGTGTGGACGCAGTAGGAAGAAAAACTTTGCCGTAGCAACCACCAATTGTTTGCTAAATAAAACGGAATTGCACTTTATACAAACTTGGCTGGAGTCTTTGAATTTAACATCATACTTCAAGTTAGTGGTAAATTTGAAGAAAAAGATAAGAATTGCACATCAACATGCCATGCATTGATCTGTTGCTAATCTCATTTGTAAACCTCTCTATTGAGGTACTTAGTATAAGTTTTAATCAAAATGCATATGCCCACTCACCACATCAAGGTGACCTATACTGAATCGGTCCTTACACTATGGCGCAGTGCCACTTGGTGACCACTGCCTCCAAGGGCAAATTTTGGTCGGCCTAAGGCACATGCACACGACTGCGATTGGCCTGGGAAACACAGTCTGTCTGTCTGACGGATCTCCTGAGCCAACCATGGATCCTCTTAACTCTACTAACTGTATCTTAGTGTTTTATGATACAGTAAGCTCATATCTGATTGTGGGTCTGCAATCAGATATGGGTAACAAGAGATACAGCAACCCACAATTTGTTACATATTTTTTTCCTGAATAAGGAAACGGCCCATATGTGGTTGCAAACTGCTCTATAGGTACACCGCAGCGCTGTTAAAATTAAATATTAATTTTTTTAAATAAAATGTTGCTTTAGCCCCACAGTTTTCAGTTTCACAAGGGGTAACAGGAGAAAATGCATGCCACAATTGTTTACCCATTTTCTCCTGTATACAGCAAGACCTATATGTGGTTGTAAACTGCTGTATGGTTACCCTGAACGGCCTACAAGGGAAGGAGTTCCATTTGGCTTTTGGAGTGTGGATTTTTCTGGAATGGTTTTGGATGCTACAGAAAACAAAAATCCTCAATAACTGACCACATTTTGGAAACTACTGTACACCCTTCAAGTTTTTTAACAAGGCGTGGAGTGAGCATTTTGACACAACAGATATTTTGCAGAAATCAATGAGCAGGTGACCGTGCAAAATGAAAACTGCAGCTTTTTCACGGATATGGCATTTCAGTCCCAAATATATGCTGTTCCCAGCTTGTGCCATCTGAGACACATCACACCCCTTAAATTGTTAGGTAGGTTCTACTGGGCATGGAAATACTATAAATGTAGATGCAAACTGCTGTTTGTGTATGCTGCAGGGTTCAGAAGGGAAGGACCCCCCCCCCCCCCCTTATGGCATTTGCAGCGAAGATTTTGATGGATTAATTTACAGGCTCCAAGTTGCTTTTAAACAGCCTTTGAGGTACCAGTACAGCTATTTTCTGACAACCATATTTTTTTTATTTTTCTCTCGACAGAGTCCTGTGAGGGCTTATTTTTGTGAGGGCAGATTAAGTTGCTGTTATTATTGGTACTATTCTGGCGTACATACAGTTTTTTGATCACTTTTTGTGAAGCAGGATAATGAAATAGCAGCAATTCTGCCATTGCTTTGTGGGTTTTGTTATTGCAGCTTACACCATGTGGGCAAAATTACATATTTCTGCTGGTAAGTCCGATTACAGAGATTCCAATTTTATATAGTTTTTTTTAAAGTTTTGCTACTTTTACATAATAAAATCATTCGGTAGATGGGCCCGAGACACGTTTGATAAAAAAAGTGTGCAAAGTGTTTCCTTTTTTTCATGTAGAGTAGGTATAGTACCACTGTAATCCAGAATAATCTCTAATCCCTAGTTCTATTGTTTGCATGTGTAATGGTGTGCTGCCATAAATTGTTTTGTTTGCTGTCACCATTTTGAAAGATTTACCCCAATCGAATCACCCAAAATTTGGATTTGAATTAGAAAAAGTTTGCTCAAATTGAATTACTTTAGAATTATCTCTAATAATTAAACCTACTAACTTACTTGATGAAGCAGCAATAGCTGATGAATAGGCTGGGTGGGTATTACTGGCAGCTGGAAATAAAGATAAAATTGTAAAATTCAGGAGTGTGCATTATTTGAATATTACACCTGACAGCAGATTTATGAAGTTGTCTAAGAGAAAAACTCTTTGTTGCACATAGCACCCATTTACAGCATAGCTTTAATTCTGTAACAAAGCTATAAGAAATGACAGATGTGCTGTGATTGGTTGCTATGGGCAAAAATTAGTTGTTCTTAATTTCATAAATCTTCCCAATATGCTTATTTTTCAAAATGTTACATTTATAGAAAAATACTGTGCCGTAATACTGTTAGCCAAACAATAATCCTCTATTCTTATCACATTTTTGCATCCAACAGGATACAATAATGATGTAGGCTTAATTTTTAATCTTCAGAAAATGAAAAAGTACCATTCAACCAAATGCAAAACCATGATAGGAACTGAGTCTAAGGATTATGTTCACATCTTCGTTAGGAACTCTGTATTTGTGTTCCATTATTGGAGGAATAAAATGGAATTTAACTGTGGTGGTGGTGGTGACAGACCCCATTGGCTGATAAATACAGATCCACCATGGTGTCCATCATTTTACCAGAAATAGTGCTGTATGCAGCAATATTTTTATTCCACAAATATGATGGAATCTGTGACAGAAAAGCGTTGGCCATGATTAGAGATGAGTGAATTTCGAAAAAATTCGATTCGGGCGGTTCGCTGAATTTTTCGAATAATTTGATCCGATCCGAATTTTTCTGTGGCGAATCGCGTTAAAAAACGTCTATTTCCTGGCTGCAGAGAGCCTTTATAGTGATGTAGAACACTGTGCTTTGCAGTAACACGCATAGAGAGTCTGCTGTTGTAGTGAAATAATACTGTGAGTCAGTATGATATGCAGATGACAGGCATCACTCTTAAAATCACTGCACACTTCACTTATTTGGGCAGTTATGGGGCCAAAACTGACCAAATAACTCAAGTATGAACTCAGCCTTACAGTTTGATGTTAGCGTCAATAAGAAGCGTACTCCTTTTACACCATCTCCAGCTGATTCCACATAGATGTCTACAGAACCTGTTCTATTAAACGCTTATACAAGTAGAGCCCCCCCCCCCGACAGAGTGGAGAGAGTGTCAGCAGTAAGTTTGTGTTGACATCACTGATTATTTTGCCCTTCCTCTGATCTGTCAGAACAATAACCCCCCAAAAACGGATCCTGTCTGTGGAGCATCCACCTTCACTTGGTCAGCATTTGGTCAGTAATCCATCAGTATTGCTAATGCCAAAAAAAACAGGAATGGATCCAAAACAGAGATGACACATGAATGGAATATTTGCATATCTTCTGTGTTTTGTACCCACTCCTGCTTTTGGCTACCAAATCATAAGACAATTCTGATGCAAAATAAGGACCATGTTATGCAGGCCTTACAGCTGTTACATAGACCGGATCCGTTGTGCGTCTCATCCGATCCTATGACATAGTGGTGAGGTGGAAGCAGCATGAAGAGACCACAGAGTGGCCCAATGACAGAGTCTGGAGGTGGCAGCAGCATCAGGAAGAGGCCACAGAGTGGCGCAATGACAGTGTGGAGGTGGCAGCAGCAGCATCAGGAGGCTACAGAGTGGCACAACAACAGAGTGTGGAGGTGGCGGCAGCAGCAGCATCAGGAGGAGGCCACAGAGTGGCACAATTACAGTGTGGAGGTGGCAATAGCAGCATCATGAGGCCACAGAGTGGCACAAGTGTGGAGGTGGCAGCAGCAGCAGCATCAGGAGGAGGTCACCTGGTGGCACATTGACAGAGTGTGGAGGTGGCAGCAGCATCATCATCAGGAGACCACAGAGTGGCAAGGTGACCTAGTGTTGAGGTAGCAGCAGCATAAGGAGACCACAGAGTGGCAAAATGACATAGTGTGGAGGTGGAAGCACGTGTGGAGGTGGCAGCAGCATCAAGAGACCACAGAGTGGCAATGTGACATAGTGTTGAGGTGGCAGCAGCATCAGGAGACCACAGAGTGGCAAGGTGATATACTGTGGAGGTGGCAGCAGCATCAGGAGGCAAGGTGACATAGTGTGGAGGTGGCAGCAGCATCAGGAGACCACATAGTGGCAAGGTGACATACTGTGGAGGTGGCAGCAGTATCAGGAGCGTAATGGATGAAGAGAAGAGATGGACCTTTTTGGAGACGGCGCTGCTGCAGAAGAAGTCTCGGTTGATAGGTAAAAAAGGATCTTTATTACTAGTAGGTCTACGCGTTTCAGGGGCGAACGGCCCCCTTCATCAGTACAATAGTGGTCTGTCTGTACAGTATCAGGAGACCACAGAGTGACCCGGTAACAGAGTGAGGAGGTGGGTGGCATTACCAGTACCAGCTGAAGATGGTGGGTGAAGGAAGGAGCACTTGGCATCAGATATGTGGCATCAGGTGGGTTGCAGCATCAGAATAGTAGCTGAGGCAGGTAGCCAGAAGAAACCGGTCTCTTTTGTTAAAGTGTTGGTGTGGCACCATGGATGACCTAGTCTGATGCATGAGGCATTGGTGGGTGGAAATCCTGGCTGATCCACGCCTGATTCATCTTGACAAAGGTCAGTCTCTTCACATTTTGTGTGTACAGGTGAGTTCTTCTTTGGGTAACTATGGCCCCCTCCGCACTAAACACCCGCTGCTGCTGGTAAGTAGTTTCTTCATTAGGCGGGTCAAGAAAGCTGCTCATCAGCGACTCTAGACTGAAGTTGCTGCTGATGGACCTGGAACTGCTCCTATACCCCCCCACCCTGCCACAGCAGCCATGGCAGAGGAACGTGAGCACAGAGGGCCCCACCGGTCAGACCTGCGAGAGGATGGACGATGGCGCAGATAGGAAGCAGCCAACTGACTACATAGGATGTCTCTATAGTAGTTCAGTTTGTCCTCCCTCTCAGCGGGTGTAAAAAAGCCCCCCATTTTGGACTGGTAGCCAGGGTCCGACAAGGTGGAGAGCCAGAAGTCATCCCTCTGTTGAATGGTGACAATTCGGCTGTCACTACGCAAGTGAGCATTCATCGGGCCATTTGTGCAAGTGACTTGGAGAGCCTCCCTGCCTCCATCTCCACTGCATACTGCCACAGTGTATCTGAGTCCTCTGCCTTGTCTTCCTCATTGCCCTGTAGCCCCTCTGGCTGCTCATGCTCCTCCTCTTTCTCTCCTGTCAACTGTGTAGAAAAACCACCCATTTTACTACACATTGCTTGTGCTCCAATGTCCTCCTCCTCCAGTATAGCCCCCACAGGGCTCCTGTGGCTATGAGATCTAGGCGCCACAGCTCCAGTCCCCTGACCAGCCAGATTTACCAGCATCTGTTCCAGGACATGAAGCAGTGGAATGATGTTGTTCATCCCGTAGTCCTGGCGAATGAAAAATAACGTGGCCTCCTCAAAGGGCCTGAGCAAATGGCAGGTGTCACGCATGAGTTGCCACTGGCTGACAACGAAGTTACACAGAGGAGTACTCCTGTCCGCTTGGATCATCAATAAATCGTTTATGGCCTTTCTATGTTCGTATAGTCGGTCAAACATATAAAGGGTGGAATTCCAAAGGGTGGAAATGTCGCATATCAGCGGGTAAGGAGGGTGTGTTTTGGGGTGTAAAAGTGGCTGAAGTCCATGCAAAGTTTCCTGGCCATTTTTAGTATGTCTTGCAGATGGGTGGAAGACTTCACGAACCGCTTGACAACCAGATTGAACACGTGTGCCATTCAGGGCACATGACTCAGCCCTCCTTGACGCAGTGCTGACACTATGTTCTTCTGATTGTCGGTCACCATGGTTCTGATTTTGACTTGTCACGGAGAAAGCCAGGATTCGATTTCTTGATGAAGGACACAGAGCAGTTCCTCTGCTGTGTGACTCAGTTCGCCCAGGACGCGGTAGAGGATGAGAAAGCAGAGGCGGACATTGTTTCAGGACCAACAGCGCGAGAACGTGGAGGTGGAAGCAGCATCACCTGGCCAAGTTGCTGGTGTGGCTGTGCAGGAACCACATTCACCTAGTGAGCCGTAAAAGACATGTATTGTCCCTGACTGTAGTTACAGCTCCACACGTTGGCGCTGCCGTGCACTTTGGAAGACACCAACAGACTCAAGGACTGGCCCACCTTCTGTTCTACATATGTGTGCAGGGATTGTACTGCCTTTTTGGCAAACAAATGACGGCTTGGAACTCCCCACCTCCGCTCGGCACAAACCATCAGTTCTCTGAAAGGTGCAGAGTCCACCGATTGGAAAGGGAGGGACTGCAGCACCAGCAACTTGGCCAGGAGCACATTTAGCTTATGTGCCGTTGGATGAGTGCACGCATACTGTTTTCTCTTGGCAATTGCTTCGGTGAATGATTGCTGACGGAATGACTTAGGAGGAGTAGGAGGAGGAGCAGGAGCATCCGGACCAGCAGATGATGGGAAGGACAGACAGCTCCCTTCGGCTGAGGTAGTGGAGCCTTGACTGCCAGAAATTGGATGCGTGCCACTGGGTGATGTAGCCATTGCTGCGGCAGGCTGGATCACCACATCAGAGCCATGGTTCTCCCAGGCCACTTTATGGTGAGGCTGCATATGTTGATGCAGGGCGGTGGTGCCAACATTGGCACCCTGGTCACGCTTCACCTTCTGCCCACAGATTTTACAAATGGCCATGTTCGCCTCCTCTGGTCAGGAGTCTGACTGCTCGGAACACCAGGTCCCACGCCATTCTCCTCATTACTACTTACTTGCCCGCCTACCGGAGGAAGCGGCAAATGTCTCCTCCACATGTTGGCTGGCCAGTAGCTGCTGACTGTCCTCTGGTAGATTGTCCTTGCTGTATAGTGGAGCTGACCCCACAGCATATAATATTTCTCTGGCTGAGGGAACAGAAAAGGACAGAGGCAAGTTGAGGACAGGTGAGGGCACAGGGCCTGCTCCCAGGCCATGCCAACTAAGGGTTGTGTCCAGGGCCGCTGATAGAAATCATGGGGCCCCGTACAGCATACATGACGGGGCCCCCTTCAGCTCCACCCCCTGATCCCTCCTTCAGCCACACCCCTGGCCCCGCCCTTGGCCCCTCCCCAGACGCCGCCTTGAAACAACATGCAGATTTGTCTACAAGTGATATTTATGGCGCTGGGGGGTCGTCTGTGAATGGCGCTGTTATGGAGGGGATCTGTGAATGGCACTGTTATGGAGGGGATCTGTGAATGGCACTTTTATGGAGGGGATCTGTGGATGGCACTGTTATGGAGGGGATCTGTGGATGGCACTGTTATGGAGGGGATCTGTGGATGGCACTGTTATGGAGGGGATCTGTGGATGGCACTGTTATGGAGGGGATCTGTGGATGGCACTGTTATGGAGGGGATCTGTGGATGGCACTGTTATGGAGGGGATCTGTGGATGGCACTGTTATGGAGAGGATCTGTGGATCTGGCACTGTTATGGAGGGGATCTGTGGATGGCACTGTTATGGGGGGATCTGTGGATGGCACTGTTATAGAGGGGGATCTGTGGATGACACATACCGACCTTACATTCAGCTCCTGCCTCCTCCCTCCACCCTCCAGTAACAAGTGCGGGCGGCAGCGCTCACTCACTGACGTCACGCGCCTGCGCCGCCTAGTGGGAGGAGAAGCGTGTGACGTCAGTGAGTGAGCGCCGCCCCCACACTGCCTGCTGTTACTGGAGATCGCCACTACGATATCAGCACATCAGCCTGATCCACCCCCTTTGATCTGCCGTTTCCAACTTGCGCTACCCCCGGAGCACCAGCCTGAGCGCTCGTTCGGCACAACAACACTGCAGCAGGAGGATCTCCCCGGCCTCCAGCGCACCAGCCGATTACAGCGCCGCCCAGAGAGGCTTCCCCCGTGACGTCACTGACTCAGTCCCCGCCCCTTTAACCTTTAGAAGCGCGCAGCAAAAAAATTAAAATGGCTCGGGAGTCGGCAGCCCGGGCCCCCCTGCCAGCCGGGCCCGGTACAACTGGGCCAGCTGTACTGGCCTATCAGCGGCCCTGGTTGTGTCTGACGAACCCACCAACTCATGGCTGGGGGTGTCTGATGTCACTTGGGACAAAGTGGATTACCAAGTCAACCTTTCAAGAACCGCTGGGTTGATGGTCAAGAAACGACCGCTAGATGACACCAGGAGCTCAGGCCTCTCGCTGAGATTCCTACTGCCACGCCCCCTTACTCTGCTACGACCTGTTCCTGCGCCAGAAACTGACATACTGTTAGATCAAATAAATAAAAAGAAAATTAAAACACCCCAAAAAAGTCTGTAATTTTCTCACTTCACCACACAACAGCTAATAAGCCCTTTTTTCCCCAATAATACACACAAAAAATATATAACTGCACAGCTGAACGGCAAAAAGGCCTTTTTGTTCCACTTGTATACGCCACAAAGTCTTTAGAACATATAACTACACAGCTGAACGGCAAATAATATCTATTTTTTCGCCACTAATACATGCCAAAAAAGGGCTTTAGAACATATAACTGCACCGCTAAATGGCAAATATATATTTTTTTGCCACTAATACACACCAGAAAGGGCTTTAGAACATATAACTGCACCGCTGAATGGCAAATGTTTTTTTGCTACTAATACACACCAAAGAGGGCTTTAGAACATATAACTGCACCGCTGAAAGGCAAATAATATATATTTTTTTGCCACTAATACACGCCAAAAAGGGCTTTAGAATATATAACTGCACCGCTGAACTGAAAATAATATTTTTTTGTGCCGCTAATACACGCCAAAAAGGGCTTTAGAACATATAACTGCCCCGCTGAACGGCATATCTTATATATATTTTTTTGCCACTAATACACGCCAAAAAGGGCTTTAGTACTTATAACTGCACCCCTGAATGGCAAATAATATATATTTTTTTGCCAGTAATACACGCCAAAAAGGGCTTTACAATATATAACTGCACTGCTGAACGGCAAATAGGCCCTTACTTTTTTCCACTAATACACGCTAAAAAGGGCTTTAGAACATATAACTTCACCGCTGAACGGCAAATATATATTTTTTTGCCACTAATACATGCCAAAAAGGGCTGTAATTTTCTCACTTTACCACACAACGACAGATATTTTTTTTGTGTGCCAATAATACATGCAAAAAAGGGCTTTAGAACATATAACTGCACCGCTGAATGGCAAATAATATATATCTTTTTTGCCACCGCCCACTAATACACGCTAAAAAGGGCTTTAGAACATATAACTGCACAGCTGAACGGCAAATAGGCCTTTTTGTTCCACTTGTATACGCCACAAAGTCTTTAGAACATATAACTACACAGCTGAATGGCAAATAATATCTATTTTTTCACCACTAATACATGCCAAAAAAGGGCTTTAGAACATATAACTGCACCGCTAAATGGCAAATATATATTTTTTTGCCACTAATACACGCCAGAAAGGGCTTTAGAACATATAACTGCACCGCTGAATGGCAAATGTTTTTTTGCTACTAATACACACCAAAGAGGGCTTTAGAACATATAACTGCACCGCTGAAAGGCAAATAATATATATTTTTTTGCCACTAATACACGCCAAAAAGGGCTTTAGAATATATAACTGCACTGCTGAACGGCAAATAGGCCCTTACTTTTTTCCACTAATACATGCCACAAAAGGCTTTAGAACATATAACTGCACCACTGAACAGCAAATAATATATATTTTTTTGCCACTAATACACGCCAACAAGGGCTGTAATTTTTTCACTTCACCACACAACGGCAGATACATTTTTTGTGCCAATAATACATGCAAAAAAGGGCTTTAGAACATATAACTGCACCGCTGAATGGCAAATAATATATATATTTTTTGCCACCGCCCACTAATACACGCCAAAAAGGGCTTTAGAACATATAACTGCACCGCTGAACGGCAAATAGGCCCTTTTTTTCCACTTATATACGCCACAAAGTCTTTAGAACATATAACTACACTATTGAACGGCAAATAATATATATTTTTTTTGCCACTAATACACGGCAAAAAAGGCTTTGGAACATATAACTGCACCGCTGAACGGCAAATGTTTTTTTGCTACTAATACACACCAAAAAGGGCTTTAGAACATATAACTGCACCGCTGAACGGCAAATATATATTTTTTTGCCACTAATACACGCCAAAAAGGGCTGGAATTTTCTCTCTTCACCACACAACGGCTAATAAGCCCTTTTTTTCCACTAATACAAGCCAAAAAATGCTTTAGAACATATAACTGCACGGCACAAGGGCAAATAAGACATAGAAATATTTCCTTGTAATAAACCCTGTTAATATCTGTATCAAACAGCACTTGCACCCCAATAACAAGAATGGTTTGCTGGAATTACAGAGCTGTATAATGGCAATTTGGATCCGTAGTCAGTGCATCAAGGTGTAATAGGATTGTTCCTATTACCCAGGCTGTAATCTCCCCTACTGAACTCTGTTCTGCTTCAATACTGTGGAATGATTCCTCCCTATCCTTTCCCTGAACTTCTATTTAGCAAAATAAAAGTTTTAAAGTATTTTCTACCACTGTCCCTAGCGCCTGCTGTTGTCTCTCCCTGCACTAAGTACACTGGAAAATGGCTGAATCCAAGATGGCTGAGGCTATTTATAGGGCTGTGACATCACAGGGCTGGGTGGCTGCTGATTGGCTGCATGCATGGCATTGTGGGTGATCCCTTGTTCCCAGAGTTCCTTGCTCCATGTCCTAACACATGCAGCAGCCATTTTAGGAAAAAATGCGATTCGTTACCATGAAGCGTGAGGAGATTCGGATTCGGTGCGAATTGAATTTTTCCTGAAATTCGGATCGAATTCCACTTTGTCAACTTCGATTTGCTCATCTCCAGCCATGATGTACTACTTGAATGTCATGCTTTTAATGTGATCTAATAAAGGAGACGATTTTATGGATGTGCTACTGGATTTCCTATGTTTGGTATGCTGTATCTATAGCCGAAGAGGCCTCCTGTGCACCGTCCTATACATGTGGTCAGATACATTGAACCTACAGACTCTGTGAGCTGGACTGCCTTCCTTTCCTTATATACTTGTTATAAAGCATCCAATGCACATGTGAACAGAGCCTAACAGATCTATCAACTACAGGTTATTTTTTTCCAGATTTTTTGACACTACAAAAATGAAAAGTGGACTGAAAAATATGGACATATTGCAAAGCTAGGATTTACGTATAAGTGTATATACTCAGCTGAAATTAAAGGGGTTGTCTCATTTTCCCATTACTAAGGTGAGATGAGACGCTGTCCCGACCATCTCCTGGCTGGGAAACAGCAGAGCGCTCCTGTGCTCTGTTGTTCTAGTAGGTCCCAATGCAGTGCTTGAGAACTACGGAAGCAGTGTAGCAGGATGGAAACAGTGCAGAGCTACTGAAGGGTGCTCTGCTGTTGCCAGGCGGGGAGGTGGTTGGGACTGTGTCTCATCTTGCCTTAGTAATGGTGAGATGAGACAAACCTTTTGGGCAAAGAAGGAGTTGCATGGCAAATATTTTTTTTCTCTATACATAGTTGGAATCTTTTTTAGAACTTAGCACCTTGTATCAGAAAATTTACAAAATCATTAGTCTTCCATTGAAGAATTAGATAAAAAATGGACACATTTTGAAAATCCTTGTAGTATACTTTGTATAGCTAAGGTCATCTTCTATAACATAGTGTAGTTAATTTTTTTTTGCTATTTAGAATAAACTGTTGAACAGACAACCTTTCTTTAATTATGCATTATTATTATATGCAAAATGTATGACTTTACTCCAGCTTACTGACCCGTATCTCTTGCTCGTACGAGGGGTGGCCTTGTCCTTGCTGTTGCTGTTGTAGTCGTTGTTGTTGTTGTGGTGGTTGTTGTAGTGGTGGTGGTTGTTGGCTTTGGTGTGGTGGGCTGTGGAGTTGTAGGTTCTGGAGTTGTAGTAGTAGTAGTAGTAGTGGTAGGGATGGTAGTTAAAGCAGTTGTTGTTGCTACAGTTGGGGGTGTTTTTTCTCTCTGTATTGTTTCTTCAAGAGAAATTTATATTTTTAATTATACTTCAGGATTTTCACCCAAAATGGAGCAATGGTCATATATGAGTAAATCATATGTCAAAGCAGTAGCTAAAGTTTGATAATATGCTTTACCTACAGATATGTTTCTGTTCAGTTGTGATGACCGTTTTTGCAAAACAAATATAACAGAAAGTGCAGCCATATTGTTTGTCACTTTTGAATAAGCTTCTCAGAAACTAAGGGGCACATTTATTAAGAACGGCGTTTTAGACGGCAGTCTTAATAAGCCCCTAAGCTGGCGGCGGCGCCAGCCTCTTTATAACTTCGGTGGATCCTTTGCCACTACTAAATGTAAGGCAGCTTTCTAGGTGTCTTACATTTAAACCTTTTTCTATGCCTGAAACGGCGTCATTGGTTGCTATGACGCCATGCGCTTCGTGCTGCCGCTGCTGTACAGTAATACACTCGTATAGAACATATGAGTGTATTACTGTACTGCGGCGGCACAAAGCGCACGGCGTCATAGCAACCAATGACGCCGTGCCCTCCTGCAATGCAAGTCCGGTATCTCACGGACCGTGTTCCACGGACGTCTGCATGAGGCTTTAAACAGGCCTGCCAGCCTGTCCCTTTCCCCACCAACGCCACTCCCACTTTTTGTTACCTGGTGTGAGTGGGGATAAGTTGCAGATTGCACCTCAATCTGCGCCTGAAATACGCCTAATATAGGTGTATTTCAGCTTAATAAATGACCCCCTAAGTGATCAAACCAGCAGTATGATCAAGAGGTGGTGAGAAGCTGATTCCAATGTGATAATCAGTACGGCTACACTTCTTCTTGGCAGTTAGCACTTTTGCAAATATAACTACAATAACAGAAAGTCTGTTCTCTATCTTCTGGTTCACTAGTATATGATAATTTTGTCGTGGGTTCTCACAGATAAAATTGGGTTAACAATTGCAAGAACAGTATAAGGGCCCCTTAATCTTAAATTGTTGAGCATAGAGCCTCCTCCCATATGTCTCTGTAACAATCCACTAGTAATGGTCACCTAACCCTTCACTAATTTGGCTTTTCAGGTGACAGTGGAAACAGTTCACTCTACACCAAAGACTTACTAAAACAGTCAATTACTTAGAATTTTTAGCTATTCCTAGTTGTCCCTTTAGAGGATTCCACAAATAATTGAATAACTTATTTTATATGTTCAACTATTAATGTATTAAATATTACATTTGTACCATAGGTATATTTATACTAATAGTTACGGAAAGTCTTATTATATAGCCTTATCTGTGTCAGCGTTCTTGAAGAAACTTACCTACTTTGACTTCAACGTACTCAAGAACTGTGGGATATGTGACACCTTTCTTTCCTTTACCTTCTGGGTAGAGATACCAAATATAATTCTATTAAATAATTGTAGTGCTACAAGTAATAGAGTACTTAATTTATGATTATTAATAGTTTTTGGAGGTTTTGAAGGAAAAGTTAGTTTCATGCTGATCATTTTATGTGTCAGTTACAGAGCCCAGGATTGCCACAGTATTCCCACTTTTTAATTAAGGTAGTTACCTATGCATACAATTATTTTATGTTAAAGTTTGCATTAGTATAAAGGCATTTCAGGCAAAAAATGTCACAACCAGCAGGCATTACATTTATTGTGAATAAATATGGACAGGCTTCATGGAAAGCTTGTTATGAACAGTGAATGTTAAAAACCAATTCAAGATTCGATTGTATGGAATAGATTTACATTTTTTTAGGGTGAGTTCAGATGTCTCAAAATTTTCAGAACCCCAAAATAGTGCTTTTTTTGTTTTTACAAATCGGTGTCTCTGGTTTGGCTGAGCTCATTTGTATACTTTTCCCATAGAACATTGCCTAAAAAATAAATCTCCATACACCACTGTGTCCCTGTAGAGAGAAACACTACCCTTCCCCTAAACTAATAAACCATGTAAAGTCCATATAAAGTGGTAAATTGGCATATTCATTCCAATCCCTGTATCGTGAATCTGTCACCCCAATTCTGGACTAATATCTACAGTAATACATGTTTAGTACCACAGTTGTCCTTATGTCCTACTGTCAGCGCTCAAAGTTGCATGCACAGAAATACATTGTCAGGACTGTTGTGCTGTTCTAACATAATAGAGAGGACTCATGAGCGCATGCACAGCAGTCCTAACAATGTATTTTAACACAGCTCTGGGTGACAGAAGGGGACCAGGGGGCAGGAGGAAAATAAAAAATTGTCATATGGACTCCTTATATTCAGCACTACTCATGTTTAAGATCGGGGTGACAGATTCCCTTTCAAGAGAGTCTGTAACCAGGAAATTCACTGTTAAACCAAGCACAATGTCTTGTATGGCTAGCTCCACTGAATGTAATGATATCTTTCACATAACAAGAACAAGAACAGTTTACAAGTACCCTTTTCTGGGGTACTATAGAGGAACATAGGCCCCCTTCTCATGATGGAGTAGGCTCTTAAACTTCCTCCATGTTTATGCGCGATTGAAACTCTGTATTATAAAAACTGTGCTCTCAAATTACATGATGTTAATAGCTTGGCTGGGTGTCCGATTACTGGGGCCCCAATGACCTATTAACCTGATTTCCTTCTATAGCTTTATGATGATTGGAGCATCGTTTTTCATATTATTTTTTATTTATCTTAGGATTGACATGTGCTTATCCCTGGCATGCTTAACTGGGTTATCCAGGAATTAATATTGATGACCTATCCTCAGGATAGGTCATCAGTATCAGATAGGCAGGGGACCAACTCCCTGGACCCCAACTGATTAGCTGTTAGAAGAGCCGGAGCACTCCTTGGGTGCCGTGGCCTCTTTCTAGGCCATGTGACATCACCGTACATTGATTACATAGCCTAGTTGCAGCTTAGCCCCATTCAAGTCAACGGGGCTTAGCAGCAATACCAAGTAAAGCCTCTATATGATGTATAGCACTGTGCTTGGAATGCTGCCAGGACCCCGCAGCACTCACCAGAGCTCAGAGCCTCTCTGAAACAGCTCATTTGGGGGGAGGGGGGGGGGTGCCGGGATATGTCTTTAATAAATTAGGCGCATCTTATTCCAACGCACAGTGGATCAAGACTGGCGTGTAGAAACCCCAGTCTTGATAATTCTGTTTCTAAGTTCTTTAAGTCTCTCCTAATATGTTTTATGCTTCAGACCACCATTTTTGTAGCCCACCTTTGCACCCGTTCCATATCATCTATGTCTTTTTGTAGGTGGGGTCTCCAGAACTGGACACAGTATTCCAGATGTGGTCTCACTAATGCTCTATACAGCGGGCTCACAATCTTTCTCTACCTACTCGTTATTCCTCTAGCTATACAACCAAGCATCCTACCTGCTTTCCCAGCTGCCTGTCCACTTTTTTTAAGCTGTCTGATATCAGGGCCCCTAGATACTTCTTTCTGAAACCTATGGCTAACACAGAACTACAAATATGATACTTAGATAGAGGGTTCCTTCTCTCCAAGTGCATTATTTTGCATTTGGAATAATTGAACTGCAGTTTACATTGTTTTGACAATTTTTCTAGAAAAGCTAAAACATTTTCCATGTTACAAATCCTACCCTTTTACATACTTTTGTGCCAACGGCAAACCTTGCCTGCCAAACCTTCTCCCATGTCACATACAAAAATAGTAAAAATAGCTGGACCCAGGACAGCCACTTGAGGTCCACCACTTCTAACATGTCTCTCTTCAGAATGCACCCATTAACAACGCAGTTGGCTGAGGAATAGACATCACAACTGCAAATCCACAAAACTACCCAGGTATAAAATTAATTTTCTAATTAATGTTTATCTATCAGCTCTTCAGTAGTGATGAGCAGCATAGGCAATATTAGTTTTCAAGATATTTTGCGAATTTTTGGCCTAATTTTCGCCATAAATTTGCAAATTCTAGAATTCGTGATCTCCATACACCTTGGGGTGTCTTCTTTCCAAAATGAGGTCACTTGTGGGGTATTTATACTGCCCTGGCATTTTAGGGGACCTAAAGCGTGAGAAGTAGTTTGGAATCAAAATGCGTAAAAAATGCCCTGTGAAATCGTAAAGATACTAATTGGAATTTGGGCCCCTTTGTGCACCTAGGCTGCAAAAAAGTGTCACACATGTGGTATCGCCGTACTCAGGAGAAGTAGGGCAATGTGTTTTGGGGTGCATTTTTACATATACCCATGCTGGGTGAGAGAAATATCTCTGTAAACGACAACTTTCCCCATATTTTTTATACAAAGTTGTCATTTTACAGAGATATTTCTCTCACCCAGCATGGGTATATGTAAAAATACACCCCAAAACACATTGCCCTACTTCTCCTGAGTACGGAGATACCACATGTGTGACACTTTTTTGCAGCCTAGGTGCGCAAAGGGGCCCAAATTCCAATAAGTACCTTTTAGGAGGGCATTTTTAGGCATTTAGATTCCAGACTTCTTCTCACGCTTTAGGGCCCCTAAAATGCCAGGGCAGTATAAATACCCCACATGTGACCCCATTTTGGAAAGAAGACACCCCAAGGTATTCCGTGAGGGGAATGGCGAGTTCATAAAAGTTTTTTTTTTTTTGCACAAGTTAGCGGAAATTGATTTTTTTTTTCTCACAAAGTCTCCCTTTCCGCTAACTTGTGACAAAAATTTCAATCTTTCATGGACTCAATATGCCCCTCGGCGAATACCTTGGGGTGTCTACTTTCTGAAATGGGGTCATTTGTGGGGTGTGTTTACTGTTCTGGCATTTTGGGCGGGGCTAAATTGTGAGCAACCCTGTAAAGCCTAAAGGTACTCATTGGACTTTCGGCCCCTTTGTGCACCTAGGCTGCAAAAAAGTGTCACACATGTGGTATCGCTGTACTCAGGAGAAGTAGGGCAATGTGTTTTGGGGTGTATTTTTACATATACCCATGCTGGGTGAGAGAAATATATCTGTAAATTGACAACTTTGTATAATTTTTTTTTTAAAGTTGTCATTTACAGAGATATTTCTCACACACAGTATGGGTATATGTAAAAATACACCCCAAAACACATTGCCCTACTTCTCCTGAGTACGGCGATACCACATGTGTGACACTTTTCTGCAGCCTAGGTGCGCAAAGGGGCCAAAATTCCAATGAGTATTTTTAGGATTTCACAGGGCATTTTTTACGCATTTGGATTCCAAACTACTTTTCACGCTTTAGGGCCCCTAAATTACCAGGGCAGTATAAATACCCCACAAGTGACCCCATTTTGGAAAGAAGACACCCCAAGGTATTCCGTGAGGGGCATGGCGAGTTCCTCGAATATTTTTTTTTTGCGGAAAATGTTTTTTTTTTTTTTTCTCTTACAAAGTCTCATATTCCACTAACTTGTGACAAAAAATAAAATTTTACATGAACTCGCCATGCCCCTCACGAAATACCTTGGGGTGTCTTCTTTCCAAAATGGGGTCACATGTGGGGTATTTATACTGCCCTGGCATTTTAGGGGACCTAAAGCGTGAGAAGAAGTCTGGAATATAAATGTCTAAAAATCTTTACGCATTTGGATTCCGTGAGGGGTATGGTGAGTTCATGTGAGATTTTATTTTTTGTCACAAGTTAGTGGATGATGAGACTTTGTAAGAAAAAAAATAAATAAATAAAAAAAAACAATTTCCGATAACTTGTGCCAAAAAAAATAAATCTTCTATGAACTCGCCATGCCCCTCAAAAGTTCTTTATAGCGCCGCAGCGATTTTACGGTGTTTTTGCAGTGATCAGAAAAAAAATATATTCTGTCACTGCGGTGGGGCGGACTGAACGCAAGTGTGCGCACAAGATCAGGCCTGATCGGGCGAACACTGGGTTTTTTGTAGAGCCTATAGAACATGTCCTATTCTTGTCCGCAATTGCGGACAAGAAAAGGCATTTTCTATATAGTTCTGGCAATGTGCGGATCCGCAAAATGCGGAAAGCACATTGCCGGTGTCCGTGTTTTGCGGATCCGCGGTGTCCGTGTTTTGCGGATCCGCGGATCCGCAAAACACATACGGACATCTGAATGGAGCCTTACAGGGGGGTGATCAATGACAGGGGGGTGATCAGGGAGTCTATATGGGGTGATCAGGGGTTAATAAGGGGTTAATAAGTGACAGGGGGGGGGGGTGTAGTGTAGTGTGGTGCTTGGTGCTACTTACAGAGCTGCCTGTGTCCTCTGGTGGTCGATCCAAGCAAAAGGGACCACCAGAGGACTAGGTAGCAGGTATATCAGACGCTGTTAAGAAAACAGCATCTGATATACCTTTCAGGGGTTAAAAAAATCGCATCTACAGCCTGCCAGCGAATGATCGCCGCTGGCAGGCTGTAGATCAGCTCGTTTACCTTCCGATCCTGTGAACGCGCGCTCATGTGTGCGGGCGTTCACATTAAATCTTGCGTCTCGCGAGATGACGCGCCGATGCGTCAACTAAGAATAACCCGGCCGTCCGCAGGACGCATCCCTGCGTTAGGCGGTCGGGAGGTGGTTAAAACAACTAATTGCAACTGGTGTGATATACCAGTTGCCCCCCAAAAACTGATTGAGACAGGGGTGTGATATACCTATAATATAATTTCTATATAGTGCATTTGTATTGTGCAGCAGTTGTGTGCAGTTCTGCTGAGATACTGCAGCTATACAGAGGGGCAAACGCTATTGGAACAACTAATTGCAACTTGTGTGATATACCAGTTGCCCCCCAAAAAAACTGATTGAGGCAGGGGTGAGATATACCTATAATATACTTTCTATATAGTGCATTTGTATTGTGCAGCAGTTGTGTGCGGTTATGCTGCGATACCGCAGCTATACAGAGGGACAAATGCTATTGGAACAACTAATTGCAACTGGTGTGATATACCAGTTGCCCCCCAAAAAAACTGATTGAGGCAGGGGTGTGATATACGTATAATATAATTTCTATATAGTGCATTTGTATTGTGCAGTAGTTGTGTGCGATTCTGCTGCGATACCGCAGCTATACAGAGGGACAAACGCCATTGGAACAACTATATGCAAATGGTGTGATATACCTGTTGCCCCCCAAAAACTGATTAAGGGGTTTGATATACCTGCTTCCAGCAAATACTCATTAAGGGGTTCTATATACCTGCTTCCACAAATACTGCTCTCCTACAGGGACTTTGTCAAAGGGTCATTTTGAAAATGACAGGCAGAGGAAGAGGCAGGTCATTCCGCAGGGGTCGTAGGGGTCGGACAGGTGCACCAGGCCAAAGCCTAAGTGGGAAGTTGGAGAAGGTGCGTGCGATTACATCAAAGGAAGCACCAGAGTTGGTTCACTCAGCTCACTCAGCCTTCCGCTTCTGCACCATCCTTATCCTCTGTACAGTATCAGCACCCTCCTCACTCTCTGCTGTGTGCACCCCCAAAGACACCACCACCACCACCACCACCATAGCCCCTCCACTCGAGTCAGAGGAATTTTTTTCCCATTCATTCCCAGACCTTACCGATGCGCAGCCATTCTTGGCATCGGATCAGGAAGAGGAGGTAGCAACGGCCGCCACCCAGCGGTCTGACGACAGTACCCAGATCAGCCCAAGGAGGGTGGTCCCCGCTGTTGCTGCCTACTCCGAGATCTCTAATGTCAGTGGTGGTGAAGGTGACGATAATGACGTGTCGATGATGTCACGTGGGTGCCCACAAGAGAGGAAAAGGAGGGGAGCTCAGAGGGAGAGACGGAGCAGCAGATAGGAAGGAGAACAGGCAGAACTCGCAGTGCACAGGAGGCAAAAAGCAGACTGCAAATGTATCTGGAGTGAGCCATCCACCATGCACGGTCACATCTGGTGCTCCCAGGACGCCAGCACATGGCTTCGCAGTGTTTTTTTTTAATGTGTCATCTGCAGACAATGCTGTCAACGCATAAGTCGCGGTAAGCCCAACATTCACCTAGGGATGACCACCTTAAGAAGGCACCTGGCCTCCCATCACCGAGCCCAGTGGGAGCAACACCGTCAGAACCCACACAGCCACTCTCCTGGCGCTCCATGTCCTGCCTCTTCTCCTTCTCCTCTCTCCTCCCATTTGTCCTTTACTCCACCTTCCACCGTGCCGTCGTCACGTTCATCTGGAAAAAGGCAGGCTTCCTTGGCCCAAATGTTCGAACGTAAAAAGTTGATGACGTCGGATAACCCTCTTGCCCAATGGCTGACCACTGGCTTGTCGGAACTGCTAGAACGCCAACTCCTGCCATATAAACTGGTGGACTCGGAGGCCTTTAATAAATTTGTGGCCATTGGCACACCTTAATGGAAGGTCCCCGGAAGGAAATATTTCACCCAGAAGGGCATCCCAGAGCTATATGGTTATGTTCAGCAGCAAGTGAATGTATCTCTGGCACACAGTGTCGGTGCCAAGATACAGCTGACTACAGACACGTTGTCTAGTAAAAACAGGCAGGGAAGGTACATAACTTTTTCCGCCCACTGGGTGTATCTTCTGACGGTTGTCAAGCATGCAACCCGTGGCACACGTGTGGATTTGGTGTTACCGCCACGGATTGCATGCAGGCCTGCCTCTTCTTCTCCTCCTCCTACTCCATCCTCCGTCTCCTCCTCGGCTGACTTCTTCTTTTCCACTGCTACCGCCTCTTCCGCTGCACCCCCCAAGCTCCCCAGAATCTATTTGATGC
This sequence comes from Bufo bufo, assembly GCF_905171765.1. Taxonomy (NCBI): domain Eukaryota; kingdom Metazoa; phylum Chordata; class Amphibia; order Anura; family Bufonidae; genus Bufo; species Bufo bufo. Next base: position 481,064,636 of record NC_053392.1, on the reverse strand, counting down.
GCCAGGTGAGATGTTGCCATGCTGTGCTGCGGCTGTTGTGCCTGGAAGCCAAGAGCCACACCGGTCCTGCACTCCTTTCAGCTCTGTGGTCACAGGCCGATCAGTGGCTGATCCCGCTCAATTTGACAGTTGGTAAAGTGGTGTGCGACAACGGTGCCAATCTGCTGAGCACGCTGAAACAGGGCAAAATGAGACACGTGCCATGCATGGCACACGTCATGAACTTAGTCATGAGCGATTCGTTGCCAAATACCCCCGGGGTCCAGGACGTCTTGCGGCCGGCCAGAAAAATCTCTGGCCATTTTAGAAGATCTTATTTGTGACTGCCCGACATGCCGGAACTCCACCTTGTAAATGCTGGATAGGCTGCTCCAGCAGAAACGTGCTGCTAATGACTACCTGTACGAAATCTGCTGCAGGACAGGTTCTTGTGAGCTTGTTTTTTTTTTTTACCGCGCCATTGGCTGCTCATGCGCGACGCATGCAGACTTCTGCGGCCATTTGATGAGATCACCAAACTGGTCAGTCCCAGCCAGGGCGCCATCAGTGACATCGTACCTTACGCCTTCTTTCTTGAGCGTGCATTGCGTTGTGTCATTGATCAAGCTGTCGAGGAGCAGGAGCAGGAAGATAAGGAAGTCGCAATGCTGAATAAATTCACAGGGGGGGCTACTCCATCTGAGCCAAGTCAGCAGGAGTCTGAAGAGGAGTCAGAGGAGGATGGTGCCTGGGGGGAGGAGGAGAACGAGCAAGAAGAGCAGTCTGTCACGGGGCGCCAAAGGCATACTCGGTCTCCCATCAGCCGCAGACCTGCTGCTTAGCTTCGGGAGCGAGGATCTGTGTTTGGCCTCATTCCCAGGGCAGCTTTGCTAGCTGGGAGGCTCCCTGCTCCTAGGTCTGGCTAGAGCGCTGAGCTGATCACTCGGTGCTCGACTTGTCTGTCTGTCGGTCATTTGACGCTGGCCACGTCACATGACCCTCAGACCCCACTATAAATACAGGCAGCCTGCTGGCCACAGGTTGCCTGTTAATTCTAGGTTCTTGGCTATTTTTTGGACTACTGAATACTCACCTGATCCTGTTCCCTGACGATCCTTTGCCTGCTCCTCCTGTACTGCGCATCCCTCCTGGTATTGTGACCTTGGCTCCCACCTGACTACTCTTTGCAGACTCCTCTGGTACTTCTCTACTCTCCTGGTATTTGACCCCGGCTTCTCCTGACCATTCTTTGCCTAACCCTTTGTACTGCGTAGCTCTTGGTTCTGACCCGGTCCGTTCACGTTCCGTATTTTGTCTTGTCTGTCTTCCCTGCACATATCCTAAGTAAGGGACTGTCGTCCAGTTGTCCCCTGTCATCAGGACTCGTGAGGCAAGTAGGCAGGGCCAGGGGTGAGGGTGGAGCGCAGTGGTCACTATCCTTCCCCCTGTGTGTGTGTGGACGTGACCGTTACACAGTCTTTAAACTTTTCAGGAATCCCTGGTGTTGTCCGTGGATGGGGGAGGAGACCGAGGACGACATTCTCCTGGGCGATGAGCAGGAGCCTGGCCGCTCCACTGCTTCCAATTTAGTGCAAATGGGGGCCTTCATGCTCCAGTGTTTGAAGAGGGACCCCCGTATAAAAAGCATAAAGGGCAAGGACCAGTACTGGGTGGCAACGTACTTAGGCCCCCGGTACAAACACAAAATGGCGGACATGTTACCAGCATCACAGAGGGCTGTCAGAATGCAGCATTTCCAGGCCGGCTTCGAGAGATGCTGCATTCTGCTGTTGCATGCGCTGGCAGAGGAATTTCCACTCCCAGATAAACAGTTGGGGGTACCAATCCTACAGCGCATGCAAGAAGAGGGCGGTTTGAAGATGTGTTGGTTACTTCGGATATGAGATCATTCTTGCAGCACACCCATCGACAGCCACCCTCCGAATCCAGCCTCAGGGAACGCCTAGACTGACAGGTGTTCGACTACATCTGGTTAACGGCCGATGTGGACGCTCTGAGAGGCGAGGAACCCCTTGACTACTGGGTGTGCAGGCTTGACCTGTGGCCAGAGCTGGCACAATTTACCATGGAACTCTTGGCTTGTCCCTCGTCGAGTGTCCTGTCCGAAAGAATGTTCAGCGCAGCAGGGGGGATCGTGACCGATATATGCAGAAAAAGCTTTTGATCAGCGCAACACATCGTGAGTAACAAATGTGTATATCTACTCTCTATAAAGCGGGTAAAGCCGATTGACTCTGAAAGCTTGGGACTAAGTCGAAATTGTGTCCTTTTACATAAAGATTAGAAGTCCTATGTATACAGATTGAGTACTAGACACTTGCTACTGGGACTTTTACCTATACAGACACGTCATCATAGAAAACCAAAGCAGCAACCAACTCAGAGTGCTCCATTTATGTTTTATTTTATGTATTTTATCTATTCTATAGGTATATTTTATATATTAGATGTATAGTACCTAGGTGCATTGTGGTTTTATTATAATAAATTTGTATGGTTCCACATAACTCTCAGAATGTTTTGAGTGCCGGTCCAACTTTCTAACGATATAATTGAGAACAAGGGGTGTTTCTTTTTGACCTGCACCAGTCGTGATTATCCATAGTGAGCCATCTGTTTCTTGTATTCAGTTAACCCTTTGTGACAGAATGGCTCAATATGTTTAGTAAAGGCCAATTGAAAATATGTTTTTTAGCCAAAAATGAGTAAAATGCAATCATAAACAAAAATTGCCTCCAAAGGTGTACATAGTCTTTAAATATATGTTTTTGCTGGTATTTTGGAACTCTGTATTAGAAAAGTTGAGCTGTAACCACTGTAAAGGTATTTTAAGAAATACATCTTTAAGGCTTCGTTCACATCAACGTTCAGCCTTTCCGTTCTCCTGCTCCGTTTAGGTGCAGGAGAATGGAAAGGACGGAGAAGGCACATAACTGAGCCGAACGGAGCCTAAGGACCCCTTAGACTATAATGGAGTCCGTTATGTTCCGCTCAGAAGATGATTTTTGGAGCGGAGACAAAAGTTGTGCATGCAGGAAACATAATGGACCCCATTATAGTCTATGGGGTTCTAAGGGCTCCGTTTGGCTCAGTTATGTGCCTTCTCCGTCCTTTCCGTTCTCCTGCTCCTAAACGGAGCAGGAGATCGGAAAGGCTGAACGATGATGTGAAAGATACCTTAGAATGTTTTTAGCGTTTAGCTAAAGTTATGAACAAAGGAAGTGAGCTTAGAAAGTCATATAGGAAGAAGGATTACCTAAGGTCTAGAATAGAGACATGCAGAGAGAAGGTAAATTGTAGTACCAGCCACTGACCAAATAACATTAACAATACCAAAGTGGAATTAGACCTGGTTCACAGGGTGCAGTTTTCAGATTTATTGTTTTGTTGTTTTGTTTTGTTTTCTCGCTAAAACCAGGAGTAGATCCAAAGTAGAGTAGACATAGAAATATTTTGTACTTAATACTTTTAGGGTACAGCCACAACTGACAGATACATTTCAGATTTTGGCACAGATGTCACTCATTGCAATGCTGAAGGTGAAATCTATGACAAATCTGTAGCACATTTTGCTGCTGCGTCTGCTTTGAGAATCCACAGCAGACCCGTCCCCTATGGACAATCTCTTAAGATTCGCTTCTGGCTTGACTAAAAATATTGCATCAACAATTGTATTAAACTGCCCTGTGTGAACCCGTCTTAATATTTTTTGATCAGTTATAGGCAATTTACCATTATCATAAATGGTAAAACATTAGTACACATCATAACTGCACTGCACGATGAGCAGTGAAGAACATTTCTGAGCACCTTTTTGGTAGCTATTACCTGCTACGACAAATGACTCTTTCCAACGAGGAAGGGAAAGTGATCGTATCCCATTTGAAAAACTTCCCTTGTAACCGGACTGCCCAGCGACTTTCCGAACAAGAATCTTTCCTCCTGAGTTGTCAATTACACCGCTATAAAACATATTTAAATGATTTACAGTGGAATGTCATCCATCATATAGTCATGTGCGTTTTCATGTTGTGAGCATGTGAATAATATAATTATCACTTGTTCAAACCTGCAGACCTGTGAATGGCAGCTGTGCATATGCTGGAAAAAGAGGCATATATGTCTGTGCCATATATACGGTGCTTCCCTTCTTGACAACCAGCAGGGCACTTTGCAAGGAATTCTGGGTTGACTATCTTGCCTGCTTTGATGTCACAGTTAATGTGAGGAACATCTGTGCAAATAAACAATAAGATTTACAGTAGGCAGTCAATGGAGCATTCATTTATCTTAGCCCATACAGTTTGGAAAAGCTTATATACACATGTGTGTAACCGGGGGTCCTGTGTAAACAGGGATCTGTTGCCCACAAACAATGAATCTGTAGCGATCGCTCATTCCCATACAGCTTAGGTCATAGCTGCATGTAAGTGCAAATCTCACCTCCTCTGATGAAGTTATCTGGAATTAACAGTTTGTTCCTGAAAACTGCTTGCTCTGTCGGCACATGTAAAGAGGTCCAACTCAAGGCCATGGACCTCGGCCTTGACCAGTGGTGTGCCTTTGCCTCTGTAGCTTTCCGATACCCCACAGACTCCCAAACAGTAACAGCTGTGCCCCCTTATTCTGGCGGTGCAGCGGTCCTTGCTATTTGCCCATGCACACTTCTGCTGGTACTTATGGAACTACATTGTGGTTGCACCCTTGAGCACATATGTTAAAGGGAGTCTGTCACCACATTTCAGCATATTAGACCGATCAAATAGGTTATATGATCCACCCAGAACTTAAAAACGGTACCTTTGTTGTAGAAAACGGACTTTTCTTTTAGCCAAAAATGAACTTATAAGGTTATGTTAATGAGCCCTCTCAAGTGCCCAGGGCGGTCTCTCAATCCTCGGAGCCCCAGGCAGCACCTCCTAAACGGCTCATAACCCCGCCCTCCGTGCGCCTCTGCCCGCCCGTTTACTCCCCTCCCCTGTCCTTTTCCAATGCGGCTGTGCGGTCCAAATCGTAGCAGGGCATCGCGATACCTACTGCGCATGCGCCCGCTACGATTTGGACCGCACAGCCGCAGTGGAAAAGGACAGGGGAGGGGAGTAAACGGGCGGGCAGAGGCGCACGGAGGGCGGGGTTATGAGCCGTTTAGGAGGTGCTGCCTGGGGCTCCGAGGATTGAGAGACCGCCCTGGGCACTTGAGAGGGCTCATTAACATAACCTTATAAGTTCATTTTCGGCTAAAAGAAAAGTCCGTTTTCTACAACAAAGGTACCGTTTTTAAGTTCTGGGTGGATCATATAACCCTATTTGATCGGTCTAATATGCTGAAATGTGGTGACAGACTCCCTTTAAACATTTATTTAGGCCCAGACTTTTCCGACAGAGGCCAAAAGAGTGTACTGTCTATCCACACTAATAAAACTGTGGCATAGCTCAGGCTCTGTTCACATTTCACTTTCTCCGTTTGTTGGAGGTATACATTAGGAATTTTTCCGACATGTCATATAGACATACAGCTGCATACATCACCTATTGACTCCTGTAAAAAAAAAAAAAACTATATAGAAAAACACAGCAGACTATGCTTTCCTATAGGTTAAAATATTTTTTTTAAAAGGTATGTGGATGCATACTGGTCTATTACTATACTGGTTATTAAACCTGTCTAAAACAGGGATGCTCAACCTGTGGCCCTCCAGCTGTTGGAAAACTACAACTCCCACCATGCCCTTCTGTAGGCCGATAGCTGTAGGCTGTCCATGAATGATGGGAGTTGTCGTTTTGCAACAGCTGGAGGGCCACAGGTTGAGCACGCCTGGTCCAAAAGAAAGCTATCTTTGTAAAAAAAAAACAATCACAGTGTGGCATTATGAGCACAATAAAAAATTAAAGCTGTACCGTGGGCAACAAGAGATAATTTTTCTTTTAGACACTTTCAAAAATCTCCATAACTGTGGTTAGATGCCAATCTTCTGTTTGTCTTGTTCATGGGAATGAGGTAAAGCTAAAGAGTTGTCTTGTCAATGGTACTCAAGACACAGCAGTAGTTCACAAATGATATTTGTCAGAGCTGTATGGCAAGACTTCAGTTTAGAGATGCCAAGTTCACATTTAATATTTTCTGGTCCATGTTATGACAACTTATGTTTAAATGTGTAGCCCACCTAGCATCTTATACATTCTCTGCAGGGACGTGTAGCTCTACAGTCAAGAGCAGAGATCTGAAGAGAAGCTCAGACACCTTCACTGGTTCTTCTGTCAATGAGGTCATTTTATCAGGTTTGGAATTTAATGAAGTAAGTTTTGCCGAGTCTGCCTGCCTTGCTCTAAAGTCTGCCAAACTTTAAAGGTATTGTCCAGGATTTTGATATTGATTGCTTATCCTCAAGAAAGATAATCAATGTTTGATTGGTGAGGATCTGACTCCCGCTACCTCTGCTGACGAGCTGTTTGAAATGACAATGGCACTCTGGTGACGGCTGCGGCCTCCACACAGCATGCCAAGCACAGCGCTGTACATTGTATAGCAGCTGTGCTTGATGTTGCAGCTCTGACCCATTCACTTAATAGTGCCTGACTGTGGTCATTAGATCAATTAATTTAGGCAAATCGGTTTCTTTGGTTTAATGTGGTCGTTTGAATTAAAGTTTAAATTAAAGGCAGAGAACATATTAGAATAATATTTTTTAAAAAGCATACTAACGCCCCAGACCCCCTAATTTCCTACAATCCTCCCCACAGCTGCAGTGATGACGTTCCTGTATACCACGTGTGATCACTGCTGCCAATCAGTGGCCTCAGCGTTTTACAGAATCAGAACACTGAGGTCAGTGGCTGGCTGCAGCATCCAGTGCAGTATATGGGAACATCACCAATGCAGTGATTAAAACAAAACCTGGCAGCTGGCAGGTAGGATGGAGCAGAGGGCTGGAATCCAGGGGGTTCGGGATGGTGGTTAAACATTTACTCTGACAACCCTTTTAAAGATATAAAATAAAGTTTTTTTGTATAACAAGTGCACAGTTTATTAAATTGAGCATTGCATAGCATTGCTTTACACGAAAAGGACCACTAGGTGGCACTGTAGTTGTTTAAAAAAAAAAAGAGATTACATACGTTGCTTATTCTTTCTGTTCTTCTTGGAAGATACAGATGTACAAGTCAGAATCAAAACTGTCAGAAAACAACAACAAAACAGAGGTTACAAACAGATCACTATGTTATGTCTGGAGAAAATGGGCATGTCAGTGGTAATAAAAAAAATTTGCAGTAAAAACTCCCAAAACTGATCATATCATACCAATTGACAATCTCACCTGTTTTAATGCCTCACTTTTAGGCCTCATGCACACGACCGTTGTGTGCACCCGTGGCCGTTGTTCCGTTTTCTGTGATTTTCTGCGGACCCATTGACTTTCAATGGGTCCGTTGAAAACTCGGAAAATGCACCGTTTGTCATCGGCCTCAGTGATCCGTGTATCCTGTCCGTCCAAAAAATAGGACCTGTCCTATTTTTTTGACGAACAATGGTTCACGGACCCATTCAAGTCAATGGGTCCGTGAAAAAACACTGATGCACACAAGATTGGCATCCGTGTCCGTGATCCGTGTCCGTAGGCTACTTTCATACAGACGGATCCGAAGATCCGTCTGGATAAAAGCTTTTTCGTGAAAACTCAAATCCGACAGTATATTCTAACACAGAGGCATTCCCATAGTGATGGGGACGCTTCTAGTTAGAATATACTACGAACTGTGTACATGACTGCCCCCTGCTGCCTGGCTGCACCCGATCTCTTACAGGGGGCTGTGATCCGCACAATTAACCCCTCAGGTGCCGCACCTGAAGGGGTTAATTGTGCGTATCATAGCCCCCTGTAAGAGATCAGGGGCTGCCAGGCAGCAGGGGACAGACCCCCCTCCCTCCCCAGTTTTAATTTCATTGGTGGCCAGTGCGGCCCCCCCGGCCCCCCCTCCCTCTATTTTATTAATATCATTGGTGGCCAGTGCGGCTCCCCCCGGCCCCCCTCCCTCCCTTTATTGTATTATCATTGGTAGCCAGTGTGCGCCCCCCCCGGCCCCCCCTCTATTGTATTAATATCATTGGTGGCCAGTGTGCGGCCACCCCTTTCCCCCCGCCGATCATTGGTGGCAGCGGAGAGTTCCGATCGGAGTCCCAGTTTAATCGCTGGGGCTCCGATCGGTAACCATGGCAACCAGGACGCTACTGCAGTCCTGGTTGCCATGGTTACTTAGCAATAGAAGCATCATACTTACCTGCTGTGCTGTCTGTGACCGGCCGGGAGCTCCTTCTACTGGTAAGTGACAGATCATTAAGCAATGCGACGCACAGACCTGTCACTTACCAGTAGCGGGAGCTCCCGGGGGGGTGGGAGAGGGGAGGCCGCACACTGGCCACCAATGATATTAATACAATAGAGGGGGGGCCGGGGGGGCGTACACTGGCCACCAATGATAATACAATAGAGGGAGGGAGGGGGGGGCGCACACTGGCCACCAATGATAATACAATATAGGGAGGGAAGGGGTGCCGGCGCACACTGGCCACCAATGATAATACAATAGAGGGAGGGAGGGGGGCCGGGGGGGCCGCACACTGGCCACCAATGATATTCAAACTGGGGAGAGAGGGGAGTCTGCCACCTGCTGCCTGGCAGCCCCTGATCTCTTACAGGGGGCTATGATACGCACAATTAACCCCTTCAGGTGCGACACCTGAGGGGTTAATAGTGCTGATCACAGCCCCCTGTAAGAGATCGGGTGCTGCCAGGCAGCAGGGGGCAGTCATGTACACAGTTCGTAGTATATTCTAACTTGAAGCGTCCCCATCACCATGGGAACGCCTCTGTGTTAGAATATACTGTCGGATATGAGTTTTCACGATGTAACTCAAATCCGATGGTATATTCTAACATAGAGCCGTTCCCATGGTGATGGGGACGCTTCAAGTTAAAATATACCATCGGATTGGAGAAAACTCCGATCCGATGGTATAATAGGGACTCCTGACTTTACATTGAAAGTCAATGGGGGACGGATCCGTTTGCAATTGCACCATATTGTGTCAACGTCAAACGGATCCGTCCCCATTGACTTGCATTGTAAGTCAGGACAGATCCGTTTGGCTCCGCACGGCCAGGCGGACACCAAAACGACTTTTTTTTTCATGTCCGTGGCCGGTGTGCCTTTTTCCGTATTTTTTCGCGGACCCATTGACTTTCAATGGGTCCGTGGAAAAATCGGAAAATGCACCGTTTTGCAGCCGCATCCGTGATCCGTGTTTCCTGGCCGTGAAAAAAATAAGACCTGTCCTATTTTTTTCACGGCCAACGGTTCACGGACCCATTCAAGTCAATGGGTCCGTGAAAGAACACGGATGCACACAAGATTGGCATCCGTGTCTGTGATCCGTGGCCGTAGGTTACTTTTTATACAGACGGATCCGAAGATCCGTCTGCATAAAAGCTTTTTCATAGCTGAGTTTTCATTTCGTAACTCAGAACCGACAGTATATTCTAACACAGAGGCGTTCCCATGGTGATGGGGACGCTTCAGGTTAGAATATACTAAAAGAACTGTGTACATGACTGCCCCCTGCTGCCTGGCAGGTGCTGCCAGGCAGCAGGGGGCAGCCCCCCCCTGTAGTTAACACATTGGTGGCCCCCCCTGTAGTTAACACATTGGTGGCCAGTGCGGCCGTCCCCGCTCCCTCCCCTGTAGTTAACTCGTTGGTGGCCAGTGCGGCCGGCCCCCCTCCCTCCCCTGTAGTTAACTCGTTGGTGGCCAGTGGGCCCCCCTCCCTCCCCTGTAGTTAACTCGTTGGTGGTAAGTGGGCCCTCTCCCCTCCCTCCCCCTTCTAATTAAAATCTCCCCCCCTATCATTGGTGGCAGCGGAGAGTACCGATCGGAGTCCCAGTTTAATCGCTGGGGCTCCGATCGGTAACCATGGCAACCAGGACGCTACTGCTGTCCCGGTTGCCATGGTTACTTAGCAATTTGTATAACCATTATACTTACCTGCGACCTGCGATCTCTGCGTCCGGCCGGGAGCTCCTCCTACTGGTAAGTGACAGGTCCGGCCGGGAGCTCCTCCTACTAGTAAGTGACAGGTCATGTCACTTACCAGTAGGAGGAGCTCCCGGCCGGACGCAGAGATCGCAGCTCGCAGGTAAGTATAATGGTTCTACAAATTGCTAAGTAACCATGGCACCCGGGACAGCAGTAGCATCCTGGTTGCCATGGTTACCGATCGGAGCCCCAGCGATTAAACTGGGACTCCGATCGGTACTCTCCGCTGCCACCAATGATAGGGGGGGAGATTTTAATTAGGAGGGGGAGGGAGGGGAGAGGGCCCACTTACCACCAACGAGTTAACTACAGGGGAGGGAGGGGGGCCGGCCGCACTGGCCACCAACGAGTTAACTACAGGGGAGGGAGGGGGGCCCACTGGCCACCAACGAGTTAACTACAGGGGAGGGAGGGGGGGGGGCGGCCGCACTGGCCACCAATGTGTTAACTACAGGGGGGGCCCACTGGCCACCAATGAGTTAACTACAGGGGAGGGGGGGGGGGCTGGCCGCACTGGCCACCAATGTGTTAACTACAGGGGGGGGCTGCCCCCTGCTGCCTGGCAGCACCTGCCAGGCAGCAGGGGGCAGTCATGTACACAGTTATTTTAGTATATTCTAACTTGAAGCATCCCCATCACCATAAGAACGCCTCTGTATTAGAACATACTGTCGGATTTGAGTTTCACGATGTAATTCAAATCCGACGGTATATTCTAACATAGAGGCGTTCCCATGGTGATGGGGACGCTTCAAGTTAAAATATACCATCGGATTGGCGAAAACTCCGATCCTATGGTATATTAACTCCTGACTTTACATTGAAAGTCAATGGGGGACGGATCCGTTTGAAATTGCACCATATTGTGTCAACGTCAAACGGATCCGTCCCCATTGACTTGCATTGTAATTCAGGACGGATCCGTTTGGCTCCGCACGGCCCGGCGGACACCAAAACGATTTTTTTTTCATGTCCGTGGATCCTCCAAAAATCAAGGAAGACCCACGGACGAAAAAGCGGTCACGGATCACGGAAAAACGGAACCCCGTTTTGCGGACCGCAAAAAAATATGGTCGTGTGCATGAGGCCTAAAGGTGCTAAATTTGGTACATGCCATAATTGCGCAAAAATATGTGACTTTTTTCAATTTTACACAGCTCTTTGGCGAATTGGTTAAAAAAGAAGTTAAGGAGTTATTGTTAGCTATGTTCTTTAGGTTCACATCAGATTTATTACTATGGCTTTTTTTTTTTAAAGGCACAAAAAAAAAAATTCACAATCTCATTCCAATATAGGGGCAGCATACAAAAACTAGAGTAGCATTTATAGACAACAAAGTTATGTTTAAAGATTTGACAGATTTATCAATGTGCAACTTTTGATAAATTTGCCAAATATATGCCATTGCAGACTCAAGAAAAAATGACTTCAAGTATCCCCAGAGAGATTTATCATGAGGGGAATTTTTAAAGTCAGTTTTACAGAAGTCTAAGGGGGTATTAAGGGGGTAATATTTGACAACACTTTTTTGGAGCGTCTACTGTTTTTTAACTCATTTTTTGTAGCAAATTTGCCAACTGTCACTCACCATTTGTTAAATTTGTTGCACAAAATTCCTAGTAGTGATTTTTCAGTCTAATCTTCTTTATTATAAAGGTGGCGTAAGTTTTTACTCCACAAGGGGGCTAGAGAGCACTAACTTTTTGTGACTTTTTAACAGGTTTCAAGTGATAAAATCAAACTCTGTCTACAAAATGTCTGTCTGTCCCTTAGTAAATACAAACTGCAGGGCAATGCACTAACCACTTACAAAATGTCATCAATCCTCCTCCCTTGACAAAACAGCCAAAACACTGCACATTTCTGTTGCAAAGCTTTTCATACATTACATTATGTTGCTGTAATTTTTGACAAATTTATCAAATGTTGCATGATGTTTTCATAGGTTTGGTGCATCTTTATGTCTAAGGGGGAATGTATGAACATTGCTCGCCATGTTTCTGATGTACAAAAGTCACAATTATTGACCCAAGCACAGGTTTGCAGTACAAATTGTGACTTTTTTCTCTTTTCCACCCCCCTCACCACTTTTACAAAAAGTGGGGAGAGATGGCTGGAAGGAGGTGAAACATGGGTAAGACCCTATTGGTAATGCTCCATGGAAAAATAATATGCAAAGAAGTATCTCCCAAGGAAAGAGAACCATCTCCCTAGCAGTAAATTGTGGAAGTAGCCCCAGAGCATTGCTAATAAGTCTCCATACCATTGTGCACCTCCAGTAAGTCTCCACACAGGTCTGGTCTCTTTATGGAGACCCAGTACCCTGCTTAAACTATATCCAAGGTATCCCACTCAGCCAGCCAGAATCCTACTCCGTACTGATGAGGGGCAAACACCCAAAACAGCTGTCTAAGAATGGATATTTGCACTGGCTATTTTCTTTGTCATATTTCAAAGCTTCCAAAAAGTTGGATTTTGACTCACAGGAAGGCATGGGATTCAGCCAGTTCCCTCCAGTTCTCCTGATCTGGAGCTCCAGCGGCGGCAGAGCAGCTGGAGATGTTCGCTTCCATTGTTTCATGCTCCACTGATAGTTTAGCTTCTTCGTTGGGTGGTGTGTGTGTGTAGTGTATATATAGTGTATTTATGTATGTGTGTTGCATATACAGTATATGGTGTATAAACATCTGCCGTGACGCTGTGTGTCTGCCGTTGAGTAGGGAACTGTTGTTAAAAATTTGAATCCCACCCCTGCTCATAGGGAGCTACTGCTGCAAGGGGGCACTAGTGAGATGGTCCTCTTTCCTTGGAAGATACCACGTTTCATAAGACTGGCATAAGAAATGCCAGTCTTAATACATTCCCCCTTAAACACTTCTGTTTTGAGATGTTACTCCACTTTCTATATCATGCTTTTACTGGAGTAAGATTGCAACAATGTTTGTGACTTTTTAAAAAGTAACTTTTTACTGATTTGATGAATTAAAGAATTAAAGAACATCTATCAGCTGAAGGCATCTGTGTTTGTCCCATGTTCATATGTGCCTGCATTGCTGAGATAAAATTATATTTTAATGTATGCAGATGAGCCTTTAAGAGCAATGGGGGCGTTGCCATTACACCTAGAGGCTCTTCTCTTTCTACATCTGCTGCTCCCTCTGCACTTTGACAGGGCCAGGCACTGAAAACGTCTTCACACTTGCCCCTTGTCAAAGTGCAGAGGGCGCGTCAGATGCAGATCGAGCTGAGCCTCTAGGTGTAACTGTGACGCCCCTATTGCTCCTAGAGGCTCATTTGCATATATATATATAAAAAAATATATTTTCTTTTTTTTTTCAGAAATGCGGGCACACATGAACATGGGACCAACACATATGACTTCAGCTGCCGAGTGCACATGTAACAGGTCAGCCAGTTTCATAGGTACAAATCTGCTGACAGATGCCCTTTAAAGTTGCGTTGGCATTCATAGTATAGTTACTAACTCATCATTAAACTGAAAGTCTTAGAAGACTCACCCAATAGAACTGCAGAAATCTTCTCCTTCATCATAGGAAAAAGAGTGATAACTGAAAAGAAACAAAGAAATATTTACAAATTCATACAAAATTTCCGATTAAATTTAGAATCTTATCTCATACGTTCAAAATAATCTTAATTAAAAATTCCGATAATATATATCATATGGCCATGTGTCCTAGACTGTAGAAGATTGAGGAGAAAATGAAAATGAAATCCTGTATGTGGTGGGAAAATTTGATGGAGGGATTTTTAACTGTTAGAATGAATAGATGCTCTGTAGAACACTGCAAAATATGTCAGTGCTATGTAAATAGAGGATGGACACAAATGTTCCCCTTCATGTTAATTATGTTGGATATGAATTATTTGCACTGTAAACAGTAGAGAGGACAGTACTTGGTCTCAGCCTTTTTATGGTTTTTGTAACTTATACCTTTTGGACCATTAAAAAAAAAAAAAAAAAAAGGTTGGTTACACGAGCCTGGTCTAAATTTGCACACACCCGGTGTTTACATGCTTGTACTGGGAAACTGTAATGAACCATTCCAAGTCTATGTGAATACAGGTTAATAATTGTATAATCAAACATTATGTAATACTCTACATTTTAATAGCACATTGGAAAATGGAAAAGCTCTATATACTCTATATGGTACATTCAATTATTTATAGTGTAACTGTTGTTCTATTTTTATTTGTGTAATTTTATTTTTGTAATATACTTTAATTAGTGAAATTGTACATGTCTATTAGAAAAATAGCTCTAAAGTGGCCCATTTTGAGCCTTAGCAACGCTCCTCTGTCTTCTGTTTACATAATACAGTCAGTGTTGAGCAGATCTCCACTGTTATGTATGGCCTCTTGCAGACAAACTTTTTTTTTCTGTTTACGTTCCGTTTTTTGCGTTCCGTATAAGGACAATATACGGAACCATTCATTTCAACGGATCCGCAAAAAAAAACGGACAAGGATAGTACTGTTTTATCAGGGGCTAGCTGTTCCGTTTCGCAAAAAACGGAATGCACACGGACGTCATCCGTATTTTTTGCATTTTCCGTTTTTCTGCAGACCGCAAAATACTGAAAAAGCCATTCGGTCGTGTGCAAGAGGCCTAAACAGAAGACCAAGGTGCATTGCTAAGGCTCAAAATAGGCCACTTTAGAGCTATTTATTTTAATAGAAATGTATGATCTCAGTAAAGTATATTACAAAAATGGTCAGCATCACTGCCGCTATACATTACAAAAATAAAAATAGAATGACAGTTACACTTTAAAAAAAACAAGCTCTTCCACATATGTCAATGTAATAATATATATATATGGATCATAGGAGGCAGGAAGGGAAAAGTTAAGGCAAAAAAAGCAAAAATTAGCTGTGGTGCCAAGGAACTACAACTGGTTTCATGCAAAAAAATAAATTCAAATGCATTTTTCATCCCTTATTTCATACATTTTTCTTCCCCAAAAATACTGTGGCTAGATGTTACATAAAGGTCTATAGATAAAATATAAAATGCATTTATGTGGCATTTTTTGGTTCAGTGACATTTTTTGCAAACCACAGCAAACTCTAGGTGTGGCATTTCTTGAAAAATGCCACTAAAATAGTTTTAACCACTTCAGTACTAATCCCAGGCCAATTTTTTAAAATCTGGGGTAACAGGGGAAAATGCAGCACTCAATTCGTTACCCATTTTGTCCTGTATGTGGCAACACCCTATATGTGGTCATAAACTGTTGTGTGGGCACACAGCAAAACTCAGAAGTGAAGACGCACCATAAAACTTTTGGAGAGAAGATTTCACTTGAATAATTTTCTGGGGCCATGTCACATTTGAAGACACCCTGAGGTACTCCTAGAGTGGAAGCTCTCAAAAAGTGACACAATTTTGGAAACTACACCCCCAAGGAATTTTTCAAGGGGTGCAGTGAGCATCTTGGCCAAACAGGCGTTTCATAGAATTTGGAAAAACTTGGCGCGAAAATGAAAAATTACATATTTTACAAGAAAATGTCACTTTAGGCCCAAATTTTTTATTTTCACAGGAGGTAACAGGAGAAAATGTACCCCACAGTTTGGTACCCATTTTCTCCTGAATGCTGAAACACATATGTGGTCATAAACTGCTGTTTGGGGACACAGCAAAGCTCACAATGGAAGGAGCACCATATGACTTTTGGAGGGCAGATTTCACTGGAATAATTTTCAGGTGCCATGTTGCATTTGAAGACACCCTGAGGTACTCCTACACTAGAATCCCCCCAAGATGTGACCCCTCAAGGAATTTTTCAAGGTGTGCAGTGAACAGGTGTTTCATAGATTTCATTAACACTTGGCCATGAAAATGAAAAATGACATATTTTACAAGAAAATGTTGCTTTACCCCATAATTTGTTACCCATTTCCTCCTGAATATGACAGCACCCCATATATGGTTATTAAGTGCTGTATGGGCACATTGCAGGGCTCAGAAGAAAAAGAGAGCCATGTGCATTTCAGGCCTAGATTGGTGACTTATACAGCACTGTCCGACAACTGCAGAGGCTCTGAGGTGGAATATAATAAAGAAGCCCCAAGAAGTGACCCCATTTTAGAAACCACACTTGTCAGAGAATTTACAAAGGGGTTTCGTGAGCATTTGGACCCCACAGGTGTATTGCAAAAATTAATTCGCAGCTCATGGTGTAAAGTGAAAATTGCAATTTTTCCACAGATATGCCATTTCAGTGGCCAATATGTTGTGCCCAGCACATGCCATCTGAGACACACCCTGCCCTTTAAATTGTTAGGTGGGTTCTACTGGATGTTGAAATGCCATAAGTGTGGAGGTAAAATGCTATTTATACTGCAGGATTCAGAAGGGAAAGACCGCCATTTGGCTTTTGCAGCACAGATTGTGATGGATTTATTTATGGGTGCTAAGTTGCTATTGAACAGTCTCTGGGGTACCAGTACAGCCATTTTCTGACAACCATACATTTATAAGCCATTTTCTGACAACCATACGTGTATGTTTCTCTCACGGAACTGTGTGAGGGCTTATTTTTTGTGGGATGAGTTGCCATCATCATTGTTTTTTTGGGGGGGTATGACTTTTTGGTCACTTTTTATTTAGCTTTTTGGGAAGAAGGATAAACTTCTTTTTGGGGTTTGTTATTGTGGCATGCACCAGAAAAAATGACACGTTATCTTTATTCTGCTTGTAAGTATGATTACAGAGATACCAATTTTATATCGTTTTTTTTATGTTTTACTTCTTTTACGAAAAGCATTTTTAAAACGAAATCATGTTTTTGCAGTGCTATTTTCTGAGTGCCATATTTTTTTATTTTTCAGACAATTGTCTTGTGTGGGGGCTACATTTTTGCGGGATGAGGTACTATTTTGGGGTGCATAGTACTTTTTGTTCCCTTGATATTATACTTTTTGTGAGGCAAGGTGACAAAAAAATGGCTGTTTTGGCCTAGTTTTTTTTTATGGCGTTCACCTGACGGGTAGATCATGTGATATTTTTATAAAGCTGTTCATTACAGATGCAGCGATATCTAATATGTCTGTTTTACTTTTTTACAATTTTATATGACCTGATTATGGGAAAGGGGTCTTTTTTTTTACTTATTGTTTTTGTCAACTTTGTGTATTACAATACATTGTGTATTGTAACGCTTTGCCTGTCAGCTTTTAGGCTAGGGCTACACAACGACATGTGTTGCGCAACTTCTTGTCACAGAAAAGTCACGCAACATTTTTTATAATGATGCTCAATGGTGTCGCTATGACTGCAACACGACAGCCACAAAAAAATTGATTGATGGATTGATGTGTGACTGTTGCAGTGGCAGCATGTCGCAGTGTGACACTATTGACTATCATTACAAAAAATGTCACAGAACATTTTGGCAACATGAATGCCGCGCAACACATGCCACAGTGTAGGTGTACCTTGATCTCATAGGCTTCCGTAGCTGACAGGCTCTTATGCCTGTGCAAGGCATCGGGCTGCCATAGTAGTCATCGGGTCCCCATTACCTCAGCATGGGGACCTAATGGGGACTGAGAGGGAGCCCGTACTCTCTAAAACTGACTGCAGCATGCAAGGGTTTAATGCGCCAGCATCAGTGATTGCAGGACTGGGAAGCTGAGTAGGTTAGGGTTGGCGCCCGCCTAGGCTGCACCTACTACTAATAATGGATGGTGCAATCACAGCTCCTTTTGCAGCCACTCCGCATCATAGGCCGCAAGCCTGAAGCCTATAAGGCAGTAGATGGGTGCAAGAGATCGCAATGACATCACTGCGACTTCCTGCGTCAAGTCTCGTGTGATCACATGATGGCACAAGACCAGGCACAGGAGTCATGATGTCATTGGGACTGCCTGCCCTGGGACGCAGAAACACAGGCTACAGCTCAGGCTATTGCCTGCATTGCAGGCGGCAGTGGGGGAAAGAGAGTGAGGCAAGTATGTTTTATATTTTTTACACTAGGTCACCACTATTTGGAGCAGCAAGGAAGGGAGGGGACGCATTATATATACAAGGCACTACAGAGCTGGACACCAATGGGGGGCACCAAGGAGGGAGGAGCATTATATATAACTGGCACTAAAAAGGGGATCCTTATCTACTGGGGGAACCAAGGGGGGAACCATTATATATAACTAGAATTACAGAGGGCATGGAGGGGCATTATATACTGGCACTACCAGGGGGGATCATTATCTACTGGCATTACAGGGAGAGCATTATATATATCATAGGCGTGCGCAGCCTATTGCATTGGGGTGTGCACCCTAAAGGACAAACACACATGCCGCGCGTGCGTGTGTATGTATGTAAATATATTATTATTATTTATTATTAAAGCGCCATTCATTCCATAGCGCTGTACATATGATAAGTGGTGCACATACATAATACAGACAATTACACTAATCATAAACAAAACGAGTTACAGACTGGTACAGAAGGAGAGAGGGCCCTGCCCGTGAGGGCTTACAATCTACATGGTATGGGAGAAGGACAGTAGGTGCGGGTGAAGTTGGTCATATATATATATATTATATACACATACACACACACACATATATATACACAAATACACTCTGCATACATACATACAGACCTGCACTCACATAATTATCAATATAAACAAACATTTTAAAACTATATTGAAACATTTTTTTATTAAATAAGCATTTAGCAATGTAAACAAACATTTAACATTTTTTAACTTAAAAAAAACATTTAAAATAAATAAGCTGTTATAACTGTAACAAATCTAAGTAAACATTTTTACACAAAGTGCTTGGTACATGCTAATTTTTCCTCATCTTTATGCTCTAGAGAAGAAGACATCGCACAGAAGGTGTTATGGAATACAGGTGAAACTCAAAAAATTAGAATATCGTGCAAAAGTCCATTCATTTCAGTAATGCAACTTAAAAGGAGTTGCATTAATGCAGCTTAAAATTAGAATTTTGTGAAAAGGTTCAATGTTCTAGGCTCAAAGTGTCACACTCTAGTCAGCTAATTAATCCATATCCCCTGAGCAAAGGGTACCTCAAAATTGTGACTTTGGGGTTTCAAAAGCTGTAAGCCATAATCATCCAAATAATAACAAATAAAGGCTTGAAATATCTCACTTTGCATGTAATGAGTTTATCTCATATATTAGTTTCACCTTTTAAGTTGCATTACTGAAATAAATGAACTTTGCACGATATTCTAATTTTTCGAGTTTCACCTGTAAATTCTTCAATGACCTAGTTATAAGTAGCCGACCAAGCCAATTCTTGCTCAATATATAATATCCTGAGTGCATCCAGGCGTTTTTGGGACATTGTACTCCTCAGTTTGGTTTTTACATGTGTCAGTTTTAATAAGGCTCTTTCACATGAACAGCTTGTCACAGGTAACACTGTAAAGCACTGAACACACTTATAATAAGCATTAAATGTGTTGGATCGATCTGATTCTTTAAACCAATCAAGCCACACTTTGATGGTATTTGTGGTACAACCTTTAGGAGTAGGTCCATCATACTCCCTTAGCAGTGTGGCTTCTGCTTCCAATTCATCCACTGACACCCTCAATTTGTTGGCAAGGATTTCTAGGTCACCTTTAGGAATCTCCAAGCTTAGCAGTTTCCCTACTGCAGTTACAATATCACACGACTCCTGTTCAAATCGCTGGTCGATACCAGTTATCAATGAATCCAGTAGTGGGTAAAATGAAGCTATCCTCTCTTGCTCCTCTTGTGTTTCATAGTGATACTGAGACTGTGCTGCTGCTTCATCAAGAAGGACAGAAGGTTTTCTCTTCCTAACTGGGGGAATGGCGATATTATTTTCGGCACACTTTTTTTTCACAGTCATGGAAAATGGACTGAAAATAATCTGGGTAACTTCTCATGGAAACCAAGGAGTTGCACAGGCTTTTCACCACTGTCATTGCAGTAAGCAAGTTGAGATTTGATGCTTGCAGAGTCTTGCTAACTTTTACCACCATTTGGAGAATAGGGTGCATCATGTGCAGAGCAAAGATAAACTTGAAAGAATTTAATTCACAAATAAGGCCCCTTGCTTTTATTTTAGCATCAGCTAAGCGACTTGATTCAATGATCTCATTTAAAGCCTATAAAATAGCTGAAATGTTTTCTTTTACTGCAGCCACTGCTTCTGCTCTGCATGCCCACCTTGTGTTTGACAGTGACTTTAGAGCCTTCAACTGAGTTCCCACTTCTTGAGAAATCTTCTTCATTGCAGCATGTCTCACAGGACCTCCCTCCATGAAGGCATAAAGAGTCTGCATCATGCCAAAGAAGTCAAACACCGTTCTGTTTTGTCTACTTGAGGTGCATGCATCAACTAGGACAAGGTTTAAACAATGTGCATAGCAGTGTACATAGAGTATTTCATGGTTTTTATCTTTACATTTCCTCTGAACACCTGCAGTGCATCCAGACATAGTAGATGCTCCATTAAAGCACACAGAGATCACTGATGACCAGTCGGTTTTAATAATTTCAAGAACATTATTTATTTGGTCACAAATCGACTGAGCATCAACTTTTAAGAGCCTTTGAATTTAAACAAAATGCTCAACTGGACTTTGCTGTTCATTATTAAAATATTGTACAGACATCTGTTCATAGTGTCCACAGTCAGCAGTATCATCTGCAATTATTGAGATCATTTTTCCATTTATTACTGACACTATTTTTTGTTGCACAATATTATGTAAGGCCATAATTAAATAAATCATTCTGGATGCGGTTACTCAGATATGTAGCATTTCGAAGAGATTCTTGATCATATTTTTTTAGTAGATTGACAATATTCAGAAATAAACCTCTCTCGTGGCTATCGTTTTTTTCATTGTGACCTGAAATGGTCTGCCACCTGTTGCCAAACACCGAACAATGTCAATCAGTTGCTTCATGAGATTTCTGTTCTAGCACCTTTCTTATTTTTTTGATGGATAAACTTTCTTGCTCTCATCTAGTAACACATCAATAGGTTTTCCGTCACTAAAGCTTGACCATGCAGAAGTTCTCAGCATATGAGATTTTGATTGTTGGTGAGTTTTAAAACATTCATTAGCCCTGTGCCAGTTTCTGAATCCCTTTTCAATAAAGGCTGGATCAGCGTGACCTTACAGGGAGCGCAGAATTATTAGGCAAGTTGTATTTTTGAGGATTAATTTTATTATTGAACAACAACCATGTTCTCAATGAACCCAAAAAACTCATTAATATCAAAGCTGAATATTTTTGGAAGTAGTTTTTAGTTTGTTTTTAGTTTTAGCTATTTTAGGGGGATATCTGTGTGTGCAGGTGACTATTACTGTGCATGATTATTAGGCAACTTAACAAAAAACAAATATATACCCATTTCAATTATTTATTTTTACCAGTGAAACCAATATAACATCTCAACATTCACAAATATACATTTCTGACATTCAAAAACAAAACAAAAACAAATCAGTGACCAATATAGCCACCTTTCTTTGCAAGGACACTCAAAAGCCTGCCATCCATGGATTCTGTCAGTGTTTTGATCTGTTCACCATCAACATTGCGTGCAGCAGCAACCACATCCTCCCAGACACTGTTCAGAGAGGTGTACTGTTTTCCCTCCTTGTAAATCTCACATTTGATGATGGACCACAGGTTCTCAATGGGGTTCAGATCAGGTGAACAAGGAGGCCATGTCATTAGATTTTCTTCTTTTATACCCTTTCTTGCCAGCCACGTTGTGGAGTACTTGGACGCGTGTGATGGAGCATTGTCCTGCATGAAAATCATGTTTTTCTGGAAGGATGCAGACTTCTTCCTGTACCACTGCTTGAAGAAGGTGTCTTCCAGAAACTGGCAGTAGGACTGGGAGTTGAGCTTGACTCCATCCTCAACCCGAAAAGGCCCCACAAGCTCATCTTTGATGATACCAGCCCAAACCAGTACTCCACCTCCACCTTGCTGGCGTCTGAGTCGGACTGGAGCTCTCTGCCCTTTACCAATCCAGCCACGGGCCCATCCATCTGGCCCATCAAGACTCACTCTCATTTCATCAGTCCATAAAACCTTAGAAAAATCAGTCTTGACGTTTCAGCTTGTGTGTCTTGTTCAGTGGTGGTCGTCTTTCAGCCTTTCTTACCTTGGCCATGTCTCTGAGTATTGCACACCTTGTGCTTTTGGGCACTCCAGTGATGTTGCAGCTCTGAAATATGGCCAAACTGGTGGCAAGTGGCATCTTGGCAGCTGCACGCTTGACTTTTCTCAGTTCATGGGCAGTTATTTTGCGCCTTGGTTTTTCCACACGCTTCTTGCGACCCTGTTGACTATTTTGAATGAAACGCTTGATTGTTCGATGATCACGCTTCAAAAGCTTTGCAATTTTAAGAGTGCTGCATCCCTCTGCAAGATATCTCACTATTTTTGACTTTTCTGAGCCTGTCAAGTCCTTCTTTTGACCCATTTTGCCAAAGGAAAGGAAGTTGCCTAATAATTATGCACACCTGATATAGGGTGTTGATGTCATTAGACCACACCCCTTCTCATTACAGAGATGCACATCACCTAATATGCTTAATTGGTAGTAGGCTTTCGAGCCTATACACCTTGGAGTAAGACAACATGCATAAAGAGGATGATGTGGTCAAAATACCCATTTGCCTAATAATTCTGCACGCAGTGTATTGTGTGGCATCATTAGAAGAAAAGTAACGGCAGTAGAAACAAAATGCGGCATCTTTTGCTGGACTGTATTCGAGCCACCTGTATTTTCCATACCAATCATTCTGAAAATTTCTTTCTTTATTCCCTATTTTAGTTCTCGGAAACATGTTCAGTTTCAGCTGATAAGGGCCTCTAGCTACTCGATTCTGGCGTTCAAATCTGTTTTGGGGAACACTACAGACTGGATCATCAGCTGCTATGTTTGATTGCTTTGTTGAACAAAGACGTGAACTAAAATATGTAATGTGTTCTGTTTGGTCATGACCTGCCGCTTGGCACTCACTGGAACTACACATTGGTTCTGCTTCATCAGTATGTATGTCTGATGGCTTTGAATATTAAGTGCTCTGTTCTGAACTGAAAAAAAAAAAAATCTGTAAAGAATAAATCAAGGCAACTGGACTTACTGTAGATTTCTTGAAAACGTTTCACTCGTTCTTCCAACGAGCTTTCTCAATTCTGAGTGACTGTACAAGAACTCTCTGGGAATAAATATGTAACTGAATAGAGGCGGAGGGGTTAGACATCTATTGTCTGCCACATACAGTTGCAAGAAAAAGTATGTGAACCCTTTGGAATTTCTGCACAAATTGGTCATAAAATGTGATCTGATCTTCATCTAGCTCACAACAATAGACAATCACAGTCTGCTTAAACTAATAACACACAAAGAATTAAATGTTAAAATGTTTTTATTGAACACACCATGTAAACATTCACAGTGCAGGTGGAAAAAGTATGTGAACCCTTGGATTTAATAACTGGTTAAACCTCCTTTGGCAGCAATAACTTCAACCAAACGTTTCATGTAGTTGCAGATCACACGTGCACAACGGTCAGGAGTAATTCTTGACCATTGCTCTTTACAGAACTGTTTCAGTTCAGCAATATTCTTGGGATGTCTGGTGTGAATCGCTTTCTTGAGGTCATGCCACAGCATCTCAATCGGGTTGTGGTCAGGACTCTGACTGGGCCACTCCAGAAGGCATATTTTCTTCTGTTTAAGCCATTCTGTTGTTGATTTACTTCTATGTTTTAGGTCGTTGTCCTGTTGCAACAACCATCTTCTGTTGAGCTTCAGCTGGTGGACAGATGGCCTTATGTTCTCCTGAAAAATGTCTTGATAAACTTAAGAATTCATTTTTCCTTTGATGATAGTAATCCGTCCAGGCCCTGACGCAGAAAAGCAGCCCCAAACCATGATGCCCCCACCACCATTCTTCACAGTTGGGATGAGGTTTTGATGTTGGTGTGCTGTGCCTCTTTTTCTCCACACACTAGTATTGTGTGTTTCTTCCAAACAACTCAACTTTGGTTTCATCTGTCCACGGAATATTTTGCCAGTACTGCTGTGGAACATCCAGGTGCTCTTGTGCAAACTGTAAATGTGCAGCAATGTTTTTTTTGGACAGCAGTGGCTTCCTCTGTGGTATCCTCCCATGAAATCCATTCTTGTTTAGTGTTTTACATATTGTACATTCGCTAACAGGGATGTTAGCATATGCCAGAGACTTTTGTAAGGATTCTTCTTCACCTCATTGAGCAGTCTGCGCTGTGCTCTTGCAGTCATCTTTACAGGACGGCCACTCCTAGGGAGAGTAGCAGCAGTGCTGAACTTTCTCCATTTATAGACAATTTGTCTTATCGTGGACTGATGAACAGCAAGGCTTTTGGAGATACTTTTATAACCCTTTCCAGCTTTATGCAAGTCAACAATTCTTAATCGTAGGTCTTCTGAGAGCTCTTTTGTGCGAGGCATCATTCACATCAGGCAATGCTTCTTGTGAAAAGCAAACCTAGAACTGGTGTGTGTTTTTTATAGGGCAGCTGTAAACAACACCTCCAATCTCATTTCATTGATTGGACTCCAGTTGAGTGACACCTCACTCCAATTAGCTCTTGGAGATGTCATTAGTCTAGGGGTTCACATACTTTTATATAGGGTGTAGGGTGTTGATGTCATTAGACCACACCCCTTCTCATTACAGAGATGCACATCACCTAATATGCTTAATTGGTAGTAGGCTTTCGAGCCTATACACCTTGGAGTAAGACAACATGCATAAAGAGGATGATGTGGTCAAAATACCCATTTGCCTAATAATTCTGCACGCAGTGTATTGTGTGGCATCATTAGAAGAAAAGTAACGGCAGTAGAAACAAAATGCGGCATCTTTTGCTGGACTGTATTCGAGCCACCTGTATTTTCCATACCAATCATTCTGAAAATTTCTTTCTTTATTCCCTATTTTAGTTCTCGGAAACATGTTCAGTTTCGGCTGATAAGGGCCTCTAGCTACTCGATTCTGGCGTTCAAATCTGTTTTGGGGAACACTACAGACTGGATCATCAGCTGCTATGTTTGATTGCTTTGTTGAACAAAGACGTGAACTAAAATATGTAATGTGTTCTGTTTGGTCATGACCTGCCGCTTGGCACTCACTGGAACTACACATTGGTTCTGGTTCATCAGTATGTATGTCTGATGGCTTTGAATATTAAGTGCTCTGTTCTGAACTGAAAAAAAAAAAATCTGTAAAGAATAAATCAAGGCAACTGGACTTACTGTAGATTTCTTGAAAACGTTTCACTCGTTCTTCCAACGAGCTTTCTCAATTCTGAGTGACTGTACAAGAACTCTCTGGGAATAAATATGTAACTGAATAGAGGCGGAGGGGTTAGACATCTATTGTCTGCCACATACAGTTGCAAGAAAAAGTATGTGAACCCTTTGGAATTTCTGCACAAATTGGTCATAAAATGTGATCTGATCTTCATCTAGCTCACAACAATAGACAATCACAGTCTGCTTAAACTAATAACACACAAAGAATTAAATGTTAAAATGTTTTTATTGAACACACCATGTAAACATTCACAGTGCAGGTGGAAAAAGTATGTGAACCCTTGGATTTAATAACTGGTTAAACCTCCTTTGGCAGCAATAACTTCAACCAAACGTTTCATGTAGTTGCAGATCACACGTGCACAACGGTCAGGAGTAATTCTTGACCATTGCTCTTTACAGAACTGTTTCAGTTCAGCAATATTCTTGGGATGTCTGG
Source organism: Bufo bufo (assembly GCF_905171765.1). Taxonomy (NCBI): domain Eukaryota; kingdom Metazoa; phylum Chordata; class Amphibia; order Anura; family Bufonidae; genus Bufo; species Bufo bufo. The sequence continues at coordinate 481,038,721 of NC_053392.1, read as the reverse complement.
TGTGAATCGCTTTCTTGAGGTCATGCCACAGCATCTCAATCGGGTTGTGGTCAGGACTCTGACTGGGCCACTCCAGAAGGCATATTTTCTTCTGTTTAAGCCATTCTGTTGTTGATTTACTTCTATGTTTTAGGTCGTTGTCCTGTTGCAACAACCATCTTCTGTTGAGCTTCAGCTGGTGGACAGATGGCCTTATGTTCTCCTGAAAAATGTCTTGATAAACTTAAGAATTCATTTTTCCTTTGATGATAGTAATCCGTCCAGGCCCTGACGCAGAAAAGCAGCCCCAAACCATGATGCCCCCACCACCATTCTTCACAGTTGGGATGAGGTTTTGATGTTGGTGTGCTGTGCCTCTTTTTCTCCACACACTAGTATTGTGTGTTTCTTCCAAACAACTCAACTTTGGTTTCATCTGTCCACGGAATATTTTGCCAGTACTGCTGTGGAACATCCAGGTGCTCTTGTGCAAACTGTAAATGTGCAGCAATGTTTTTTTTGGACAGCAGTGGCTTCCTCTGTGGTATCCTCCCATGAAATCCATTCTTGTTTAGTGTTTTACATATTGTACATTCGCTAACAGGGATGTTAGCATATGCCAGAGACTTTTGTAAGGATTCTTCTTCACCTCATTGAGCAGTCTGCGCTGTGCTCTTGCAGTCATCTTTACAGGACGGCCACTCCTAGGGAGAGTAGCAGCAGTGCTGAACTTTCTCCATTTATAGACAATTTGTCTTATCGTGGACTGATGAACAGCAAGGCTTTTGGAGATACTTTTATAACCCTTTCCAGCTTTATGCAAGTCAACAATTCTTAATCGTAGGTCTTCTGAGAGCTCTTTTGTGCGAGGCATCATTCACATCAGGCAATGCTTCTTGTGAAAAGCAAACCTAGAACTGGTGTGTGTTTTTTATAGGGCAGCTGTAAACAACACCTCCAATCTCATTTCATTGATTGGACTCCAGTTGAGTGACACCTCACTCCAATTAGCTCTTGGAGATGTCATTAGTCTAGGGGTTCACATACTTTTTCCACCTGCACTGTGAATGTTTACATGGTGTGTTCAATAAAAACATGGTAACATTTAATTCTTTGCGTGTTATTAGTTTAAGCAGCCTGTGATTGTCTATTGTTGTGAGCTAGATGAAGATCAGATCACATTTTATGACCAATTTGTGCAGAAATCCATATAATTCCAAAGGGTTCACATACTTTTTCTTGCAACTGTACAATGCTGTCTTGACACCTTTTTCTGGGAGGTCATTATCACCTACTGACTCCAATTAGGATAATGGAATCAACACCTTTGACCCCATGCTGGGTATAATGACCTCTGACCCCATGCTGGGTATAATTACCAGATGTTGATTCAGTTACACATTTATTCCCAGAGAATTCTTGTACAGTCACTCAGAATTGAGAAAGCTCGTTGGAAGAACGAGTGAAACGTTTTCAAGAAATCTACAGTAAGTCCAGTTGCCTTGATTTATTCTTTACAGATATACCATGACCTGGATAAATGAGAACCTTCACAGACATAAAAAAAAACATCCTTAGCTTAATCAAGACTTGACGCTTGTAATACACTGCTACACACTGCGTCATCAATTGATACATTTTCAGAGTGTAAACTGCACTGATCGGAATCGACAGAAATATCTTCTTCTTGTATCAGCAACATACTCAGGCACAGTGTTAGCCACCGAGTCTGAGGTATTGGCTTTTTTTGGTTTCTTGATAACAAACCGATCCATATTTTGGAATTCTGTTTTAGGATAACAGACTGTGTATATCTTCCAAGTTTAAAACAAACAGAAAAATCTGTATTTGAATCTAAACTAACTATGAATCAGTAGTAGGCAGTAGACATTTGACCCTTTAAGTTAGATGATACAGCTGAGCCGCCCTGACCCTGTAAGTAAATTAATAATGCCTGGAGTGAAATAAAATGCTGCAGCCTCATAAAGAGAGAAGAAATCATTTTTAAACTTACTTACTCTACCTACCTGCCACCCGGAACCCGTTCTGGGAGAAAACGCTGGGCTCTGCTCTGGCACTGTGCTGTGACACGGCCGGGCCTCATCCTAGCGTTGCCGTGACTCCGCCTCTGCGTGACGTCACGGAACGTGTGTACGCGAACGTGTACGTTACAGGGGAGGTCTGGAGGAGGAGCAAGTCCGTCCTTCTCTATGCGGCACATAGTGAAGGATCAGATCAGGATGAACGACGCGGAAGACGGCAGTGCAGCAGCATGGAGGTGACAGAACCTCAACTTTGAGGCTTGATTAGGGTGTGCCAGGCACACCTGGCACACCCCATGCACACACCTATGATATATATACTGTACGGGGGGGCATATATATACTGGCACTATGGGGGTGGGGACGGAGGAGCATTTTATATTGGGGGGGCTTATAGATATAAATATGAATTGGAACTACAAAGGGTAATTATAATTCAGCGGGAACTACATGGGAGTTTTAACGGCAGGTGGCAGTAGGACTACAGGGGGGACTGCAGGAGATACTTTATAAATACTGGGGCACCATGGTTATATTTTCATTACTGGGGTACCTACCTGTAGGGGCATTATCATTGGACACAGAATTGCTACTAACGTGGGCACTCTTGGGGAGTATTATCACTATTGCCGACACTATTACTATTGAGGGCAGTTTGGGAGCTTTATTACTATGGGAGGGGGCTATCTGTTTGGCACTGCTATTTTTGACAGTATAGTGGTTGTGGGCATGAGGGAGCACAACGGGCGCAGTATTGGGAGGAGCAGCAAGATGACAGTGACCTGTATAAATTTGAGGGCTGATCTAGGGTCTGTATAAATTTGGGGGCTATTTGTGCCATATAGCAATACTGGTGTCTTCTTATGTGGCACCGAAATACCTTGTCTTATACAGCAGGGACTCGGCTGTCAGTAACAGTTGGACCCCTGCTGTTGATCGAGTAGGCAAAGCTCCTGCACTCACCCAATCATAGCGCTGTGCGTTTACGGCGCTGAGACTTAAGTCACATCTAGCATTACTGTACATGTGCGCCCCTACCGGTTAAAAAAAAAACACTTAAAATTCAAAGGGTTTTTTTCAAGAAAAAAATGAGTGATGGAAGCATTAGTTGGACATGATCAGCGTGGGTTTTGCGGTCTTTAAATGTAAAGAAGAATGCTCCCAATCACTGACAGCAAGCAGATACCCTGAAAAATGTCAAGGAATTAAAATAGAATTTATATTAGATTGTTGTATTATATAATGAGTATAATGCGTATAAGCTACTTACATTCTATGAAGTAATATACTGCATCACCTCGTACAGCAGAATAATTTACGGCTTCGTCCTGTGTCTGTTTATAGTATAGCAAACAAATGCATTTCTAAATCCGCAGCGGACATGCCAGAGGAAGGGCTGCAGTTACTTTATATAACAGCTATTTTTCATTGCATAAGGGTACAGTGTGAGGTTCCCACAAAAATGTTGTGTAAAGTATAGTTTACTTTAGAGTGAGAGCGAGCCATTCATTATATCATGTATCATACCATTTCACAGCGGGTAATTAAAACTACACATTGAGGTGTATTCTGAGAAACGGCAGATACGGAGACATCATAAATATAGCTTGTTATTTTGGGATGCCGTGAAATTACAGAGTTACGGAGCAGAAGCCAGACAGTGTGTTACAATGTAGGAAGGAGTTGGTAGCCGGTACGAGAAGTCCTGTAAATGCCATGGCTCCAGAGGCCTCAGTCATGTATCTGCTGTCATTAGTAGTCTATGTACAGATGAAGGGGGTCATTTATCAAACTGGTGTAAACTAGAACTGGCTTAGTTGCCCATAGCAACCAATACGGTTCCACCTTTTATTTTCCAAAGGAACTGTCAAAAATGAAAGGAGCAATCTGATTGGTTGCCATGGGCAACTAAGCCAGTTCTACTTTACACTAGTTTGATAAATGACCCCCGAAGTGTTTCCTGTAATTGTCCTCTGCTTGCATTGTTCAGACATCAGAGCTTACACTTGTCTTATACCAGCTAGGTTCCTCACATTAGAGTTGATATGCTTATTGCAACGTGCCCAGAATAATCTGCCCTTGAAAGACCTGGCATTTATGCAACCTGTTATACGCAGGTGTATCTAACATGGAAAAATTCAGACCTGCCCCTACCTAAGCCTGTACAGGCCTTCAGAGGAATGCCGGAGTTGGCATATAATCCTTCCTAGACTTGAAGGTTAAATGATAATGTAAATGTTAATAGTGTTAGACATCTTCATATCCTGCAGTACTGACTTCCAATTATTTAAAGGGGGGATCCAACGATTAATGTAAAATAATGAAAATCGGACATCATATAGTACATGACAATATCTTTCTAACAAAGCTAGAACCAGCCCTGTACCTCACATGGATCCAGAGATCTCCCCATTCATTGCTCCAATTGCACTGCTAGATTTCAGATTGGTAGCTCAGGGGCGTGTGCTTTCTCAGTAGGAGTACCATTTTTGTCGCAACTCAGGGGTGTGTCACAGCTTCTACCAGTAGGTAAAGCTGATGGCAGTTGGAAAGATGGAACTATGTGTCCACCTTAGTGGAAAAGAACAAACAGCAGGTGGCGCTATACAGATACCTTTTATTGAATAACTCAGTAATAATACAGAATTCCTAAATGCATGCAGCTACAAAGGAATTCAGATGCAGTGCTGGTTTTAAAAATGTAGAGTATTTTTCATGGGGTAAACTCTTAAAATACCTATATAATTTCCTTTAAGGGCCTTTTTAGCTTCCATTTTATGGTCTTTACACATAGATCATAGATGGCTCTTTAGAACCCTTTGGCAAGCTAAGGTTATAAAGGTGTAAAAGGATATTCTGGTCATATGAAGTTATCCCTCATCCACAGATAGAGGATAAATATTAGACCAATAGGGGTTCAACCCCTGGGGCAACAACCAATCACAAAAATGAAGGTCCCGTATCCCTAAAATTAATGGAGTGGGAAGTCGAGCATGATCATTACCCTTCATCCATCTGTCTGCTGGAAAAAAGAGCACTTATATTCAGCTATCTTCAGCAGTCCCATAGAGAACGAATGGACTGGTAGTGTGCGTGACTGACCTGCCATTACCTTAATTTTGGGGTTATGGGGCCCTCATTCTTATGATTGGTGAGGGTCCCAGCAGTCAGACCCCACCAATAGAATAGTCATCCCCTATCCTTTTGATGTGGGATAACTTAATCTAACTGGAATACTAGCTGTGCATGGGCATGGTCCCAAGCTCTGCTGCAGATTATAACTGGCTTCATTGGTGACATGGTCACAAGAACATCCCCGCTGAAGCCAGTTATTGGCTGCAGTGGAGCATGTCACTATGCCCATGTACACCCGGATGTAAAAAGTCTGGGAACATGGACATGCAGAAGTCAGCGGGGAGGGCCGGAATGGACATGGAGCAGGTAAGTATGAATCTTCAATTTACAGAGGAAGGCTGTGGGCATCAGATAAAATTCTAGATAAAAAATCTTTATTCCCGCTTTAAGGCTGGGGCTAAACATGGTGACTTTGGCCACAACACTGCTGTATTTCTAGTGACTGTTGTATCCCAACTCCATTAATTTACATTAGTAGTGATTACTTGTGATGTAGGCAGTGCTGCACTGCAATCTCTGGCTATGCAACGTGTGTCATACCCAAAGTCCCTGTGTAGCCCCAGCCTTAATTTCAAAGAAAGAATGAGGGACATTTGCAAAGTTCTTTACGCCATTATTTTTCAAGTTATCGCGCGCAGCATATTTGCCTCATAATTTGTGACTTTTTAAGCTTTCAAAAAGTGTTGAGAAAAGGGGCGGCACTTCATGGGAGGGGTGGGGCTTAGTCTAGCCTACCGTTATTACCATAATCTGTGTCAGAAACTGGTGTACTCTGCACTTATTTACAGTAGGGACTGTCGTCCAGTTGCTGTTCTGCCAAGTAGGGCTTATACTGCAAGCAGGTAGGGAAAGTGGTCTAGGTTCTAGGTTAGGGATCACTGTCCTTATGTGTCATACCAGTGCAGGGAGATCAAGACTGGCACATATTCCTCGTTCTCCATCTCTCAATTCACAGGTCTTTCTCCAACCTGGCTGCAAGGACAGCCTCGTTTACAACCACACTAATCACTGCACCCATAGAAAGTCTCACCCTTCAGTTTTATATCAGCAGAAAACAGAAGAGATCAGCCATAATTGACCTCTTCGATACCCTCTTTATTTTCTAATTTCTACAAGACTATTTGTTTCAGGAGTATGCAGAAAGTTCTACAGATTGGCCATCACTGTGGACAAGGTTATGTCCTCTTCACTTTTCTCATTAATTTCCAGATTTAACATTTCTTTACATTCTTTCATTTGGTTTTGCTACCCTTGATTTGAATCTCAGATATCTGCTATATGTGGCCTTTTTACAGAAACCCCACTGGCAATCATAACAAGCATGAAACGTGGCTATTAATCTTAGTTAATGAATACAAGCCCTTTGGAAGTGTATAGGATTTGTGATATGTAATATGATCATGGATTTGTGCCAGTACATTCATTCAGTACCTTTGTTATAGATTTCTATTGAGTATTAAGCTGTCAACCCGTCATACCATGTGACAGTGCTGCGTTCCAGAAGCTGTGAACATCAAAGTATGTGCTAGGGGAACATGGGTGTGCCCACTTTGCCTTGTCTCCAAGGGTTTAGAAACATATGTCTAATTTATCTAGTAAATGGCATTTTATTATTTTCTTGGAATCTTTATATTTGAATTTCAAAGCCACAGGATTTCTCATTGAAATACTATAGAACGGCTTAACATTCAAGAGGTACCGTATTATAGGACTTTATTATTTGTCATCAATCAAGTTAATATTTCACATTTTTGTTCCCTGATTTGATGGTGCCAACTCCAGCTGTTTTGACATGCAAAATCTTTATTATCACTTTCATGATGCCAACAATTAAAATGAAGATTAAGCCAAGGGCTGACTTCAGGGTAATTTAAGGTTAAGTAATTGAACCGCAAACTATTTCCAGCACTTTTCCTGTAGAATCCAAAGCTGGTTTTGGATGGCTGAAAAGACCAATTTATACCATTTTTGTGAACAAACATTTGTGAAGATGATCTGCTGTGTTGGATTTTCTGATCATTATCAGGGACAATATCTAGTTTAGAAGTTGTTCATCCAAAAGACAGATCTCATCAATGTGTCTGAATTGCTGTTTATTTAGTTATGGCATTGTCATGCAGGACAACAACCTTCACATACCAACCAAGTTGTTTATGAAAGGCATGATAGAACATTTTAGTTTGACCCTATCTCAGTAATAACTGCCAAATACCACTACCAGATGCTTATGTGTGTCCCACATACCTAGCAACAACAGTATAGGCTGATGATTGGGTAGTCTGATGTTTGGGAAGTTCACTGAACTCTTAGGGTATGACCACGCGGCACGGTCGTGATCCATTCAGGTCGTGACCAGCTGCAGTCAAGAACCGCAATACCATGCGTCCAATAAGAATTCAGACCGCCTGTACAGTGCAGTTTTCATTAGCCAAATATCAGGCAGCTGTGGCCTAACCCACCTTCCTGACACCATAGACATCCACTTACTTTAACTAGCCTCATTCCCCCATGAAAGTGGCTACTGTTCATGTAAGATCATCAGTCTCTGACTCCAAATGGTTTACAATCTAATTTCACATCCCTCTGGTACAGTTCTGATGTCAGCTTGGTATCAACGAAGCTATGGAATTATCTTTCTGATGCAACTGAAGTGGAACAGTCACACGGTCAGGTTTCTGGATGCAGTTTTGGGTGCTAAAACCAGGAGATCATTAAAAAAAGAAGATAAGCCAGATCCGTCCTTTATACTGTTTCTCCTTTTATGATCCACTCCTTAATTTGGCTTCCAAAACTGCATCAGAAAACCTGACCGTGTGACCATACCCTAACAGCTGCTAAGAGTCACATACTGGACCCAAGAGACACTTCTGGCTCCTGAACTGCTGACTGGGGAACATTGCTCTAAAATAAAAAGGTATTGCAATGAAAGCAGTTGTAGAGGACTGAACTATAGAGTTTATTGGAGAAACCAAACCGTATCATGAATGTGTCTGATACCAGTTGAAATGGGGAACACAACAGCTCACTCTTGTACTGAAAGTGAAATTTCCATATATATTCTGATTTGCTTCTTGACCTCTGATTGTACAGTTAAAATAAGTACTTCAGCATACAACGTCTTGAAAGGAAAGTCTTTTCAGGGAGAAATGTCGAGTCTTGACAGATGTTGGTGAATATCATTCAAACACTTTTAACTGTTTGCCCGAACTAACACTGCTGTGTGAACGATGCAATAAAAGGGCAAGACTTGTTAAACTGTTGACACACACAGTCATATCTGCTTTAGAAATCTATAAATACGGAAATGAAGGAGGTTTAGCCCATTACATAGGAAAAGAGGTGTTTACAGTTTCAGTCTAGAAGAAGCACACTCATTTTCCCAGGACAACCATCCTTGTATTTTCTGCAAGTAATGCTGTTACTCTCCCTATGACCTTTGTTAAAAGTTCAGAGTTACCCGAAAAGCAGTTTGCCTCAGGAATGTCCTGGATAGGATATATGACTATGATACAGATCCGTAATACTGTAGCGCATAACCTGTAGCTATATTGGCTACCACTATAGATGCCTGAGGCCCTTCGGCCACATGAGAAGACTCCAGTATTTTTAATGGTATATAGTAGGTGGAAGGACCTATTACAGCTTTTGCTTTGAGAAATCTTGTGCCTTCATATCTCCTGATCCTACCCCCTGGTACTCGTAGAGAATACTGTATTAAAGAAGCCCCCTAAAAATAATGCTTGTGCCCCAGGAAGATACCATATGGTAGCAAGTCTAGTGCCTGTGGCTCCATAATGAGGAGCCATGGGGACACTGTATGATGTCATTTGGGCACTATGCACAAGTCCATGTACATAAGGTCTTACTAAAAATAACATAATTTGTGGAGAATGATGTCCAAAAATGTATGCATTCAAAAATGGCACAAATCGAACCATATTTATCAGAATTGCCTGAGTGGCATAATAAACTTAATGCAATAGACATGTTGCTTGTGTACACTAACAAAAATATTTTAAGACAAAAAAATTGGCTTCTCCTATTATCTAACAATTTTAAAAAAATGTCAGTGAGGGGAAGATATTTCATGAACAACATTATATGAATTTAAGGTTTGTTAAAAAAGGCGAAAATTGAGCCAAATTTATCAAATCACACAGCATAATATATTTGATGCAGCTGATTAGGCATGTGAGACAGTTCTTTGCGTTACCTCAAAGCTGATGAACATACTATATATCAATAACTTACACAAAAAATGGCCAACATCTTTAACCCATTGGCTTTATTCAAACAATCACATTATTTGTGCAATTTACACCAAACTTTAGAAACTTAGAGATTTAGTCATTCTATCTCCATAAATCTGCTGCATGACATGACACTAGTGAATTGTAAAGGGTTGGATAGAAACCGATAAAATGAAGCCAGGCTTGACTTGTCTGCATCTCATTTAATCCATGTGATTTTTTTTCTCCTGTCTATTACAAAGAACTACTTTTGGCATCCAAATTCTCTGGCCCTGCCATTTCATCTGGTATTTGGTCCCTTTTGATGGCCACTATGCCAGCGCACTTAGCAACGCCTTTTAATCACTGAACAATTTATCTTGCGAAGTGTGAGCCACTAAGGGCGCCAAGCTTCATTCTATCACATCATTAATTTTCCTAATATACGCCATTCATTTTGTATAAACCTTTCTTTGACTAAATGAAGGAACGAGGGAGCATGAGTCCTTTTTTTTTCTCCTCCTCCTCGCAACTTTCAACATCTTTAATTGAAGGAACATAGTAGTTGCTTCAGTTCACTGAAAACACCACTTGTCAAAGTCTTCTGTAGCAAATTCTAAACGATGAATAGCAAATGTTGAAATACCATGGCAAAGACCACTTAACGAGAGCTGGTGATCTGTCATGGTGGTATGAATTTGCAACCAGCTAATGTGTTTTTTTGTAGTAGTTCAAAGAAAAAGGGATCGTCTTACAAAAGTATGAATAATACTTTATTCTAATCAGCAAAACTCTCAAGGATTTTATAAGCCTTTCCTGGGCCTTGTTTACTCCCTATAAGAGATAAAAACTTAACAGATTAGGAACAAAATTCAAAATCAAGATGTTAAGATGGTAATCAGCATCCACAACCAACCAAGTATGATGCTAGATAGCATAAATATATATTCTTAAAATATGAAAATTTTACATTAAAATATGCAGATCAGCTCTCTTCCAAGAGAAAGAAAGCTTTCTCTGTAGAGCCAACTAGGGGATGTAGCTATCCTGTAGTCAATGTTCATCCCTTTAATAGGCCTTGCAACATGACTTAGAGCCTTCTCTAAAAGGAAAGGAGACTCATCTGGAGACAGCTGCTGAGGTTCTTGCCCCTTATCAGTACAAGGAAGGGTGTTTGGTTGGTTAGGTGAGAGATCTTTGACCTAGGTTTCAAGGGGTACTGTTTCTCCATGGGGAATGTGTCAGAACTGTCATAGAGTAACGGCAGACAGTGCTATCTGGGAAACAGGATATGCAGATTAGCCATTTTCAAAGAAAAAGATAGGTGTCTCTGTAGTGCCACCTAGTGGAGAAAGCTACCCTATAGGGGATGAATGGGGCCTAGGCCACGTGACCAATGGTTATGATGTCACTGGCCTAGGGTAAGCAGCCAGTGCTGCAGCCTTCTGAATCAAATTTAGAGAAACCTGTCAAGCAAGCCAAGCCAGAGGGGAGCTTCCCTAATTGCTCTTCTCCCTGTTCTCAGCTCTTTTAAAACCATATTTTCTCTGAAACACTGAAGTCTTTTGAAAAAAAAACTTTTGGGACAGCATGCTGGTTTATGTTAATCTCGCTGGTTTCACACTGACCGCTGATCCTAATAATAGGCTGACACTTCCAGTTCTGAAAAAGATCACTTTTCAGTAGTCATCTCATTATTATTACAGAAGGAGTTAGGTAGCACCTAAATATAGACACAGGATCCACCATTTACAAAACGTGAGAGACATAGCCCACTTCCTTCCCTCGCTGCAAAATGATTTCTGCACAGAACACCCTGTCGGACTTTTATGCCGCAAGTGTGAAACTAGCCTTAAATTTTTTTTTATATGTATCAGTTTTGGGTTTCTATTAGAAACATTATGAGGCACATTTATTAAGACCAGCGTTTTAGACGCCGATCTTAATAAGCCCTATACCTGGCGGTGGATCAACGCCCCCTTCCCCGCCCATGCCACGCCCACAATTTAGATTGGCATGAGCTGGGAGAAGTCTCAGATTGAGGCACAAATGCCTAATTTAGGCATATTTCTGTTTGATAAATGTATGAGCTTTGTTTGTTTTTTTAGAAACATACCCTTTAAGAGACATTACTGTAACAGCAGCTGCTGTTATATTGATGTTACAACTTACATTGTACAGCAGTATATTTATCTTAGCACATACAAATAATATAATTGATATACATATATCTCTGTAGACAATCTGAAACAAATCTAAATATCCATTATACAATGCAATAACAACCACAGTGAAAAAGTAGAACCAAAGGAAAAGTCACGCAAAGCTAATGTCTTTCCCAACAGCTTTCTCCCATCTTACCCTTAAAGTATACCCTGTGTGTGGTCTGATCCTGAAGCTGTAAGTCCCTCTCATCCATCTTCACTCTTTTTCTTGCTAACTTATAGACAGCAGACGAAAGGGCAGATAGAGGGGAGTAACTCAAGAACAGACTACACATATGGTTTGTTTGTAGTCTGTAACCATGGAGACACATAGTTATGCTTACCAGCTTTAACAATGGATTTTTTTAATTACAAATATTGGAGCAGTAAGAAAACCTAAAAAGCAATAGTTCAGCTCGCCTACAGTTGAGGGCAACACTTAAAGTTCAACAATAGTAGAATAAGGGTACAACCACAGGACACGGTCGTGCTGCAGTTGGGTTGCGGCCATGAACTGCGCTGCCATTTAGTCTAATGAAGACTGCACTGTTTAGTCAGTCTTCATTGTTAATGGCTGCGCTGTATTGAACTTGCCATGTGGACATCAAGAATGCAAGCCAGTTGCGGGCTAATTGGCCACATGGTTTATGACCGCAGCATGGTCGCAACCTGATCGCAGCACAACCACGCCGTGTGGTCGCAGGCAGGGTAGTGGTGAGGCACACACAAGGCAGGCAGGCTACGAGCTTGACTGGAGCACAGTCAGAGATGACAGACTGGGTTAACTTAAACACAAACTGAACTTCAACTTGAAACAGGCCTTGGAGCACAGCAGGAGCCCAGACAGGAAATAATGCAGGATAAATGCAGGTAAATCACAATAGCACTAGACTATGAAACATCTTTTCTGGTCACCAGGGAATTTAAAAGCTTAGACACAGAGGGTATTCTAAATATCCAGAGGCCCCTAGCTATTGTCTGGGGGACGAATTGGAAGCATGCGCACTGACTTTTGCAAAGGCCAGAGGTGAGATTGCGTGTGCCCTAAGGAGATAGAGGCTGGAGCACTACACAGAAGCATGGAGGCAGCAGCATCATTAATTGTGCGGCTTCTTGTTAGCTGTTCTAACAGCCCATTAAAAGTTTCAACTATTTCATGGATATTACTGAGGAGTGAAACTAACTAGACCCTCTCTAAAATGCCTTGCCTGCCTTAGAAAACCCATTTTCCAATACCCTTTTAGTGAACTTTGCGCTAATGGTGGAGGTGGGTGTTAGGGTTATTTATGTCTCTCATGTATAATCTGGAGCAGTGAGCAACTACAAAAATGGACTCACAGTATGTTGGGCCTGCCATATCTTTGCATCTTTGTATTACAAGGATAGTCTACACTTATTTCAATTGGAATTCTGTAATGTTTAATTCCCCCCGTGGTGGCTCTGCAGAGAACCTGGACAGAAGACAGTCTATCGCTGCTCATTGTTGAGGGACCCTTCTAACAAAAAAGGATTATCCAGAGTGGTTTAAAGATCAGTTTACCATATTCTGGCTTCCAAATACATACGCCCACCCCTACAGTTCTATGGTATGGGTGTTCTGCCTGTAATCTTAAACTGTGATTTAATACAGCTATGGGAAAGCAGCCTAAGGCTGGTTGACCATGTGTAGCTCAAAATGATTAGACATGCTACATAGTTAAGCTATGTAGTAGTACATGAGATTTCATGGTTCTCTTATGACATGCACTTCCCTCAGACATTCTGTTACACCTATATGGATTACTGCCTTAATTATTTCTTGTGGTAGTTAACAGCGGTCTATAACCCTGCCCCATTAGGTAACTGAAGCATGAAACACATGGAATGTGAAGATGATTCCACATGAAAAGTGATTATGAGTTGGCGTGTGCATCTGAAGTCTCAAAAACTAAAGAGGATAATAGCAGTTGTCATGCCAAGACCACAGATGAATACACAGTGATATCAGATTAGCTTTACCTGTGGAGCCACAACAGAACATGCCCATGGCATCCCATGTATGAATGCTCTATCTAGAATCTTATGTCGGCTCTGATAAATCAGCGGCACAGCTATTCATTAACTTAGCATACAAATGGTTAATTATATAACAGAGTAGGGGATGGGAGCATATTGCTGTTCCTGAAGCTTTCAGTGGAAACTCTCATATTATACATGTTGATCCAAGGAGTACAGATATTTAAGGGTTCCTCCAAAACAAGGATCAAAAGGAGCCCCCATCTGCTGCTGGGTAATACCAACCAGGACAGACAGCTATTGGTCTTCTGCATATCCTTTCCCTTCCCACAGAGATCTCCTCCCTTGTTTACTAGCATTACAGTGCCTATAGAGGAGGAAGTCCTTCTTAAGTTCCCAGCACCCAAAAGCAAAGAGGAGAAGACAATGAAGAGTAGTGAGGACTAAGGAACAGGTGTAACATTGGCTGCTTTAATACTCATTCTTTACACAGTCAATGCTGGGTACAAGAGCCAACTGTGACTTCTCAGAAGAAAGATGTTCAGCTTCAGAAGTGTGAGGCCTCATGCACACGACCGTTGTGTGCATCCGTGTCCGTTGTTCTGTTTTCCGTGATTTTCTGCGGACCCATTGACTTTCAATGGGTCTGTTGAAAACTCGGAAAATGCACCATTTTTCATCCGCGTCCGTGATCCGTGTTTCCTGTCCGTCAAAAAAATATGACCTGTCCTATTTTTTTGACGGACAACGGTTCACAGACCCATTCAAGTCAATGGGTCCGTGAAAAAACACGGATGCACACAAGATTGTCATCCGCATCGGTGATCCGTGTCCGTAGGCTACTTTCACACAGACGGATCCGCAGATCCGTCTGCATAAAAGCTTTTTTAGATCTGAGTTTTCACTTCAAGATGGGGACGCTTCAAGTTAGAATATACTAAGAACTGTGTACATGACTGCCCCCTGCTGCCTGGCAGCACCCGATCTCTTACAGGGGGCTGTGGTCCGCACAATTAACCCCTCAGGTGCCGCACCTGAGGGGTTAATTGTGCATATCATAGCCCCCTGCAAGAGATCAGGTGCTGCCAGGCAGGAGGGGGCAGACCCCCCTCCCTCCCCAGTTTTAAATTCATAGGTGGCCAGTGCAGCCCCCCCCCTCCCTCCCCTGTATTACATTAATTGGTGACCAGTGCGGCCCCCCCTCCCTCCCTCCCCTCCCTGTATTACATTCATTGGTGGCCAGTGCGGCCCCCCTCCCCCCCTCCTAATTAAAATCCCCCCCATCATTGGTGGCAGCGGAGAGTTCCGATCAGAGTCCCAGTTTAATCGCTGGCCGGGCGGTCCTCCTACTGGTAAGTGAAAGGTCTGTGCTATAAGCAATGCGCCGCACAGACCTGTCACTTACCAGTAGGAGGAGCGCCCGGCCGGCCACAGACAGCGAAGGTAAGTATAATGCTTCTAAAATTGCTAAGTAACCATGGCAGCCAGGACTGCAGTAGCGTCCTGGTTGCCATGGTTACCGATCGGAGCCCCAGCGATTAAATTGGGACTCCGATCCGAACTCTCCGCTGCCACCAATGATGGGGGGGATTTTAATTAGGAGGGGGGGAGGGGGGCCGCACTGGCCACCAATTAATGTAATACAGGGGAGGGAGGGGGGGCCGCACTGGCCACCAATGAATGTAATACAGGGGAGGGAGGGAGGGGGGGCCGCAATACACAGGCACCAGCCGTGTGCATCCCCCATCACGGATCGCGGACCCATTCACTTGAATGGGTCCTCAATTGGGGAGATGAGGAACGGAGGCTAGGATAGAATTCCACGGAAGCACCGTGCTTCCGTGGGTTTACTGTATGTGCCTCTGCACCGCAAAAAAGCAGCGCATTTGCGGTGCGGACCGTCAGATGCGGATCATGGACCCCATTCAAGTGAATGCGTCTGTTATCCTCATGTGGCTGCTCCACGGTCGGTGCCCATGCATTGCGGACAGCAATTTGTTGTCCGCAGCATGAAGCCGGCCAGCACATGGTCGTGTGCATGAGCCCTAAGGGTCTATTCAGACGTCCGTAGAAAGGGCCTGCAATTATGCGGAACGGGTGCGGACCCATTCATTTTCAATGGGGCCGGAAAAGATGCAGACAGCACTCAGTGTGCTGTCCGCATCTGCATTTCCCGTCTGCAGCCGCAAACTTCCGGTCCACAGCTCCGCAAAAAAATAGAGCATGTCCTATTCTTGTCCGCAGCTGCGGACAAGAATAGGAATCCCCTATTAAGTGCCGGCGATGTGTGGCGTCAGTGTTTTCGCTGACCGCAAAGCACTACGGACGTCTGAATGGGCCCTAACAGTACCTCTGACTCATTCAAGGCAAAGTTGCCCATCACTGAGTGGCTGTACTGCCCCTAGGTGCCCCTATGAGAATATTTTTGGGAACTGCAGCAATAGCAGCTCCTAAGGCCGGGTTCACACGAACGTGTGTGACCCGTGCCTGTGAAGCGGCCCGCAAATAGCGGGCCGCAATGCTTGTTCGCCGGCCGTAGGTCAGCCGCATCGGATCGCGGACCCATTCACTTTAATGGGTCCGCGATCCGGCCGTTCCGCGAAAAGATAGGACTTGTTCTATCTTTTAGCGGAACGGAACAACGGGACGTAATCCCAGGAGGCACTCCGTAGTGCTTCCGAGGGGTCCCGTCCCGTGCGGCCGTTCCGCGATTCCGGATTAGCGGACCCATTGAAGTGAATGGGTCCGCATCCGTGATGCGGAATTCACATGGAACTGTGGCCGTGTATTGCGGCCTGCGATTTGCGGGCCGCAATACGGCCACGGATCACACACGTTCGTGTGAACTTAGCCTAAAGGAGTTGTCCATAGGTTTAAGAATTTAATCTCCGTAGTGCTTCTGTGGGGTTCCGTGCCTCCGTTCTGCACCGCAGCTCCGAATTGTGGACCCATTCAAGTGAATGGGTCTGCATCCGTGATGCAGGGAGCACACGGCCGGTGCCCGCATATTGCAGGCCTGCATGTGCATGAGGCCTTACAGAGGTTTTCCGAGATTTTTTTAACTGATGACCTGTCCTCTGGATAAATCATCAATATCTGATTGGTAGGGGTCCGACACCCAGGGCTCCTGGGGATCAGCCGTTTGAGAAGGCATCGCCGCTCGCAATAGCGCCGCCAGATTCTCTCAGCTTAGTCTAGACCAGGCATGCTCAACCTACGGCCCTCCAGCTGTTGCAAAACTACAGCTCCCAGCGCGCCCTAATAGCTGTAGGCTGTCCAGGTATGCTGGGAGCTGTATTTGGGCATCCCTGGTCTAGACCATGTGATGTCATGTCACGAAATTTCCCGGTTAACGCACAGTATTATGGTTATTATGGTCCTATCACAGCAATGATTATATTTCTTATTAGTTACTGATGTCTTATTATTATATTCCATTTACATAGAAGGACTGAAACCGTGCAGTTCAAGTTTCTGTGGAAGCATAATTCTATAGAGCCAGTCCCGACAAGACGATGTTTATGAGGCAGTTGTATCGGTGAGGTAGTACATACACGTCGGTGTGCAGACTTTTTGAGCCTGCAGCTATGTTTTGTATGTGGGGCAAAAGAATTTATGTCCCAGTCTCTGCTCTGCACAGACACTTTACATTACCTGGGGGATGAATTTGTGCATTTTTTTCAATGCACTGTGCATGTCTGCACAAAACTTCAAATACACATGGCTTGTTTTTATTTTTTTTTACAGCATGCAAAGGATCAGTTCCCTCCTGAAGCTATGTAACCTTATCATGAACACAGACACACAATAACTACAGTATATTAGCCTGGAGAAAAAGCTGTGATTTGTTTTCAGTGTTACAACATAATATTATATGGTTGGTATAATAAAAAGTTTAAGCTTAAAGACCAAAATTTGAAAACTCAAGTTCATTTACTCTTTACTGATGCCAATTTTCATCCATAAGAGAATAGTTAAAAACAATGCGATAAATTCATTGTTTGGCCTATAAATCATTTCAGCCAGGGATCGGCTGAGTTGGCCATTTCCTGTGTATCGGGAGAGACCAGGAAGTAGAGACCTGCGGTGACCCAGAAAGTATTAGAACAGGAGTGGTTGGGAAACAGTGATATTAGGTTTTTATACCAATCTGACCCTTTCATTAAAAAAAATGGCCGATCGAACACAACTGTATTTTCTGAATTTGTATATCAGTTTAAGATTTAACTTCAATAAAAAATTTAATAGGAAATTTACACAAATTTTCAAGAATCTTGACACATTAGAAGCTTGTCTTAAATTTCCATCAATGAGAAGCTCTTTAATGGTGATTTTACATACAGAGTTTTTACAACAAATGCCACATTTAGGCCCCATGCACACAACTGCGGCCACCCTCCATTCATTTCTATGGGGATTCTGAAAATAGCCAAGCGCTCGGCAATATTGTTGGCAGGCCAATAGGGACGATTGGTGGTGGCTGGACCTGGCACAGACGGCCACCACTTTGATGGCTTTGTTTAAGAGATAGGTGTGGGTCCCACCTCCTAGCGATATGCCCCCATTGTCTGAGATGGGAATACCCCTTTAACCCCTTCCTGACATCTGTCGTTAATGTAAGGCATATGTCAGGTCTTTAAAGATGGCACCCACTACAGGGCACAGTGGGCACCATAGTTCTGCTTTAAACAGCAGACACATTGAATGTCCCATAGGCTGCAATGGTGATTTATTGCAGTCTATGGAACAAGTACTCTAACACTTATATGTTCAAGTCCACTGAGTGTAAAAAAAAGAAAATAGTTTCTAAAAATATAAAAAAATATATAAATATTCAAATCATCCTCTTTCCCCATAATAAAAATAATAAGGATTTGCACTGCCATGTCCCAAAACTCCCATACTATTAAAATATAAACATATTTATCCCATACAATGAAGACCATAATGGAAAAAAATTAAAATCCAAAAAGCACACACCCCAAAATGGTATCATTGAAAACTACCCATCACCATAAAAAAACACCCCCTCACTTAGCTCCATCTATCAAAAAGTTATGGGAGTCAGAATATGATGAGGCAAAGAAAATCCTTTTTTCAGTAATAAAACACAAGAAAAACTATATAAATATGGCATCGCTGTCATTTTACTGACCCAGAGAATGAAGGGAACAGGTCAGTTTTCCTGCAACGCTGTAAAAACAAAACCCATAAAACTGTGATAGAATTTCATTTTTTTTTCCAGTTCCATCCCATTTAGAATTTTTTTTCATCTTCCCAATACATCATACACAATATAAAATGGTGCCATTAGAACAACTTGTCTCGCAAAAACCAAGTTCTCATATGGCTAGGTGAACAGAAAAAAATAAAAATAAAATAATGACTTTGGGAAGGCAAGGAGTAATAAACAAAAACGCAAAAACAGAAAATCATCATGTCAGGAAGGGGTTAAAGTCCCGGAAAGCCCCTTGCCGTACTACTCCAATGAGTTTAATGTACAGTTGTGGCCAAAAGTTTTGAGAATGACACAAATATTAGTTTTCACAAAGTTTGCTGCTAAACTGCTTTTAGATCTTTGTTTCAGTTGTTTCTGTGATGTAGTGAAATATAATTACACGCACTTCATACGTTTCAAAGGCTTTTATCGACAATTACATGACATTTATGTAAAGAGTCAGTATTTGCAGTGTTGGCCCTTCTTTTTCAGGACCTCTGCAATTCGACTGGGCATGCTTTCAATCAACTTCTGGGCCAATTCCTGACTGATAGCAACCCATTCTTTCATAATCACTTCTTGGAGTTTGTCAGAATTAGTGGGTTTTTGTTTTTCCACCCGCCTCTTAAGGATTGACCACAAGTTCTCAATGGGATTAAGATCTGGGGAGTTTCCAGGCCATGAACCCAAAATGTCAACGTTTTGGTCCCCGAGCCACTTAGTTATCACTTTTGCCTTATGGCACGGTGCTCCATCGTGCTGGAAAATGCATTGTTCTTCACCAAACTGTTGTTGGATTGTTGGAAGAAGTTGCTGTTGGAGGGTGTTTTGGTACCATTCTTTATTCATGGCTGTGTTTTTGGCCAAAATTGTGAGTGAGCCCACTCCCTTGGATGAGAAGCAACCCCACACATGAATGGTCTCAGGATGCTTTACTGTTGGCATGACACAGGACTGATGGTAGCGCTCACCTTTTCTTCTCCGGACAAGCCTTTTTCCAGATGCCCCAAACAATCGGAAAGAGGCTTCATCGGAGAATATGACTTTGTCTCAGTCCTCAGCAGTCCATTCACCATACTTTCTGCAGAAGATCAATCTGTCCCTGATGTTTTTTTTGGAGAGAAGTGGCTTCTTTGCTGACCTTTTTGACACCAGGCCATCTTCCAAAAGTCTTCGCCTCACTGTGCGTGCAGATGCACTCACACCTGCTTGCTGCCATTCCTGAGCAAGCACTCCGATCCCGCAGCTGAATCCTCTTTAGGAGACGATCCTGGTGCTTGCTGGACTTTTTTGGACGCCCTGAAGCCTTCTTAACAAGAATTGAACCTCTTTCCTTGAAGTTCTTGATGATCCTATAAATTGTTGATTGAGGTGCAATCTTAGTAGCCACAATATCCTTGCCTGTGAAGCCATTTTTATGCAACGCAATGATGACTGCACGTGTTTCTTTGCAGGTCACCATGGTTAACAATGGAAGAACAATGATTTCAAGCATCACCCTCCTTTTAACATGTCAAGTCTGCCATTTTAGCCCAATCAGCCTGACATAATGATCTCCAGCCTTGTGCTCGTCAACATTCTCACCTGAGTTAACAAGACGATTACTGAAATGATCTCATCAGGTCCTTTAATGACAGCAATGAAATGCAGTGGAAAGTTTTTTTTGGGATTAAGTTAATTTTCATGGCAAAGAAGGACTATGCAATTGATCTGATCACTCTTCATAACATTCTGGATTATATGCAAATTGCTATTATAAAAACTTAAGCAGCAACTTTTCCAATTTCCAATATTTATGTAATTCTCAAAACCTTTGGCCACGACTATAGGTTAAAATTCTTTTTGATAAAGCTAACTAACATCTGGCTTCTGGTCATGACATAACATCATTCCAGAAATGTCCGAGGCAGCAGTTTCTTCTCACAATGTATATAATGCTTAGGGGCGCATATACTAAAAGCTTATTTTGGATGTACATGCAACATAAACAATTTCTATTTAGTGTTTAATTAAAAATGATCCTGTTGAAAAGTTGGTAATCCCTGGATATATCAGTAATGATCGGAATGTAACTATGTAGTATTTATGATCACGTACACTCCGCTATGGCTACTTTCACATCAGAGGATCTCAAAACCGGGCCAAAACGGTTCTGTTTTGTCCCAATTCATTTTCAATGGGGACAAAACTGATCACTATGCATCAGTTCCGTTTTGTTGCGTTTTGTGTCCGGTCTGCGAAACGGATCAAACCAGATCCGGCATGAAAATCAAGGATCAGTTTTTTTCATTACCAAAAATGAACGGAACAGATGCATAGTGTTGTATTAAATGAAACAGATCCTTTTTATTCGGGTTTTGAGATCCTCCTCGGCCAGATCTCAAAACCTGAAGAAAAAATGCAGATGTGAAGGTGGCCTATATTTGTCTAATTATTAAAGGGGTTGTTATCAATATTAGATCAGTGATATCTGACTCCCGGCATGGATCATTTGTCTAAAGGGATTGTGGCGCTTGTGCAAGTGCACCCTGTGTACATTGTACTGTAGCAGTGGTGCAGTGTAATTGCTGCTATTTATTAGTGAGCGGCAAGGGGAATATTCAAATTCAAGATATTTCGTGAATATGTGGTAGAATATCCATCATATATTCGCAAATATTCGTAGATTAAATCTGCAATGTAAAAATCGCGTAATGCGAAGTGGGTCAAAAACGAATATATAGCACTATAGTATATAGTGCTATATATTCGTTTTTTAGAATATTCTACATTTTTTTCCATCTGAAGTCTTGATCTCTCGCTGCTTAAGTTGCTTGTGGGCCAATGGCTCATTGGCCCACAAGCAAGAAGCAGGGAGGAATCATGTTTTTAGATGTTGAAAAATGACGAATATTTGATATAGCGAATATATAGCACTATATTCTAAACATTCGCGAATTCTCGAAGTTGTGATATTCGCGATAAATATTCATAATTTGAATATTCACGATCAACACTACTATTTATTACAATTGAATGAATGGGAAAGGAAGTTGTAAATTACACTGCACTGCCACTACAAGGGAGATGACGTACATGTATAGAATGCAGCGCTCACATGAGAGCCACAGTGCCCTGATGCTGTGGATCCGGTAGTAGCCCATTGTATTAATTACATAGGTGCAAAAAAACGTTGCCTATGCTTTAAAATACTGAAAGGAAAAAAAAACTTATGCTAAATAATCAAAGCTTTTGGGTACATGACCACATATTTCTTGGTGTTCAGCTGTCCAGCACTGCTGAATCTATGACCATAATAGTTCCATTTTCTTATCTTACATGGTAGGACTGGAATCCAGTTTGGTTTTCTGCTATTGTAGAGAATCCACTTGCATGGTGTGTGATCAGAAATTCTCTTCTGCATAGCGCTGTTGTATACTGGACCGGCCTTTGGCATGTGTGACATGTGCGACCACAGAGGGTGGATCACTCCGCCAACATGAAGGGACGCCACTGGCGCCACAAATCAGATTAGCTGATCAGCAGCACCAGCAGCAGCACTCAGCGAACTGCAGAAAGTAATGCAGCTGGTGCCGCTGTCAAGCATCATCTAAATACCTGCATTCCCTAGGGCAGCTCGCCATTATTGCTGCTGAGGAGTGGGTGAGGATTCTCTGCTCACACGGCTTGCTCCACACTGCTTCTCTAGTAGCCAGACGGCATCCACTCTCTTAGATGCTGTGCGCTCAGTGTGTCCTTATACCTGCCTCTAAACGTGTGACACAACCTCCCTGACCCTCCACTGCCACCACAGCATTGACAGGGATGTCGCACTTCAGCAAATAGCATTTATATTATGTAAAGAAAGTTAGAGAAAGGCACTTAGTAATGTATTTTGATTGTCCACATTGTCCTTATTGCCTGCTTTGCTGGCCTCATTCATTTTTACATCACATTATACACTGCTCGTATCCAGGGGTTACGACCATCCTGTAATCCAGCAGCGGTGGTCATGCTTGCACACTATAGGAAAAAGCGCCAGCCTCTCTGTTGGCTGGGACCGTGGGAATCCACATAGTCCGGCGCTTTTTCCTATACCGGGCAAGAACAGCCAACGATGCTGGATTGCAGGGTGGTCGTAATCATGGAAACAAGGAGTGTATAATGGGATGGAAAATCCAATAAATCAAGTCAGCAAAGGCGACAATATGGACAATCACAGTACATTAGTAAGTGCCTTGTATTAACTTTCTCTACATGACAAATGCCACTTACTGAAGTGAGACAACCCCTTTAGCCTGCTGAGTTATTGAAGAGAAATTAAGTGAGTTTGGGGGCATATCTATACTATATAGTATCTGTGACTATATCTATATAATACAGTGCCTCTGCCTATATCCATATTATACATTGCCTATCTGCCTATATTAGGGAGAGTTCACATCTCCGTTTCATTTTCCGTTCTTTTGATCCCCCAGAAGAACAGAAAAAAACAGGATCCTGTACTTTTACAGTGCCTTTTTTTCTGTCTAAAAAAAGGATCTCAGATGGAAATGACTCAAACGAATGCCAAATTTCCAACAGGATCCGTATTTTTTCTGCTCTTCTGATAAAGCAGAAGAATACTCTCCATAATAAAGTTTATTTTAAAAACATGCTCCACCTCCCCAAAAAATAAGTAAACACATTTTTCACTATATTTTTTGCTTATCACCTTCCTGATGCAGTATTTTTTTTTTTTATTCTTGTTTTTCTATACACACCTTCCAAGAGCAATAACTTTTATATTTTCCCATCAGCATAGCTGTACGAGAGCTTGTTTTTTTGTTTTGTTTTTTGCGGGACAACGTGTAATTTTTAATAGCACCATTTTGGGGTACATACAGTGCAGTGAAAAAGTATTCACACCTACTTCTAATTTGGAATGTGGAAAAGTTCAAGGGGTATGAATTCTTCTTCAAGGCACTGTATACTGTATTGGGATACTTTTAAAATTGTTTAAATGGGATTAAATAAATAAATAAAAAATCCCCCATTGCTTTTTTTGCACTGGTTTTTACTTCATTCACTCTATGATAAAAATTACATTTATGTTATGTTTTCTAATTATGTACCACTTCCAGGTAGTGGAGCATGAACAGTAGCCACTCCCGAAGCGCTAGTTAGAGCAACGGTGCAGGGCCTAGATTGTCGGGGCTGGGTGAGATGTTGAGCCCTGTCAATCAACAGGGTGGTGGGCGCTTATTCACCTGTGGAGACAGCCTCTCAGAAGTGAAGAACTTCTGCAAATGAGACAAATCGATTCGTTCATCACTACCCTCAGCGGCAGATTGGCCATAAACCCTGCAGTGAAATTTCTTGGTGGGCTTATGCGCCCACCCAAGCCCTCCTCCAAGTCTGTAGCAATCTGATGCTCTGCTCTGTGCTCTGAGGCACATCGAGTACTTAAGTACCTGGCTGTTGGTGGAAGGTGCCCTCCTGCTTTCAATTGTATTGCCATCCTGAAGACCTGAGGCATTTGGTTCTGTTGGGGCGGTATTTTTTTTTCTGCACTAAGACTGGCCATTAGAAATGAGCACATTTCCAAAAATGTTTTTGGATCTGAGTAGGTTGAATCGACTATCGGAATCAATTTGGTACAGATAAATGAAGTAAAAAATGTAAAGTGACCCAATTGCCCTGAAAAGTTGTGTATGACACTGAGGTCTCCTGGGCTATATCCAACCCCTTTCAAGCTCTTTAAAGGGGTATTCCCATCACAGACAATGGGGCCATATCTCTAGGATATGCCCCCATTGTCTGATAGGTGTGGGTCCCACCTCTGGGATCCGCACCTACAACGAGAACGGAGCGGGGAGAGCTGTGGCTGGAGGACCCCGGATTTCCCAGGGTCTGTCCACCACCAAGCGCTGCTGCCCACTGCTCCCATAGAAGTGAATGGGAGCGCACTGCGCACGAGCGGCCCCTGCTCCCATTCATTTCAATGTGGCAGATGGAAATAG
Source organism: Bufo bufo (assembly GCF_905171765.1). NCBI lineage: Eukaryota > Metazoa > Chordata > Amphibia > Anura > Bufonidae > Bufo > Bufo bufo. The sequence goes on along the minus strand of NC_053392.1, from coordinate 481,013,938 downwards.
CCGAACCAGTGCTCGGCTATTTTCGGGGGCCCCATAGAAATGAATGGAGGGCGGCTGCACATGCGCAGTGCGCCCTCCATTCATTTCCCCACTCCGTTCTCATTGTAGGTGCGGGTCCCAGAGGTGGGACCTGCACCTATCAGACAATGGGGGCTTATCCTAGCGATATGCCGCCATTGTCTGTAATGGGAATACCCCTTTAATGCCAAGACAGCATTAGTATTGAACAAGTGACATTGACAATTTGGCTAGGGTGGTGGATGGTATATGGTTAAAAACAACTGCACTGCATTTTTATTAAAAATTTTCAAAAATGATCCCTATTTGTGGAACATGTCTTCTTCTCAGTCTTCTGAACTGTAAAATAGTGGCAGCAATTTTAGGTGTTTTATATTTGTATTCATTGTAAAGTGAAGTTTTTGGTAAATTCATAATGAATTTTATTTCTTTAGAATCAAATAATTTTGGAGAAGCCTCAGGTCTGGATGTGAATTGGGATAAAACCATGATCATGCCATTAGATATAACCACTACGCCCTTAGAAAAATTCTCATTCCCCGATGATAGTCCGTTGAACACCCTGAAAATTGCTGATTCCTTTGAGAATCTTGGTATAATAGTTTCCCCCAGGGTGGAAGATTTTATTTCTCTTAACTTGATGCCATTGATAAATAAGTTAAGGTTAAAAATAACAACGTGGCTTCGTTTACCTTTATCAAAGGCCGATAGAATATCCTTAGTTAAGATGGTGATTCTCCCTCAGTTACTTTATCTCTTTAGGAATTCTCCAGTCTGGATCCCCGATAGATTCTTTAAGGTGATCGAAAGGATGATTAATGATCTACTCTGGGGGAGGAAACGGGTAAGACTTAAGTTAGAGCATTGGTATAAGCCCCTGAAGAGGGGAGGGGTTAACCTCCCTTTTTTTAAGGGATATTTTTTAGCCGCACAGTTTTGTTTTCTCCGGGAATGGAAAGAGAGTCCACTCTGCAGGGACTTAGTGAACAGATCTCCATATGATAATTTTTTTACTCTACTGGAGTCTGATCAATTGATCAACTCCGATAGAGAATTTAGATCAACTAGGAATCTTTTCATGAAGTCATGGTACTCTATCAGACTATGGTGTGGAGTGAAAGGTTCACTAGGATGCACTCCTTTATAGTATAATCAGCACTTACAAACTTTAGATGAATTAGCTAAGGAGCAATATTGGCAAAAAAAGTAATATTGTATATTTGACACAGGTAGTAAGTAATGGAGATATTATTTAATTTGTAGAATTATCACAGAGAGAAAAAGCACAGAAATTATTATGGTTTCGTTATTTACAGTTAAGGTCGGCACTTTTAAGTATAAAGGAAAAAAATAGGTTTCAAATAGACACTTCTACACAATTTAATGAGTAGATAGGGAATATGGATCAGAAGATGAAGATCTCTCACCTTTATAAAAATTTACTTATATCGCGATTTTGAGACGTTTCTTCTGCTGGACAGAGGTCTTGGCAAAATGAGTGTCCAATGATTCATCTTGACGACCAGCAGAAGGTAACTCTGAATTTAAAACTGGTTTCACATAACTTTAATCACGTTGTGGTGCAGTTTAATATTCTACACAGACTTTATGTTACACCTCTTTGGCTTAAGAGATGTGGGATCAGGAATGATTCTAACTGTCCTAAGTGTGATATTCCTCAAGCGGATTTTTTGCATATGTTCTGGTCCTGTGCAGAGTTGAAACATTACTGGGGGGCTATTCATAGATATATTGAGGGAAAATTGAAGGTGTGGATCCCTTTTTCCGCTGAATGTTGGGTACTGGGTGAGTTGGCCAAGGTTAGTTGTCAGCAACATAAAAAAAACCTTTTATTTAAGATAATGTTTTTGGCACGACTTTTCATAGCACGTTCCTGGTTTTCACGAAACAGTCCCACTATGAACACATGGGTAAACCTGGTGAATACGACTAAGAGATATGAATATATTTTGTATAAGCAGAGAAAGACTGAGAAAAAATGGATTGGAACCTGGGGAGACTGGAACTCAGAGAGCATCCCCCGCTCTCCACCTGTCAGCGCTACTCCTCGACCTTAGGATGGAGGAGTGGCGCTGAAGGAAGACTCATCGCAGGGGGAAAGGGGGGGAGTTTTTGTGGGGTTAAAAGAAAACATGTTGTTGATATATGTTAATAATGACATGATTTATGTAATGGTTATTGTTGGACAACTAATAAAGTATTTAATAACAACAAAAAAAAACAATCAATTCCCTGTCTCCTGGGCATACATATTCGATAAATTTTGAATAAACCAATTTTTGGAATATCTGTTCAATCAGACCAATAGTTGATGTGAATAACACGAGATCTGTGCGTGTAAACAGCCATCTGACCAATCATTGGTCAGAAAATCTTTCAGATGGTGTAACACAGCCTTAGGCATCACTGGTGCAGTCATCCAAATAATCATTTTTGGCCATCAGATTGTCCTGCAGTAGCGATTGCTTGTCCCTATACAGAGAACATGATTGTAAAGTCAGCTTTCACCTTATTTGATAAGCAGACATTTATCAAGAATGAACTGTTAGTTTCCAATAATAGCCTGCTTGGTCGGCCCGGGCCTTTAAGGAGCCTTTAAAGGGGTTGTGTCACACCACAAAATGCCTTTTATCATGTACATAACATTAAAACCAGGCACTTACTAATGTATTGTGATTGTCCATATTGATTCCTTTTTTGGCTTTAATAATTTTTTATCACATTATCCACCATTCATATCCAGGGGTTACGAACACCCTGCAGTCCAGCAGCCGGGGCTGTGCTTGCACACTATAGGAAAAAGCGCTGTCCTATGCGCACTCCGTGGTCCTGGCCCCCTTTAACCTATTACCACTCTGGAGTACCATTATGTCAAAGAGCGTTGGTATTTAACACTTTGTGCCATAACAGTATGTCATGGTGATGATGTAGGCTCAGTATCCACCCAGCTGTCACTGCCAGATCCTTGATTGTCAGGGGCCTGTTGGGCTAAGGCTACTTTCACACTAGCGTTTTTGCTGGATCAGGCAGGGTCCATCAAAAACACTTCCAATACTGATAATACAACCGTCTGCCTCCGTTATGAACGAATCCGGTTATCTTTAACATTGCCAAGACGGGTCCGTCATTAACTCCATTGAAAGTCAATGGGGGACGGATCCGTTATCTATTGTGGTAGATTGTGTCAGAGAAAACGGATCCGTCCCCATTGACTTGTATCAGGGGTAATGCCGGATCCGTCTTGCTCCGCATCCCAGTCGGAAAGCAAAATACAACATGTTTAGGTTTGCTCTCCGGTCTGGGAACGCAACTAAACGGAACGGAATGCATTTTGGAGCATCCTGTTCTGTTCAGTTCAGTTTTGTCACCATTGACAATGAATGGGAACAAAACTGAATATTTTTTTTCCGTTATTGAGCCCCTATGACGGAACTCAATACTGGAAAACTTAAAAGCTAGTGTGAAAGTACCCTTAGGCCTAACACTACTGCTACCGACACTTCATTCAATGTCCAATTTGGACCTAATGGTAGTGCTGCTTAATTTTTGATATTACCAACAATTTTTTTTAGCCACATGAAACCTCAAAAATCGCCTCTCAAACTGAGGGGGACAAAATCCTTGAGCTGAGAGACAGCAATTTATCACTCGCCATGCATCCAGGCAGATAGCAAACAAATAGCAGCAGCCAATCAGGTGAAAAAAACTCTCGTCTCTATCAAAATTTCTAGCTCAGAATTTCTATATATTGACCCACAGAGGGTTCATCTTCATGCACAATAAAGATTCCTGAGTGTGTTGGTCATAAATTCAGTACTCAGAAATTTTAAACCATTGGAAATGTAATGATCGAAGATGGTGGACAATGCGAGGACCATTTTTACAACTTGAATACTAGATGTCTTCAATTAACATATTATACGTGTACCCTAGTTACTAAGTATTTACATTGACTAATATTGGCAGTAGGCACTAGTGATGAGCGGCAGGGGTCATATTCGAATTTGCAATATTTCGTGAATATTTCGTAGAATATTCGCGAATTTGAATATTCGTTACATTCTACATTTTTTAACTCGAAAAATCGGCAAGGTAATGATCGCATAATATGCGAATATTACACGATCAATACAGGCATGGGTCAAAAACAAATATATAGCACTATAGAATTGTCACGGATGGTGTACAGGAAACAAGACAATACAATATAAACAATGACTCACTGGATCCACAACTAAGGAACAAAAGGGAGACCCCTGCATGAGACCTGCCGCTCTCCCTTATTGCTCAACCTATGCGACCACCCCAAAGGTGGATGGGCGCATATCCACGTACCTCGACTATCTTACACCTGAAGACCCTACAATAGTGAGGGGATACGACCACCGGCTCCCTACACAGACACGGAGGGAGTCAGGGTCACCTGGATCCAGAAAACAGAAAATCATAAATACATAAACAGCACTTATCTTGCAGACGACTGGGGACTGTGGACTGAGAACTAGGAACAGCATGCACACACACTCCAGGAAGTTGTATAAGCCGCACACTACTGCATTCTGGGGAGGAACTTAAAGGGCAGCAATCAGTCCAACTGCATGACAGCTGAGATAGACTAACGAGATGAGGAACTCAACCAAAACAAAGAAATTCAAGGAGGAGGATCTGAAAGGCTCCTGTCAGAGCTTCTCAGCTGTCTGGCTGTGACAAGAATTTAGCGCTATACAGTATATTCGTTTTTTAGAATATTCGTAATTTTTTTTCATCTGAAGTCATGATTCCTCCCTGCTTAAGTTGCTTAAGCAGGGAGGAATCATGACTTCAGATGGAAAAAAATGACCAATATTCTAAAAAACTAATATATAGAGCAATATAGCTAATATAGTGCTATATTCGTTATTCACAATATTTGAAATATTCTAAAACAAGAATTTATAGCAATATAGAAAATATTCGAAAAAACTAATATAGAGCAATTTAGCTAATATAGTGCTATATTTTTTTCCAATCTGAACTTCAGATGAGAAAAAAATTACAACTATTAAAAAAAAAGATTATAGCATTATATTAGCTAAATTGCTCTATATTCGTTTTTTTTTAATATTTGCTATATTGTTATATATTCTTGTTTTAGAATATTACGAATACTCTTTTTTTAGAATATTCGTCTTTTTTTTTTCAATCTGTACAATTGTTCCACTTCAGCATACTCCTCCCCGACAAGCGTCCCCGTCACCATGGGAACGCCTGGGGGTTAGAATATACCATCGTGACAGGGACGCTTGTCGGGGAGGAGTATGCCGAAGTGGAACAACTGTACAGATTGAAAAAAAAATACAAATATTCTAAAAAACGAATATATTCGATATAGTGCTATATATTTGTTTTTTAGAATATTCGTCATTTTTCCCAAGTCATGATTCCTCCCTGCTTAAGTTACTTGTGGGCCAATGACTCATTGGCCCACAAGCAAGAAGCAGGGAGGAATCATATTTTCAGATTTAAAAAAATTAGGAATATTCGATATAGCGAATATCTAGCACTATATTCGAAACATACGCAAATTCTCGAAGTTGCGATATTCGAGATAAATATTCGTAATTCGCATATTTGTGCTTTAACACTAGTAGGAACCTACAAAAGTTTCTCCAATATTCGAAAGCAACTGGAGGAAATATTTTAATATCTTGAATTGCTATAAAAACAACTTTCCTATAAATAGTCACCTAGTACTACACTACTTGAATTTACTACACTAATTGAAAAAATACAGCATTGCCTTCAATTTAGTAGTAAGAGGCACAATTGTGATTTTTGGGGCCCTGAATTCTAAATAGAATGTGCCTAAAGGATGTATGGTTTCTGTGAGTAAAAGATTGCTACATAGTGACAATATAGACAACCAGGCTACGTGTTAAATGTGACAGTAAATTATTAATGCAGAGAAAAAAATAACCAATGGTAAAATGAAACAAACTGTGTAGAAAGGTCTACTGTAAATCTTAAGGAAATGTACTTGATGTTCTCTATGTAGCCTTGGGGGAACAGAATATTGTACGTGTTGCTGTACTTGTGATTTATGGCCAAATTCAGAAACAAAGTTGCACATAACTTTTCCACATCTGGGTTAATGACACGTTAGACTCATAATACCTCAGTATGTAAGAATATATAGAATGTGTGCCACAACTAGATTAAAGAGAATCCGTCACCTCTAAAACAGCCCTCAAACTAGAGTAAGCGGTGTATAGTGTAAGTGGCGCTGTGTCCGGTTATGTAATTGTCATCTTCATACTCACTTGCATTCTGACACTGTGCTCCCACAAACCAGCAGAGAATGCACTGGCAGGACTCCTCCTCGAGTCCTCTCCATTATGTGCTTGAGCAGAGGAGTCCTCTCAATGCATATTTCTGCTGGTTTGTAGGAGCACTGCGTCGGAAAGGAAGTGAGTATGAAAACAAAAATTACATACTTGAACTCAGCGTCATTAACATTATATACCACTTACTCTAGTTTAGAGAGCGTTTCTGAGCTGTTAGCGCCCCTTTAACCCCTTAAGGACTCGGCCCTATTTCACCTTACGGACTTGGCCATTTTTTGCAAATCTGACCAGTGTCACTTTAAGTGCTGATAACTTTAAAATGCTTTGACTTATCCAGGCCATTCTGAGATAGTTTTTTCGTCACATATTGTACTTCATGACACTGGTAAAATGAAGTAAAAAAAATTCATTTTTATTTATAAAAAAATACCAAATTTCTAAAAAATTTCTAAAAAATACCAAATTTCCAAGTTTCAATTTCTCTACTTCTATAATACATAGTAAAAATAGTTATTACTTTACATTCCCCATATGTCTACTTCATGTTTGGATCATTTTGGGAATGATATTTTATTTTTTGGGGATGTTACAAGGCATAGAAGTTTAGAAGCAAATCTTGAAATTTTTCAGAAATTTTCAAAAACCCAATTTTTAGGGACCAGTTCAGGTCTGAAGTCACTTTGCGAGGCTTACATAATAGAAACCAACCAAAAATGACCCCATTCTATAAACTAACCCCCTCAAGGTATTCAAAACTGATTTTACAAACTTTGTTAACCCTTTAGGTGTTCCACAAGAATTAATGAAAAATAGAGATACAATTTAAAAATTTCACTTTTTTGGCAGATTTTCCATTTTAATAATTTCTTTCCAGTTACAAAGCAAGGGTTAACAGCCAAACCAAACTCAATATTTATGGCCCTGATTCTTTAGTTTACATAAACACCCCATATGTGGTCGTAAACTACTGTACGGGCACACGGCAAGGCGCAGAAGGAAAGGAATGCCATACTGTTTTTGGAAGGCAGATTTTGCTGGACTGTTTTTTTTACACCATCACCCATTTGAAGCCCCCCCTGATGCACCCCTAGAGTAGAAACCCCATAAAAGTGACCCCATCTAAGAAAAAGAAACTACACCCCTCATGGTATTCAAAACTGATTTTACAAACTCCGTTAACCATTTAGGTGTTCCACAAGAATTTATGGAAAATAGAGATAGAGATTTTCCATTTTAATAATTTTTTTCCAGTTACAAAGCAAGGGTTAAAAGCCAAACCAAACTCAATATTAATGGCCCTAAATCTGTAGTTTACAGAAACACCCCATATGTGGTCGTAAACAGCTGTACTGGCATACGGCAGAGCGTAGAAGGAAAGGAATGCCATACAGTTTTTGGAAGGCAGATTTTGCTGGACTGTTTTTTTTGACACCATGTCCCATTTGAAGCCCCCCTGATACAACCCTAGAGTATAAACTCCATAAAAGTGACCCCACCTAAGAAATTACACCCCTCAAGGTATTCAAAACAGATTTTACAAACGTCGTTAACCCTTTAAGTGTTCCACAAGAGTTATTGGCAAATGGAGATGAAATTTCAGAATTTAAATTTTTTGGCAAATTTTCCATTTTAATCCATTTTTCCCTGTAACAAAGCAAGGGTTAACAGCCAAACAAAACTCAATATTTATGGCCCTGATTCTGTAGTTTACAGAAACACCCCATATGTGGTTGTAAACAGCTGTACGAGCACACGGCAGGGCGCAGAAGGAAAGGAATGCCATACGGTTTTTGGAAGGCAGATTTTGCTAGACTGTTTTTTTTTGACACCATGTCCCATTTGAAGCCCCCCTGATGCACCCCTAGAGTAGAAACTCCAAAAAAGTGGCCCCATTTTAGAAACTACGGGATAGGGTGGCAGTATTGTTGGTACTAGTTTAGGGTACATATGATTTTTGGTTGCTCTGTATTACACATTTTGTGAGTCAAGATAACAAGAAATAGCTGTTTTGGCACCGTTTTTATTTTTTGTTATTTACAACATTCATCTGACAGGCTAGATCATGTGATATTTTTATAGACCAGATTGTCACGGATGCGGCGATACCTAATATGTATACTTTTTTTTAATTTATGTAAGTATTACACAATGATTTCATTTTTGAAGCAAAAAAAATCATGTTTTAGTGTTTCCATAGTCTGAGAGCCATAATTTTTTCAGTTTTTGGGGGATTACCTTGGGTAGGGTATGATTTTTGCGGGATGAGATGACGGTTTTATTGGCACTATTTTGGGGTGCGTGTGACTTTTTGATCGCTTGCTATTACACTTTTTGTGATGTAAGGTGACAATTTTTTTTTATTTAGCACAGTTTTTATTTTTTACGGTGTTCATCTGAGGGGTTAGGTCATGTGATATTTTTATAGAGCCGGTCGATACGAACGCGGCGATACCAAATATGTATACTTTTTTTTCCCCCTATTGTTTACCAATTTTTTTTTTTACTTTATTTGGGGAAAATGACGTTTTTGTTTATTTTTACTTGAAACTTTAAATTTTTTAGGGGGAAAACTTTATTTTTTAAACTTTTTTTTTCACTTTATTTTTTGTCCCACTTTGGAACTGGAACTTTTGGGGGTCTAATCCTTTACAATGCATTCCAATACTTCTGTATTGGAATGCATTGACTGTATGAGTAATACTGTGTGTATTACTCATACAGCTTCCGGCCTGTGAGATCCAGGGGGCTGGATCTGACAGGCTCGTCACCGGAAGGCAGCGCGATGCCTTCCTTAGACATCGCACTGCCTTCCATGCCATTGGGTCCCCCCTACAGCCATATGGGGACCCGATGGCACCGCCGACCACCGCCGCTGCACCAGGTAAAAGCCGCAAACCGCAGGTCTGAATTGACCTGTGGTTTGCGGCGATCGCCGATACGGGGGGGGGTCACATGATTCCCCCCGGCGTTGTGACAGAATGGCCGCTGAATGATTTCAGCGGGCATCCTGTCACAATTAACCCCCGCCACGCCGCAATCTACTTTTAAACTTTGGACGTACCGGTACGTCCTGAGTCCTTAAGGACTTGGCAAACATGGCATACCGATACGTCCTAAGTCCTTAAGGGGTTAAGGACACTGTGTCCATAAAAGTAGCAATATATCCATAACATGAGCTTTGTATTACCAATGCTTTAATCATAGACAATTTCATTCTCTACCTATGATCTTGGGCATTTCCCCCTGTATAGTATATCATACTGTTGAAGAATTCTGGAATTATTTGAGGACTTTATCAGCGTTCTAATTTAAACAGGTCACACTGATTAACTTATTGCATTTTTCCATCAGTACTGTGTGATAATTTCCATAAATCAAAAATCTGATACAGTGCACAGAAACTGCTGTGCGCAGTGTTTTTTCTGGATGATTCCTGGCATTCCATGCCGGAACAGCTTGCTGGAAGGCTGCAGCATACATGTGAAAGTAGCCTAAGTCTTCTCATACAAGGCCAAGAATTGGTATTACGGCTTTGGGATATGACATTTCACTCAATATATAATAAGTATCATTCAAAATTCTATTTTATTCAAACTTTGACCTTCCATATTTTAAGAATACAATGCTTAGTGTAAAGCGAAGTTGTTCCGGTATGACAAATTCTCTTTAAGGCAAATGTTTCTAGTAAGTAAAATATGATGCCTATATATCATCTATAAGAAAACATAAAACACACCTGGAGTCTAAGTGAAAGATATATATTATGTTTATCACAGACGGGACAGCATGACAAGTTTAGACGTTGTGGAAGTCTTTAGAAGGTTTAGTAGATTTCAACAGCAGCAGCACTTTACTCTTATTTAAAGGAGTTTTCTGGGATTTTAATACAGATGACCTATCCTCAGGATAGCTCATCAATATCAGATCGGGGGGGTCCGATACCTGGCATCCCCGCTGGTCAGCTGGTTGAAGAGAAGGTCGCAGTCCGTACGAGCATAGCCTACCCTTCATTGTTTACCTGCTCGCTGTCGACATCGCAGCGGTGTGCAGATGTAATTACAAGCCGTCCCATTCACTTGTTCCTATACACTTAAATATTGATGACCTATCTGGTCATAAAATCCCGTAAAACCCCTTAAAGGGACATTGAAATAATTGAAATAACTTGGTGTATAATGTCATGGAAAGGAGGCAATATGGACAATCACAATACATTAGTAAGTGCCTTGTATTAACTTCATGATAAATGCCATTTACTGAAGTGAGACAAACCCTTTAACCCCTTTAAGCATAAATGTCTGGCATGAAATTTACCAAATCTTAACCTCCTCAGATTGTACATAATCTACATTATAATTAAAAGGGTTGTCCTACCATAATGACCTATTGCCTATCTACAGGATAGGTGATAAATATCAGATTGTTGGGGTCTGATTGCTGGAACACCCACTGATCATGAAAAAAGGGTCCTGAGACATTCAATTACATTACCACCAATCTATGTACACAAGGGTCTTAAGACCATGTTCCCTTGATCATGGGGGTCTCAGCAGTCAGACCCCCATCAATCAGACACTTATCACCTGTCGTGTCATAGCTGTTGGACCTTTTCATATTCCCTATCCTTAAAGGGAACCTGTCACCTAGAAAATGCATATTAAACCGCCTGCAGTACCTTATTGCAGCCTGTAGCATGATTATAAAGGTGTCTTTGTCTTTTCTGTACAATGCGCCAAAAGCCTGAAAAAAGGCTTTTATTCAACTGGCCACGCTATGTAAACGATAGTCTTGAAGTCAAGGCGGCAGCGGCTTTCTCGCCTGAAGCCAAGTGTGCCCCGCCCACTTGCCCGCCCCTTAGTATTTGATTGATAGGATGTCCAATTCCTTCACTGCCAGACGCTTGAGCGTATTCTCGCACATGCGCAGGCTCTCATGTGCCTTATCATTGAGCCTATCTCACAGCAGAGTGGAACAATGTGCAGGCGCCGGCACTGCAGGGACACAGCGCACGCACAAGACTACGTTTGAGCGTCCAGTTGTGAAGGAATTAGAATTCCTATCAATCAAATACTAAGGGGCAGGAAAGGGGGCGGGGCACGCTTGACTTCAGGCCAGAAAGCCGCTGCCCCCGTGACTTCAAGACTATCGTTTACATAGCGTGGCCAGTTGAATAAAAGTATTTTTAAGACTGTTGGCACATTGTACAGAAAAGACACAGACACCTTTATAATCATGCTGCAGACTGCAATAAGGTACTGCTGGCAGTTTAATATGCATTTTCTAGGTGACAGGTTCTCTTTCAAGGTTTTCTTTGGGTGTAAAAAAATTAAATAAAATTAAAATTAAAAATCTGGTCCAAAATATGTGTCAAACTAAAATAGAAATGCTCGCCTGTTAAAGGGCCTGTGTCCACTTTTCTAGTTATCCTCTATCCACAGGATCGGGGATAACTAAGTGATCTGTGGGGGTCTGAAGGCTGGAGCCCCTGCTGATCCCCCTTCTTGATTGAGTGGCAGGTCGAGCATATGTCCTGCCTCTCCATACATTCTCTATGGAGACAGATGGCGGAGTACAGCAATGCTATTTCCAGTGTTCCCAAAGAGAATAAATGGAGAAGCAGGGCATATGTGTGGCCTGCCACACCATCAAAAATGAGGAACAGGACCCATTCCTGGGGTCAGTGGGGGTCACAGAATAGGACCCCACTAATCATATAGTTATGCCCTATGGTGTGGACAGGATAACTTGAAAATCTGGACAGACAACCCCTTTAAATCCTCCACCACTCCACCACCAGTATCTATTTACATGGCAGCAGTGATGCCTGTAAATAGGGAATATCATCACTACCGCAATGTAAATCATACGTGTCAATACTAGAAAATGTGACGTACTGTGCAGAATTTTCCAGTCATAAGTCCAACCCCCTTTGCAGGTCATAACCTTTAACAAAGCCCAAGCAAAGGTGCTAGAGGAGCAACGTGAGCAAAGGGCACAAACGGAGGGTCATAACTGAAACAGAGGCATTAGGGTCACCTGAGGCAGGGTAATAGTGGGGTTCCTGGAGCAGGGGTAACTAGAGAAGGGGCAATATTAGCGGTACATTTAGAGTGGGGGCATCTGGAGCTGGGGCATTTATGGGGGTGCACCTAAAGCTGAGGCATTAGGGTCGCCTGAGGCAGGGTAATAGTGGTGATCCTGGAGCAGAGGTATTAGGGGGGCAACTGGAGAAGAGGTAATATTAGAGGTGCATTTAGAGTGGGGAATTAGGGGGCATCTGGAGCTGTGGCACTAATGGGGGTACACCTAAAGCAGAGGCAGTGGGGGGACCTAGGGCAGAGTCCCTCCAATGCCACTCTAAACTCTGCAGAAAGCAGCACACGTTCATAGATCTGTGTCTGCTATAAACAGTCCCTATTTCCCCCTTACAGTCTCCTACAGCTCACTACTGTCACACACCTGAGAAATCAGCCTAGCACCACAGAGGAGTCCTTCTTTTCAGCAGCCAGTTTTCTGACAGCAGGGAGGGCAGGAGGATGGCCAGACATGTTCTCTCCTCCTTCACTGCTAGCAACACGGGAAGTTTAGAAGATACTGCGGGGCCTCCTGTACAATTTACACCAGTAGGAGGCTGCATCGCTGTGCGATACTGCCACCTAGGGGCTACAATAATGATCTCTTCTGAGAAACAAGAGAAGTAATTACTCCTCGTCTTATCTCTGGGCGCAGGAGACAGGGGGCCTACCGAGGAATCCCCGCCTCCCCAGTGGGCCAGTCCGAGCCTGGTGACGACTAGTGGCAGTTGAAGTATACAACTAAGCATGTGTCCTAACCTCAGCAGTGGACAAAGAAATAAGAGAAAATTTACTAAGAAGAAAGTCAGCCTCCTTTGAAATTGACCCTAATGAACGTTGGGAATGAGTGCTTATCTGCCACAGTGCGATTCATTGTCACACTCGTTGCTGTGTAGGCTGACTGCATGTGATTTTGTGTACTGGCTGTGGGGCGTTACCCGTGTATGCTGGTTGCTTGGGTGCTGCATGCTGGCTTCTTAGTGTGTGAACTGTGTCCTGTAAATTTGTGTACTCCCTGTGTCTATCACTGTGCGGTTCACTGTGACACTGTGTGGCCGTGTAGGCTGGCGGCCTGTGCGCTTATGTACTGGCTGCGGTTTGTTCCTGTGTATGCTGGTTGATTGTGTGATGCTTGCTGGCTGCGGTCTTCTATAGTGTGTGAACTGTGTCCTGTGACTTGTATCCTCTCTAAGTTCACATAGGGTTAATGTTTCCCGGTTGTGTGTCTGAACATCAGGTGGTCAGGTGATATTTAAGAATGCTATGTGCAGGGTGCTTGCTCTTTACCAGTGTGTTTGTGATTCTACCCAGACTTGTGTGGTCAGCCTGATATATCATCAGTGTCACCAGGTCCTAGTCTGTCTGGGACGTTGTACAATGTCTTCATGTCTTACTCTGGAGTTTGTTACAATGTCACCATGTCCTAGTCTGTCTGAGAGTTTGATACTATGTCTTTTTATTTTGTATGTTCTTCTGTGACCGCCATGTATCCAGTTCGGAATGTGGTATAGGCATATTTCTATGTTGGCTGCATGTACTGGTCTGCCTGTGTTTGTCATGCTACCTGTATCCATATCCGCAAGAGGACCTGGCTATGTCTGTATGTCTTTGAGTTTGTCCTGTCTGTCAGTGTAAGCCAAGCTCCTTGTATCCAGTTTCGCAAGTGTCCCTGACAAAGTGGTTCGGCTGTGTTCCTGTTACTTGGTCTGTGTCTGAACAGTGTCCCAAGTTGCATGTTTGTTTGTGTTCCTGTTCTGCTTGTTTGCCTGTTTTCCTGGTTTTATATGTTCCTGGCTTTATGCCTTGCCTGGGTCTTTTTCTTTGCAGGTTTCTGCCAAGTGTATCAGGACTATCCCAGGAGGCAGTGGTCCGGTCACTCCCCTGCAGTGAATACCAGATCCCTGTATAGAGGTTAAAGGGTGAAAACCAGGGGAGCACCAGAATAACGCCCTTATGGTTTGGCCTTAATTCAAACCGGTCACTGTGCCCAGTGTTTCTACATCTGCCACTGTTTCCTACCTGTTTATCCAGGATTATTCTCAATGTTTGGGTCTGGTCATTTTTCTAATAAAGCATTCCTTTTGGCCTCCTCTGGATCTTTGTCTGTTTTCTGTACGCTTGTGATATGTTCAGGGGTTCTCCCAACACTGGAACATGACAGGATCACTAATTGGTATAGTATTATAAATTATTAATCTTACATTAGAAAATTGGGGAATTGGGGCATCATGTTATACTGATGTATATATGTCGGTAGGCAACCTTGGTGAGGGAAGAATCTAATAATCTGATATAGTAGGTTTTTAAAGGAGTTTTCCCATTAGGACCAGCCTTACTTGTTAAAAACGGTCCCTTAAAAATAGGCTTATCATTATCTCTCTGTTGGGCATCCCAGTGATCACCTGCAATTTTTGCTTAAACCTCAGACTAAGGCCTCATGCACACGGCCGTTGTGTCGCCGTTCCGTGCATTGGGGACCGCAATTTGTGGTCCCCAATGCACGGGCAACATCTGTGTGGCGGCAGGGACGGATCAAGACCCATTCAACTTGAATGGGTCCGTAATCCGTCCGCACCACAAAAAAAATAACATGTTCTATTTATTGGCGGTGCAGAGGCACAGACAGAAACACCACGGAAGCACTCCGTAGTGCTTCCGTGGGGTTCCGTGCCTCTATTCCGCACCGCAGCTCCGGATTGCAGACCCATTAAAGTAAATGGGTCCACATCCGTGATTGCAGGGAGCACACGGCCGGTGCCGCATATTGCAATACGGCCGCGTGTATGGTTCCGATTTATCAACAGGGGGAAAAAAATTGAAGTTTATCTTCACATTTGCCACAAAAAACAACATTAGCCTGTTGCAGACTATTGATAAACGGCTCACAAGTAAAAAAAAACAAAACAGAGAAGTCACAATTTACTCAAAAAAGTTAAAACCAGTTTAATAAATCAAGGCCAAAGTGTTTTAATTTTTCTGAAGCACCACCACCACCGGTGAAAATTCATTCAGAGCAATAGGATGCCTGTATATAATGATGGACAAGACCCTCTTGTGACACTCTTTGTAACCACACTCTACTCTGGCCCAAAGATGAGGATTCTCACTAGTGTAGGGAAGTGGGTGATCTTATTTAGGCCACAACAAGTGCTCACCATTTTTAAACACATTCCATAAAGGGGTTGGCCCATCTCGGATATTGATATTGGATAAGTGCTGGTTCCACCTCTGGGACCCACTCATATCTCCAGAACAGGTCTCCTTGAAGTGAACAGAGAGCAACCTTCTGTTCACTGCTATGGGAGTTCTGAAAATAGCTGAGTGCCAGCTCTGCTATTTCCACAGTCCCATAGCGGTCACTGAAGCGGTGGCTGCATTTCCGCAGAGCAATCTGTATTCAGAGCTATGGGACTTCAAAAAACAGCCATGCTTTCTTTCAAATTGAGGGCCCTTTTCTGGAGACAGAAGCGAGTCTTGGACCTGCACTGAACTGACATTAATGGCATATCTTAATATGCTAGGGGTTCTCCGGGATTTAAAAAAAAATGAAAATACTTAAATATTACTTTATTATAAATATATTCCCAAATACCTTACATTACTTATAATGGCTCGTTTTGTCTAGGAACAATCATTAGGAGAAATAATATGGCTGCCGTTCTATTAGTATACACAAAACTTGTCCTAATCACATAGGAGGACAAGTTATTCCAAAACACTGAGCTAAAGAACTGTCTCATCCTCCCCTCTGCTTGTCAGGGATTATGATCCTAAATACAGATGATAAGAACTTCAGCTGAATCTCTGTAGGAATGGAGTTTATGAGGAGACATAAAGTACAGAGAGGACGGACAGGACAGACTGTGGTCATGGAGACTGCATACAAGTGCTGCTGCTCATTAGCCACACTCCCACCTTCCTCTCTGTACTTCATGTCTCCTCATGAACTCCATTCCTACAGAGATTCAGGTGAAGATCTTATCATCTGTATTCAGGATTACAATCCCTGGCAAGCAGAGCACTAAGGAGGATGAGGCAGCTCTTTAGCTCAGTGTTGGGAAGTAATTTGTCCTGCTGTGTGATTAGGACAGGTTTTGTGTATACTAATAGGACGGTGGCCATTTTATTTCCCCTGATGATTGCTCCCTAGACAAAATTAGTCATTGTAACTAAGGAAAGGTATTTGGGAATATATTTATAATAAAGTAATATTTAAGTATTTTCAGTAATTTTATCTTCTTAATTCCTGGAGAACCCCTTTAATGTCTGAGATGGGTTAGCCCCTTTGGGATGTGTTCCAAAAGTAATACATGTAATGTATTCTTCCTTCATCTTATGTCATGAGGAAAAGATTGTTTTAGTGCAGCAAATACATTTAATCTTTTTATAAAATTTCACATTAATCTGATCTCACAGAGAACTTGTAGTTTCTAACTTTATAATAATGTCTATTTAATTTTTTATTGTCACATTCAGTGAATTCAAAAGGGTACTCGATAGGAACATATACACATGTATGCCTAAATGCTGTAAAACTCTGTTTTTGGTCTTTGTAGACACTGGGGCCATAAATGACTCATGCATTAAGTATAAAAATACTACATTTTTGGGGTATGTTCTTTTATACTGTGCCTGTAGTAGTGTGCAGGGACAGACTGGCCATAGACCCTACATGGAAACTTGCTGGTGGGCCGTTGCCCTGAAGGCCACCTAGGCCCCACTCACAGCTGCCAGCCAGGTAAGTAATGATCTGACACTCCCTGAGTTAATTAATGCTGGGAGTGTCAGTGAATTTACAGGTAAAACTAAAAAGAAAAATAGAATATCGTGCAAAGTTCATTTATTTCAGTAATGCAACTTAAAAGGTGAAACTAATATATGAGATAGACTCATTACATGCTAAGCTAGATATTTCAAGCCTTTATTTGTTATAATTTGAATGATTATGGCTTACAGCTTATGAAACCCCAAAGTCTAAATTTTGAGGTACCCTTTGCTCAAGGGGTATGGATTAATTAGCTGACTAGAGTGTGACACTTTGAGCCTAGAATATTGAACCTTTTCACAAAATTCAAATTTTAAGCTGCATTAATGCAATTCCTTTTAATTAGCATTACTGAAATGAATGGACTTTTGCACGATATTCAAATTTTTTCGGGTTTCACCTGTATGTACCTAGCTGGGGGCCGTAGTTTCTTTCCTGATTCCTGAATTCAATTGAGGCAACTGGGGGAGGAGGTGGATGAAATCTGGGCACCACAAAGGTACCTCTTCTAGGGAGGTATTTTGTGCTGCACTGTAGTATTTGGTTCTCTAAGGGCAGTATTTTGTGCTACAATGTGGTATTGCTGGGCCCGCCTAATTGTGTTGCCCAGGCTTCTGTCAGTTTGAACCCGCTTACGGCATGTGTCCGCTTTACGTTTTTTTCCCAGGGCCACTTTAAGTTCCCAGTCTGCCCCTGCTGGTGTGGTAGCCACATAATAAAGTACAGTGAAAATGTATGTTATCTCACTTGACTGCTAAATGTTACATAATGCACGCATAATGATCTGGGTTTAGAAAAGACATATGGACACCAAACTTATACTCAATTATTTTTTTATGTGAAGTAAAGTACTATACATAATAGACCTCTGTGCTGTACAGGAAATCATTGTATTATACCATTTAGTGACTACCTGATCCTTGTCATCTGGTACAAAGCATGTGGACAAAATGGGGACTGGCACTAACTTATTTTGCCATGCACTGTTTGACTTTTTTGTACCACCTGCAACCAACTACTACATATCCTACAAGGAGAGCCTCTAATTACCTAATTATTCTTCTCTGACTGTGGAAGAATAGTTTGGGCAATCACAAGATTGACTCAAAACAGTATCTTGACCCTATAGAACACTACTCGGACCCTATAATTTCCCTCCATATTTACTTCAATAGTATTGAATGTCAGACACTCACCCAGCAAATTACTATACAGTGCTGGTAGAGTTGCTGTGCCAACCAGTCAAGTCCCGTCTGGTCAACCTCTTAGTGTGACTTGAAGCTGAGCTGATCAGGTTTCTGACTCTGTGACCAATCCCAGAGCTAGGCAGGGGATACAAGATTGCTGATTCCTAATTGACGTGCCTGTGATTTTGTTTATATAATGGCGCTATACTGTGCAATATTGTATTCCTGTATATTGAATCTCCTGGTGAATTCACTACTGGCTTGTTTCTAGATTAACTCTGTAGCTGCTTTCTCTGTTAACTCTCTTGGTAATTGACCTTTGCCTATCTTTGGAGTAACCCCTCATTTACTGCATTGACCGTGTGTGTATCTGCTGGTTTTGACCTTACTTGCTGACTTCTCTTTGTATTTCCCTGGTTATTCTGGAAGGTTTGTCATACTCATTGTCATTTTCTGTTACCAACTCTGCAGAGATAACCTCTCTAGCTCGGTCCATCCAGTCTTGCAGCGGGCTCTGGTGAAGAACCTAGAGGTAGCATTAGCTACCTACCACCCAGAGTTTTGGAAGACTGGTAGCACTTTTGGGGTATCAGACTTTTTAATACTGTAAGGGATCGCTCTCTCACAGGGGGTCGCAATCACAGACTTCTCCTCTGACAATGGAGTTCAAGTCCAAATGGTGCTTTATTTTGGCACTTCGGCACCAGCACAAACATAAGCATCAAAATAAACACTGGCCCATCTAGGCACTTCCTAATATATACAGTGAGGAACAGAAGTAAAATTGTAGGTGCATTCCCACTCAGGAATCAGGAAATCACATTGTATGATTTTGAAAGAATTTATTTGTCTTGCACTGCTGAACATAAGTATTTGAACACCTGAGAAACAGCAAGAATTCTGACTCTGAAAAACCTGTTACTGTGCCTTTAAAAAGTCCACCTCTACTCCACTCATTAATCTAACTTAGTAGCACCTGTCTGAGCTCTTTAAAGACACCTGTCCACCCCACAGTCAGTCAGACGCCAACTACTACAATGGGCAAGACCAAAGAGCTGTCAAAAGAAACCAGAAACAAAATTGTGGACCTCCACTAGGCTGGAAAGGGCTACGGGGCAATTGCCAAGCAGCTTGGTGAAAATAGATCAACTATTGGAGCAATTGATAGAAAATGGAAGAGGCTAAAGCCGGCTGTCAGTCTCCCTCGACTGGGGCTCCATGCAAGATCTCACCTCGTGGGGTATCACTGATGATAAGAAAGATGAGGAATCAGCCCAGACCTACAAGGGAGGAGCTGGTCAATGACATGAAGAGAGCTGGGACCACAGTTTCAAAGGTCACTGTAGGTAGAACACTACGCCGTCATGGTTTCAAATCATGCATTGCACGGAAGGTTCCCTGCTCAAGTCATCACATGTCCAGGCCAGTCTGAAGTTTGCCAATGACCATCTGGATGATCCAGAGGAGGCATGGGAGAAAGTCTTGTGGTCAGATGAGACCAGAGTAGAACTTTTTGGTCTAAACTTCACTCGTCGTGTTTGGAGGGAAAAAAAAGGATGAATTGCATCCCAAGAACACCATCCCTACTGGGAAGCATGGGGGTGGTAACATCATGCTTTGGGGGGGGTTTTCTGCGAAGGGGACAGGATGACTGCACTGTATTAACGAGAGGATGAATGGGGCCATTTATTGTGAGATTTTGAGCAACAACCTCCTTCCCTCAGTCAGAGCATTGAAGATGGGTCCTGGCTGGGTCTTACAACATGACAAAAACTCGAAGAACACAGCCTGGATAACCAGGGAGTGGCTCCGTAAGAAGCATATCAAAGTTCTGGAGTGGCCTAGCCAGTCTCCAAACCTAAATCCAATAGAACATCTTTCGAGGGAGCTGTAGTTCAGTGACAGCCCTGAAACCTGACAGATCTAGAGGAGATCTGTGTGGAGGAGTGGGCCAAAATCCCTGTTGCAGTGTGTGCAAGCCTGGTCAAGAACTACAGGAAACGTTTCACCTTTGTAATTGCAAACAAAGACTTCTGTACCAAATATTAACACTGATTTTCTCAGTTCAAATACTTATGTTCAGCAGTGCAAGACAAATACATTCTTTAAAAATCATACAATGCGATTTCCGTAATTTTTTTTTTATTCTGTCTCTCAGAGTGGGAATACACCTACAATGTGAATTTCAGACCCCTCCATGATTTCTAAGCAGGAGAACTTGCAAAATCGCAGGGTGTTCAAATACTTCTGTTCCTTACTGTATATCGTCTCTACCTCACCTATAGAGCGCAGTTCACAAACAGGGTATCAAGTTTTGACACTCAGCCAGTCAGCTCACCAAACACAAGTCCAGGGGAGAGATCCGGCTTCACTAAGCCGTACGGTCTAGCAGCCCACCTGGCTGTGACCACACAAGCCTCTCAGGCTTCCCTCTCTGTAGGGTCACTTGCTCTCCCCTGGACTCCTACACTGAGGGTTGGTTTATCCTTGCTTGATTAACCCAGCTGGCCTCACCTGGTGCCAGGGAACCTGTAATGGATTTGGGGTGTGGACTTGAAGACTCCCACTAACAACCTGTCTCCCAGTCCAAAGAAATCCAGCCCATGCAACTTTAAATAAAAAACAGCTCTAGCAATTGTGTCTTGCTGAAGCCATACCATTTCTGGATTTCAGTTCTCCCCCAGCTGAACTGAAAAACCGGGTGAGATACACCCCCCCCCCCCCACCAAACCTCTACCATGCACTTTACTGTACACATTACCACAATACAAAGCTAATTCAGTGCATCAATATATAAAGTAGGTATGAGTGTAATGTATACTTTCCAGTAGTTATTAAATGCCACAAAGAGCTTTGTCATATCTGAAGCCTTCAAAACCTGTGCAGGTGGTTGGGCTGATTCATCACAAACTCCGACAACCGTTTCACAATCAAATATTCTTGTCCTGGGGCCATCATGTGAAATGCTAATTAACTGCAAGGCTTTGTATAAAATCATGAAGACACCTGCAGACATTCTGATTTAACCCCAGATAAGGATTTTTTAACCTTTCCCTTGTTTAAAGATTTATGTTTTCCTGTGAAATAGACAGGGTGCATCAGCCCGCGCTGTAGGGTTCATGAAATTTTTTAGCAAATCTATCACCAGCGACCTACCTATCAAACTGTTTGCATAGACACATAGCTGTGATTCACCTTATTAAAACGTTGTTTTTCTTTCATTGATCCGAGTTATGATACTTTTTCTTAATATGCAAATCTTGGCTTTGATGCAATGAGAGCATCACCATTGCTCTGCACCTTTCTACATTCAGCCTCTCCCTCGCTGCTTTTCCACTGCCTGGCCCTGTCAATCGAAGCAATGAGGGAGGGGCTGGCCACAGAAATGAGTGGAGCTTGGGTGCATTAAGAGCAATGTTGACACCCTCTTTGCACCAAAGCCCTATGATTCAATATAAATAATGCTTTTTTTTTAGGTAGTTTCTTGTTAATATGGTATAAGTAATGTTCTTTCTACAGCCTTCAATCGATTACTTCAATCAATATTCTTCAACAGTGCAACATTGGGAAAACTAGTGCACAAGTCTCAATGAATGATCCAAGCTGATTGGATTATGACGAAATCTTAAAAATGTTTTTTTTTTAATCCATATTATAAAATACAATTGCCAGCACAATTTTGCAGCTTATTTTTAAAGGCTATGTATATCTTCAACATGCAAACATTTATATAAACTGTTAGGCCCATTTCACACAGGCGAGAATTCCATGCAGGTGCACCCTCACTGAATCCGGACCTATTCACTCCAATGGGGCTGTGCACATGAGCAGTGATTTTCACGCATCACTGGTGCATTGCGTGAAAATCACAGCAAGCTCTATATTGTGCGTTTTTCACGCAACGCAGGCCCCATAGAAGCGAATGGGGCTGCGTGAAAATCGCAAGCATCCGCAAGCAAGTGCGGATGCGGTGCGATTTTCACGCATGGTTGCTAGGAGACGATCGGGATGGGGACCCGATATTTATTATTTTCCCTTATAACATGGTTATAAGGGAAAATAATAGCATTCTTAATACTGAATGCTTAGTAAAATAGTGATGGAGGGGTTAAAAAATAAAAAACTATTAATAAACTCACCTTAATCCACTTGAACGCTCAGCCTGGCATGTCTTCTTTCTTTTTTGATGAAAAGGACCTGTGGTGACGTCACTGCGCTCATCACATGGTCCATCACCATGGTGATGGACCATGTTGAGTGCAGTGACGTCATCAAAGGTCCTTTAGCCAGGTCCTGAAGAAAGTAGAAAGAAGAAGAGATCCACTACGCGATCAAGTGGATGAGGTGAGTTAAATTTGTTTATTATTTTTAACCCCTCAATGGACATTTTACTAAGCATTCTGTATTAAGAATGCTATTATTTTCCCTTATAACCATGTTATAAGGGAAAATAATAAAATCTACACAACACCGATCCCCTAACTTCTGTGAAGTAGTTCGGGTCTGGGTACCAAACATGTCTATTTTTCTCATGCGCGTGCAAAATGCATTAAAACGCTTTGCACTCGTGCCGAAAAATCGCACATTTTCCTGCAACACCCCCGAATCTTGTCCGGCCCTTACACGTGACGCCAGTGTGAAAGAGGCCTTAGTGTTTACCTTGAGTTAACACGTTGCACCAATATGCTGTAATCTCCATCCCTTCAGTCATTTGCAGACCCCTTAGGCCTCATGCACACAAACGTATGTATTTTACGGACAGTAGTAGGACATGGTCTATTTTTTGCAGAACGGAAATATGGACATACGGAAAACGTCCGTTTTTTTTGCGGACCATTGAAATGAATGGCTCCGTGTACGGTCAGCAAAAAAAAACGGAACGGACAGGGAAAGAAAATACGTTCATGTGCATGAGCCCTTATATTCAGTTTTCAACCTACTCCTAGTTTCAAACTGTTCTCCAATAGTTGAATAGCAGATAGGAGTAACACATGCTAGATGTGAGGTCTACTTGTCCAGGATTTTACTTCTTTCACTAGATCTCATGTATAAGCACAACTTCATTCCTGCACTGATTTTCAGCACATGAAGAATCTCCTCTCCCTTGTGCTGGCAATCACTGATGCTGAGTATGTAATTTCCCATCCCTCTCTCCCGCAGAGTCTGCCATGCTCTCATCTTACCATACACTGATGCACAGCCTGTGTAATTTCCCCTGCATGTCTCTGCAGACTGCAGACTGTGTTTTCCTCTTTTCTATACTCTGAAATAGTACAGCATGGAGTAAAGTGCTGTTGCACCTATGTCGGAAGTATCAGGACAGCCTGCTTTGTACTGGAGTTGCACAGACTATGCAATAATAGAATGTTAGAGTTTTTTTTTATTAAATTTAAAACTATTTAGCAAAATTCTTCATGCTGCTTTTAGGAAGCCAAATACCAGAGTGCATCAAAAAATAATGCCCCAGCAGCACAAAATACCTCCCCAGCTGCTGTCCCACTGTGGTGGCCCGCACCAGCTGCTGAATTCTTTCCTCATCCTCAAGTTGCCTCAAGATGGCAATATAGTTGAATTCAGGAGGGCAACCGCGGCCAATAGTCAGGTACATTAAGACTTGCGGTTCCCAACATTAATTGATCCTGGGAGTTTCAGGTCATTATTTACCTGGCTGGTGGCCACGAGGAGGGCTCAGGCGGTCCCCTGGGCATCGGCCCATGGGGAAGTTTTCCTGTAGGGTCTATGTCCAGTCCACCCCTGGTGATGGCTCAGAAGTACTTATTTGGGTACAGCTTGGGAGAACAGATCTCTAGAAGTGTATGGAATGCAAATGCCTAAGGACTTTACTTTGGCAGGTCATTTCATAGATGCCGTAATCACAAGTAGGCCTCTGTCTGGGAGTAGATGAGAATTAACAATTCTATTGTTAGTTGTTCCTTATTTACATCTATTTTTGGGGAAGCTTGGCGATAACCAGCAGGGTCTGAACTATCAACCAGTCTTCTTAGATGCCTAGAATTATAGAAGAAATGCTCTTTAGGCATGATGAGGATAGATTGCTATCTTAGGGTTTGCACAAACAGAGAACCAGGTATAGTGTAACTCTAAATACAGCTGTAAATGTGTAACCATACAAAAAACATGTTGACCAAGCATTTAACGTGAAGATTAGAAAATGTATATGGCAAGAATGCTGTGAGCACCATGAGAGAAAACAGGTCATTTCTTATTGGGAATTGTGATCTAGAGTAAGAAGCATTCAGCATAAGAACTCCCGCATAGTGACTGAGAAGGGAAGTGACCTTCATGTCTACATGCTGTAGTTCTAGTGAGATGATGACTTGTAGGCATAGTAGCAGAACATGCATGACTTCAATATGTTGATGATCTCCACTGATGCTTTGCAGGATTTTAGTGCTTTGTACACATTGTTTATAAGAGTACCACGGTCCATCAGTTCACTTCAATGCTTTTGGTGGGAGTTCACAGGCTTTAAATTTTAGTTATGAAATAATGTTTTTTTTCAACATACTTAGCTCTGCAAACATTACACGAACAGAAGCAGACCTTTAGAAGGAAGAGGGACAAAGGGAACTTCCCGCATGAATGTATATAACACTGACATATCCATAAAGACATAAACGAAGATATACCACGCCACCCCTAATTGTATGCTTCAAAGAATTGTTTTATTGATTCATGTATTTATCAGGTCCAGATAAAGCAGTTATTCCATATCCAGTAGCACTCATACATCACAGAACGTTTCGGTCAACAGTGATCTTCCTCAGCATATGAGTCTGTATGGAGAAGTGTCTGGAGCAATGGTATAATAAAATGACAATGCAGGAATCTAATGAGTGCCACACAGTCTGCCACATGGTCGCACGATCTGCATTGGGCTCCAATTAACTAATTACACTGTTTAGGGTACTTTCACATTAGTGTTGTTTGAATCCGGCTGGCAATTCCGTCGCCGTGTGAAAACGGATTACATTTGAATCCTAATCAGGATTCTGATCAAAATGAAAATATGCATTGGAAAAAAAACGGATCTGCCATTTATGGTCTTTAACTTTTTTTGCACATTTTTCGGGTTTAACATGCGAAAGTGTTCAGTCAAAGTGTTCCGGATTTTTGGCCGGAGGTAAACATACAACATGCTACGATTTTCTGAAAAGACTGAACTGGATGCATCCTGATGCATCCGGAACGGATTGCTCTCCATTCAGAATGCATGGGGATAAAACTGATCAGTTCTTTTCCGGATTTGAGCCCCTAGGACGGAACTCAGCGCCGGAAAAGAAAAACGCTAGTGTGAAAGTACCCTTAGTTAGTCTGTGTTTTTATTGGCCCCATGGCATAGCTGGTGCTGCACTGCCATTAACAATGCAGACCAACTAAATAGTGCAGTCCAAATTACACAATTGGAACCCGCTGCAGCACGCTGAAGCTGGCTGCATTGAAACAGCGGCACGTCCGCACTGTGTGGTCATACCCTTATACATTTTTCTCGGTCCTATACGTCAATGCCTGATTTTTGGAAGCTATAAGTGTACTTTATAAATTTGGAAAAATGCACATCCCAACTTTTTTAGAGCACTCTTTATGGAGTTTAGCTGTAATTTGATTGAAAAAGGAACAGAGGACCATGCCCCATGTGTGCGTATTGTCAGATACCGGAGAGGAAAAGTAGCTGAGCCGCTTACTAAATAGTGTTGTGCGATGCAGGCACCACATTGACAATGGCATATCAGTGGATCAGTCCGATGTTAGAAGCAGCATCCTGCCATGGACATACCATCTAGGACCCGTATAGCAGTAAAGAAAAAAAAAAAAGAAAGAAGGAAAAGCAGGTCGAGGGGAGCTGATAAATAGTAACTGATACATAAAAAAGGTGAAATAATAAACAGTGCAACGTGTTTCACAGGCAGCGAAGAAACTGTTTTAATAACAAACCTATGTATTAGCGCCCCTCGATCTGCTTTTCCTCCTTTCTTTTTTTCTCTAATTTGATTGTCACTTTGTCTTTCCCAATGCCGCTTTTGCACCACTGGGTGCACATAAATTGACCAGTGTTTGTTTTCCGTGGCAGTGAGGTCATGTTTACTTATGTAAGCTACAGACTTGATACAGGCAATTACATGGAGATTACAATCTCCCTTCATTATTATTTTTTTTACCAATCTCTCATTTCTGGCAATCAAACATCACTTATTATATGTACAACTATTCTACTTGCTATTTTAAAGAAATAGTGATGAATGGTGTGATTCCTACAGATCATTGGTTTCTTATTTATCTTTCTAAAACTAGCCATAAATGAAATTTCATCCAGTCAACAAGTTCAACACCAGCTGAACGTTTGGCCCATGTCACCAGTTGGCACATCCCTTTGACAATGGAAATCGGAATGCCCAGTTTTCCAGACATTTGCAGGAGGAATGGCACTATGCAGAGTGAGTATTTACTACAACAGACGTGTCAGAAGAGATGACAGACGCTTTTTGAGGTGATAGAGATATGGACTACATTCTTTGAATTAGCTAAGAAAGCTCCCACATACTTTAGCTCTCAGACAACACCTTATCTACTCCAGAGCACAAAGGTTCCATCCTACTGAAGAGAACATGCCTCCTTGCTATGTTAGTGAAAACTCCATTACAAGATGGCTCTTACAGCTAGATATTTACATACAGTACAGACCAAAAGTTTGAACACACCTTCTCATTCAAAGAGTTTTCTTTATTTTCATGACTATGAAAATTGTAGATTCACACTGAAGGCATCAAAACTATGAATTAACACATGTGGAATTATATACATAACAAACAAGTGTGAAACAACTGAAAATATGTCATATTCTAGGTTCTTCAAAGTAGCCACCTTTTGCTTTGATTACTGCTTTGCACACTCTTGGCATTCTCTTGATGAGCTTCAAGAGGTAGTCCCCTGAAATGGTTTTCACTTCACAGGTGTGCCCTGTCAGGTTTAATAGGTGGGATTTCTTGCCTTATAAATGGGGTTGGGACCATCAGTTGCGTTGAGGAGAAGTCAGGTGGATACACAGCTGAAAGTCCTACTGAATAGACTGTTAGAATTTGTATTATGGCAAGAAAAAAGCAGCTAAGTAAAGAAAAACGAGTGGCCATCATTACTTTAAGAAATAAAGGTCAGTCAGTCAGGCGAAAAATTGGGAAAACTTTGAAAGTAAGGGCTATTTGACCATGAAAGAGAGTGATGGGGTGCTGCGCCAGATGACCTGGCCTCCACAGTCACCGGCCCTGAACCCAATCTAGATGGTTTGGGGTGAGCTGGACCGCAGAGTGAAGGCAAAAGGGCCAACAAGTGCTAAGCATCTCTGGGAACTCCTTCAAGACTGTTGGAAGACCATTTCAGGGGACTACCTCTTGAAGCTCAAGAGAATGCCAAGAGTGTGCAAAGCAGTAATCAAAGCAAAAGGTGGCTACTTTGAAGAACCTAGAATATTACATATTTTCAGTTGTTTCACACTTGTTTGTTATGTATATAATTCCACATGTGTTAATTCATAGTTTTGATGCCTTCATAGTCATGAAAATAAAGAAAACTCTTTGAATGAGAAGGTGTGTCCAAACTTTTGGTCTGTACTGTAGTTCACATACCACAGTTAGTAAAACAATGCACAATGAGCAGATGCTAAGTGTTATCTTTTTTCTTATTTTCATATTTCAGGCAATGTAGCAATGCCACATGCCTCAGGGGGAATGCCTGATGTCTATATAAACTGCTGTACTTCCTGTATTAAACAAGAATTTGCTTTGACCCCAGTGTGTGTGTCATAGTTATTTTCTTCCGTGCACGTAAAACCCTTGGGG
Source organism: Bufo bufo (assembly GCF_905171765.1). NCBI lineage: Eukaryota > Metazoa > Chordata > Amphibia > Anura > Bufonidae > Bufo > Bufo bufo. The sequence goes on along the minus strand of NC_053392.1, from coordinate 480,985,696 downwards.
TTACTATTAATTTGGAGCAGTAGAGCAAACGTAATCAGCCCTGATTGAGGGCATCTTTTTCAGAGGGAAAACTCAATTCCCAACATAACAATACATCGATGAAACCCCTTTATTGAATTTTTTTTTTTCCTGATTTACTATTAATCTAAGCAGCATAGTCTACAAAGCCCTTTGGGGGTATTAGTACCCAAAGACTAACACATAAGATATTTCCAATTAATTATCTGCTCCTTTTTTTTTTCTAACATATTAAATACTGTATATTTAAACACCTTCAATTAAATATGTATTTGTTCAGGCATTTTTAAACTATAGAGACGCCTATGGGAAAAATGCCTTAAAATGGCTTAAAAGAGCATTTTGCAGTGCAGAAAAAAACCCATACAAAAATGCATAAAAATTTCTAAACACAAAAAAAAACAACACTTTATAATATATCTTATAATGCCCTACAGTAATTCCTCAGGTTTTAATAATAATAATTGGTTCTGGAATGGCCATTCTTCAAACTAATATAAATTAAAACCATATAACTTTACTAAAAACGAATAATTAGTTCTGAAGGTACCAAAATGTTAAACTCTGAAATGTCTGTTTCAGTAACTATTTGCATTACTCATGTAATAACTAAAGATGAGCGAAGTTTTGGGAAATTTGATTAGGCAGCTTCGCCGAAGTTTGACAAGAAATTTGATTTGTTATGAATTCATTAATCATGAATCGCTATGTTAAAACCCCATTCACCCTATCAATCAATGGGATGTTTTTTAACAGCCGCTTAGACAGAAAGGCACCTGTCTAATATTCATTAAAAATGGTAATACACTAGTGTAATATGGCCTTTTGGGTTAAAAAACTAATATAAAATCACTCACCTCATCCACTTGTGCGCACAGAGGCAGTCCGCTCCTCTCTTGATTGAAAAAGACCTGCCGAAGGACCTTGCGCTGAGCATGATGACGTCACCGCATGCTCCCAGCATGCTCACATGGTGACATCATCATCACCATGTGAGGGACCATTCTAAGACAATTCCAGCCATCATTTTAGGAAAAATTATTCATTACCATGAATTTGTGAGGAAGTTCGGCTTTGTTTAGAATTATATTTTTCCTAAAATTCGGACCGAATTCAATTTTGAATGCTTTTTCCCCCCTCAACACTAGTAATAACAATACTCAGGCATCTTTTCATATGATGATGCTGTGCCATTCCTCTATTATTACTACTAAAAGTTTTTAAATTGCCAACAGTCCACAATAAAAGTCCATCGGGGTGTTACCAGTTGAAGGTGTTGTGACAAACTGCCATTTGCCACTGGGCATTGTAGAAAACTTATGGCTAGCCTCCTGCCCTACGACTATGGCCCCGGGACATATTACCCTTCAGGAACAGTGTAACAGAACTATGCCGCATGTCTGGACTGTTAATAGGACCGAACGCGGTCAGCGGTGTATACTAAAGATTCTGTGGAACTAAAATCGGATGCGCAAATACACGAATACCGCTGACCCTTACCTTCTTCCATACTGGACTTTCAGCTCCAGAGACTAAGTCCCGTTCGAAGATGTTTTTCTGCATGAAATTGACCGACCGCACAGCCCAAATCTATGGAACTGTTTTGGGCAGGAAATTGGACTTCCACTTAACTTTTGATCCGCTGGAGGGATTTGTGTGATTTTTGGAAGTGTTTATGTTTGATGTATGCTGAGTTTAATGGAGATGGAATGTATGGTTTTAAAGTTACAGTGTATGTTTAAAAAGTGTATTTTTACTGTCTGTGATAGTTATGTTCATCCATATATTATATCACAGACAGAAGGGAGGATTTTGTGTATTTGGGTGGTGATTCCTGCCCTGTTGTTCCCACATGTGTATTGGTGATTTCCCTTTGTCCTGAGAGATAATTGAATTGCTCTTCGGGTGTCTCCAGGGCAGAGAGGAGGAAACCATGATGCATTGTGGGGATGTGTTGTATCCTGAGTGCTACGTGTCTGTCCTGTATCACAGTCCTCCTTCTGGGCCCCTAGGGGCGTGTACACCAGATGGGGACCTGCATAAATACGGGCGGGTAGCCCTCAATAAAGAGGTCAGTTCAGTTCATGTTTTTCTAACCCTTCAAAACGAAGCCTCGTCTCGTTATTGGAGGGAATTGCTGCATCACGCTGGGGATTGCTATGCTCTGCATATTTCCTGGAGGAGAGATCTTTCCCACACGGTCCTGAATGCTGGAGGTTCATTCAGGGTGGAAGGAAGACGCCGCGGCTCCAGTTAAGCTACGGCGGTTGTGGAGTCTGCGGTGGTTGTGGTGTCCAGTGCGGTGCTTGTGGTCCTCGGCGCAAGCTAGGAAGCGTCCATTAACGGAAGCGGATCCGTTACAGGTGTGTCCCTACAGAGTCTGACACTGTGTAGCGAAGAAGACACACACTGGCAACACCCAAATGGATTCTTATTATATGGGGAATGCAAGTAGTTTTCAAAATAGATATTATGAGAGGTGACAGCTCCTCTTTAAAGGAACATCTGTCCACTTAAAAAACACAAAAAGGTGAAAATAAAGAAATGCTGCATAAATACAAAAAATAAAAACTACCCAACATATGTCGTACCAACACTTACCCATATTCATTGTCAAGAACACTGCCAAAATTTTGCATGATCATTTTTTGTACATACTGTATACAGTCTAGATTCAGGACTACAAAATGATAGATAGATAAATACATGCAGGAAGGGCTCATTTTCTTATATCCGAGGCATCATTGACAAAATGCCAGCCACTTGTCATAAAATATCATAGCGAAGGATTACTATACAAAAGCTGACAAATAATTAAAACCAAGAAAACTTGTCCTGGACTGAAAACTCATGTCAGCGGGATGTCTCTTTAATTCTGCTAAGCTTAAAAAGCAATTAGCAAGTATAACAAAAATAGAGCAAAGCGGTGATCTCAGTGTTACATAACTCACATACAATAGGTTTTTGTGACACTGCAAAAAGAGTAAATGTTTTTGCTATTTTTGGTTTGAAACTTCAGTATTGTTCTTATTGTTCTGTGCTTCAGGTAATTCCTTTTGGAACAGAGTAGTTTGAATACATTTAATAAATCTGTTCACTGCAATGTCCCTCCACCTTAGTATGCCTAGTGTTCATGAAATATGGCATGTTCTATGCTTGTATACTTTGACAGCAGATGTCTATGTCCAGTATCTGCACTTGGAAGTATAGAAGAGAATGTAAAAGAAACATAATAAGCAGTCATCACCCACAAGTTCAGGTTTCTTGATGCAGTTTTGGAAGACAAAATCAAGGGTGAATCCTAAAGGTTGAGAATGTACAGTATAAATGATAGATGCAACTCCTCTTTTTTGAATTCACGTCAAGCTTTGGTTTCCAGAATGGCATCAAGAAACATGAACGTGTGGATGTAACCTAATCAATATTATCCCATAAGCTAACTTCCAATAGTATCACAAATAAGATGCCCAATTAGTTGAGCTACCATGAGATACATTCATATAATTATATATATATATATATATATATATATATATATATATATATATATATTTTATACATAGGGGTATAGCCTTGGTCTTGTCAAATATGCAAAAAAGTGTCATGCTAAATGTCACCTTCAACACGACCCTGTCATCATTAAATTCCACCCTTCCAAGACAGCTCATCAAAACAGTAGGCAATGCAATACAGGGCCACTTACATGCCCCTGGTTGCAATACTGTGTACAGTCTCAGTAAAGAACATTAGCACAAGAACCTGACTTCAACCCATCAAATAGTGTTAGAAAGGGGTTGTGTAGAGTCAGGATATTGATGACCTATCCTGCATCCTCTTCAATCTTTACCTGCACGCCACCCAGGTTATAGCAAAGGTTCAGTGTGAATACAACTGATTGTCTCCCAATCAAGTGCTTGGGAAGAGCAATTAAAATGGCACTGTACCACGGCTACAAGCTAGACAGCATGTAGGTAAAGAGGACGCAGTGCTTGCATGAGCGCCACGACTTCTTCAAGCAGATAATTGGCAGGAGTGCCTGCAGTCAGACCCCTGCTCATTTGATATTGATACCTAACCTGAGGGTAGGTCATCAATATGCTGACACTGCAAAATCCCTTTAACTTGAAACCCAGATTAACCAACATTAACGTATGCTACTGAGACTAAAGTATATGAGTAATATTGGATAACAGCCATCTATTGGGGTAGACAAGCACACAGCATCACACACCCAAGTAAAGGCCAACTGTCCATCACTTCTTAAAACATACTATGTTCATATCAGCATTAATAAGAAAGGCTTCTATAGGTTCTTTTCATACTCCTGTTAACTTTCCAATACCAATGACCATACACCAGTCTAACTTGTGTTAACAACCTTTGCTGAATCTTGGAGTGGCCTGATGAAGTAGGAACAAAACTTCCCTAGTTTAACAGCTAGGCTTGCTCACAGGTTCTTCAGAAAACCTTAAAGGGTTTGTCAAATTTTGTTCTAAGCTTTTTAGATTTCAACCCTGCCTGTATGTACCTCTGGAAAAAAAACATGCAGACCTTCTTCCCTCTGGTTCCCACCACTGGTATTAAGGTCCACAACTGTAAACTTTGTCATGGATGGGTCCATGTGTGCTGCTACATGCAATGACTGGCCTCAGAGGTGATATGTCCCCAAGTGGTATATGACTGCTAGGCTAAATGTTGCTTGGGGTCATCAATGAATCCAATTTACAAAGAGCGACTGGAAGATCAGTGTAGAGAGTCAGGCACCCACAATAGAGCAGCAGTGATTAGGGGAGTATGTTTTTTTTCCACAGATACAGTAGGGTGGGGTTCCTCAGAGAACATTTTTTTATCTACACCCAGATGACATTGTAATATACTATGCTATATACTTGGTAGATGTGTCCACAAATGAGATTAGTAGTATGCTCTTATAGGAGCTAGTGTTGATCGCCAATATTCTAATCGCTAATTTAAATCGCGAATATCGCCACTTCGAGAATTCGTGAAGATGTAGAATATAGTGCTATATATTCGTAATCGTGAATATTATAGATTTTTTCCCCTCAGTAACCTCCCTTCTTGCTTGTGGGCCAATGAGAAGGCTGCAATATCTTTGTCAGAGCTTAGCAACATCCCTAGCAACCAATAGGAAATTGCCTACCCCTTTACTATATAAGAAACTCTCCAGTAGCCATTTTCTGCTGTTTTTTTTTTTTTGCAGTTCTGAGAGATAGAGCAGTGACATTGCTGTGCTATGTGCTTTCATCTGGATCCTATTCCTTGTCCAATTACATTGGATAGTTAGTTAGCTCATATATATAATAAAGATAGTTAGTGGGATATAGTCAGTGTAGGTTAGATAGTGATATAGTGTAGCTGATAGGTTCCAGTGCAGGGTGCAGGGTGTTAGTATGTAGCATACATACATGCTACAGACATAGTGCTGTGATGTCACAACAATACTTAGTGCACCAATCAGTAATATCTACTCACACCTGATAAAATGTGAAGTTGCATGTATTGCGCAAAAATATGCTCATCATTAGCGCCGATTTGCGCAATTGCAAAAATAATGACTGGAGATCACGAATTCTAGAATTCATTAAATTATTGTGAATATTATGCGAAAAATTCACGAAATATCGCGAAAACTAATATTGCCTATGCCGCTTATCACTAATAGGAGCATGGCCTGAATTATTTAGGTACACCCCTCAGAACCAGACAGTTGGAAGGGAGTTGTTTTGTACGTGATCTAGGGGCTCTCAAAATAAATACCACTCTGGGTCAAATAGAAGCAGTTCATAGAATTGTGTTTGAACTGGGGCACTATATCTGGAGAAATATTGGGGTAGCATCACCTGCAGTGATTCCTTTTTAAGTGGTGGACCTCCCATCTAAAAAAGGGACAGAAGATAAAAGGGGTTGTCCAGCATTTTTTTAAGTGATGGCCTATCCTCAGGATAGATTGAATAGCAACCATCTCTAGGGACAGACACACAACATCAGACACATAAAAATCGATACAAAAAATGCCTACTATCCACTACTTCAAGTATAATATGTTTATACCACCATCCTCAAGATAGGCCATCATTAGCTGATCGGCAGGGGTCTAACACCCAGAACCCTCGACAACCAGCTATTTTGTGTAGCTTTGTCACCAGTCAAAATTTTAGTGAACAGCGCTTGTCACTGCAGTGCTTCTCCCATTGAAGTCAGTGTTGCAGTGACGAGCACTGTCCAGTACAATGTTGATGGTGCTTTGAAGCACCTCCAGCAACATAGCTATACAGAACAGCTGATAGCCGGGTGTACGGGTTGTTGGACCCCCTCCGATCAGCTAGTGATGGCCTATTCTGAGGATAGGCCCTCACTTAAAAAAGGCTGGACAACCCCCTTAAAATTCAGTAATTATCAACAAATACAATATTGTTTCTTTTCTTTGGTTTGTTTTGAAAATAGAAAGATTAAAAAAACAAAGTTATTAAAATTAAAAATACATCTTCTTAACTCAGCCTTCATTTAGATGTGGACATTTTTTATATCATGGTGTTTACTAGGGTTTATTAAGAATGCGAATAAAGCAAAGTTTTAGCAGTCAGAGCAGAGAGAGGAAACGGCTCCAGGCTATTTTACATCTGAGTGTATATTATGGCGCTTTACATCCTGAACAGCATAATCCCTGCTAATCGCCATACTTGCTGTATTCCTGTATGTTTTCATAGACGACACCACTATAAAACCCTTTGATCTTGTAGGTAATAGCCTATGTAATACTTATCCCATTTGTACAATGTTTAATGTAATTTATTAGGTAATACAATTATTGATAATTGTGACAATTTTGATGGGACCATGGGCATAACTACCATAGTAGCAGACCATGCGACTGCTATGGGGCCCAGGGCAAGACTGGGCCCAGTTGGGTTCATCTGCTCTTCTACTGGAGGTAAAATCTTGGTCAGGACTCTACCCTCTAAAGCATAGGTACTCAACTAGTTTTATTAAAGGTCCACATACCTGGGTCTGCAGTCAGGTGAAGGTCCGAGCTGAACGCCAACAGTAAAGATGCCATGCGATCATGTGATCCATGCGCGTGGGGCGCTCTGAAGTTATGGTGGAGCGCCCCAAGTAAGTCCCAGAATTAGTAATGGCCACATTAGTGGCCAGTAAGAATAATGCCCCCAGTAAGAATAATGTCCCCATTAGTGCCCCCAGTAAGAGTAATGCCCCCATTAGTGCCCCCCTTCTCTGCTTTTGCAAAAAAAAAAAAAAATTTGCATTCACCTGGCTGCGGTGAACATTTGCTGCTGACTGCAAGCTCAGGACCGGTGCTCCAACGTGATGACGTCTTGTAAGTCCTGTCCTGAGCTTCTAGTCAGCAGGGAGTGTTCTCCACAGCGTGAGCAAATGGAGGTGGAGGTACCGTAATTTTATTTATTTTTTTACTAGCACAAGTAGCGGTGGAGGAAAAGGCTGTACTAATGGGCGTTCCATGATGGAAGCGCTCATTAGTAAGGGTACTTTCACACTTGCAGCAGGACGAATCCGACAGGCTGCTCACCCCGTCAGATCCATCTTGCCACTACTTGCCACTACTTCGCCGTGCCGCTGCTCTGTGCCCATCAACTATAATGGGGATGGGGGCAGAGCTACGGCGCAGCACGGTGAGAGGCCGCCAGACTAAAAGTACTACATGTCCAACTTTTTCATGCTGCACTGTAGCTCCACTCCCGCTATAGTCAATGGGGAGTGGCAGTCCGGTGAAATAGCGGCAGGACGGATCTGACAGGGTGAACAGCCTGTCGGATCCGTCCTGCCGCAAGTGTGAAAGTACCTTAACAGTCCTTACAGGAAAATTCTGGCACCGGCAAAGGAACTAAAATACCAGCCTTGCTGGTGAACTACTGGCCGGGTGGCTATTATTGGGGGATTGAATGGGGACCCCTTAATTACAATGGGGCCACAAGAGATGCAGACAGCATCTTTTTCCACTCCATTGAAACTAAGGGGTCCGCATCCAATGCCCCAGGTTACCTTTAATTTTAAAGAAGATGGCCCAGGAGAGATGGGAACACGACACTGACTGGAGTCCTTTCCTGCAGTCAGTGACGTGTTCCCGCCTCTCTGTAGCCCTCTCCACGCCCCCCTTCCTTCCCAAATGTGACATTTATTTCATTGGTGGCAGTGGTGATGCCCCTCCCCTCTCCAGCAGCACATAAGTGTCCTTTGGAGCTTGAAGCTCCCTTACGTGCTGCCGCTGCTGCAGGGGAGAAGGGACCTGTGAGCGCACTGAGGGAGAAAACTCCCTCCACGTGCAGGTGCCGGATGAAAGCGCTGGTGCCTGCATGTGGAGGGAGCCGTTTCTCACTGCGCCCCTGGGGCAGGAAGAAGTGCGCCGGTAAGCTCCTCCTCCTGCACGTACCAGAGTGTGCAGGAGAGGAGGAGCGCTACATGTGGAGGGAGCTCTGTCTCACTGCGCTCTGGGACCGGAGGAGGTGAACCGGTAAGCTCCTCCTCCTGCACGGTACAGTGTGCAGGAGAGGAGGAGCACTCTGAAGGATGGCCGTGGTCCGGACAACTGGCGGCCGAGGTCCGTATTTGGACCGCGGTCCGCGAGTTGAGTACCCCTGCTCTAAAGGAACAACTTTTATCAAATGAGGCAGTGAAAAAATGGCCCAAGGGTCATTGAAAAGGGTTTAGGCAGAAATCCTTCTGTCCTGTCGGGGGGCTGGTTTGATCTTTGCTATGGGGCCCTTACTTCTCTATGTATGCCACTGGAGGGGTATTAGTCACCCATGGGTACTTAAATACATTTACACAGAGAAAATTGCTGGAACCACCACCAATTATGACAATGGGCACCATGTCACCAGGAGTACTGTCATTCCATTTGAAGTCTATGGGTAGTGTTGAGCGAATTGAAGTATCCAAAATGGACTTTGATCCGAATTTCAGGAAAAATTAGATTCGCCACGAAGTCGAATCTCCTCACGCTTCGTGGTAACAAATCAATTTTTCCTAAAATGGTGGCTGAAAATGATAAAAAATTATACTTACCTCGTCTACTTGCTCGCTGAGAGATCGTCTGCTCCCATCTTGTTTGCAGAAAACCCGCCAATGGACCTGCGGCGAGTGTGATGACCTCAACATGTGATCACTCTGGAGCTTGCGGCAGTAAAAACCCTTCATCAAACCAATTTTTTCACTACAGCGCTTCCAGGTTCTTTCACACAGCAGTTCATTGGCTCTGTAGTGTCATAGTGCGGAGTATAATGTTTATAGAAGACATAATAATCTGCTTATCGCTAACCATATAATGCATATGATGAGGACCCCATGGCAGATGGGGGAAAGAAGGATCAACATGCCTGATACTTTTGTGCCAAAGGGAAATAAGCCAACGCCAGATGTGCCTATCAGTAGGACAGTTGACTAACAGCTGTCTTAGGTGGATGGCCATCTTACAGGGGTTGTCCAGGATATTACAAGTGATGGCCTATCTTCAGGTTAGGCCGTCACTATCTGAAAGTCAGGGTCTGATTGTTAGGGTCTCATACAACCTCATACACGGGTTGTATGAGATGACAAAAACACAGCTTTTTTTCAGGAACAGTACCACTCTTGTATTAGTAATGAATATTCCTGATGCAAATGTTTGCACCTGGAACTTTATTTCACAATTGCATAATTACTTCTGTTCATAAAGCAGTCATGATCAGATGGATCTCAACAGATCATGATGGATCCCAATGACTTAAGATGAGGTCCATCAGGTTTCAGCACATTGGGTACACTTAAAAACACTGTTTATCAAAGTATTGCAGCCAAATATATGGTGAGGACATTATTTTTATAGCTCATAAATGCTTATAGGCACATATCATATGTAAATTTAAGACTATGTATTTCCCGACATACGCTAAGCATGGAGTCTCAGCAAGGGATGAACAGAACTTACTACATATACAATAATGAGACTCTAGTATTGATTCTGTCTATAACCACTTTAAAGTACGTTAAATAGTTGGAAAATGTACCCGCTGATATCTGTTCTAGATTTTTAGATACACAGAGAATCACAGCCAGGCACATAAGCAGACAGCCATGTCTTTTCAGTACTTGAGATCTCCAAACAATTAGTACTTTGGCTGAGAAGCTGTCCATTTAGATACAGCAGAGTTGCAATATGTGTCTGCTGGAGAACTGTAATCCCTTCGTCTCTGCACATCTTGGCAAAGCTCTCAGCTACAGAGTCCATTCCTGCTGTTCCAAACTGTCTACCTCAAACTGGTTGCTCAAGGCATTTGCCTCATGTCCTTACAAGTTTGACACTTCACACATTTTCTAGATCTTTCAAAAATCTAATCTGGTAGTGGAATGATGAGCAGCTGTGATAGATTCATTATTTCCTACTTCAGCATTCATTCTCAGCTGAGGTCGAAAAGTGGATGAAATATTGTTGTGTCAACTATCACCCAGTCATAAAGTTTATGTACCATCTGCAAAGTCTAAATGGTGGCATATATCATATTGATCTATCTCATTCTATCTATCTATCTATCTATCTATCTGCCTAGTTATCTGTTCTTTCTATCATCATCATCTGATATCTTCTCATAATAATATCATAATATCATTCTATGTCTATCTATAGATCTATCTATCTATCTATCTATCTATCTATCTATCTATCTATCTATCTATCTAGCACCACTTATCTATCATCAAATATCTGTCTATCCATATCATTTTAATCTATGTATCTCATATCAATCTATTTCATTCTATCTATCTATCTTATATCAATCTGCCTAGTTATCTGTTCTTTCTATCATCGTCATCTGATATCTTCTCATATTCATCATATCTTCTATCTATCTATCTATCTATCTATCTATCTATCTATCTATCTATCTATCTAATATCAATTATCCAACATCAATTATCTATCATCAAATATCTGTCTATCCATATCATATCAATCTATGGATCTCATATCTATATCATTCTATCTGTCTATCTCTATCTTCTCGCTATCATATCAATCTGCCTAGCTATCTATTGTTTCTATTATCATTATCATCATCATCATCATCATCGCCAACATCATCGTCTGATATCTTCTCATATTTCTTCATCATATCATTCTATCTATCTATCTATCTATCTATCTATCTATCTATCTATCTATCTATCTATCTATCTATCTATCTATCTATCTGCCTAGTTATATGTTCTTTCTATCATCATCATCTGATATCTTCTCACTATCTATCTATCTATCTATCTATCTACCCACCCATGGTATTTCCCAGTAATATATAATACTAGTCCAGGTCATACCTAGTGGTAACCTTTGGACCCCAAATACTAATCTCTCAGAGCACAGGTGGCAGTGGTCATTTATATACTTTCGGTTCATGGACAAGCAGTAGATATGTTAACATACCCCTCACCCCACATTTACTGTCCCAGACTCCCAGAGATCACATCTTTGGTCAAATTGAAATCATTATTATAACAGTTAAAAGAAGCTCACAGACAGGCATTTTCTACACCCGGTACACAGAATATTAATCATATAAACAAGCCGAATTATAAAATGCTTAAAAAAATGAAAACCAGCAGAACATTTTTTATCAGTCAGTATAAAGCCGGTAGCTTGTGCAGATCACAAGAGTCTGCTTACTGGACGAATAAATCAGGATGAAATGAGATTAGGGAATAACTAGGGAATGCCAGTTCCCACCGCACAGCTCACAGTAAGCAGATAGTAGGTTTTCACTGATCCAGAGTACAGAATGATTTAGCAATTCTTTATCACACAGAATTGGATTCATTTTTTATTTATTCAGAATTCTGCATGGTAAAAGTAGCCTTCAAATATAATTAAAAAAGGTTGCCAATCTGCAAGGTGCAATCCAGGTGTTTTCTGTCTGTAGATCTACAAAGCAGGTCAAATGTCTTACCTTTAAAAGCCACGAATTGCAATACTCCTGAGCACTTATTCACTCTATCCTGCAAAACTCGATGTATTTCCAATGAGTCAGATAGAAGCTAGTCCTGGAGCTAGTCCATCAATGTAAGTGGGTTCTGGATGTTCCTGGTGTCCTTACCAACTAATCAAACAAGTCCATTGATCTCTCCCCACAGTGAGAGGCACACTGCCCTGACACACTCTCGGCTCCTCACTTTGATTGAACTGCTGAATAAGGCAGTCCTCTTTAAACTTCCACTCCCTCCCTCCCACTTTCCCCCTCTCCCTTGTCAGGATTTCTTTATAAGCTCTGACAACAGTGCTCTGGGTATACAACTTTAGCAAATATTAAATACATGAAAAAAGACACAAAAAGGCAAGAAAATTGAATTCTGTAAAGTCAACGGTGGGAGACGAGAATAAATGTTTTAGTTGTATACCTTAGATAGGCTTGTTAAAGAATTATGCCATTTCTAGAACTTGAGGCAAGGAGATGAAAACGGTAGAGGTATGTCATGTTATATCATTTACTATTAAAGGAACTGAAGGACACTACGGAACAGATCAGCCTTTTTCCAGAAACAGCACCACTTTTCTTCATGGTGTGTGTCTGGTACTACAGCCCAAAAAACTGGACTGCATGCTGTGCACCACATTTCTTCTTACGAAGCGGATATGGATCAGCTGTGTGTTTGACTTGGGGTTACTCCTACGTAGTGGCCCCCTGGTCTTCACCTTTTAACCCCTATGCAGGAATATAGACTCTCAGATTATTTATGGACACCTGAGCGGTATTATTCAGGATTGGCTCCCTCCCTATAAATATCAGCATGTTACACATAAGTGACAACTCAAGATAAAGGTGGTAACCGAAACGCGCACTGGGGTGGATGCACTTCCTTGAGACATCTCACATACTATGAGTTAGTAAATCACTTTATTTGGCAGACTTAGTTATGTACTGTTACACTTAGAATATCTTTGCACTGGTAATTTTGCAGTATGTATTGGCCTGCATTTTCAAGGGGTATTTTGTCCTAGCTTTCACTGTGTGAATCAATTTTAGATGTATTTTTTTATGTCTTTTTAGTTTGATTTCAATAAAGTATCATTTTTATAATTTTGGCATGTGCACCTTTCTTTAGTGGTAGTTTTAGGAATATGGTGTCTGCTGCAGGGGAACTACCAATCTGCTACCTCTTAGAGTAGTCTCTGTTCAGTACTCTGCTGACCCACAGCAGTCAAGAGACATGGGTGCGGAGTACCAAGAGGTCAGGCAATAATCATAGTCAGGGACAATTTGAAGTCAGGACAGGCAAAGTTTGTGCAAAACAAAGGTCAATCCGAGGATCAGGGCAGGCAGCTTAGGGTTAGAACGGAGAAGAGTCCGAGGTCAAGTCAGGCAGCGAACGGTGAAATCTTGCAGACATTGGAATATTGACAAATGAAGAACAGCACACCATTGCAGGATTCTAGCAGCCTAGAACCTATGGCTCAGGCACCTCAGGTGACCCCAATGTCTAATAGGTGCGAATCCCACCTTCAGGACCCACACTTATCTCTAAAATGGAGCCCGCGAAGAGAAGGCGAGCTGACGGTACATGTGCGGATGCCATCCCTTCATTTCTATGGGAGTAATGAAAATAGACCAGTGCACTGGAAGTCCCATACAAATTAATGGGAAGTGCACCTCACAAGCGCATCCACAGCTCTATTCACTTCTATTTCTGACCGAAATAGCCGAACCAACACTTGGCTATTTTCAGCAGTCCCATAGAAATGAATCGAGGGCGGCCGCGCATGTGTGGTCCGTTTTAAAGATCGGTGCGAGTTCCACCTCTCAGACCTAGTGATATGCCTCCAATGTATGAGATGACACAACCCCCTGACAAAGTATGGCTTAAGACACTCCACTTTTCTGCCACAAAGTCCTTCTTACATTACCTAAATCTAAATTTTTAAACTGGATTAGAAAATCTGCCCAATTATTTTTGTCTACAGACATATCTAATTTATGAAACTAAAATAAAATACACGAGGCATTTCCTTTAAGATTGCATTCATTTGGCATTAGGATCCATATTAGTTCCATATAGAGAAGGTCCTGTAATATGAGTCAGTGTTATTCTATGCGGTATGTGGTTTGAGTATTCAACATATGTGTTGTATTGATGAATTAGTGTTGGCATTAACCATATTAAACTCGTTCATTTGTATAAGGAAGGACTTTGTACAAAGATATTGATTGAAATTCTTGGGAAAACATATATACAGTATTTGAAATTCCGAAATAAAATGAGCCTGAGAAAATTTAAATACATGATCCTGGTAAAAAAACATAATGTTAGCTAAATTAAACAACGCACAGTTTAGGCTTGGTTCACAGAAAATGTGAGATGTACTGTCCATGTATATGCCAATTTGCCAACAAACTACCGTATATACTCGAGTATAAGACGAGTTTTTTGGCACATATTTTTGTGCTCAAAAAGCCTCCTCATCTTATACTCGAGTCTAGGTCTTAGCTCCGGTAATACAGGCAGTGCGGGGGGCGGCGCTCACTCACTGACGTCACGCGCCTGCGCCGCCTAGTGGGAGAATGCGCGTGACGTCAGTGAGTGAGCGCCGCTCCCCGCACTGCCTGTATTACCGGAGCAAAGACAAAGTAAGATATCCACAGTTAAAGGTTACTGATTAGTTTAAATATACTGCTGTGAGCGTCGGGGAGGGGGATCTGTGGATGGCACTGTAGGGGGATCTGTGGATGGCACTGTAGGGGGATCTGTGGATGGCACTGTAGGGGGATCTGTGGATGGCACTGTAGGGGGATCTGTGGATGGCACTGTAGGGGGATCTGTGGATGGCACTGTAGGGGGATCTGTGGATGGCACTGTTTAGGCGGGATCTGTGGATGGCACTGTTTAGGGGGGAGATCTGTGGATGGCACTGTTTAGGGGGGAGATCTGTGGATGGCACTGTTTAGGGGGGAGATCTGTGGATGGCTCCCTGTATTTAATGCAGAGTGTGTGTGTATATAATGTAGAGTGTGTGCACCCTCTTGATGTGTGTATATAATGTAGAGTGTGTGCATTATATACACATACACTCTGCATTATAGCTGCATTTCCCACCCTAGTCTTATACTCTAGTCAATAATTTTTCCCATTTTTTTGGGGTAAAATTAGGGGCTCGGCTTATACTCGGGTCGGCTTATACTCGAGTATATACGGTATACCAACCAAAAGAAGGCATAAAAGGCTAGAATACACCACATCTACATTGAAAGGCAGGAGCCTGATCAGGCTTGCTGTAAATGAAAATACACTGCAGTACACTATACAGTGTACTGCAGTGTATTGTAGAGCTACCAGACCCACTGGATCTTCAAGAACCAAGTGGGTCTGGGTCCAAAAAATGTCATAAAAAGTGACAAAAAAAGTAAAAAAAAAACAAATTTCTTCTTATAGCCGCACATTTATAATTGATTAAAAATGAAAAATAGAGTAATATAAAGCAATAAAAAAATCATATGTACCCCCAAAATAGTATCAATAAAAACTGTCACCTTATCCCGTAATTTCCAAAATGGGGTAACTTTTTGGTTGTTTCTACTGTAGGGGGCATCAGGGAGTCTTCAAATGGGACATAGTGTCTGAAAACCAGTCCAGCAAAATCTGCTTTTCAAAAACTATATGGCACGCCATTCCTTCTGCGCCCTGCTGAGCGCTTATACAGCAGTTTACCACCACATATTAGGTGTTTCTGTAAACCGCAGAATCCGGGTAATAGATTTTGAGTTTTGTTTAGATGTTAACCCTTGATGTGTTACAGGAAAAAATGGATTAAAATGGAAAATCTGCCAAAAAAGTGAAATTTTGAAATGTCATCTCCATTTTCCTTTAATTCTTGTGGAACACCTAAAGAATTAACAAAGATAGTAAAAATCTGTTTTTAATAACTTGAGGGGTGTAGTTTCTAAATTGGGGTATTTATAGGTGGTTTCTGTTATGTAAGCCCCCCTAAGTGACTTCATTAATGAACTGGCCCTCAAAAAAGTAGGTTTTGGAAATTTTCGTAAAAAGTTTTAAGAATTGCTTCTAAAATTCTAAGCCGTCTAATGCCTTAAAAAATAAAATTAGATGTATAAAATGATGCCAACATTAAGTGGACATATGGGAAATGTAAAGTAATAACAATTTTGTGAGGTATCAATCTCAGAATGGCTTGGATAAGTAAAAGTGTTCCAAAATTAAATGTTTTTTATTGTTCACAAGTAGTAAAACGTGTATATATATATATACATATATCTTATCTCTTATATATATAAAAACGAGTTTCTGTCTGTCTGTCTGTCTGTCTGAACGTCTGTCTGTTCTTTATGCGCGACCAAACGACTGGACCAATCTTTACCAAATTTGGCACACAGGTACATCAGGTGTCCGGAAAGGTTTTAGACCAGGCCTAAGGTTGTAAACCTAGCCTTAAAGGGGTAGGACGCTGTGGAGGTCACAGTTAGGGGGCAGGGGCAACTATTAAAGGGGCAGCTGCTGTGGAGGTCACTGTTAAGGGGGCAGAGGCCACTATTAAAAGGGCAGCTGCTGTGAAGCTCACTGTTAAAGGGGCGGGCACTGTGCAGGTCGCTGTTAAAGGGGCGTTCACTGTGGATATTTCTGTTAAGGGGAGAGGCCACTGTGGAGGTCACTGTTAAAGGGACGGGCACTGCAGAGGTCACTGTTAAGGGGACAGGGTACTGTGAGGTCATTGTTATGGGAGCGGGGTACTGTGGAGGGACTGGTGCTGTGGAGGTCTCTGTTAAGGGGGCAGGGAACAGTGGAGGTCACAGATAAGGGGACGGTCCCCTATTGAGTTCAGTGTTAAGGGGTGGGGTGCTGTAGAGGTCACCGTTAGGGGGGCAGGCCCCTGAAGAGGTCACTGTCAAGCGAGTGGGGTGCTGTGAAACTTACTATTAAAGGGGCAGGCTGCTGTGAAGGTCAAAGTAAAGGGGATGGGCTGCTGTGGAGATCCCATTTTAAGGAGGAGGGGCACTGTAGGGGGGTCAGTGTTAAGGGGTGGGGGGCTGTGGAGTTAGCTGTTAAAGGGGCGGGGTGCTGTAGAGGTCACTGTTATGAGGGGTACTGTTGATATCTTTTACCGACTCATAGAAACATTGAATAAAATAGGTGAAAAATACCCATGTGAAGCCAGGTCATTCTGCTAGTCTCTTATATATATAGAAATTAGTTTCTGTCTGTCCGTCTGTCTGTCTCTCTGTTCTTTATGTGTGACCAAACGACTAAACCGATCTTCACCAAATTTGGCATACAGGTACATCAGGTGTCCGGGAAGGTTTTGGATCGGTTCTCAGATCTCTCAGCTCTCTAGGACGTACGGTTCCTGAGATATTCCCAAAAAATTACATTGCATTAGCCAATAGAATCCTGCAAGTTTTTCACTCATATCCCAACTGCCATACACAGGGTCACATGTCCCTTATCAGCCAATAGAAGCTCGCAGGCCCTTATTCTCCACATACACACAGTTTTACTCCAGGTTTCCATAACAACCCAGCCATTTTTCTACACTGCTGTAACATAGTAACATAGTACATAAGGCCGAAAAAAGACATGTGTCCATCCAGTTCGGCCTGTCATCCTGCAAGTTGATCCAGAAGAAGGCAAAAAAAAAAAAGTGAGGTAGAAGCCAATTTTCCCCACTTTAGGGGAATAAAAAATTCCTTCCCGACTCCAATCAGGCAATCAGAATAACTCCCTGGATCAACGACCCCTCTCTAGTAGCTATAGCCTGTAATATTATTACACTGCAGAAATACATCCAGGCCCCTCTTGAATTCCTTTATTGTACTCACCATCACCACCTCCTCAGGCAGAGAGTTCCATAGTCTCACTGCTCTTACGGTAAAGAATCCTCTTCTATGCTTGTGTACAAACCTTCTTTCCTCCAGACGCAGAGGATGTCCCCTCATCACAGTCACAGTCCTGGGGATAAATAGATGATGGGATAGATCTCTGTACTGACCCCTGATATATTTATACATAGTAATTAGATCTCCCCTCAGTCGTCTTTTTTCTAAAGTGAATAACCCTAATTTTGATAATCTTTCAGGGTACTGTAGTTGCCCCATTCCAGTTATTACTTTAGTTGCCGTCCTCTGGACCCTCTCCAGCTCTGCTATGTCTGCCTTGTTCACAGGAGCCCAGAACTGTACACAGTACTCCATGTGTGGTCCGACTAGCGATTTGTAAAGTGGTAGGACTATGTTTTTATCACGGGCATCTATGCCCCTTTTGATGCAACCCATTATCTTATTGGCCTTGGCAGCAGCTGCCTGACACTGGTTTTTGCAGCTTAGTTTGCTGTTTATTAAAATTAGATTTTTTTCCATGTCAGTGTTACTGAGTGTTTTACCATTTAGTATGTACGGGTGACTTGCATTATTCCTTCCCATGTGCATAACTTTACATTTGTCAGTGTTAAACCTCATTTGCTACTTATCTGCCCAAGCCTCCAATCTATCCAGATCCCTGTGTAGTAGTATACTGTCCTCTTCAGTGTTAATTACTTTACACAGCTTAGTGTCATCTGCGAAAATTTTTATTTTACTATGCAAGCCTTCTACAAGATCATTAATAAATATATTGAAGAGAATAGGGCCCAATACTGACCCCTGAGGTACCCCACTAGTGACAGTGACCCAATCTGAATTTGTACCATTAATAATCACCCTCTGTTTTCTATCACTCAGCCAGTTACTTACCCACATACAGACATTTTCTCCCAGTCCGAACATTCTTATTTTATATATTAACCTTTTATGTGGTACAGTGTCAAATGCTTTGGAGAAGTCCAGATATAAGACATCCATTGATACACCGCTGTCAAGTCTAGAACTTACCTCCTCATAGAAACTGATTAAATTAGTTTGGCATGACCGATCCCTCACGAAGCCATGCTGATATGGCGTTATTTGCTTATTTCCGTTGAGATGCTCTACGATGAGATGTTCTACGATTAGAAAACCTTCAAACAGTTTACCTACATCAGATGTTAAACTTACCGGCCTATAGTTTCCAGGCTCTGTTTTGGACAATTTTTGAATATTGGCACCACATTTGCTATGCGCCAATCCTGTGGGACATTCCTTGTCAGTATAGAGTCCGCAAATATCAGAAATAAGGGTCTGGCTATGACATTACTTAATTCCCTTAGGATACGGGGGTGTATGCCATCCGGTCCTGGCGATTTGTCTATTTTAATCTTTTTAAGTCGCTATTGTAATTCTTCCTGGGTCAGACAGGACACTTTTAATGGGGAATTTATTTTTACATTCAGAATTTCATCTGACAGTTTATTTTCCTCAGTAAATACATTGGAGAAAAAATATTTAACAGCTTTGCTATCTCCTCGTCACTCTCTGCGACTCCCCCCTCATTACTCTTTAAAGGGCCGACACCTTCAGATTTATACTTTTTAACATTTATATAATTGAAGAACATTTTAGGGTTAGTTTTACTCTCTTTGGCAATTAATCTCTCGGTCTCTAGTTTGGCTGCTTTTATTTGTTTTTTACATGTTCTATTTTTTTCCTTATAGTTTTTCAGTGCTTCCTCACTACCCTCCTGTTTTAGTGATTTATATGCTTTTTTTTTTGTCATTTATTGCTTTCTTTACAGTTCTATTCATCCACATTGGTTTCTTTTTGTTCCTTAAACTTTTATTCCCATATGGTATGTACCTCTCTGTAACGGATCACCTGGCACCCCGACTGAGTACCTCCGTTGACAGAAGCTCCGAGCGTTTTCCGGAGATTTCCAAGCACTCTGGCAGACACCACAATCACCGAACCAAAGAAGCATATAAATCCTATTCAAGCATATGAATGCTGTAGGCAGTTGAATAGGAAACCATACGAATAGGTTTACACTCCTAGCAGTCAAACTGGGACAGCATGCAATCAATCCTTCCCCAAGAATGAGACGACACTTCACCTTGAGGGTTAAAACAGGAACTGACTTTATTTTAACACAAGCATTGCTTTATACACATCTTCCAACAATGTTACCACCCACAGGGTTTTGTAAAAACAGCCAATCACATGCATTTACAGTATTCAACCTTCCCAGCAATTGTACACAAAATCCCCTTCCCTCTATCTGTAACGCAATCAACAAAATACAATGAGCATTGTCTGAGACGCAATTAACTAACACAATGAGTATTGTCTGAGACGCAATCCACAAAATACAATTACCAAACGTAATGGACTAACTTGAACCCTGGTCTAATTCGTGTGGGTGAGAGTTCAAGTTAGTCCAAGTCCTTTGTGAACAAATGAGGCCTGGCTGATGAGAGGGCCCATAATCCTGGGGCAAGGGGTGGGCACGCAGCCCCCTCCAAAAGCTCATGGCAAACTCTGGCAAAAAGGTGAGTTTGCTACACTCTCACAATGAGATTTTTGGATGCTTTTAAAGATATCCCATTTTGTGGCTGTATTTTTATTTTTGAGGACTTTGTCCCAGTTAGTTAGGCCTATGGCCTCTTTTAGTTGGCTAAAATTAGCTTTTTTGAAGTTTGGTATTTTTGTTCCTCCCTGTAGAAACGCTCTTTTGAATGATAATTGGAAGGTTATTACTTTATGGTCACTATTTCCCAGGTGTCCCCCAACCTGCATGTCTGTTCTGTCAGGCCTATTAGTTAATACTAAGTCCAGTATGGCCGTCCCTCTAGTCGGGTCCTGAACCAGTTGGGAGAGGCAATTGTCTTTGGTTATTGCCAAGAACCTGTTTCCTTTATGAGATATACAAGTTTCAATTTCCCAGTCTATATCTGGGTAGTTGAAGTCCCCCATAATAACCCTTGACCCGGTCTCTATCTGCACTATCTTCCCCTCCTATAATGTATTTTCCCTTCCCCCCCCCAGTCCCTAGTTTAAATGCTCCTCCAACCCTCTAGCCATCTTCCCCATTAAGGTGCTGCCCGTCCCTACAATAGAGCCTGTAGCCGATAGAGAAGTTGGCCCAGTTCTCCAGGAACCCAAACCCCTCCTTCCTACACCAGTTCTTGAGCCACTTGTTAATCTCCCTAATCTCCCGCTGCCTTTCTTGTGTGGCCCGTGGCACAGGCAGTATTTCGGAAAATACTACCTTTAAGGTCCTTGCCCTAAGCTTTTGACCTAAATCCCTGAAATAATTTTTAAGGACTCTCCACCTACCTCTAACTTTGTCATTGGTTCCGATGGACCATGACCGCTATATCTTCTCCAGCCCCTCCCAGTAATCTGTCAACCCGATCCGCGATGTGTCGAACTCTAGCGCCAGGAAGACAGCACACTGTTCGGCGATCACGGTCTTTGTGACAGATTGCCCTATCTGTTCCCCTAATAATAGAGTCTCCCACTACCAGCACCTGTCTGGTCTGCCCTGCTCTCCTGGTTCCCTGCTTACCGGAGCTGACATTCCCCTGACTGGCAGAGGAAGTGTCCGGCTGCAGCAGTGCCGTCCCTGAACTGACATCCCCCTCATCTGCCAAACGTGCAAACTTGTTGGGGTGTGTCAGATCAGGGCTAGCCTCCCTGGCACTCTTCCCTCTACCCCGCTTTCTAACTGTTACCCAGCTAGCTACCTCACTTTCCTCAGCCTCCTCTCTGTCACCCTCCCCCTCATCTACCCCAAAGAGTGCTTGCTCAGTGAGAAACAAACTCTTTTGCAAATTGTCAATGCCTCTCAGTGTTGCAACTTGCCCGTTTAGAGACTCGATTTGCGATTCCAATAGGGTAATTTGCTCACATCTTGAACAAAGATATACACCCTTGAACGGCTGTTCCAGGACTGCATACATCATGCAAGAGGTGCACTGGACTGCGTTGTCAATTGTGCAACACATACTAAATGGGGATTACACCACAAAAGCGAAAAATACAATATAATGTAGTAATAAGAAACTGGATAATTGCAGTCCCTGAATCTAAAGTCACTTAATCTTAAGTCACACACTTACACAACCACACACTTAATCAACCACGCGTCACGGTAAAACTCACGTTATATATCTGCTTATATAAATATAAATGAAGCTCACTACACCAGCCTGTTTTTTTTCCCTCTGGATTCAGCTTTAGGCTAGGGCTACACGACAACATGTGTCGCGTGACAATAAGTCCCATGACACATAGGGCACAACTACACTGCTACATGCATCCATCTTGGATGGATTTTTTACGACTGTCGTGTCGCATGTCGCAGTGCGACACCATAGCCTATCATTATAAAAATTGTTGAGTCAAAACGTTGCGCGACACATGTCGTCGTGTAGCCCTAGCATTAAAGGGGCAGGGCGCTGTGAAGGTCACTGTTAAGGGGGTAGGCCGCTGTGGAGGTCACTGTTAAATGGGAGGACACTGTGGAGGTCACTGTTAGGGGGGAAGGGTCCACTTTTAATGGGGCAACTGCTGTGCAGGTCAATGTTAAGGCAGCAGGGTACTATGAGGTCACTATTAATTGAGCGGGGTACTGTGGAGGTCACTGTTAAGGGAACAGGGTACTGTGGCAGTCACTGTTAAAGAGACGGGTGCTGTGGAGGTCTCTGTTAAGGGGGCAGGGAACAGTGGAGGTCACAGATAAGGGGACGGTCACCTATGGAGTTCAGTGTTAAGGGGCGGGGTGCTGTGGAGGTCACTGTTAAGGGGGCAGGCCCCTGAGAAGGTCACTGTCAAGGGAGTGGGGTGCTGTGAAACTCACTGTTAAAGGGGTGGGCTGCTGTGAAGTTCAAAGTTAAGGGAATGGGCTGCTGTGGAGGCCCTATTTTAAGGTTGCGGGGCACTTTGGGGGGGGGGGAAATCAGTATTAAGGAGTGGTGAACTGTGGAGTTCTCTGTTAAGGGGGCGGGGTGCTGTTGAGGTCACTGTTATGGGGGATACAGTCGATATCTTTTAATGACACACACAAACATTAAATGAAATAGATGAAATATACCCGTGTGAAGCCGGGTCCTTCTGCTAGTCTCTTATATATATAAAAATGAGTTTCTGTTTGTCTGTCTGTTCTTTATGCGCGACCAAACAACTGGACCGATCTTCACCAAATTTGGCACACAGGTACATCAGGTGTCCGGTGTCCGGGACGTACCGTTCCTGAGATATTCCCAAAAAATGATCCCCCCCCCAATACAAGCCTGCAAGTCTTCCTCTTCAAATCCCAACTGCTATAAACACAGTTTTACTCCAGGTTTCCATAACAACCCAGCCATTTTTCTTTACTGCTTAAAGAAGCGGTCACTGTTAAGGGGGCGTTAAAGGGGCGGTCACTGTGAAAGTCACTGTTAAAGGGGCGTCACTGTGAAAGGGGTAGCCACTGTTAAAGTCACTGTTAAAGGGGCGGTCACTGTTAAAGGGGCGGCGACTGTGAAAGTCACTGTTGAAGGGGCAGTCACTGTTAAAGGGGCGGCCACAGTTAAAGTCACTGTTAAAGGGGCGGCCACTGTGAAAGTCACTGTTAAAGGGGCGGTCACTGTGAAAGTCACTGTTAAAGGGGCGGTCACTGTGAAAGTCACAGTTAAAGGGGCGGTCACTGTGAAAGTCACAGTTAAAGGGGCGGCCACTGTTAAAGGGGCGGTCACTGTGAAAGTCAATGTTAAAGGGGCTGTCACTTTGAAAGTCACTGTTAAAGGGGTGGCCACTGTGAAAGTCACTGTTAAAGGGGCGGTCACTGTGAAAGTCACTGTTAAAGGAGGGGTAACAGTGAAAGTCACTGTTAAAGGAGGGGTAACAGTGAAAGTCACTGTTAAAGGGGCGGTCACTATGAAAGTCACTTTTAAAGGGGCGGCCAATGTGAAAGTCACTGTTAAAGGGGCAGTCACTGTGAAAGTCACTGTTAAAGGGGCGGTCACTGTGAAAGTCACTGTTAAAGAGGAGGTCACTGTGAAAGTCACTGTTAAAGGGGCAGTCACTGTGAAGTCACTGTTAAAAAGGCGGTCACTGTTAAAGTGGCGGTCACTGTGAAAGTCACTGTTAAAGGAGCGGTAACAGTGAAAGTCACTGTTAAAGGGGCGGTCACTGTGAAAGTCACTGTTAAAGGAGCAGTCACTGTTAAAGGGGCGTTCACTGTTAAAGTCACTGTTAAAGGGGCGGTCACTGTGAAAGTCACTGTTAAAGGGGCAGCCATTGTAAAAGTCACTGTTAAAGGGGCGGTCACTGTTAAAGTCACTGTTAAAGGGGTGGTCACTGTTAAAGGGGTCGTCACTGTTAAAGTCACTGTTAAAGGGGCGGCCACTGTAGAAGTCACTGTTAAAGGGGTGGTCACTGTTAAAGTTACTGTTGAATGGGCGGTCACTGTGAAAGTCACTGTTAAAGGAGCAGTAACAGTGAAAGTCACTGTTAAAGGGGCGGTCACTGTGAAAGTCACTGTTAAACGGGTTACTGTGAAAGTCACTGTTAAAGGGGCGGTCACTGTGAAAGTCATTTTTAAAGGGGCGGGCACTGTGGAGGTCTCTGTTAAAGGGCAGGCACTGTGGAAGTCACTGTTAAAGGGGCGGTCACTGTGAAAGTCATTTTTAAAGGGGCGGGCACTGTGGAGGTCTCTGTTAAAGGGGCAGGCACTGTGGAAGTCACTGTTAAAGGGGTTGGGCATTGTGAAGTTCATTGTTAAAGAGGAAGGCACTGTGGAGGTCAATGTTAAAGGGGTGGCCACTATGGAAGTCAATGTTAAAAAGGCAGGCACTGTGGAGGTCATTGTTAAAGGGGCGGGTACTGTAGAGGTCACTGTTATGGGGAAACTCGATATCTTTTTACAACACACGGAACCATAAAATGAAATAGATGAAATATACCAGTGCAAAGCCGGGTCCTTCTGCGTCGAGGGACGCCGACTGGAGCGCTCATCATCACAAGCATAGCAGGGTACACGCAAGCCGCCGACATCCTACCAAGTCCACAGGAGGGTAACGTAGCCCTTGTTACAAAAATACAGATTCATAAACTTAATGCTTCAAGGGGTAATATATGCCGATGAATGATTACACTAAGTACGGTGTTATTTACAACCTAACCACAGTGATAGAACAGCGGTAATCTACGGGGGACTGCAGAGGTGTCTGGACAGTGTATACATATACATATACACCCCTGATATTTATACCCCTCACAATACAGTGAACTATGGTGCTGTTGGTTTAATTACACTGAGGGTGATTGATGTAATGGACTATAGGAGGACACTTTGAACTTCAATTTACCGTACCTTGCAGGATACCGACATCCCGGCAGAATTATCATATTGCAATATAGCGGGACTGGTTATCAATGTGATCATTGGGAAGAATCTGGATGAGACATTTATATCTCTTTTTTTGCAGCGTTCTCCAATTCACAAATTTGCACTATATTTATTTATCCCTCTTTTTTTTTTTTATCACTTTCTATTTTTTCACTACTTTTTTATATAAATACATACATATATTATTGCTTTATCTGTGTCATACTATATAACCGATTGTTACAATCTTTTGTGGACGCTATTAGGGGGTGCTCTAGGTGGGGGACAACGCTCAATAAATAGCAAACTACACCTGACATAAGGAGTGAGCGCTGGTATCCACACAGACCATCCACAAAGGGTTCCACACAAGGATTCTCCCTGGAGTAAAGCACTGGTACCAACATAGACTATAGACTGGTGTTTTGCCAAGAACACGCACTATTTATCGCTATTGCTATTTTTATATATTATATTTTATTTATATCAATAAATAAGGTTTTTATCTGAATGAAAGTACCAATCTCCATTTGATCTCCTGGTAATTGAGTGCCCTCCAACTTTTATTTCTTACCACTTTTGTAAATTTTTTGGGCTTGGGGTGTTGCCCTTGGAGTGAGCACCATATCACGGTTGTGCATGCAGGTGAGCCACTGACACTCACTGAAATTTCTAGTGTGATGATGCCTGTAAGGGTACATTCACACGACCTTGTGTAATCCTTTCCGTTTTGCAGTCCGCAAATAACAGAACCGTGTGTCCACATTTTGCGGACAAATGACTTCCGTTTGTGTTCCGTATGTCTTCTGTTTTTTACAGTCCGCAAAAAATGGAAGGAAAAAAAAGGAGAGAGAAAAAAGAATTATTAAGGCCTTCAAAAATACGGAAAAGGATCCGCAAAAAACAGATGACATACGGAAACCATTCCGTAGGTCATCGGCAATTTGCTGATCCATTGACTTGAATGGGGCTGCGGACCGATCTGTGCGGACAATAGAAGGACAAGCTTCATATTTTTCCGGACTAGAAATGCGGAAACACATACTAAATGTTGTCCGCACATTTTATTCACCCGTAGAAATGAATGCATCCGCATCTATTCCGCAAAATGCAGAACGGATGCGGATAAAATTATACGGTCGTGTAAATGTACCCTAAAACGAAGTTTTTCAGTGGTTCTTCCCCTTTAACTTGATGAAGTAATTTATTGATGTCTATACCTGGCCACATTTCTACAGTATAATGTAACTGTACATGCACACTAACATTTAGGTGGGTCTAGGAGAGTAGAAAACAGTTTTGGACATCATCAGGATAAGATGTCTTGCTACCTTTACCTCTCTTTGTATCATGTTGGGCACTGGTCGATAGAGCCCGCCCATTGGTTGACGACTCTCAGTGACTGTTACTTTACTTCATTTTTGTCTTTGTATATCTTTGTATATATCTTTTATCATAGTTTAGTAAACTCTTTATGTACCTAAGTCGTGTTAAGTCTATTTTTCTCGAACGGCGCGATGATACAACGTCACCATGCGCTCCCAACATGGTCGCATGGTAACATCTGCAGTGACCGGGTTTGGGGTCGCGCCATGTGTTGATATTCTCTGGAAGGGATGGTAAGGTTTGGTCATTCCAATTGTAAATAAGACAACCAGTGTCCTTGTTGAAGGAATTTAGGTACAAAACAATATAGGCGAGGCATAGAGCTGGCTTCCTAAGTCTCCTCCCTGGCAGAAAAAGGAGTTAATGCTGAGGAAAGGCATGAGCTAGCTGTCATTCTCTCTCTCTCTCTCTCTCTCTCTCTCTCTCAGAAGGCTGGTACCCTAGCCAAAGGCACTGTTCTCTAACTGCAGAACACTAGGAGCTCTGAATGCTTTGCTTATATACAGTTTCTGGCTAAACTAGAACCTTCTAGTGGGAGGGGTGAAGTGGAGAAACTCAGCACAAACAAATACACTGTTACAACTCCTGTCTCTCATAGACTTGAGTTAGAACTTCAATCCCAAGGTAATGTCAAGGTATGTAAAAATCTGTTGCTTTTAAGTTTGACTGCACAACAATTTTCAGATAAATACCATGAGTGAAGTTTATTCCTTTCATTGTGAAGTGCATTGTGTTACTGCAGAATATTATATTGACTTAGAACCTTTTTCGGTTATGCTCAGCACAAAAAAATCTGCATTCACATGAATTTTGATGATGTGTAATATCCAGCTTGAGGCATCAGTTGCTGCTTCAAAACATGTTACAACGGAAAGAAGAATTGAATTGTCGGGATTAGGGTTGAGCGAACCCGACCTGTAAAGTTCGGGTTCGTACCGAACTTTATGATTTTGGGACCCCGGACCCGAACATTTCCGTAAAAGTTCGGGTTCGGTGTTCGCCACTTTCTTGGCGCTTTTTGAAAAGCTGCACAGCAGCCAATCAACAAGCGTCATACTACTTGCCCCAAGAGGCCATCACAGCCATGCCTACTAATGGCATGGCTGTGATTGGCCAGAGCAGCATGTGACCCAGCCTCTATATAAGCTTGAGTCACGTAGCGCTGCATGTCACTCTGCTGTTACAAGTGTAGGGAGAGGATGCTGCTGGACTTGTGATTTCAGGGAGAGAATAGGAGAGAATCTAACTCAGCGATCTACCTAGAAATAGTTGTGTGGTTGCAGGGCACAATCGTTTTACCCTGCCCTGAGCTCATTGACCAAAAAATACAAACTTTTAGAATTCTGTTAGTTAGGTGGGTGGCAGCGGCGGAGGCCATTTTATGCATACTCAGTGCACCAGCACTGCATCTGAGCTTTTGGGACATTGCAAATTCAACATTTTTTGGGGGGCAAACTACAACATCTGTATTAGTCAGTGTGCAATTTAAGGTAGAAATACACCCATCATTTTCTGGGGTTTGAAAAACACACATTTTTTTCAAAAAAAAACTGTATTTTCCAAATCTGCAAGTGTTAAATTCAAGTTTAATATATACAGCTTTCATATTCTGTTAGCAAAAAAAGACTTTTTTGGCAATCTACAGCATCTGTATTAGTCAGTGTGCAATTTAAGGTAGAAATACACCCATCATTTTCTGGGGTTTGAAAAACACACTCTTTTGACAAAAAACACTATTTTCAGGCCTTGCAGCATCAGCACGTGTGAAATAACAGGCTTATATACTGCTGTCAAATTCAGTTTTTAACAGGGCTTTTTTTCTCAGAGAAAAGGTGGTGGAACTCACCCCCCTCCCATCCCCTGGCCACGCCCCTACCCACACCTAGGACCGCCCCCTAAAACCATCCCTTTAGAGAACAGGGATGCAAGTAAAATTGCCAGTGACGGTCGTGACAGCCAGGCTGCCAGTGCCCTCGGCAGTGGCAACTCTAGGAACAATATATAGGGGGGGCACAAAGATACCACAGTCAAAAATGGGGGGGCAAAAACAAAATAAGTATGTATAAATAAGATTACAAAATACGAGAGAATTGCGGTATGCAGGGATACATTTATAATAAAACAATTTACTTACAAAAGAAGCTATTCAGTCGTCTGCTGTGCCGTCCACTGCTTGCTTCCGCGCATTCTTTCCCCTTCTTTCTGTCTCTCGTCAGTGCGCAGGCGTACTGTTATGGGGGCATCTGTGGAGGCCACATTATGCCTCTCATTAGCCCTCATTATGCTTCTCATCACTCCCATATCAGCCACCATGCCTCTCATTAGCCCCCATATCATCCCTTATGCCTCATTAGCCCCCATTATAAGCAATTATGCCTCATTAGCCCACATTATGCCTCTTATTAGCCCCTATTATAAGCCATTATGCCTCATTAGCCCACATTCTGCCTCTTATTAGCCCCCATATGCCTAATTAGCCCCCATTATGTCTCTAATTAGCCCCCATTATGCCTCATTAGCCCCCATATGCCTCATTAGCCCCCATATGCCTCATTAGCCCCCATATGCCTCATTAGCCCCCATTATGTCTCTAATTAGCCCCCATTATGCCTCATTAGCCCCCATATGCCTCATTAGCCCCCATATGCCTCTAATAGTCTAATTAGCCCCCATTGTGTCTCT
This sequence comes from Bufo bufo, assembly GCF_905171765.1. Taxonomy (NCBI): domain Eukaryota; kingdom Metazoa; phylum Chordata; class Amphibia; order Anura; family Bufonidae; genus Bufo; species Bufo bufo. The sequence continues at coordinate 480,956,362 of NC_053392.1, read as the reverse complement.
AATTAGCCCCGATGATGCCTCTCATTAGCCCCCATTATGCATCATTAGCCCCCATATGCCTCCAATTAGCCCCCATATGCCTCCAATTAGCCCCCATAGCCCCATATGCCTCCAATTAGCCCCCATATGCCTCCAATCAGCCCCCATAGCCCCCATATGCCTCCAATTAGCCCCCATATGCCTCCAATTAGCCCCCATAGCCCCCATATGTCTCCAATTAGCCCCCATATGCCTCCAATTAGCCCCCATATGCCTCCAATTAGCCCCTATAGCCCCCATATGCCTCCAATTAGCCCCCATATGCCTCTAATTAGCCCCCATATGCCTCCAATTAGCCCCCATAGCCCCCATATGCCTCCTATTAGCCCCCATATGCCTCCAATTAGCCCCCATTATGCCCCCAGCAGCCACATTTTTTATAAAATAAAAAAACACTTACCTCCCCTGCTCCTGGACGGACGTCGCCTGCAATTTTCTTTCTCCTCAGTTGACTGTGCTCTGAACTGGCGCCCACAGCGTGAGGTCACAGAGCGCCCTCACGCTGTGCGCAGCCCTGCACAGCCGACAGCCGAGGACCAGGAAGTGGTCCTTCGGTACACTAATGAGCGCTTCCATAATGGAAGCGCTCATTAGTATTCACCTGGGAGGATCAGCGGGGGAGCACCCGGGGGGGCAAAGAACAACATGGGGGGGCGACGCTACTAGCAGCGGGCCGGCTGCGCCCAGTAACTAAAGGGGGGCGGGGCGAGTCGGCGAAAATAGGTGGCGGAACGCTGTTCCGGCGCGTTCCGCCAGAAAAAAAGCCCTGGTTTTTAAACAAACACTCATTTGGGCACAAAAGATTTAGTTGGCAGCCTTTGATGCAGATGTCATTGTGAGATACACCCTTAATACATTTGAGTTACATTCAGAGATTTTAAATACCGCCATTTGGTGCACCAATATTGAATTCAGGCCTACACTGGTTCAGGCCCTGTGAAATACCCCCTCTACATACAGGGGTTTGATTCAGCCATTTGAAATACAGCCATTTTGTGCAAAGACATTTTTACTTCAGGCCTACACTGATTCAGGGCGTGTGTGATCCTCCCTATACATACAGGGATTTGATTAAGCCATTTGAAATACAGCCATTTGAAATACAGCCATTTTGTGCAAAGAAATCTTTACTTCAGGCCTACACTGATTCAGGGCATGTGTGATCCCCCTATACATACAGGGGTTTGAATTAGGCATTTGAAATACAGCCATTTGAAATACAGCCATTTTGTACAAAGATATATATTTACTTCAGGCCTACACTGATTCAGGACGTGTGTGATCCCCCTATACATACAGGGGTTAGAATTAGGCATTTGAAATACAGCCATTTGAAATACAGCCATTTTGTGCAAAGATATATTTACTTCAGGCCTACAGAGGTTCAGGCCCTCTGAGATACCACCTCTACATACAGGTGTTTGAATTAGGCATTTGAAATACACCCATTTGAAATACAGCCATTTTGTGCATAGATATATTTACTTCAGGCCTACAGAGGTTCAGGCCCTCTGAGATACCACCTCTACATACAGGGGTTTGAATTAGGCATTTGAAATACAGCTATTTTGTGCAAAGATAGATTTACTTCAGGCATACACTGATTCAGGGCGTGTGTGATCCCCCCTATACATACAGGGGTTTGATTCAGCCATTTGAAATACAGGCATTTGAAATACAGCCATTTTGTGCAAAGAAATCTTTACTTCAGGCCTACACTGATTCAGGGCGTGTGTGATCCCCCCTATACATACAGGGGTTTGAATTAGGCATTTGAAATATAGGCATTTGAAATACAGCCATTTTGTGCAAAGATATATTTACTGCAGGCCTACAGAGATTCAGGCCCTCTAAGATACTACCGCTACATACAGGGGTTTGAATTAGGCATTTGAAATACAGCCATTTTCGGCAAAAAAATCTTTTATTGAGGCCTAGTCTGGTTCAGGCCATGTGAGATACAACCTTTACATACTGTTGTTCTATTCTACTATTAATTAAACACCCATTTAGGGCAAGATCCTAAATTTAAAAAATATGAGGAGAGCGTCAAATAAGGGAAGTGGCCCTGGTCGTGGTGCTGCTGGTGGGGCTCCTGTTTCAGGGAGAGGACGTGGTCGATCTGTGCCAGCTACACGCACAAGTGAAACCCCTTCCTCAGGTGCGAGTAAGCGACAAAACCTGCAGCGGTATTTGGTCGGGCCTAATGCTGCTCTACGAATGGTGAGGCCTGAACAAGTACAGGCGATAGTAGATTAGGTTGCTGACAGTGGATCCAGTTCCTTAACATTGTCTCCCACCCAGTCTCGTGCTGAAAGAAAACAGTTGGCACCTGCAGCCGATGTCCATCAGTCTTTCACCTCACTCCCTTGCAAATCATCCAAGCAGTCTGAGCCCCAAGTTATGTAGCAGTCTCTTCTGCTTTTTGATGACTCTGTTAGCAGGGCTTCCCAGGGCCATCCACCTAGCCCTGCCCCAGAACTGGAAGAGATTGAGTGCACCGATGCCCAACCACTTATTTCTCAAGATGAGTACATGTGAGGACCATCGCAGCACGTCTCGGATGACGACGAAACAAAGGTGCCAACTGCTGGGGCTTTTCGAAAGTGTGCAGACCGACAAGGAAGTCAGGGGTGAAGACTGGGTGGAAGATGATGTGGAGGACGATGAGGTCCTCAACCCCACATGGAATCAAGGTCATGCGAGTGACCGATGTAGTTCGGAGGAAGAGGTGGTGGTCGCACAGAGCCACCAGCACAGCAGAAGAGGGAGCAGGGTGCAAAAGCGGAGCGGCCGTCCTCTAGACAGTACGCCTCCTACTGCCCACCGCAGCAAGGGACCGAGCACACCAAAGCCAGCTCTAAGGCATTCCCTGGCGTGGCAGTTCTTCAGACAATGTGCTGACGACAAGACACGAGTGGTTTGCACGCTGTGCAATCAGAGCCTGAAGCGAGGCATAAATGTTCTCAACCTGAGCACAACCTGCATAATCAGGCATTTAAGTGCAAAGCACGAGCTGCAGTGGAGTTTTGGACACCTCAAAAACCAAGAAAGATCTCTGGCTCCTCCTGCTTCCTCTTATGCTGCAGTCTCGGCCTCTTCATCCACCTCTGGAGTGACAGTGCCACCTGGCACTCCGCAAACAGAGGATCTGCCAGCAACACCAACACCTGGGTCACCAAGCATCTCCACAATGTCCCACGGAAGCGTTCAGCTCTCCATATCCCAAATGCTGGAGAGGAAGAGGAAGTACCCCTACCCACCCGCGATCCCAAGCCCTGAATGGCAGCATTTCTAAATTACTTGCCTTTGAAATGCTGTCATTCCATCTGGTGGAGATGGATAATTTTAAAGGCCTTATGGCGGTGGCTGTCCCGCAGTACGTCGTGCCCAGCCGCCACTACTTTTCAAGGCGAGCCATCCCTTCCCTTCAAAACCAAGTAGGGGACAAAATCAGGTGTGCACTGCGCAACGCCATCTGTGGCAAGGTGCACCTGACTACGGATACGTGGACCAGTAAGCACGGTCAGGGATGTTATATCTCCATAACAGCACACTGGGTAAATGCAGTGGCAGCTGGGCCTGAGGCGGATAGCAGTTTGGCGCATGTCCTTCCACCACCGAGGATTGCAGGGCACTTCAGTTTGCCTCCTGTTGCTTCTTCCTCCTACTCCGCTTCCTCATCCTCTACCAGCTCCTCATCCGGTCAGCGTAACACCTTCACCACCAACTTCAGCACAGCCAGGGGTAAACGACAGCAGGCAGTTTTAAAACTTATCTGTTTGGGGGACAAACCCCACACCGCGCAGGAGCAGTGGACAGGCCTTGAACAACAGACCGATGAGTAGTTTGTGCCAGTCAGCCTCAAGCCCGGCTTGGTGGTGTGCGATAATGGGCGAAATCTCGTAGCAGCTCTGGGACTAGCCGGTTTGACGCACATCCCTTGCCTGGCGCATGTCCTGAATTTGGTGGTGCAGAGATTCCTTAAAAATTACCCCGACATGTCAGAGCTGCTGCATAAAGTGCGGGCCGTCTGTGCGTGCTTTTGGCGTTCTCACCCTGCTGCTGCTCGCCTGTCAGCGCTGCAGCGTAACTTCGGCCTTCCCGCTCACCGCCTCATATGCGACGTGCCCACCAGGTGGAACTCCACCTTGCACATGCTGGCCAGACTGTGCGAGCAGCAGCAGGCGATAGTGGAATTTCAGCCGCAGCACGCACGGGTGAGTCGCTCGGCGGAACAGCACCACTTCACCACCAATGACTGGGCCTCCATGCGAGACCTGTGTTCCTTGTTGCGCTGTTTCGAGTACTCCACCAACATGGCCAGTGCCGATAACGCCGTTCTCAGCGTTACTATCCCAATTCTATGCCTCCTTGAAAAAACGCTCATGGCGATGATGGAAGAGGATGTGGCACAGGAGGAGGAGGAGCAAGAGGGATCCTTTCATAGGGTTTCCGGCCAGTCATTCCCAAGTGGCTCCGAGGGTGGGTTCCTGCACCCACAAACCCAAGGTACTCAATTGTCCAGCCAGGGCACAGTTCTGGAGGATGAGGAGGTGGAGGATGAGGAGGAGGAGATGCAGGAGGAGGAACCATGTTCACAGCAGGGTGGCACCCAGACCAGCTCATGGCTATCACTGGTGTGTGGATGGGGGGATACAGAGGACACAGATGATACACCTCCCACAGAGGACAGCTTTTCGTTGCCTCTGGGCAGCCTGGCACACATGAGCGATTACATGCTGCAGTGTCTCCGCAACGACCGCCGAGTTGCCCACATTCTAACTTGTGCTGATTACTGGGTGGCCACGCTGCTGGATCCCCATTACAAGGACAACGTACCGTCCTTAATTCCGTCACTGGAGCATGATCGTAAGATGCGCGAGTACAAGCGCACCCTGGTAGACGCGCTGCTGGTGGCATTCCCACCTGACAGCGGGGGCACAGTGGAAGCACAAGGCGAAGGCAGAGGAGGAGGAAGAGGTCGCCAATGCAGCTGGGGCACCGCCAGCACCTGAGAAGGCAGGGTTAGCATGGCCAAAATGTGGAAAAGCTTTGTCAGCCTTGGAGGTGCTGACCTGCCCTGCAGCCAGTGTATAGTGTGAACGTGTGTTTAGCACGGCAGAGAGCATTATCACAGGCCGCAGCCAATGTGGACAAGCTTACGTTTATTAAAATGAACCAGGCATGGATCCCACAGGACTTGTCCGTACCTTGTGCAGAATAGACATTTATACCAGCCTCAACCATCCATTTTTGTACTCAAGTGCACTTATTCTTTGTTTTATTTTGTTATATGTCCCAATATTTTGGGGGATACCCCAATTTAAAAATAAAAAATAACACAAATCAGTGTTGGCTACCTATTCCTCCTTCACCGCCGCTTCCACCTACACCGCCACGTCAACCTACACCGCCACATCCACCCATCCACCGCCTCCTCAACCTCTTACCCCTAGATCCAGATTGTTATTTTTAATTTTTCTGTATTTTATGTTATTTTAAGTAATTTCCCTATCCACATTTGTTTGCAGAACAGTTGCCATGCTCTTAAGCACATTTTGATGCATTTTGCAGCCCTCTAGCCCTTTCCAGGACTATTTTAGAGCCATTTTAGTGCCCAAAAGTTCGGGTCCCTATTGACTTCAATGGGTTTCGGTGTCAAGTTCGGGTCCCGAACCCGAACTTTTTTTTCAAGTTCGGCCGAACTCGTCGAACCCGAACATCCAGGTGTCCGCTCAACTCTAGTCGGGATGTTTTTAGTAAACAAGAGTTATCAATCACTTAATTTGAGGTATCTTTTAATTAGTCCTAACTCCTGACTTCTGACACTGACAAGTACTGTACATGATAGATGATTGAGAAGTTAGGCTACAGCATTTTTTTGTTTTTAAGACAAATGTAGAAACTAAGTGAGTGGTTTGAATAAAAATAGAGATACTGAAGGAGATTTATCAAACTGGTTTAAAGTAGAACTTGCTTAGTTGCCCATAGCAACCAATCATGCCACCATTCATTTTCTAAATGAGCTGTGAAAAATGAAAGATGGAATCTGATTGGCTGCTATGGTCAATTAAGCCATTTCTACTTTCCATCCAGTTTGATAAATCTCCCCCGCTGACTTTTTTCTTTATAGTAATTTCAGAATACTTCATTCAACTTCATTTTATGCAAATGAAGGTGGCTCAATATGAACATTGCCCTTTAAGGTTAAAATAAAAATTTATAATTATCTCCAAAGGTAAGATGCCTTATAATACCTATTGCTTTAGATACCTTGTACTTAATTTCTTAAAAGGAGTCTCCAGGCTCCTCATTCCAAGCCTAATTTGCCTCAGCATATGTGTAGCAATTAACAGTTAATATTTTTCTCACTGGAGGTTCAATAGTACTTTATAGGTTTAGTAGTAGTTTATAATCATTCTGCCCTTGATAAAATAAAAATCAGGTCTTCATGAACTGACTTTCTGATGAGCCTGTGATGGACTAGAATTTACACGCAGCAGCCAGTCCGAAGAGGCAGATCTGCAAAGAGGAGGTGGAGAGCAGCAGCCTAACCAATCAAAAGAAAGGAGGTGTGTCTCAGACCACCTCATACTCCCTGTAAGCAGTGAAGCTAAACTGTAGTCACAGATGTTCTAATGAACCTGAGCTAAAAAGACAAACAGCAAAATCTATGGAGAATAAATAGCAAGCAAGTATGCATACAGTACGTAATGACAATCACAAATTGTCTGACTGGACAGTCACTTTAATATATTTTTATATACTAGTCTGACTTTCTCATGCATAGACATAAGAGTTAAATCATATCTTTTCCATTTGCAGCAGGAGATTGCTTATGAGCTTACTACTTAAAAATTATACTTTAAACTCAATAAGATAATAAAATGCATTAAGCTTTTAAGCTCCCCCTAGTGGAGACTTCCTGCAACCCTTATTTTAGCATGATGGCTACAGTGGTGTGCTAAGGGGGGGGGGGGGCATGAGGGGCAGTTCGCACCGGGAGCCACTGTCAGGGGGGTGCCAGAACCAATAAGCGCTTCCATCAATACAGATGGAAGCGCTCATGGCTGCAGCGCAGGGAGCTGGGCTCCTTTCATTCAGCTCCCCGTGCTCCGTCTCTCCCACACTGAATTATGAAGCAGGAAGACTTCTCTCTGCTACACCCAGGGGCGGACTGACCGGTCGGGCACTTCGGACATGGTCCGAGGGCCCGGCCGGGATGGGGGCCCGCCGCAGAATAACATTATGTGTTAATGTTATGCCCAGCACCCCGATTCCGAATGTTATGCTGGCCTGGTAATGGCAGTCACTGTATTCTATTACACCGGGCCCCGCTCACTGTAATACTAATATTCATATGTGAACAACTTGAAATCCTCTGCGATCCTCTCCCTCTGAGCTCTCTGTACTCACAAACTCAGTAGCAGGCCGGGCGGCAGCGCAACTCACTGACGTCACGCGCCTGCTCCTCCCACTTTATGAATGAAGTTGGAGGAGCAGGCGTGTGACGTCAGTGAGTTGCGCTGCCGCCCGGCCTGCTACTGAGTTTGTGAGTACAGAGAGCTCAGAGGGAGAGGATCGCAGAGGATTTCAAGTTGTTCACATATGAAAATTAGTATTACAGTGAGCGGGGCCCGGTGTAATAGAATACAGTGACTGCACCGGGCCCCTCTGCCATTACAACACCAGATGCCGGCCCCCAGACCCTGTATTGGGGATCATTCACTCACAGGGACACTGTTATGGGGGGATCTGTGGATGACACATATATAGCATAAGGTGCTATATATGTGTCACCCACAGATCCCCCCCCACAACAGTGTCATCCACAGAGCCCCCACAACAGTGCCATCCACAGGGCCCCCACAACAGTGCCATCCACAGAGCCCCCACAACAGTGCCATCCACAGAGCCCCCACAGCAGTGCCATCCACAGAGCCCCCATAACAGTGCCATCCACAGAGCCCCCATAACAATGCCATCCACAGAGCCCCCATAACAGTGCCATCCACAGAGCCCCCCTAACACCTTTTGGTTCAAAATATTTTTTAATTTGGCTATTCCCCACCCCTCTTGTAATTGTTCCGCTACTTGTGGGCTGCGCGGGAATGAGTTCAGTCACTTCGGTGGCCAATCCCGTCCTGCAGCGCGTGATCCCGCGAGACCCGCCGCTGTAGGTCACTATTATGAAGGGGGCACAACGGGCATTATTACTATGAAGGGGCACAGAGGGGATTACTACTATGAAGGGGTACAATGGCATTACTACTATGAAGGGGCAGTGGCGTGCCTAGAGTGTTTGGCACCCAGGGCGGGTCCTTTCTTTGGCACCCCCCCAATACTTTAAAAAGAATGGTACCCCCCTCACAGTAGTATTGTCCTCATTGTACAACCTTTACAGTAGTTTTGTCCAGATATGTGCCCCTTCATGGTAGTTATGCCCTCACTATACAACTTTCACAGTAGTTATGCCCACATTGTGCCCCCTTAAAGTACTTATCCCTTCATTGTTCCCCCTCACAGTAGTAATGCCCTATCTGTGCCCCCTTCACAGTTGTAATGCCCTCTCTGTACCCCTTCAGAGTAGTTATACCCTCTTTGTGCCTCCATAACAAATAATAATGCCCATTGTGCCCCCTTCACAGTAATAATGCCCACTCAGTGCCCCTTAACAGTTATGCCCACCCACTTCACAGGAGTAATGCTCTATGTGCCCCCTTCACAGTAGTAATGCCATCTGTGCCCCTTCATAATAGTAATGCCCATTGTGCCCCTTCATAGTAGTAATGCCCATTGTGCCCCCTTCATAGTAGTAATGCCCATTGTGCTCCCAAACACATTAGGCACGCCACTGGATATACAGAAGAGAGTTTTGTGTCACGAAAACAGAGCTAACTCCCTGTAAATATATAACAAATTAACCCCCTAACAAAGTCTGAGATCTGCTCAGACTTTGAGAAAAAGACTTAACAGTTCAGCCAGAGCAGAGCTCGGACAGCAGGGTGAGGGGTGGAGGGCTGCTTTAACACCCTCATATCTCAGGCTCGGTGACAGCTTGAGATATGGGCCTGAAAGCTAACAGTTGAAAGCTGACGATCTAAGCTTTATAACAAGGCCGGAATCACAGCATTATCTCCTCTACATTGGGGAATATAGGTGTTAGAAATCAGGTCTGACGTGAAAGCAGCTAAAACCTGCTTTCACTTTCTCCTGAACTGATTTCAATCCACCCATCACTCTGCTGCCCGAGCTTTACTCTAGCTAAACTGTTAAGTCTTTTTCTCAAAACCTAAGCAGAGCTTGGATAAAACTGTTAGGGGGTTAAAAGCTGACAGGTTGCAGGGAGGAAATAAAAAATATAAATTTGGCAACATCATAATCGTAGTGACCCACAGAATAAAGTTACCATGTTATTTATGTCACACAGTGAACACCATAAAAATAAACCCCACAAAATAATGTTAAAATTACAGCTTTTTAATTTTTACTCCGAAAATTAAAATATTACACTATACACTATATGAACCTCAAAATGGTTCCTAAAAACCAAACAAAAAAAAAATACAACTTGTCCTGAAAAATTCAAGGTCTCAAATAGCTAAAAAGAAGAAAGAATAGAAAAGTTATGAACACTGGAACACAAAGGGTAGAAAATGTTGCTGGTCCTTAAGGCTAAAATGAGTTATGTCACTAAAGGGGTTACACAGGTCCTCTAATCCTCACTGAATTTTTCTCCTACAAAATGTCTTTTAAAAAATGTTATTTTTTATTTAAGCTACATTTAGCAAACATACAGAATCCTTTAAAAAGTACTGCACTGCTTAGGACAAGTTCACACCTCAGTTATTTGGTCAGTTATTTCTATCAGTTATTGTGAGCCAAAACCAGTAGTGAAGCCTACTCAGAGATAAGGTGCAATGGAAGGATTTGCACCTGCTCCGTGTTTTGGACCTGCACCTGGTTTTGGCTCACAATAACTGATAGAAAAAACTGACCAAATAACTGAATTGTGAACTTGGATTTAATTCAATTTCTCAGTACCAGGTAATACCAGTTCTTGAAGTTGAGTTATTGGAAGCAGGTGAGATGGGTAAGTGTAAGGATCTGAGTGACTATGAAAGAGACCAAATTGTGATGGCTAAAAAACTGGCTCCAAAACAACTGAGCTACTTTAGCACAACCTGCTGAGGATAAATGCTGATTATAGCTATAATAGAAAGCCATAAAAAATTGCATTGTAGTTTGCTGCCTAAGGGGCTGCCTTCCACATTGCGATAAGAGTGCTCATGCGGACCCCTGTTCATTACTAAAAGTGTCTACAAAGGGCTTGTAAGCATCAACATTGGAACATGCAACAATGGACTAAGATGGTCTGTTTTAGAGATGAACAAATCAGTTGAACAGGGTTCATTACGAATTTCCTGAAATTTCGTCCACAAGATGAACCTGAAATCAGGTTTGCTTCGGACGACTCAAGTGTCTAGGCAGTGTCTTCTAGCTGCAGTTACTGCAGAACCTCAAAAGCAGCTACCTGCAAGGACATTTCTTTTTTTTTTTCCTTTTGAACAGAAATACAGCTTTTTAAATCTAAGCAAAAACACCTGAAATAGTAGGCAAAATCTGGGACAGACCATATCCAGACAGTTCAAGGTTTTTTTTTTTTTGGGGGGGGGGGGGGGGGGGGGATAGCAATACAAGTGTACAACGAATGTTTTCAATCTAGAGGGTAAAATTTTAAATCTCTGAATGAAAGCACTAGAAATAATAGTCTGATATCTGGGACAGAGCGTCTCCAGACAGTTCAAGTGTTTTTTTTGTTTTGCAAAAAAAAAGCAATATAAGTGTACAATGTGTGTTTTACAATCCAGAAGGTAGCATTTTAAATCTCTGAGTGAAAGCACCAGAAATAATAGTCTGAAATCTGGGACAGGGCATATCCAGACAGTTCAAGAGTTTTTTTGTGTTGTGAATATAGCAATATACAGTTAGGTCCATAAATATTGGGACATTAAAAGTGTCCTATCTGACCCAGGAAGAAGTACAACAGCGACTTAAAAATATTAAAATAGACAAATCGCCAGGACCGGATGGCATACACCCACGTATCCTAAGGGAATTAAGTAATGTCATAGCCAGACCATTATTTCTGATATTTGCAGACTCTATTTTGACAGGGAATGTCCCACAGGATTGGCGCATAGCAAATGTGGTGCCAATATTCAAAAAGGGTCCAAAAACAGAGCCTGGAAACTATAGGCCGGTAAGTTTAACATCTGTTGTGGGTAAGGAGGTAAGTTCTAAACTTGACAGCGGCGAATCAATTGATATCATATATTTGGACTTCTCCAAAGCATTTGACACTGTACCACATAAAAGGTTAGTATATTGTGAGACAGTGACAGGTCTCACTCAGGTTAGAGGCAAGGAAGGGGTGGATAGTGCGGTCCACACCCCTGTTCCACCACAGGTGAGAGAAGCTGGAGGTAATCAGCCTGGCATAAGGCACCTCCCAGAGTGTCAGAGAGGGGGTAGTGTGTTACCTGTGGACAGAGGCCTGGAGGCTCTGTCTGTGTGGTCTCAGCTGGGCAAGGCTGAGGGACCACAAGGCTGGGAGATAGCCTGGAGTTGGGGGACGCAGCGACGCCTGGGAGGGTCGCAGGGCCATAGTTAGGCAGACTACTGAGCCCCAATCCCCCACAAGAAATACTGAACTGGAGACAGTGGGCGTACTGTGCTCTGTACCGCCAGGAGGCTGTGGGACATTGGCTGACAAAAGCCGCATGAGTTCACAGGGTGTGAACTGGGACCTAGGTGAGTCAGGAAACTTTATGTTTAGTTAGAGCCTGGACGGGCGAGTGTTTATTATTTTATGTGGAATGTCACATGTGTTAGGTAAAGCTGCGACTTCATGATAACCTGTATTGGTTGGAGTGTGCACAATAAATACACTGTTTTGGACCTGAAACCTGGTGTCCTAAAGGCGTATCTGTGAGAATGACCCCCGGTTAAGAGCTAACCCCCCACAATTGGTGGAGGATGCGGGCAGGTGTCCCTGCTGATAAGTAAAAGTGCTGGAAGCCTGCTAGTTTGCAGAGCAGAGACTGCTGGTGTTAAACTGGACATTTTTTTTTTCTGTGGTGCAAACAGTGCAGGATTTAAAGGGCCAGAAGCCCAGTAAAAGAGACTGAGCAGTGGAAATGGCTGCAAAATGGTATAGCCCGTGGGAGAAATCCTGCGAGTTAGTGATCGGCGGAATCCCGCTGGGGGTCATTCTAGACTCCCGCCAGCAAGTGTCTCGGGTCCTGCCTGAAATTCTGGACTTTGTAACAAGGGGGCCAGAGACAAAAACTACGGTGTCACTGACCTTTGTGACGGACTATGGCTCTGTGCAATGGGAGCTGTTAAAATGTGAGACACTGGAAGTGGAATTTGTACTGGGCAAGGACTTTCCATTGTTTGGGCAGTTGTGGAGCGGAGTTCCTGATAAAAGGCAAAGATATGCCATTGCCAAGGGCAACCATCGGGAAGACAAAGAGGTGGAGAGCGGTGCGGTTCTCAGGAGTGCATATCTTCCCTGCGACTGTGTCCGGAGTCCTAGAGAGGAAGTGCGGAGGTGCAGTAAAGCTGTTGCTAGGAGCAACCACAACCTTGATGAGTCCGCGGGAGAGAATGTCACTGCTTTACAAGAATGGTTGATTACAAAGGGTAAGACTGTTCCTGTTATTAACTATATAGCAGACCCAGTGACAGTGAGCCGGCGGCAGGGGATACCCGCTGGGCCGGTAAGTAATAAGTCACACAGAGAAAAAACTGTGTCTGGACAGGCGGATCAGCCTGCTGTGATTGCTCCCTCACTGAAACCTGCAGGGGAGAAGGTTTCTGTGTTACCTCAGTTGCCCATGACCAAAGCTAGTTTTGGGATGACAAGGATCCGGGATCCCATGCTAGCCCGGGTAAGAGGCAGCACAATATTGAAACCTGAGACTGGTAAAATATTAAAGGTGCTGGACAGTCGTGCGGATAAGGACTATCCGCTGATTTTCACTGAGCGTGAGACTCCAATGAGAACAGAGACTGATGAATTTGATGTTACAGATACGCTCATGCATGAGGGAGTGTTGGGCCGTGATATCGGTTTGTTGCTGTGGGGTAAGGTAGACACTTCTGCAGATGGTGACGAAACTCCTGCAGAACCTGTACCTGTCCCTTTAAGTGAGGATCTAAGGGAGCTGCACTTTGACCCGCATGGGGAAAGAATATTGACCATTGGAAACAATGGTGCTGGTCAAGTGCAAAGTGATGGTGACAAAAGTGCGGAAATGCATAAGGAAAATATGATGTCATATGAAATATGTGGTGACAGTGATATAACTTTTCCGTTGCAGGTTGTGGTCAGGGGAGAAGCGCCCCCTGGTGGTAAAAATGTAAATGATGATAAAACTTTATTTTCTGCATCTGCTATGTTTCATGAAGCGCGATATGACGTAATCAAAAGGTTTGAAGACATGCCTATAAGTAGTGTGGAGCAAAGCCCAGCTCCAGCTCAGTGTTTGAAGGTGCAGGAAAATATGATCGGGTTAGAGGGTGTACCGCACGTACCAGAGGTGGAAATGCAGTCTCCACAATGTTGGTTGGTTACTAAGGAAGTGTCCCAGGTGGGGATTAGCTCATCGGTGCCCCTAGAGGTCAGAATTAATAATGACACGAGCGGTATAGGTGACGTATGTGCTGTGACCGATAGCAACCCAGAGAGTGAAGCTACCATGTCAAGGTCCTGTGAAACAAAGGTGGTTACTAGTAGCGACCAGACAGTTATATCTGACGAGATGAGAATTAAGTCGGGTGACGTCAGCCTAGGGTCTGAAGCCCATATCCAGACAGTTGTAGGTGACCTGACACGACAGTACAGCTGCAAACAGGAGGATGATCTCTCTCTCTCTCCTCACGCTCCCTAGAAACGTTAGAGACGGGACTAGCTGTCTTCACAGAGCAACTGAAGAAGGCTTCAGAAAGGGCAAAGAAGGAGAGCCAGAAAGAGAATGGTGATACTCCTACATCTGCTGCAGCAGAGCCGAGCAAGGAGCAGCTGGAACCGGAGGCCCAAAATCGGGGCACTTCCCACAAGCTTGTGCAAAAAGCTGAAAAGAAACGGCTGAAAAACATGGAGTTGGTGGTTCAGCGCCTGGAGAAACAGGGTGTGACATACAAAAAGGTGGAGAAAACCAAGAACAAACGTCAGCGAGGATTGGATGATCTGATGGTGGACCTGGACCACCAGAAGCAAGTTATGTCTAATCCAGCGAAGAAACAGGAGAAGTGTGACTGGCTCCTAGCTGAAGAGAAATACATCTCGGCTCGATATGGTGAAAAACGTGACCAAACAGAGACTGATGCTTGGGAAAAGGAGACCAAGGCCCTCTCCTTGGAAAAAGCGCTTGAGGAGCATGCTGAATTGGAGAGGCTGAACAAGCAACTCAGAGCAGAGAATGAAAATCTCATGAGGTTAAAAGATGAAAACTAAGAAGACAGGTTGGCATTAGCAGGAGCTGCTCAAACCCACATGCAGTTGTGCATATATATAGGGGAGCAAATCCTGCACTTGTGGCCCGTTGCTAATGGCAATCCCCAGCAAAATGCATACAATGGAGGATGCCCGCGGCGAACCACAAGTACCACAATAGACATCCTACACAAGGTAACAAGTGTGGATGTGATAATTAATATAACAATATAACAAAACAATAACAAACATAGGTGCACTCTGCAGTCTCACTAATTCTCAAACTGATTTTAAAATTGAGAGATTAGTCAACATGTCCTACGGTGTAGAACATGTCTAAGCCCGGACACCACGACAAGGTTTCTCAAGTAGCCCGGGACCCTACACTCTCCTACCTGAGCCATATGGGCGATACCAGGAGCCAGTGGGCAAATTACAGGAGCATAAGGCCGACTCGCAAACAACTCACCAGTTACCTCCAGCATGTGGCCATGCTTGCAATGGGAGGAGGGAGGAGTCTGTGAGTCCCACTCAAGACTTGCTGATATAGCCCAGGCTTCACAGGTGCACCTAAATGTGACCTGTAGATGGAAAACAGGCACATTTAAATAGGAGTTTATACACCTCCAGGAATCTATATATACAAACTAAGAAGACAGGTTGGCATTAGCAGGAGCTGCTCAAACCCACATGCAGTTGTGCATATATATAGAGGAGCAAATCCTGCACTTGTGGCCCGTTGCTAATGGCAATCCCCAGCAAAATGCATACAATGGAGGATGCCCGCGGCGAACCACAAGTACCACAATAGACATCCTACACAAGGTAACAAGTGTGGATGTGATAATTAATATAACAATATAACAAAACAATAACAAACATAGGTGCACTCTGCAGTCTCACTAATTCTCAAACTGATTTTAAAATTGAGAGATTAGTCAACATGTCCTACGGTGTAGAACATGTCTAAGCCCGGACACCACGACAAGGTTTCTCAAGTAGCCCGGGACCCTACACTCTCCTACCTGAGCCATATGGGCGATACCAGGAGCCCGTGGGCAAATTACAGGAGCATAAGGCCGACTCGCAAACAACTCACCAGTTACCTCCAGCATGTGGCCATGCTTGCAATGGGAGGAGGGAGGAGTCTGTGAGTCCCACTCAAGACTTGCTGATATAGCCCAGGCTTCACAGGTGCACCTAAATGTGACCTGTAGATGGAAAACAGGCACATTTAAATAGGAGTTTATACACCTCCAGGAATCTATATATACAAACTAAGAAGACAGGTTGGCATTAGCAGGAGCTGCTCAAACCCACATGCAGTTGTGCATATATATAGGGGAGCAAATCCTGCACTTGTGGCCCGTTGCTAATGGCAATCCCCAGCAAAATGCATACAATGGAGGATGCCCGCGGCGAACCACAAGTACCACAATAGACATCCTACACAAGGTAACAAGTGTGGATGTGATAATTAATATAACAATATAACAAAACAATAACAAACATAGGTGCACTCTGCAGTCTCACTAATTCTCAAACTGATTTTAAAATTGAGAGATTAGTCAACATGTCCTACGGTGTAGAACATGTCTAAGCCCGGACACCACGACAAGGTTTCTCAAGTAGCCCGGGACCCTACACTCTCCTACCTGAGCCATATGGGCGATACCAGGAGCCAGTGGGAAATTACAGGAGCATAAGGCCGACTCGCAAACAACTCACCAGTTACCTCCAGCATGTGGCCATGCTTGCAATGGGAGGAGGGAGGAGTCTGTGAGTCCCACTCAAGACTTGCTGATATAGCCCAGGCTTCACAGGTGCACCTAAATGTGACCTGTAGATGGAAAACAGGCACATTTAAATAGGAGTTTATACACCTCCAGGAATCTATATATACAAACTAAGAAGACAGGTTGGCATTAGCAGGAGAATTAGTGAGACTGCAGAGTGCACCTATGTTTGTTATTGTTTTGTTATATTGTTATATTAATTATCACATCCACACTTGTTACCTTGTGTAGGATGTCTATTGTGGTACTTGTGGTTCGCCGCGGGCATCCTCCATTGTATGCATTTTGCTGGGGATTGCCATTAGCAACGGGCCACAAGTGCAGGATTTGCTCCCCTATATATATGCACAACTGCATGTGGGTTTGAGCAGCTCCTGCTAATGCCAACCTGTCTTCTTAGTTTGTATATATAGATTCCTGGAGGTGTATAAACTCCTATTTAAATGTGCCTGTTTTCCATCTACAGGTCACATTTAGGTGCACCTGTGAAGCCTGGGCTATATCAGCAAGTCTTGAGTGGGACTCACAGACTCCTCCCTCCTCCCATTGCAAGCATGGCCACATGCTGGAGGTAACTGGTGAGTTGTTTGCGAGTCGGCCTTATGCTCCTGTAATTTGCCCACTGGCTCCTGGTATCGCCCATATGGCTCAGGTAGGAGAGTGTAGGGTCCCGGGCTACTTGAGAAACCTTGTCGTGGTGTCCGGGCTTAGACATGTTCTACACCGTAGGACATGTTGACTAATCTCTCAATTTTAAAATCAGTTTGAGGTTAAAAGATGAGTTGGAGAAATCTAAGTGTACTCTCAAACAGCAGGTGGAAGGTGAGAAACCTGAAGAGGAGAGTTCTCTGGAAGACGTCAAGAAGCCAGAGCCTATTAAAAATGGGACTGGAGAGGGTGGCACTGTGGTGCTGGCTGTGGCAGAGAAGATGGAAGATGCTTCTGCTAAACCAGATGATGGGGCTGATGTGGATGCCGAAGACCACAGACCCGTGGTAGCGTGTAGCCTAGGCCTGGAAGACGTCCCCTCTGCATACAAGGCCTTCCAAATAGCCAGCAGCCTGCTGGGGAAGAAGTACGAGAAGGTGAACGATCAGTTTTCGGATCTGGGCTATTACAATGGGCTGTATCTCCTGACTCCTCCGCAAAATGAGAACAGGGTCCTGGGTGAGCCTCTGGAGAAAATGACAGAAGATGAGGAGTCTGCTGAAGACCCTGGTGCCTCCTGCCTCGATGAGAAAGAGGGGGAGGGGTTAACAGGGCAAGTTTATGGTGCCATGTCCGAGAAGGATAAGAAGGCGATCAAAGAGACTGGAGACTTCAAGAAGACAAAGACTGAAAAAGTTAAGGCCGATATGTTGGTTGACATGAAGTCCCCAGGTTCTACAGAGACCAAAGTTAAGCCAAAGGGAGTCGCGGCCGAAGTGGAAAAAAGCCGCTAAAGAAGTAGAGGTCTCTAAAACTGTCATAGTAGCTGGAGTAACTACTGTTGGAAAGAAGGAACAAGTGACCCAGATGCACGTAAAAGAAGCGAATAGGGGCAAGCATGCTCTGCTGAAGGAGCCCTGCAAAGCAAAGGAGAAGGTGTCGGGATATGACCATGACTCGGAACAGTTCAGGCAAGAGCTGCAGCAGTCCAAGAAAGGACGTGAGGCGCATGTACAGGGGCCAGAGGATCTAAAAAGAGAGAGGGATCAAAATATACGACAGCGCATCATCATCACTCGGGAAAGAGTAAGAAAAGAGTATCTGGCCATGAGATGGGCACATGAGGCCTTTAGGCAGTTTTGGTTAGGCAAGATGTTGGTTTTGGTGATAAACCAAGCTCTGCTGGCGTGGGTCTGGCAGAACAAAGGGAAGGTACGTGTCACCGAGGTTCCTGGCCTCGGTGAAATAAGAACCGGTAATTTTCTGTGTCAGCGGCAGCTAGTGCTCGCTGACACTGGGTTACTTAGTGTGGCTGTAAAGCCAATCTGGGCCGGTTCTTATTTGGAGCAGCCAAAGAGCAGGGTGGGTGGCTGTTCCCCACGTCCAGGCCAGGCCGATACCCTCTCACCAGCCTCCCGTGGTTATGCAGGTGTTCACCCTCACGGGCTTGAACAAACGGGGGGGATATGTGAGACAATGACAGGTCTCACTCAGGTTAGAGGCAAGGAAGGGGTTTATAGTGCGGTCCACACCCCTGTTCCACCACAGGTGAGAGAAGCTGGAGGTAATCAGCCTGGCATAAGGCACCTCCCAGAGTGTCAGAGAGGGGGTAGTGTGTTACCTGTGGACAGAGGCCTGGAGCCTCTGTCTGTGTGGTTTCAGCTGGGCAAGGCTGAGGGACCACAAGGCTGGGAGATAGCCTGGAGTTGGGGGTGACGCAGCGACGCCTGGGAGGGTCGCAGGGCCATAGTCAGGCAGACTACTGAGCCCCAATCTCCCACAAGAAATACTGAACTGGAGACAGTGGGCGTACTGTGCTCTGTACAGCCAGGAGGCTGTGGGACATTGGCTGACAAAAGCCGCATGAGTTCACAGGGTGTGAACTGGGACCTAGGTGAGTCAGGAAACTTTATGTTTAGTTAGAGCCTGGACGGGCGAGTGTTTATTATTTTATGTGGAATGTCACATGTGTTAGGTGAAGCTGCGACTTCATGATAACCTGTATTGGTTGGAGTGTGCACAATAAATACACTGTTTTGGACCTGAAACCTGGTGTCCTAAAGGCGTATCTGTGAGAATGACCCCCGGTGAAGAGCTAACCCCCCACAATATAAAATGAGAATGCTCAGACTGAGAGAAAATGTCTGTATGTGGGTAAGTAACTGGCTGAGTGATAGAAAACAGAGGGTGGTTATTAACGGTACATACTCAGATTGGGTCACTGTCACTAGTGGAGTACCTCAGGGGTCAGTATTGGGCCCTATTCTCTTCAATATATTTATTAATGATCTTGTAGAAGGCTTGCATAGTAAAATATAAATTTTCGCAGATGACACTAAACTGTGTAAAGTAGTTAACACTGAAGAGGACAGTATACTACTACAGAGGGATCTGGATAGGTTGGAGGCTTGGGCAGATAAATGGCAGATGAGGTTTAACACTGACAAATGTAAGGTTATGCACATGGGAAGGAATAATGCAAGTCACCCGTACATTCTAAATGGTAAAACACTCAGTAACACTGACATGGAAAAGGATCTAGGAATTTTAATAAACAGCAAACTAAGCTGCAAAAACCAGTGTCAGGCAGCTGCTGCCAAGGCCAATAAGATAATGGGTTGCATCAAAAGGGGCATAGATGCCCGTGATGAGAACATAGTCCTACTACTTTACAAATCATTAGTCAGACCACACATGGAGTACTGTGTACAGTACTGGGCTCTTGTGAACAAGGCAGACATAGCAGAGCTGGAGAGGGTCCAGAGGAGGGCAACTAAAGTAATAACTGGAATGGGGCAACTACAGTACCCTGAAAGACTATCAAAATTAGGGTTATTCACTTTAGAAAAAAGACAACTGAGGGGAGATCTAATTACTATATATAAATATATCAGGGGTCAGTACAGAGATCTACCCCATCATCTATTTATCCCCAGGACTGTGACTGTGAAAGAGGGGACATCCTCTGCGTCTGGAGGAAAGAAGGTTTGCACACAAACATAGAAGAGGATTATTTACGGCAAGAGCAGTGAGACTATGGAACTCTCTGCCTGAGGAGGTGGTGATGGTGAGTACAATAAAGGAATTCAAGAGGGGGTGGATGTATTTCTGGAGTGTAATAATATTACAGGCTATAGCTACTAGAGAGGGGTCGTTGATCCAGGGAGTTATTCTGATTGCCTGATTGGAGTCGGGAAGGAATTTTTTATTCCTCTAAAGTGGGGAAAATTGGCTTCTACCTCACAGTTTTTTTTTTGCCTTCCTCTGGATCAACTTGCAGGATAACAGGCTGAACTGGATGGACAAATGTCTTTTTTCCACCTTATGTACTATGTTACTATCAACACACTTCTAACATTTTTGGCTCTGTACACCACCACAATGGATTTGAAATGAAACGAACAAGATGTGCTTTAACTGCAGACTGTCAGCTTTAATTTGAGGATATTTACATCCAAATTAGGTGAACGGTGTAGGAATTACAACAGTTTGCATATGTGCCTCCCACTTGTTAAGGGACCAAAAGTAACGAGACAGAATAATAATCATAAATCAAACTTTCACTTTTTAATACTTGGTTGCAAATCCTTTGCAGTCAATTACAGCCTGAAGTCTGGAACGCATAGACATCACCAGACGCTGGGTTTCATCCCTGGTGATGCTCTGCCAGGCCTCTACTGCAACTGTCTTCAGTTCCTGCTTGTTCTTGGGGCATTTTCCCTTCAGTTTTGTCTTCAGCAAGTGAAATGCATGCTCAATCGGATTCAGGTCAGGTGATTAACTTGGCCATTGCATAACATTCCACTTCTTTCCCTTAAAAAACTCTTTGGTTGCTTTTGCAGTATGCTTTGGGTCATTGTCCATCTGCAATGTGAAGTGCCGTCCAATGAGTTCTGAAGCATTTGGCTGAATATAAGCAGATAATATTGCCCGAAACACTTCAGAATTCATCCTGCTGCTTTTGTCAGCAGTCACATCATCAATAAATACAAGAGAACCAGTTCCATTGGCAGCCATACATGCCCACGCCATGACACTAGCACCAAACGACACAAAACATACAATGCAACAGCTCTCTGCAAACCAAATAAAGTACAAAAATGTATTTTAATGCTAATGCTATGCTAATAAATTAGAGATGCTTGCCAAATACATTTTGTACAAAATTATTTGAGCCCGTCTGCCGCACGTCAAGGCGATGTCTGTAAGACGGAAACCTAACACTAAGTTCAACCTGTTAAGTGCCATGACAGCGGCCATGAAATTCAGGGGGTGTAGGTTCCACATGCATGCTGGGCCCCCTTTGGTTTTTATCATTTTTGGTTCCAAAATGGCCTCCATTGAATACAGGGGATGCAAGTAACAACATGCATGCCGAGTCCACTACCCACTCCGTACCTCTCCTGGTGTCAGGGGCTTCCAGTGAGTGGGGAAGAGCAGGCTAAGCTTTATACTCATGTTAATTAAAACCAGCCTATGAGGCAGACAGGCTGGTCAGGAGTGCACGACCTACTGGAGTCAGCCACACCTCCACTCCAGTGCAAACTACAAGGGAAACAAGAAAGGGGGTTGGTCAGCACATCCCAATGCGCAGGCGCACGTTGCCACGGCTGGAAACGACAAAACATACAATGCAACAGCTCTCTGCAAACCAAATAAAGTACAAAAACGTATTGTAACGCATTGGGATGTGCTGACCAACCCCCTTTTTCGTTTCCCATGACACTACCACCACCATGCTTCACTGATGAGGTGGTATGCTTAGGATCATCTTGAGCAGTTCCTTTCCTTCTCCATACTCTTCTCTTCCCATCACTCTGGTACAAGATGATCTTGGTCTCATCTGTCCATAGGATGTTGTTCCAGAACTGTGAAGGCTTTTTTAGATGTCGTTTGGCAAACTCTAATCTGGCCTTCCTGTTTTTGAGGCTCACCAATGGTTTAAAACTTGTGGTGAACCCTCTGTATTCACTCTGGTGAAGTCTTCTCTCGATTGTTGACTTTTACACACATACACCTACCTTCTGTAGAGAGTTCTTGATCTGGCCAACTGTTGTAAAGGGTGTTTTCTTCACCAGGTAAATAATTATTCGGTCATCCACCACAGTTGTTTTCTGTGGTCTTCCGGGTCTTTTGGTGTTGCTGAGCTCACCGGTACGTTTCTTCTTTTTAAGAATGTTCCAAACAGTTGTTTTGGCCACACCTAATGTTTTTGCTATCTCTCTGATGGGTTTGTTTAGTTTTTTTCAGCCTAATGATGGCTTGCTTCACTGATAGTAACAGCTCTTTGGAACTTATCTTGAGAGTTGACAGCAACAGATTCCAAATGCAAATAGCACACATGAAATGAACTCTGGACGTTTTATCTGCTCATTGTAATTGGGATAACGAGGGATTAACACACACCAGGCCATGGAACAGCTGAGAAGCCAATTGTCCCATTACTTTTGGTCTCTTAACAAGTGGGAGGCACATATGCAAACTGTTGTAATTCGTACACCGTTCACATGATTTAAATGTAAATACCCTCAAATTAAAGCTGACAGTCTGCAGTTAAAGCACATCTTGTTCGTTTCAATTCAAATTCATTGTGGTGGTGTATAGAGCCAAAAATTTTAGAATTGTGTCGATGTCCAAATATTTATGGACCTGACTGTAAGTCTACAACACATATTTTACAATCCAGGCGGGAGTGAAGACACCATAAAAAAAATAAAAGTCTGAAAACTGGGATAGGGCATCTCCAGACAGTTCAAAATCTTTTTTTTGTTTTATGAAAACAGGTGAAAATAGCAATATATGTGTACAATGTGTGTATTACAACCCAGGAGTAGCGTTTTAAATCTCAGTGAAAACATTGTAAATAGTAGTCCTAAATCTGGGACAGTGCATCCTACACAGTTTAAGTGTTTTAAATCTCAGTGAAAACATTGTAAATAGTAGTCCTAACTCTGGGACAGGGCATCCTACACAGTTTAAGTGTTTTGTTTTGCGAGAAAAACAACATACTGTATGTATTACAATCCAGAGAGAAGCGTTTGAAAACACCAGAAATAGTAGAGCATTTTCAGACACTAGTATTTTACACTAGAGAAAACATTTTTTCTGCATATTTAAACACACATAAGACATTAGGCCTAAGTCTGTTAGTGGTGCCGATACTGTATTATTTCCAAAGTAAATAGTCAGAAGCAGTGTCTTCAGTGTGTTTGTAGAAAGAGAAAGACATCTTATTGTGCCTTTCTCTATTTAAATGTTATGTACACCTTTGGAGAATTTTTTTTTAATGATTGCATTTTATTCATTTTGGGCAAAAAAATAAATTTTTTTAAATTGGTCTTTATTAAAAAATATTGAGCCATTCTGTAACACAAAGGATTAACTGTTTTTCTAGCTGTGAATGGTACTTTAACTTTCACTTTGTGTGGTCATCTAATAACCCTTATCTGTAAATTACTAAAAGGTCGTAAATAGAGTTGAGCGAACACCTGGATGTTCGGGTTCGAGAAGTTCGGCCGAACTTCCCGGAAATGTTCGGGTTCGGGATCCGAACCCGAACCGAACTTCATCCCGA
Organism: Bufo bufo; assembly: GCF_905171765.1. NCBI lineage: Eukaryota > Metazoa > Chordata > Amphibia > Anura > Bufonidae > Bufo > Bufo bufo. Next base: position 480,932,799 of record NC_053392.1, on the reverse strand, counting down.
ACCCGAACCCCATTGAAGTCAATGGGGACCCAAACTTTTGGGAACTAAAAAGGCTGAAAAACAGCCCAGGAAAGAGCTAGAGGGCTGCAAAAGGCAGCAACATGTAGGTAAATCCCCTGCAAACAAATGTGGATAGGGAAATGAATTAAAATAAAAATTAAAAAAATTAAAATTAACCAATATCAATTGGACAGAGGTACCATAGCAGAGAATCTGGCTTCACGTCAGCAGAGAATCAGTCTCTTCATGCCATAGCAAAGAATCTGGCTTCATGTCAGCACAGAATCAGTCTCTTCATGCCATAGCAGAGAATCTGGCTTCATGTCAGCACAGAATCAGTCTTCATGTCATAGCAGAGAATCAGGCTTCACGTCACCCACCACTGGAACAGGCCACTGTCACACATTTAGGCCCCGGCACCCAGACAGAGGAGAGCGGTCCTGTAACAGAGAATCTGGCCTTATGTCAGCACAGAATCTGTCTTCATGTCATAGCAGAGAATCAGGCTTCACGTGACCCACCACTGGAACAGGCCACTGTCACACATTTAGGCCCCGGCACCCAGACAGAGGAGAGCGGTCCCGTAACAGAGAATCTGGCCTTATGTCAGCGCAGAATCTGTCTTCATGTCATAGCAGAGAATCAGGCTTCACGTCACCCACTACTGGAACAGGCCACTGTCATATATTTAGGCCCAGGCACCCAGGCAGAGGAGAGAGGTCGCGTAACAGAGAATCTGGCCTTATGTCAGCACAGAATCTGTCTTCATGTCATAGCAGAGAATCAGGCTTCACGTGACCCACCACTGGAACAGGCCACTGTCACACATTTAGGCCCCGGCACCCAGACAGAGGAGAGCGGTCCCGTAACAGAGAATCTGGCCTTATGTCAGCGCAGAATCTGTCTTCATGTCATAGCAGAGAATCAGGCTTCACGTCACCCACCACTGGAACAGGCCACTGTCACACATTTAGGCCCCGGCACCCAGACAGAGGAGAGCGGTCCCGTAACAGAGAATCTGGCCTTATGTCAGCGCAGAATCTGTCTTCATGTCATAGCAGAGAATCAGGCTTCACGTCACCCACCACTGGAACAGGCCACTGTCACACATTTAGGCCCCGGCACCCAGACAGAGGAGAGCGGTCCCGTAACAGAGAATCTGGCCTTATGTCAGCACAGAATCTGTCTTCATGTCATAGCAGAGAATCAGGCTTCACGTGACCCACCACTGGAACAGGCCACTGTCACACATTTAGGCCCCGGCACCCAGACAGAGGAGAGCGGTCCCGTAACAGAGAATCTGGCCTTATGTCAGCACAGAATCTGTCTTCATGTCATAGCAGAGAATCAGGCTTCACGTCACCCACCACTGGAACAGGCCACTGTCACACATTTAGGCCTCGGCACCCAGACAGAGGAGAGCGGTCCCGTAACAGAGAATCTGGCCTTATGTCAGCGCAGAATCTGTCTTCATGTCATAGCAGAGAATCAGGCTTCACGTCACCCACCACTGGAACAGGCCACTGTCACACATTTAGGCCCCGGCACCCAGACAGAGGAGAGCGGTCCCGTAACAGAGAATCTGGCCTTATGTCAGCACAGAATCTGTCTTCATGTCATAGCAGAGAATCAGGCTTCACGTCACCCACCACTGGAACAGGCCACTGTCACACATTTAGGCCCCGGCACCCAGACAGAGGAGAGCGGTCCCGTAACAGAGAATCTGGCCTTATGTCAGCACAGAATCTGTCTTCATGTCATAGCAGAGAATCAGGCTTCACGTCACCCACCACTGGAACAGGCCACTGTCACACATTTAGGCCCCGGCACCCAGACAGAGGAGAGCGGTCCCGTAACAGAGAATCTGGCCTTATGTCAGCGCAGAATCTGTCTTCATGTCATAGCAGAGAATCAGGCTTCACGTCACCCACCACTGGAACAGGCCACTGTCACACATTTAGGCCCCGGCACCCAGACAGAGGAGAGCGGTCCCGTAACAGAGAATCTGGCCTTATGTCAGCACAGAATCTGTCTTCATGTCATAGCAGAGAATCAGGCTTCACGTCACCCACCACTGGAACAGGCCACTGTCACACATTTAGGCCCCGGCACCCAGACAGAGGAGAGCGGTCCCGTAACAGAGAATCTGGCCTTATGTCAGCACAGAATCTGTCTTCATGTCATAGCAGAGAATCAGGCTTCACGTGACCCACCACTGGAACAGGCCACTGTCACACATTTAGGCCCCGGCACCCAGACAGAGGAGAGCGGTCCCGTAACAGAGAATCTGGCCTTATGTCAGCGCAGAATCTGTCTTCATGTCATAGCAGAGAATCAGGCTTCACGTCACCCACCACTGGAACAGGCCACTGTCATATATTTAGGCCCAGGCACCCAGGCAGAGGAGAGAGGTCGCGTAACAGAGAATCTGGCCTTATGTCAGCACAGAATCTGTCTTCATGTCATAGCAGAGAATCAGGCTTCACGTCACCCACCACTGGAACAAGCCACTGTCACACATTTAGGCCCCGGCACCCAGACAGAGGAGAGCGGTCCCGTAACAGAGAATCTGGCCTTATGTCAGCGCAGAATCTGTCTTCATGTCATAGCAGAGAATCAGGCTTCACGTCACCCACCACTGGAACAGGCCACTGTCACACATTTAGGCCCCGGCACCCAGACAGAGGAGAGCGGTCCCGTAACAGAGAATCTGGCCTTATGTCAGCGCAGAATCTGTCTTCATGTCATAGCAGAGAATCAGGCTTCACGTCACCCACCACTGGAACAGGCCACTGTCACACATTTAGGCCCCGGCACCCAGACAGAGGAGAGCGGTCCCGTAACAGAGAATCTGGCCTTATGTCAGCACAGAATCTGTCTTCATGTCATAGCAGAGAATCAGGCTTCACGTGACCCACCACTGGAACAGGCCACTGTCACACATTTAGACCCCGGCACCCAGACAGAGGAGAGCGGTCCCGTAACAGAGAATCTGGCCTTATGTCAGCGCAGAATCTGTCTTCATGTCATAGCAGAGAATCAGGCTTCACGTCACCCACCACTGGAACAGGCCACTGTCACACATTTAGGCCCCGGCACCCAGACAGAGGAGAGAGGTCCCGTAACAGAGAATCTGGCCTTATGTCAGCGCAGAATCTGTCTTCATGTCATAGCAGAGAATCAGGCTTCACGTCACCCACCACTGGAACAGGCCACTGTCACACATTTAGGCCTCGGCACCCAGACAGAGGAGAGCGGTCCCGTAACAGAGAATCTGGCCTTATGTCAGCGCAGAATCTGTCTTCATGTCATAGCAGAGAATCAGGCTTCACGTCACCCACCACTGGAACAGGCCACTGTCACACATTTAGGCCCCGGCACCCAGACAGAGGAGAGCGGTCCCGTAACAGAGAATCTGGCCTTATGTCAGCACAGAATCTGTCTTCATGTCATAGCAGAGAATCAGGCTTCACGTCACCCACCACTGGAACAGGCCACTGTCACACATTTAGGCCCCGGCACCCAGACAGAGGAGAGCGGTCCCGTAACAGAGAATCTGGCCTTATGTCAGCGCAGAATCTGCCTTCATGTCATAGCAGAGAATCAGGCTTCACGTCACCCACCACTGGAACAGGCCACTGTCACATATTTAGGCCCAGGCAGAGGAGAGAGGTCGCGTAACAGAGAATCTGGCTTCATGTCAGCACAGAATAAGTCTTCATGTCATAGCAGAGAATCAGGCTTCACGTCACCCACCACTGGAACAGGCCACTGTCACACATTTAGGCCCAGGCACCCAGGCAGAGGAGAGAGGTCGCGTAACAGAGAATCTGGCCTTATGTCAGCACAGAATCTGTCTTCATGTCATAGCAGAGAATCAGGCTTCACGTGACCCACCACTGGAACAGGCCACTGTCACACATTTAGGCCCCGGCACCCAGACAGAGGAGAGCGGTCCCGTAACAGAGAATCTGGCCTTATGTCAGCACAGAATCTGTCTTCATGTCATAGCAGAGAATCAGGCTTCACGTCACCCACCACTGGAACAGGCCACTGTCACATATTTAGGCCCAGGCACCCAGGCAGAGGAGAGAGGTCGCGTAACAGAGAATCTGGCTTCATGTCAGCACAGAATAAGTCTTCATGTCATAGCAGAGAATCAGGCTTCACGTCACCCACCACTGGAGCAGGCCACTGTCACACATTTAGGCCCCGGCACCCAGACAGAGGAGAGGTTCATTCAACTTTGGGTTGCCCCGCAATATAATGGTAAAATGAAATTAAAAATAGTATTGAATGAGGAAGTGCCCTGGAGTAGAATAATATATTGTTAAGGGGAGGTAGTTAATATCTAATCTGCACAAGGGATGGACAGGTCCTGTGGGATCCATGCCTGGTTCATTTTTATGAACGTCAGCTTGTCCACATTGGCTGTAGACAGGCGGCTGCGTTTGTCTGTAATGATGCCCCCTGCCGTGCTGAATACACGTTCAGACAAAACGCTGGCCGCCGGGCAGGCCAGCACCTCCAAGGCATAAAAGGCTAGCTCTGGCCACATGGACAATTTGGAGACCCAGAAGTTGAATGGGGCCGAACCATCAGTCAGTACGTGGAGGGGTGTGCACAGGTACTGTTCCACCATGTTAGTGAAATGTTGCCTCCTGCTAACACGTTCCGTATCAGGTGGTGGTGCAGTTAGCTGTGGCATGGTGACAAAACTTTTCCACATCTCTGCCATGCTAACCCTGCCCTCAGAGGAGCTGGCCGTGACACAGCTGCGTTGGCGACCTCTTGCTCCTCCTCTGCCTTCGCCTTGGGCTTCCACTGGTTCCCCTGTGACATTTGGGAATGCTCTCAGTAGCGCGTCTACCAACGTGCGCTAGTACTCGCGCATCTTCCTATCACGCTCCAGTGTAGGAAGTAAGGTGGGCACATTGTCTTTGTACCGGGGATCCAGCAGGGTGGCAACCCAGTAGTCCGCACACGTTAAAATGTGGGCAACTCTGCTGTCGTTGCGCAGGCACTGCAGCATGTAGTCGCTCATGTGTGCCAGGCTGCCCAGAGGTAAGGACAAGCTGTCCTCTGTGGGAGGCGTATCGTCATTGTCCTGTGTTTCCCCCCAGCCACGCACCAGTGATGGGCCCGAGCTGCTTTGGGTGCCACCCCGCTGTGAACATGCTTCATCCTCATCCTCCTCCACCTCCTCCTCATCCTCGTCCTCCTCGTCCTCCAGTAGTGGGCCCTGTCTGGCCACATTTGTACCTGGCCTCTGGTGTTGCAAAAAACCTCCCTCTGAGTCACTTCGAAGAGACTGGCCTGAAAGTGCTAAAAATGACCCCTCTTCCTCCTCTTCCTCCTGGGCCACCTCCTCTTCCATCATCGCCCTAAGTGTTTTCTCAAGGAGACATAGAAGTGGTATTGTAACGCTGATAACGGCGTCATCGCCACTGGCCATGTTGGTGGAGTACTCAAAACAGCGCAACAGGGCACACAGGTCTCGCATGGAGGCCCAGTCATTGGTGGTGAAGTGTGTCTGATCCACAGTGCGACTGACCCGTGCGTGCTGCAGCTGAAACTCCACTATGGCCTGCTGCTGCTCGCACAGTCTGTCCAGCATATGCAAGGTGGAGTTCCACCTGGTGGGTACGTCGCATATGAGGCGGTGAGCGGGAAGGCCGAAGTTACGCTGTAGCGCAGACAGGCGAGCAGCGGCAGGGTGTGAACGCCGGAAGCGCGAACAGACGGCCCGCACTTTATGCAGCAGCTCTGACATGTCGGGGTAGTTGCGAATGAACTTATGCACCACCAAATTCAGCACATGCGCCAGGCAAGGGATGTGCATCAAACCGGCTAGTCCCAGAGCTGCAACGAGATTTCGCCCATTATCGCACACCACCAGTCCGGGCTTGAGGCTCACCGGCAGCAACCACTCGTCGGTCTGTTGTTCTATACCCCGCCACAACTCCTGTGCGGTGTGGGGCCTGTCCCCCAAACATATGAGTTTCAGAATGGCCTGCTGACGTTTACCCCGGGCTGTGCTGAAGTTGGTGGTGAAGGTGTGTGGCTGACTGGATGAGCAGGTGGAAGAAAAGGAGGAGGAAGCTGAGTAGGAGGAGGAGGAGACAGGAGGCAAAGAATGTTGCCCTGCGATCCTTGGCGGCGGAAGGACGTGCGCCAAACAGCTCTCTGCCTGGGGCCCAGCCGCCACTACATTTACCCAGTGTGCAGTTAGGGAGATATAGCGTCCCTGGCCGTGCTTACTGGTCCACGTATCTGTGGTTAGGTGGACCTTGCCACAGATGGCGTTGCGCAGTGCACACTTGATTTTATCGGACACTTGTTTGTGCAGGGAAGGCACGGCTCTCTTGGAGAAGTAGTGGCGGCTGGGAACAACATACTGTGGGACAGCAAGCGACATGAGCTGTTTGAAGCTGTGTGTGTCCACCAGCCTAAATGACAGCATTTCATAGGCCAGTAGTTTAGAAATGCTGGCATTCAGGGCCAGGGATCGAGGGTGGCTAGGTGGGAATTTACGCTTTCTCTCAAATGTTTGTGAGATGGAGAGCTGAACGCTGCCGTGTGACATGGTTGAGATGCTTGGTGACGCAGGTGGTGGTGTTGGTGGTACATCCCATGTTTGCTGGGCGGCAGGTGCCAACGTTCCTCCAGAGGCAGAGGAAGAGGCCGAGGCGGCGGCAGCAGCAGCAGAAGAGGCCGAGGCGGCAGCAGCAGAAGAGGCAGCAGGAAGAGCCTGAGTGACTTCCTTGTTTTTAAGGTGTTTACTCCACTGCAGTTCATGCTTTGCATGCAGGTGCCTGGTCATGCAGGTTGTGCTAAGGTTCAGAACGTTAATGCCTCGCTTCAGGCTCTGATGGCACAGCGTGCAAACCACTCGGGTCTTGTTGTCAGCACATTGTTTGAAGAAGTGCCATGCCAGGGAACTCCTTGAAGCTGCCTTTGGGGTGCTCGGTCCCAGATGGCGGCGGTCAGTAGCAGGCGGAGTCTCTTGGCGGCGGGTGTTCTGATTTTGCCCACCGCTCCCTCTTTTGCTACGCTGTTGGCTCGGTCTCACCACTGCCTCTTCCTCCGAACTGTGAAAGTCAGTGGCACGACCTTCATTCCATGTGGGGTCTAGGACCCTTATCGTCCCCTGCATCGTCTTCCACCCAGTCTTGATCCCTGACCTCCTGTTCAGTCTGCACACTGCAGAAAGACGCAGCAGTTGGCACCTGTGTTTCGTCATCATCAGAGACGTGCTGAGGTGGTATTCCCATGTCCTCATCACCAGGAAACATAAGTGGTTGTGCGTTAGTGCATTCTATCTCTTCCACCCCTGGTGAAGAGCTAGGTGGATGCCCTTGGGAAACCCTGGCAGCAGAGTCTTCAAACAGCATAAGAGACTGCTGCATAACTTGAGGCTCAGACAGTTTCCCTGATATGCATGGGGGTGATGTGACAGACTGATGGGCTTGGTTTTCATGCGCCATCTGTGCGCTTTCTGCAGAAGACTGGGTGGGAGATAATGTGAACGTGCTGGATGCACTGTCGGCCACCCAATTGACTAATGCCTGTACCTGCTCAGGCCTTACCATCCTTAGAACGGCATTGGGCCCCACCAAATATCCCTGTAAATTCTGGCGGCTACTGCGACCTGAGGTAGTTGGTACACTAGGACGTGTGGCTGTGGCAGAACGGCCACGTCCTCTCCCAGCACCAGAGGGTCCACTAACACCACCACGACCATGTTCACGTCCGCGTCCCTTATTAGATGTTTTCCTCATTGTTCCCGTTCACCACAATTTTGAGAATGGCAAATTTGGGAATAGTTTTTGAACCCAGAAAAATAAATGTGCTTTTACGGTCACTACAAATAACTTGACCAGCTAAAACAGTACAGATTTGCTTGAATAGAAATGTGAGACCTGGTTTTTTTTTTTGCACTGTGTGACAGGTTAAGGTTTAATCACAGAATCAGACTTCTATCTGCACGGTAGCGTGTGTCTTAGGTTTTTCTGAATGACACTATCAGTACCTTCAATGTAAGATATCCTTTTTGGGATAGATTTCAAGTAGGCCTAAAATACCAGAAACTAGTTATTTTGAGAATGGCAAATTTGGGAATAGTTTTTCAACCCAGAAAAAAAAATGTGCTTTTACGGTCGCTACAAATAACTTGACCAGCTAAAACAGTACAGATTTGCTTGAATAGAAATGTGAGACCTGGTTTTTTTTTGCACTGTGTGACAGGTTAAGGTTTAATCACAGAATCAGACTTCTATCTGCACGGTAGCGTGTGTCTTAGGTTTTTCTGAATGACACTATCAGTACCTTCAATGTAAGATATCCTTTTTGGGATAGATTTCAAGTAGGCCTCAAATACCAGAAACTAGTTATTTTGAGAATGGCAAATTTGGGAATAGTTTTTCAACCCAGAAAAAAAAAAGTGCTTTTACGGTCACTACAAATAACTTGACCAGCTAAAACAGTACAGATTTGCTTGAATAGAAATGTGAGACCTGTTTTTTTTTTGCACTGTGTGACAGGTTAAGGTTTAATCACAGAATCAGACTTCTATCTGCACGGTAGCGTGTGTCTTAGGTTTTTCTGAATGACACTATCAGTACCTTCAATGTAAGATATCCTTTTTGGGATAGATTTCAAGTAGGCCTCAAATACCAGAAACTAGTTATTTTGAGAATGGCAAATTTGGGAATAGTTTTTCAACCCAGAAAAAAAAAAGTGCTTTTACGGTCACTACAAATAACTTGACCAGCTAAAACAGTACAGATTTGCTTGAATAGAAATGTGAGACCTGTTTTTCTTTTGCACTGTGTGACAGGTTAAGGTTTAATCTCAGAATCAGACTTCTATCAACACGCTACCGTGTGTCTTAGGTTTTTCTGAATGACACTATCAGTACCTTCAATGTAAGATATCCTTTTTGGGATAGATTTCAAGTAGGCCTCAAATACCAGAAACTAGTTATTTTGAGAATGGCAAATTTGGGAATAGTTTTTCAACCCAGAAAAAAAAAAGTGCTTTTACGGTCACTACAAATAACTTGACCAGCTAAAACAGTACAGATTTGCTTGAATAGAAATGTGAGACCTGTTTTTCTTTTGCACTGTGTGACAGGTTAAGGTTTAATCTCAGAATCAGACTTCTATCAGCACGCTAGCGTGTGTCTTAGGTTTTTCTGAATGACACTATCAGTACCTTCAATGTAAGATATCCTTTTTGGGATAGATTTCAAGTAGGCCTCAAATACCAGAAACTAGTTATTTTGAGAATGGCAAATTTGGGAATAGTTTTTCAACCCAGAAAAAAAAATGTGATTTTACGGTCACTACAAATAACTTGACCAGCTAAAACAGTACAGATTTGCTTGAATAGAAATGTGAGACCTGTTTTTTTTTGCACTGTGTGACAGGTTAAGGTTTAATCTCAGAATAAGACTTCTATCTGCACGGTAGCGTGTGTCTTAGGTTTTTCTGAATGACACTATCAGTACCTTCAATGTAAGATATCCTTTTTGGGATAGATTTCAAGTAGGCCTAAAATACCAGAAACTAGTTATTTTGTGAATGGCAAATTTGGGAATAGTTTTTCAACCCAGAAAAAAAAAAGTGCTTTTACGGTCACTACAAATAACTTGACCAGCTAAAACAGTACAGATTTGCTTGAATAGAAATGTGAGACCTGTTTTTCTTTTGCACTGTGTGACAGGTTAAGGTTTAATCTCAGAATCAGACTTCTATCAGCACGCTAGCGTGTGTCTTAGGTTTTTCTGAATGACACTATCAGTACCTTCAATGTAAGATATCCTTTTTGGGATAGATTTCAAGTAGGCCTCAAATACCAGAAACTAGTTATTTTGAGAATGGCAAATTTGGGAATAGTTTTTCAACCCAGAAAAAAAAAAGTGCTTTTACGGTCACTACAAATAACTTGACCAGCTAAAACAGTACAGATTTGCTTGAATAGAAATGTGAGACCTGTTTTTCTTTTGCACTGTGTGACAGGTTAAGGTTTAATCTCAGAATCAGACTTCTATCAGCACGCTACCGTGTGTCTTAGGTTTTTCTGAATGACACTATCAGTACCTTCAATGTAAGATATCCTTTTTGGGATAGATTTCAAGTAGGCCTCAAATACCAGAAACTAGTTATTTTGAGAATGGCAAATTTGGGAATAGTTTTTCAAACCAGAAAAAAAAATGTGCTTTTACGGTCGCTACAAATAACTTGACCAGCTAAAACAGTACAGATTTGCTTGAATAGAAATGTGAGACCTGTTTTTTTTTGCACTGTGTGACAGGTTAAGGTTTAATCTCAGAATCAGACTTCTATCTGCACGGTAGCGTGTGTCTTAGGTTTTTCTGAATGACACTATCAGTACCTTCAATGTACGATATCCTTTTTGGGATAGATTTCAAGTAGGCCTCAAATACCAGAAACTAGTTATTTTGAGAATGGCAAATTTGGGAATAGTTTTTCAACCCAGAAAAAAAAAAGTGCTTTTACGGTCACTACAAATAACTTGACCAGCTAAAACAGTACAGATTTGCTTGAATAAAAATGTGAGACCTGTTTTTTTTTGCACTGTGTGACAGGTTAAGGTTTAATCTCAGAATCAGACTTCTATCTGCACGGTAGCGTGTGTCTTAGGTTTTTCTGAAAGACACTATCAGTACCTTCAATGTAAGATATCCTTTTTGGGATAGATTTCAAGTAGGCCTCAAATAACAGAAACTAGTTATTTTGAGAATGGCAAATTTGGGAATAGTTTTTCAACCCAGAAAAAAATATTTGATTTTACGGTCACTACAAATAACTTGACCAGCTAAAACAGTACAGATTTGCTTGAATAGAAATGTGAGACCTGTTTTTTTTTGCACTGTGTGACAGGTTAAGGTTTAATCTCAGAATAAGACTTCTATCTGCACGGTAGCGTGTGTCTTAGGTTTTTCTGTATGACACTATCAGTACCTTCAATGTAAGATATCCTTTTTGGGATAGATTTCAAGTAGGCCTCAAATACCAGAAACTAGTTATTTTGAGAATGGCAAATTTAGGAATAGTTTTTCAACCCAGAAAAAAAAAAGGGCTTTTACGGTCGCTACAAATAACTTGACCAGCTAAAACAGTACAGATTTGCTTGAATAGAAATGTGAGACCTGTTTTTTTTTGCACTGTGTGACAGGTTAAGGTTTAATCTCAGAATCAGACTTCTATCTGCACGGTAGCGTGTGTCTTAGGTTTTTCTGAATGACACTATCAGTACCTTCAATGTAAGATATCCTTTTTGGGATAGATTTCAAGTAGGCCTCAAATACCAGAAACTAGTTATTTTGAGAATGGCAAATTTGGGAATAGTTTTTCAACCCAGAAAATAAAAGGGCTTTTACGGTCGCTACAAATAACTTGACCAGCTAAAACAGTACAGATTTGCTTGAATAGAAATGTGAGACCTGTTTTTTTTTGCACTGTGTGACAGGTTAAGGTTTAATCTCAGAATCAGACTTCTATCTGCACGGTAGCGTGTGTCTTAGGTTTTTCTGAATGACACTATCAGTACCTTCAATGTAAGATATCCTTTTTGGGATAGATTTCAAGTAGGCCTCATATACCAGAAACTAGTTATTTTGAGAATGGCAAATTTGGGAATAGTTTTTCAACCCGGAACAAAAAGTGTGCTTTTACGGTCACTACAAATAACTCGACCAGCTAAAACAGTACAGATTTGGTTGAATAGAAATGTCAGGTCTATTTTTTAGGCGCTGTGTGACAGGCTCAACTTGCCCCTGATGTAGTATATGGCCAAAAAATAACCACACTGTTGATGGTTAAATGCACTTGGGTGACACAGGCTCAGCCTGCACCAGATGTAGTATATGGCCAAAAAATAATCAGACTGTTGATGGTTAAATGCACTTCGGTGACACAGGCTCAGCCTGCAGCTGATGTAGTATATGGCCAAAAAATAACCAGACTGTTGATGGTTAAATGCACTTCGGTGACACAGGCTCAGTCTGCAGCTGATGTAGGATATAGCACAAAATAACCACACTATTGATGGTTAAATACACTTGGTGATAGCTTGTGCTGGCGCACCACAAGTCACAAAATGGCCGCCGATCACCCCAGAAAAAAAGTGATCTAAAAACGCTCTGGGCAGCCTCAAAAAAGTGAGCAAGTCAATATTAGCACTTCAATGATCCACAGCTGCAGATCGATCACAGAATGAAGTCTTTTGGAGGAGTTAATCACTGCCTAATCTCGCCCTAACGTCGCAGCTGCAACCTCTCCCTATGCTTCAATCAGCAGAGTGACGTGCAGCGCAACGTGACCCAAGCTTATATAGAGGCTGGGTCACATGCTGCACTGGCCAATCACAGCCATGCCAATAGTAGGCAAGGCTGTGATGGCCTCTTGGGGCAAGTAGTATGACGCTTGTTGATTGGCTGCTTTGCAGCCTTTCAAAAAGCGCCAAGAAAGCACCGAACACCGAACCCGAACACGGACTTTTACGAAAATGTTCGGGTTCGGGTCCGTGTCACGGACACCCCAAAATTCGTTACGAACCCGAACTATACAGTTCGGGTTCGCTCATCCCTAGTCGTAAACACTTATTTAAGCCACATTCAGTGAGATAAGAATTGAGCTATAATGAGTGTTCATAAGGTCAGAGATAAGGAGCCCATCAGCTCCCTGCCTGACGAAGCAGAGAGAAAATTCAGATCCTGCTATTACACAAACTCAGAGCTGTGCAGGGAAAATGGCTCAATATTTTTTTTAATAAAAATCTATTGAAAAAAAGATTTTAAGCTGAAAATGAGTACAATGCAATAATAAAAAAGTGCCACCAAAGGTGTACATAGCCTTTAAGTTCCAAAAAACAGACTTGCAAACTGTTCTATACTTTGTGCTAAATGTCAGGAATACAAGGGTTCTAAAGGAAAGACCCAGGACCAGATCTTGTCCTCCCAGAGCCAGAATGTGGGTAGTACCAGCACTGGCTAGCCAGCCAGAAGTAGTAGAAGTAGTAGTAGTAGGCCCCAGTTCTCTCTGGCTTTGGAAAAGCATAACATTATCATTTAGGAGAAAGAGGATTTGATTATGGATTGGATGGCTCACTCCTCCTACCAGTCATAGCAGGATGATGTGGAGTTGACTTCTGAGTCTGACACTGTACCTTGGAGCAAGGGGTCACAGCATTCCTCCTGCTCCTTGCAGCCCCAGAGAAGTATTTCAGTACCATTATCTCTTTCTTCCTTGCCCCTTCCTAGTAGGGCGCCTTCTTTTTTTCCTAAGAAGAGGGGGAAAAAAACACCACGCCTTACAACAGATACTCAAGAGAGTCACCTTGTTAATGACTTGTGTCATCACCATTTGAACTACCCTGAGGGGGAGATTCTGGAGCAGACGGGGGAGCCTATGCATAGCTGTGTTAGTGCTGGAACCTGTAGCTAGAGAATTGGTGGTGGGGCAGCAAGAGTGGTAGTCAGGGCAAATACAGGGCAGGGAATTAGGAGTGGGATCTAGAAGCCGCCCATGATATATAACAATCTAATAAAAAAAAAGGCAGGGAGGGTGAGGACTCCAATGATCATTACAGATGAAACTCAAAAAATTAGAATATCCTGCAAAGTTCATTTATTCAGTAATGCAACCTAAAAGGTGAAATTTACCTATGATATAGACTCATTACATGCAAAGTGAGATATTTCAAGCCTTTATTTGTTATAATTTGGATGATTATGGATTACAGCTTATGAAAACCCCAAAGTCACAATTTTGAGGTACCCTTTGCTCAGGGGGTATGGATTAATTAGCTGACTAGAGTTTGACACTTTGAGCCTAGAATATTTAACCTTTTCACAAAATTCAAATTTTAAGCTGCATTAATGCAATTTCTTTTTAAATTGCATTACTGAAATAAATGGACTTTTGCACGATATTCTATTTTTTTGAGTTTCACCTGTATGTGTTGGACAGGCCTGGGAGCCAGATTGGGGTGATGAAGAGGAGGAGGAGAAATCTAGAAGACGAGTGGTGGCCACGGTGGCAATAAAGAGTGGAGGCAATGTATGGCCAAAACCTACAAAACAACTTTCGGGGCCAGTTCTGCTTATACACCCTGTACAGAATTATTAGGCAAATGAGTATTTTGACCACATCATCCTCTTTATGCATGTTGTCTTACTCCAAGCTGTATAGGCTCGAAAGCCTACTACCAATTAAGCATATTAGGTGATGTGCATCTCTGTAATGAGAAGGGGTGTGGTCTAATGACATCAACACCCTATATTAGGTGTGCATAATTATTAGGCAACTTCCTTTCCTTTGGCAAAATGGGTCAAAAGACGGACTTGACAGGCTCAGAAAAGTCAAAAATAGTGAGATATCTTGCAGAGGGATGCAGCACTCTTAAAATTGCAAAGCTTCTGAAGCGTGATCATCGAACAATCAAGCGTTTCATTCAAAATAGTCAACAGGGTCGCAAGAAGCGTGTGGAAAAACCAAGGCGCAAAATAACTGCCCATGAACTGAGAAAAGTCAAGCGTGCAGCTGCCAAGATGCCACTTGCCACCAGTTTGGCCATATTTCAGAGCTGCAACATCACTGGAGTGCCCAAAAGCACAAGGTGTGCAATACTCAGAGACATGGCCAAGTTAAGAAAGGCTGAAAGACGACCACCACTGAACAAGACACACAAGCTGAAACGTCAAGACTGGGCCAAGAAATATCTCAAGACTGATTTTTCTAAGGTTTTATGGACTGATGAAATGAGAGTGAGTCTTGATGGGCCAGATGGATGGGCCCGTGGCTGGATTGGTAAAGGGCAGAGAGCTCCAGTCCGACTCAGACGCCAGCAAGGTGGAGGTGGAGTACTGGTTTGGACTGGTATCATCAAAGATGAGCTTGTGGGGCCTTTTCGGGTTGAGGATGGAGTCAAGCTCAACTCCCAGTCCTACTGCCAGTTTCTGGAAGACACCTTCTTCAAGCAGTGGTACAGGAAGAAGTCTGCATCCTTCAAGAAAAACATGATTTTCATGCAGGACAATGCTCCATCACACGCGTCCAAGTACTCCACAGCGTGGCTGGCAAGAAAGGGTATAAAAGAAGAAAATCTAATGACATGGCCTCCTTGTTCCCCTGATCTGAACCCCATTGAGAACCTGTGGTCCATCATCAAATGTGAGATTTACAAGGAGGGAAAACAGTACACCTCTCTGAACAGTGTCTGGGAGGCTGTGCTTGCTGCTGCACGCAATGTTGATGGTGAACAGATCAAAACACTGACAGAATCCATGGATGGCAGGCTTTTGAGTGTCCTTGCAAAGAAAGGTGGCTATATTGGTCACTGATTTGTTTTTGTTTTGTTTTTGAATGTCAGAAATGTATATTTGTGAATGTTGAGATGTTATATTGGTTTCACTGGTAAAAATAAATAATTGAAATGGGTATATATTTGTTTTTTGTTAAGTTGCCTAATAATTATGCACAGTAATAGTCACCTGCACACACAGATATCCCCCTAAAATAGCTAAAACTAAAAACAAACTAAAAACTACTTCCAAAAATATTCAGCTTTGATATTAATGAGTTTTTTGGGTTCATTGAGAACATGGTTGTTGTTCAATAATAAAATTAATCCTCAAAAATACAACTTGCCTAATAATTCTGCACTCCCTGTATTGTCGTCAGCTCGGGAACTGGTGATGCTGCTAATACTTTGGACGTAGGTGCAAAACCTGCCAAACCTATGCTTTGTGCAAGCAACTCCTGTGTGGAGTTTTCTCTCCACAAGACCAGCACACAAAACCATAGCCATGTGCAAGATCTGCAGGATTAAAATAATACATAGGCGTTCTAACACAAACATAGGTACCAGAGCTCTATTGCAGCACATGAAGTGGCATTACAGGATTCTTTGGGAAAAAGAAACTGGTCAGCATTTCCAATCAGAACAAGTCTGTTCTCCTTCTTTTCTTGGTCTTCTTTGTGGCAGCATTCTCAAGCAATACATTGTCCATGTCATCATCATCAGCTTCCTCTTCTCATGCTAAGACTTCTCCTTTTTCTCTGCTCCATCGCGAGACATCTATAATGGAATGTAGCCATGAAAAAACTATTCTCGACCAGCAATTAGCTTGCCTACAAGTTGAACTCTCACCTGGTCAAGTTGCTGGCAGTGCAGTCACTGCCTCACCATTTAGTAGAGTCTGCTGCCTTTTTGGGAGATGGTTGCATGCGCTCCGCCTCACAAAAAAATACCTAGCTGGCATTATTTCTCCAAAAAAGCCATCCCTGCATTTTACTCCCATATGGTAGAGAATGTGGGCTGCTCCTTGCGATTGTTGCTTTCCAACAAGGTGCACGCCATGGTAGACACCTGGATTAGTTGTTATGGTTAGGGCAGTCCATTTCTTTCATGGCCCACACGGTCAATGTTTTTTGTGGCAGTGGTGAGGCAGCACCCCAGCAACAATTCCAGGTCCTTGCCTCAGCAGAAAGCATGTATTGTTTCGAGGACAGGCAGTGGCAGTTTTTCCACTACCTGAAGCCCTTCGAAGAGACTTCAAAATTTGGGACAACTGCGGCATGAACAATCTCATCCCCCTCATATTTATCTTAGAACAGACACTGATGCTCATGCAGCAGGGGTTGACGGTAGAAGAAGAACAGCTAACACATCTTGCTATCGGCCCAGTAGCTGTTGGGGATCCACAAGGAGTAACTCCTATGGAGGAGGAGTAAGAGGATGAGGATCTGCAACTGGAAGAGGAAGAGTTGGAGGTGGAGGATCTCAGTGGGGGGCAGGTCTGGAAACAACTTGCTCCTCGGGCACGCTGATCCTTGAGATCAAAGTAAATTTGGGGGAATATTTTCCTCCCTCTGAAAGGTAGGCCAAATTACGTTATTAAAAATAAATGGGTGGTTGGCTCTCACTTAATGGCTATGACGGGTGCTACTAGCTCACAAATCGGGTGCCCGACCCCAAAGTGATATAAATAATGGAAAAAGAAGGGAGTGAGCACTCACAACACTTGGACCATAGGATATAAGGATATATTTATTATAATAGGACCTGCTGCGTCCAATAAATGAATGACAATCACACATAACATACACTAAAATACAATAAAAAATAATTGGTACCAAAACATAAAAGTATACTGATAACGGGGTGGGAACCCTATTGCCACAATCCTTAGACAATTCGTGTACAAGAATGTCTCTTTAGAGCACCTAATTCCTAACAGTAAAGATCACTTGCAGTGAAATCACTATTGATGTTTGTGGTGCCGCAAACCGCAAGTCAAATGGAAGTGTCACAATTCACAGTATTGGTTTGAGATAAATATGTTGTAGGAACAATTAAACTGTATCACTGATCTGTTATCCTACTTAAAACTTAACTTTTATCAGATAATATAGATATATGATCATGGTATTCAGGCAGCTTGGGTGATCTGTTGGATCTGTAGTGGTCCCCTTGATCTGCTGAAAAAAATGTGGTTCCAAGTGATGTTAGGTTGCTGAGTCGCTTGAGGCATTCTCCTACCTACCTGACTTACTGCCTCAAGCGACTCAGCAACCTAACATCACTTGGAACCACATTTTTTTCAGCAGATCAAGGGGACCACTACAGATCCAACAGATCACCCAAGCTGCCTGAATACCATGATCATATATCTTCCACGCAACAAACCGTGAGTGGTGATCATAATAAGTGGTCAAACCATAGTGTTATTATCTATGCTACAGGACTACATATGTGTATACGTAATTTGATGTGGAATATACATATACGTAGTGCCTAGTAATTTTTGCCTTTACCTGCCTGGGCGAGTTTTGTGTTTCTTTCTATATGCAGTCATCACTACTATTACTGTGGGACACAGTCAAATGGAAGTGTCCCAGAAATACCTGTAACAGGTCACTCCAAGTGATGGTTTATTTCCTAGTGCATACAGATAATAAATAGTTCCAGAGCTGTAGCACAATAAGTCCCTCCAAAAATTGTCCTCTTCCAGCTATTAGTATAACCGCCCAGGACGGTAAATTTTAAGCCACTCCTGCTCAGATTAGCAATTCAGGTTCCTACCTGGTTCCTGGTACTGCGTCCTGCTATCGTGTCTCACAGTCCTTCCACGAGGGGCGAGCGATGCCGGCCGCTTCGGCGTCTCGCGTCGCACGTCTCAGACCGATGAGGTCACACTATCGCGGGACTAGGCAGGCAGGATTAGTACCTTAACAGTGGCGTCCGTTGCTGTATGCTGGAGCGGTGATTGTAGCTGGAAATTTTTGGCCATGCCACACTTTAGTAGAGGTCCAGTAGATTAGGTGGGCGCTTTTTCTTCCTGTCACCAGACGCGTTTCGGGGTGTCTGCACCCCTTCCTCAGTGGTTAAAAAAAATAAATTACGTTATTACCAGGAAACACTGTGTATGCAGCTTGCCGCAGAGTTTGGCAAGCAGATGCCTTATGCCGGCATGTCTGAAAGAAAGGCCCCTGTTTGCCTTCCGCAGAGTCACCCGCCTCCCCCTTCCACAAGCAGCACAAGCTGCAGTAGCAGCAGTAGCTGCCAGTTCAATCTAATCAACATGATGGAGCAGTTTTTTCTCGTGCTGTAACAACCCACAGGTTCAGGCCTACCTACAGAGCATACCGTGTTCCCTGACCCCATGGACTTTTGGGCAGGCAGACTAGAGTAGGGACCCGGGCTGGCACAGTATGCTTTCTGTCTTCTTTCTTGCCTAGCCTCCAGTGTCATCTCGGAAAGGGTTTTTAGCACCGCAGGAGGTGTGGTGACACCATAACAGACCAAGCTGTCCTCCATTAGTGTACAAAACATCACTTTTGTTAAAATGAGTCAAGATTGTATTCGGTAGGATTTTCACACTCCTGCAGCTGAGGCCGATTAATAGATCTGGCCTTGTCGACAGTGCCCCATCCTTCCACTGTTGCTGTCTACCTGCTTGCCTACCATCAGGTTGCCTGCCTACCATGATGCCACCATTATGCCACTACTGTTGTCTGCTTGCTTGCCAACATGTACCATATGGCTGCTGCTGCCTTCACTGCTGCAGCTGCTACTGCTCACTGTTAATCACCTACTGCCACCATTGGGCTTATCCCATGATTAATGTAGAAAATAAAAATCATACACCATACAATACATGACAATCTATTTCTAACAAAGCTAGAACCAGCTCTGCACTTAAAGGGGTTGTCCGGGTTCAGAGCTGGACTAGCTGAGGCTAGCATCAGAGCATCTCATGCTAGATCACGCAGGGCACGAGCTCTTTTGCTTATCATACAGTCCTGATCAAAAGTTTAAGACCACTTGAAAAATGGCAAAAAATCATATTTTACATTGTTAAATCTTAACAAGGTTCCAAGTAGAGCTTCAACATGCAACAAGAAGAAATGAGAGTGAGACAAATTTTTTTTTGAGCATTCAATTAATTGAAAATAATGATTAAACTGAAACAGGCTATTTTTCAGCTGATCTAAATTTTAGGACCACATGCCTTTAAAAGGCCAAATCTGTGCATAAGATGTGGATTCATTGTCATTTTCTGTCAGGTAGTCACACGTTGTGATGGCAAAGGCAAAAAAACTCTCCCTTTTTGAACGTGGTCGGGTTGTTGAACTGCATAAGCAGGGTCTCTCACAGCGCGCCATCGCTGCTGAGGTGGGACGCAGTAAGACAAAAAAGTCAAGTGGAAGACCCCAAAAAATTTCATCAGCACTGAGCCGGAGGATCCAATTGGCTGTCCGTCAAGACACTGGACGATTCTCGACCCAAATTAAGGCCCTTACTGGTGCTGACTGCAGCCCCATAACCATCAGATGGCATCTGAGACTAAAGGGCTTCAAAAACAAAAAACTTCTTCAAAGACCTCGTCTCCTTGAACGCCACAGAACTGCTCGTTTGGACTTTGCAAGAGAGCACCAAACATGGGACATTCAAAGGTGGAAGAAAGTTTTATTCTCTGATGAGAAAAAATGTAACCTTGATGGTCCTGATGGTTTCCAACATTACTGGCATGACAAGCAGATCCCACCTGAGATGTTTTCTACGCGCCACAGTGGAGGGGGCGCCATAATGGTCTGGGGTGCTTTTTCCTTCAGTGGAACAATGGAGCTTTAGGAAGTGCAGGGGCGTCAAACGTCCACTGGCTATGTCCAGATGTTGCAGAGAGCATTCCTCATGACTGAGGGCCCTCGTCTGTGTGGTAACGACTGGGTTTTTCAACTGTACAACTCTACAGTACACAATGCCCGCAGGACAAGGGATTTCTTCCAGGAGAATAACATCACTCTTTTGGCCCATCCTGCGTGTTCCCTGATCTAAATCCAATTGAGAACCTTTGGGGATGGATGGCAATGGAAGTTTACAAAAATGGACAACAGTTCCAGACAGTAGATGGCCTTCTTGCGGCCGTCTTCACCACTTGGAGAAATGTTCCCACTCACCTCATTGAAACGCTTGCATCAAGCATGCCAAAACGAATTTTTGAAGTGATCAACAATAACGGCGGAGCTACTCATTACTGAGTTCATGTTTGGAAGTTGGATTTCTGTTTTGGGGGGATTTTTTTTTTTTTGGAGGTGTGGCCCTAAACTTTTGATTAGCTGAAAAACAGCCTGTTTCAGTTTATTCGTTGTTTTCATTAAATTGAATGCTCAAAAAATGTTTTGTCTCACTCCCATTTCTTCTTGTTGCATGTTGAAGCTCTACTTGGAACCTTGTTAAGATCCAGCCATGCTAAATATGATTTTTTGCCATTTTTCAAGTGGTCTTAAACTTTTGATCAGGACTGTAACACACTGCCTGGCGGAAGCTTCCGCCCAGCAGTGTGTTTGGTGACGTCACCGCCTCTGATGGGCGGGCTTTACCGCTGCCCTAGCCCTTTTACTTGCTATGTCAACACTAAAGCCCGCCCATCAGTGTCGGTTCGTCACCGGAACTCCTAAAAATGCCTTTGCCCTGTCACCATATAGATAGATTTCATTGAATAACTCTGTGGCTATACAAATTTTTTTATTGCATGCATTTACAAAATTATTTAGATCTACTGTAGGTGCTGGTTTGAAAACTGTAGTATATTTTTCATGGGACAACCCCTTGAGCATAGTGCTAAGCACAATAATATAAACATGTCCCTAAAAACAGTGGCCCATATTTCTAGTGTATGTGCACCAAAAATGCATCTAAAAAGTCGACCAATTAGGTGCATCTAGAGTTTTTAAACTTTGTCTGACATGTTTGGCAAGGGGGTGTGGCTTAGTGGGAAGGGGTGGAGCCTCACTGGAAATGTTTCAGAGTCTTATACGTACCATTTTGTGGAATATTGCACAACACTTATAAAAATCTGTCTCAAAGTAAGCCAAACAATAGTTGGTATAGAGTCAGAGAAAAGTATC
This sequence comes from Bufo bufo, assembly GCF_905171765.1. Classification (NCBI taxonomy): domain Eukaryota; kingdom Metazoa; phylum Chordata; class Amphibia; order Anura; family Bufonidae; genus Bufo; species Bufo bufo. The sequence continues at coordinate 480,911,356 of NC_053392.1, read as the reverse complement.
TATCCCTGCACCAGATTTATCATCCAGCCTGATCCCCTGTGATAAATCTGGTGCAGGTCTAGGCAGCCTGTCTAAGGTTATGCCATCTCTAGGATTAGTATTTCTGGGCTACTGTATTTGGAACAAAGATTGGAAAGATCTCAGAGAACTTGATGCTGAATCTTTCACTGACCTTCTCTTCATGTGATGAAATGTTCGAAAGATTCCAAAATGATAAATACTCTGATTATATTTATGAAGAGATAAAGTCAGAAAGTGATGGACAATAACAATTATTAGTTGACATGAAAGGCAATTGGATTTTAGACCAATCTGCCAGAAAATATGAAGTAGCTATTAACATTAATGGGGTGAAAGATCAGGAGACAGCACAATGCATTCTTCAAATAGTCAGTTTGGACCCATAACAAAGATTCTTACAAATTCAGTATTGGCACTAGGTTGTCACAGACTGGCAGTCTCTATAAATGTAAGCCCACAATTATTCCAAAATGCACAGTTCATTGTTTATACATGGAGATGTCATGGGGTGTGGATTCTAAGCTTCACAACACATATTTTATGTTAAACTTGACAGAAGTGAATGCCCATTGATTTAGTCTAATGATTCACAATAACTAAAAATTCAGGTGTAAATTTAGGACACTCATTTAAAGGGTATTAAAAGCGAAGATATGTGGATTTGCTTGGTGGGGTTTGAGATTAAAGAATCATTTTGCTCTCCCTGTCATTATTTGTGATATGGAAGAAATGTCAGGTGGTTAATTCTTTCTACCCTGCAGGGCTGCTAGTCTATTATCCGCTTTTGGACTTTGGAAGCTTAGATTGTCAGCTTTCAAAGAAGACCACGATCAAATCTCTAGCTGATACACAACCTGAGATATGAAGGAAGCAGCCATCCTCCCTTCAGCTACCTGTGAAGAAGGAAAGGAGGGTCAGTTGGGGACATGCTGCACAGAGGAGATAAGCAGAGCCTTCTCTCTCCCTGTCTAAATGTCCATGGTCCAGGAGAGAGTATAACATAGACTTCTGTACATGTTATCAATCCCCTTTACCATATCAATCAGAGAGCATACTTGTTTGTTGATTGTCAAATGTAGGTGTCTTTTTCCAGAAAAGGAGCGAGAAGATGAGTGCTTACTTATCTAATCACCCCTCTGAGCTTAATTAGGGCATTCATGGATTCCAGGACCCAGACATTTTCCAGGGTCCAGGCCCTGCATATTTTAGCCTGGCGACACTAACAACTATGCGATATGTACAGAACATCCTGCTCGGTCAAACACAGCAAGGATTTCCCAGGAATGTCTCTGCCAGATTGCATTTATGGGACCAGTTGGGTTGCCAGTTTCGGCAACCTACGAGTGCGAAGAATCTACAGGCCCAGCTGCAACATTTGTGGGGAAACATACTGCAGGATACCATATGGAATATGTATGCCAACATGCCCTCACCTACTGTATCATAAACAATTGTTTTCAATTAGTTTTACAAAACCTACCAGTATAACAAACCAGGACAAACCGGGCAACTGCATAGGGCTTCATGGTTCAGGGGCAGCACTGAAATAAGTGTAGGGTATTTTTTTCCCCCTTGACCTGGAAAATTCAAGGTCTCATTCAGCTAAACTGAAATAAACAAGTTATGACTGAACACAGGGGGGGAAAATGCTACTGATCCTTATTTGGGTTGTCTCCACTTCAGCGCATGGCATTTATCATGTAGATAAAGTTAATACAAGGCACTTACTAATGTATTGTGGTTGTCCATATTGGCTCCTTTGCTGCAGCAGTGCCCGTCCTTGCACACTATAGGAAAAGGAGTGTGCATAGGCTGGTGCTTTTTCCTATAGTATGCAAGCACAGCCACTGTTGCTAGTTTGCAGGGTGGTCATCATAACTCCTGGATACGAGTAGTGTATAATGTGATGGAAAAATGAATCAAGCCAACAAAGGAGGCAAAATGGACAATCACAATATACTGTATTAGTAAGTAGCCTTGTATTAACTTTTTCTACACAATAAATGCTATTTGCTAAAGTGAGACAAAGTGATAAAACTAAAATTACATCACTAAGGGCTTAAAGTGCACTTCAGTCACCAATGCTGTGCACCAGCTATATTTATTTGAGACATAAACTCACAATCTACAACAAAAAGTTTTCCCATTTTCCATGTGACTGTTGGGAGATTAAAGTGAAATTGTTGGCAATGCTTGATCAGTAAAATAGACATACCAGGACTAATGATGATAGATTCGGATTTGTCCTGTTTGGACGAATCTAAATCTTTTTTTCTGTTTACAGTAAATATAATGAGTTCCTGATCGCTCTATGAAAGAGTTAACTTATTTGCCCCACTGTGGCCGAATGAACGTGGTTAATAGAGATGTCTCGAACTATTCGCTGGCGAATAGTTCCCGGCGAACATCGCTTGTTCGCGTTCGCCGTGGCGGGCGAACATATGCGATGTTCGTTCCGCCCCCTATTCATCATCATTGTGTAAACTTTGACCCTGTACCTCACAGTCAGCAGACACATTCCAGCCAATCAGCAGCAGACCCTCCCTCCCAGACCATTCATTTTAGATTCATTCGGAAGCTGCATTCTTAGTGAGAGGAGGGACAGTGTAGCTGCTGCTGATTTAATAGGGAAATCGATAGCTAGGCAAGTGTATTCAGTGTCCACTACAGTCCTGAAGGACTCATCTGATCTCTGCTGTAAGGACAGCACCCCAAAAAGCCCTTTTTAGGGCTAGAACATCAGTCTGCTTTTTTTTTTTCCTGTGTAATCTAATTGCAGTTTCCTGCCAGCGTGTGTGTCAGGCTCACAGCGTATACTGTGCCCACTTGCCCAGTGCCACCACTCGTATCTGGTGTCACAGTAGCTTGCATTTAAAAAAAAACAAAACTTTTTGGACTGTAATATAATAGCAGTCAGTTGCCGGGATGCGCGTGTGTTTCATGCCCTGCAAGTGCATAGTGTCACCAGCGCCATTCCTATCTGGTGTCACATTTGATTACATTTAAAGAAAAACAACTATTTTGACTGTGAATAAATATCAGTCAGTTGTACACACGTTTTTTTGTGTTTAAGGCCCAGCTGCGCCTGGCAGTACATAGTGTCACTTCAGCGCCATTCCTGTCTGGTGTCACATTTGATTACATTTAAAGAAAAACAACAATTTTGACTGTGAATAAATATCAGTCAGTTGCACACACTTTTTTTGTGTTTAAGGCCCAGCTGCAAGTCCATAGTGTCACTTCTGCGCAACTCATATCTGGTGTCACAGTAGCTTGCACGCATAGTACAACTTAACTAATCTAAAAAAAATGACAGGCACAAGCAGGCCACCCCGCAGGGGCCGTTGTGGTGCTGTGATTCCCTTTGTCCCTAGAATAATGCCAAGTGTTCAGAGGCCACGTACCCTGAACTCGAAAAGTTCTGAGGACATAGTTGACTGGCTAACACAGGACACCCAATCTTCTACAGCTTCTGCTCGGAACCTTGACGCACCATCCTCCTCCAGCTCAGCTTCGGGCACCTCTCAATTTACCACTCGCCCGCCTGCCACCACCACCAACACTAGCACCTCAGCCGCTTCACTTGATCTGTCAGAGGAGTTATTTACACATCAGTTGGAAGAAATGAGTGATGCGCAACCATTATTGCCAGAGGATGTAGATAACAGGGATATGTCTCAGTCAGGCAGCATTACACACATGGACGTACGGTGTGATGATGATGATGTTGTACCCGCTGCTGCTTCCTTTGCTGAGTTGTCAGATACAAGTGAAGCGGTTGATGATGACGATGTGTCCGTGGATGTCACGTGGGTGCCCGCTCGAAGAGAAGAAGAACAGGGGGAAAGTTCAGATGGGGAGACAGAGAGGAGGAGGAGACGAGTTGGAAGCAGGGGGAGGTCGTCGCAAGGAGCTAGTGGCACAGTCAGACAGCATGCATCGGCACCCGGGGTCAGCCAGACAGCACGCCAATCAACGCATACTGTTGCCACCACCAGAATGCCGTCATTGCAGAGCTCAGCAGTGTGGCATTTATTTTGTGTGTCTGCCTCTGACAACAGCGATGCCATTTGCAACCTGTGCCAAAAGAAACTGAGTCGTGGGAAGTCCAACACCCACCTAGGTACAACTGCTTTGCGAAGGCACATGATAGCACATCACAAACGCCTATGGGATCAACACATGAGTACAAGCAGCACACAAACTCAAAGCCGCCATCCTCCTCCTGGTCCAGCATCTTCAGCCACGTCAACCACTGCTGTCCTCCTTGCCCCCTCTCAACCATCCGCCACTCCGTTTCTCGCCTTGAGCAGTTCCTGCTCATCTGCCCACAGTCAGGTGTCTGTCAAGGACATGTTTGAGCGTAAGAAGCCAATGTCACAAAGTCACCCCCTTGCCCGGCGTCTGACAGCTGGCTTGTCTGAACTCTTAGCCCGCCAGCTTTTAGGAGTCTGAGGCGTTCAAAAAATTTGTAGCTATTGGGACACCGCAGTGGAAAGTACCCAGCCAAATTTCTTTGCACAAAAGGCAATCCCCAACCTGTACTCGATTGTGCAAAAGGAAGTAATGGCATGTCTGGCACACAGTGTTGGGGCAAGGGTCCATCTGACCACTGATACCTGGTCTGCAAAGCATTGGGTAAACCTGCGCATTGGGTAAACCTGCTGACGGCTGCCAAGCATGGAATGCGTGTCTCTGCAGAGGAGTTGGTGACACCGCCATGACTTGCAGGCAGGCCTGCTGCCACCTCCTCTACTCCTCCTACTCCATCCTCTTCCATAACCTCCTCGGCTAAGTCCTCTTCTGCTGCTGCGTCTTGCTCCACATCAACGGCACCCCCCCAGCTCCCCAGGGGCTATTCCACATCCCGATACGACAGTGTCACGCCGTCTTGGGGTTGACTTGCCTGAAAGCAGAGAGTCACACCAGACCAGCAGTCCTGTCCGCCCTGAATGCACAGGTGGATCAGTGGCTGATGCACCAACTGGAGATCGGCAAAGTGGTGTGTGACAATGGAAGCAATTTGTTGGCGGCATTGAATTTGGGCAAGTTGTCTGATCGTACAACGCTTTGTGCATAAGTACCCAGGCTTACAGGACGTCCTGAAGCAGGCCAGGGAGGTCTGTGGCCATTTCAGGCATTCCTACACGGCCATGGCGCACTTTTCAGATATCCAGCGGCGAAACAACATGCCAGTGAGGCGCTTGATTTGCGACAGCCCGACACATTGGAATTCAACACTCCTAATGTTCGACCGCCTGCTCCAACAAGAAAAAGCCGTCAACGAGTATTTGTATGACTGGGGTGCTAGGACAGCCTCTGCGGAGCTGGGAATTTTTTTGCCATGTTACTGGACGCTCATGCGCAATGCCTGTAGGCTCATGCGTCCTTTTGAGGAGGTGACAAACCTAGTCAGTCGCACCGAAGGCACCATCAGCGACCTCATGCCATTTGTTTTCTTCCTGGAGCGTGCCCTGCGAAGAGTGCTGGATCAGGCCGTAGATGAGCGTGAAGAGGAAGAGTTGTGGTCACTATCACCACCAGAAGCAGCCTCATCAGCATTGCTTGCTGGACCTGCGATAACGCTGGAAGAGGAGTGTGAGGAAGAGGAGTCAGAGGCGGAATGTGGCTTTGAGGAGGAGGAGGAAGACCAACCACAGCAGGCATCCCAGGGTGCTCGTTGTCACCTATCTGGTACCCGTGGTGTTGTACGTGGCTGGGGGGAAGAACATACCTTCAATGAGATCACTGAGGACGAGGAACGGGACATGAGTAGCTCGGCATCCAACCTTGTGCAAATGCGGTCTTTCATGCTGTCATGCCTGTTGAGGGACCCTCGTATAAAAAGGCTGAAGGAGAACGACCTGTACTGGGTGGCCACGCTACTAGACCCCCGGTATAAGCAGAAAGTGACTGAAATGTTGCCGAATTACCGCAAGTCTGAAAGGATGCAGCAGTTCCAAAATAAATTAAAAAGTATGCTTTACACAGCGTATAAGGGTGATGTCACAGCACAACGGAAATCTAACAGGGGAAGAGGTGAAAATAATCCTCCTCCTACCACGACCACGCCGGCAAGGACAGGACGCTTTACAGACGTGTTGTTGATGGAGGAAATGCGGAGCTTTTTAAGTCCTATGCATCGCCACAGCCCTTCGGGGTCCACCCTCAGTGAACGACTCGACCAACAGGTAGCAGACTACCTCGCCTTAACTGCAGATATCGACACTCTGAGGAGCGATGAACCCCTTGACTACTGGGTGTGCAGGCTTGACCTGTGGCCTGAGCTATCCCAATTTGCGATAGAACTTCTGGCCTGCCCCGCTTCAAGTGTCCTGTCAGAAAGGACCTTCAGTGCAGCAGGAGGTATTGTCACTGAGAAGAGAAGTCGCCTAGGTCAAAAAAGTCTAGATAACCTCACCTTTATTAAGATGAATGAGGGATGGATCCCGAAGGGACTGACAGTGGGCGATACATTTGACTAAAAAAGGGCCTGATGAGATGAGCTGCCTTGGGCTAAAAATGGTCCACACGCTGCTGCATTTTATCTCTGAATGCCGGATGACTTTCTGCCTGGAAAACAAACATCAATTTTTCTGGCCGCTGCTACAGCGGCTGCAACAATACCTAATTTTTCAGGCATGTGTACATGCCTAATTTTTCTGGCTTCTGGTGCTGCACTGTGGCTTCAAAAACCAAACAAAAAAAAAAGGCACATACATGTGTCAATTCCCCTTCGTGATCGTTACCTTGTTGTGGTGAAGGGGCTTGCTTATCACAATGAAGCGACCACCTCTATGAATGTGTTGGCAATGGCAATGTTGGCACACCCCAGATGATAAGGTCGTTGCTTCATTGTGAACAGACCAAAAGCGATCGGCTGCATAATTTTGCATAGAAAAAACATTAATTTTCTTTGTGATAATCTAAGGTGATCATTAAAGCCTGCTAGGCCAACAATGGGCCCACACTGCAGAATCATTATTTTCTGGATCACTTAACTGTCACTGAACTACCTCAGCACGACCATAGGCTTTGAAAAAACCCCATCGCCTGCAATCCCCCAAACGTGCGCACTAGCAGAGTCATAACTACACCAAGATTGACGCATAGAGGTATAAAATTTATGTCATGAGTGTGTCAACTATTGACAACTCTTTGCGGTTGTCTAAAATCTATTCCATACACGTCCCCTGATAGGGTTATTAACAGGGATTAAACTGATAGGAATAGTACTACTTAACACACTGCTCATATTTGGTGGCACATTAGATTGCACGCGCAGTGCCCCAAATTTGAAGTAGGAGGACTGACCAAGCATCTTTTCCCATCTCCCGGTTCCTAAAATCGATTCCATATACACGTCCCCTCATAGGGGACGTAACAGGGATTAAACTGATAAGAATAGTACTACTTAACACACCACTCATATCTGGTGGCACATTAGATTGCACGCGCAGTGCCCCAAATTTGAAGTAGGAGGACCGACCAAGCATCTTTTTCCATCTCCTGGTTCCTAAAATCGATTCCATATACACGTCCCCTGATAGGGGATGTAACAGGGATTAAACTGATAAGAATAGTACTACTTAACACATCACACATATCTGGTGGCACATTAGATTGCACGCGCAGTGCCCCAAATTTGAAGTAGGAGGACCGACCAACCATCTTTTTCCATCTCCCGGTTCCTAAAATCGATTCCATATACACGTCCCCTGATAGGGGACGTAACAGGGATTAAACTGATAGGAATAGTACTACTTAACACACCTTATAACAACGCAGAGAGAGGCAACGCAGAGAGAGGAGTCTGAAGAAGAGGAGTCAGAGAAGGAAGGTGGCTTTGAGGAGGTGGAAGACCAAACACAGCAGGCGTCCCAGGGGGCTTGTTGTCACCTTTCGGAGACCCTTGGTGTTGTACGTGGCTGGGTGGAGGAAGAGACCTTCAATGACATCAGTGAGGACAAGGAACGGGACATGGCTAGCTTGGTATCCAACCTTGTGCAAATGGGGAGTTTGCGGTTGTGCAAATGGACTGTTTGCGGTGCGTTAAACGGGGAGTTTGGTCTGTCACTGTGAAGCGGGCGTAACCGTTACACTACCTGATCGATACAACATCATACCTGATGTTTTAAAGCACGTTATTCCAAACAATTTTGGAATGTTAGGTGATTTATGCCCTTTATGGATTAAAACCCTGCGTCAACTACGTAATTTTCCATGGGAGTTTTGCCATGGATCCCCCTCCGGCATGCCACAGTCCAGGTGTTAGTCCCCTTGAAACAACTTTTCCATCACTATTGTGGCCAGAAAGAGTCCCTGAGTCCCTGCCCATTGAAGTCTATGGCGGTTCACCCGGTTCGCCCGTTCGCGAACATTTGCGAAAATTTGCGTTCGCCGTTCCCGAGCGGAAAATTTTATGTTTGCGACATCTCTAGTGGTTAACAAGAGACTACGAGAGTCTCGCACATATGCCCTTATTGTAAGTAGTGGCACATGCTGATCTGTATTAAAGAACTAATCCGATCCTGGATTAATTCTGGATTGCTCCATAATCAATGAATCCTGGTTCAGATTCATTCTTTAATACATTTCAGCATGTGCTATTCTGCAGCTATTGGCTGAAGTCTTACCTCACTGACTTCCTGTTTGTTTGCCCTCTCTACATAAATATGTAGTGCCCTGGAGCAAGGGTACTTTGGACTATGGACATTTGTGGACATCTGCCCATATTGCTACTATGCAAAACAATCAACTCACTACTTAGTGCACTTAGGGTTAACTTGAACTTGATTTATTTTATTATTTATAATTATACTGTTTGCTATTGTTGAACTGCATTTTATAAACTAGATGGACAGATGTCTTTTTTCAGCCTTATAAACGATGTTACTACTGTATATGTTTATTGTAATATATTCTGTTCATTTGCACTGTTATTGCACTATATCTGGACTGCACTGTGGAAAGTGTTAATGCACAGACAGCTAATACTGAGAGACTTTGGTACTTTCTATCTATGCACTGAAAAGTTAGAAATCTTCGATATTTACTATAAGGGACTATGCAACGTTTTGGAGGGAAAATAGACAAATCAACCTTTTTTCTGGTTTAGCTCTGTTGTTTATGCCTGAAAACTTGTTTAAAGGGAACCTGTCATCAACTTTATGCTGCCCATACTAACGGCAGAATAAAGTAGAGACAGGTGAGTTGATTTCAGTGGTCTGTCATTTATAAGTTAAAAGTAAGTGGTTGCCGAGAACCAACATCACAGTCATTGCAGACTGGGCCTGGAAAAGAGTCCCGGCCACCTGAGAAGAGTCAAGGTTATTCATGAATTCCTGCTTTCCCTGCCCACCTGCTGATGACTGACAGTCTTCTACCTAGTTTTCTCCCTTTCTGTCTAGGAGAGAACTGTCAATGTTCAGCAGATGGGTGGGGAGAGAAGGAGATTATGAATAGCCATGACTCTTCTCAGGTAGATTTCACTCTTTTCAAGGCCTGGGCTGTAATGATTATGATGCTGGTTCTCAGCAACCACTTAAATTTAGCTCATGAGTGACACACCGCTCAAATCAGCATTTCTGTCACTATTTTATGCTGCCCTCAGTGAGGTCAGCATAATGTTGATGACAGGTTCCCTTTAAGTCTGTAAAAACTGCTTAGTCATTCCTATAGACTTGTATTGAAACTCTATACAAATCATATACATGACATACATAACATACTGATATTGTAACAGTGTTTCAATTTAGGCTGTGCTTCTCCACTCCAGAAGGTTCTAGATCAGTTGTTTAATATCTTTATCAGTGAAATTGCAGAAGGCCTCGATGGTAAGGTGTGTCTTTTTGCTGATGACACAAAGATTTGTAACAGGGTTGATGTTCCTGGAGGGATACACCAAATGGAAAAGGATTTAGGAAAACTAGAGGAATGGTCAAAAATCTGGCAACTAAAGTTTCATGTTGATAAGTACAAGATAATGCACCTGGGGCGTAAAAACCCAAGAGCAGAATATAAAATCAGTGATACAGTCCTAACCTCAGTATCTGAGGAAAGGGATTTAGGGGTCATTATTTCAGAAGACTTAAAGCTAGGCAGACAATGTCATAGAGCAGCAGGAAATGCTAGCAGAATGCTTGGGTGTATAGAGAGAGGCATTACCAGTAGAAAGAGGGAGGTGCTCATGCCGCTCTACAGAGCACTAGTGAGAACTCATTTGGAGCATTGTGCTCAGTACTGGAGACCATGTCTCCAGAAGGATATTGATACTTTGGAGAGAGTTTAGAGAAGAGCTACTAAACTGGTACATGGATTGCAGGATAAAACTTACCAGAAAAGATTAAAGGACCTTAACATGTATAGCTTGGAAGAAAGATGAGACAGAGGGGATATGATAGAAACTTTTAAATACATAAAGGGAATCAACAAGGTAAAAGAGGAGAGAATATTTAAAAGAAGAAAAACTGCTACAAGAGGACATAGTTTTAAATTAGAGGGGCAAGGGTTTAAAAGCAATATCAGGAAGTATTACTTTACTGAGAGAGTGGTGGATGCATGGAATAGCCTTCCTGCAGAAGTGGTAGCTGCAAATACAGTGAAGGAGTTTAAGCATGCATGGGATAGGCATAAGACCATCCTTCATATAACATAGGGCCAGGGGCTATTCATAGTATTCAGTATATTGGGCAGACTAGATGGGCCAAATGGTTCTTATCTGCCGACACATTCTATGTTTCTATGTAACTACAAACTGTATAAAAGGAGAGCAGTCAGAGACCCTATTTGTCTGCAGCTAGTGTAAGGGTCAGCCCCTAGAATACAGTTTTTTGCACAGATATCTACAATATGGTGCTACATAGACTGTAATGACTTATTTAAGCCACTAGAGGCCACTTTGGCTCTGAGAATGAGGAAGCTGAGGTGTTGCTGAGATGCACAAGAGGTAGGAGGAGCCAGAAGTTTCCGGGGTTTGAGTCCTGGCTGGAGGTGGGAGTGTCCTGAGAGCTGTGAGAGGATGGCTGCCATGTTAGGAGCCAAGTAAAGGCTAGTGATGGGACATGGAGCCTGACTGATGGAGTCCTGAGAAGCTGGCTGTGCTGGAGACAGGCCAAGATAGACTCTGAACTGAAGTGCTGCAGCTGTGACCCAGAGAAAGAGACTTCACTGTGTGTTCCAGAAGAAGTGGGACTGTGTAGAGACCCGTACCAGACGAGTACCAGCCGGATCCTTCCTGCCAGAGGTGGAGAGCTGCATCTGTTGCGACCAGAGAGATAAAGACAGACAAGCAAGCGACCGGACCTGGATCCAGACTGCATCTTATGGGATCCAAGAGAATCTGCAGAACTGTGATTGGCACCGGTGCTGATCTGTGATAGGTTATAGAGTCAGGGACTTAGTCAGTGCGCTGTAGAAGCATCCCCTGGGTAGCAGGGCTAGATAGGAAATAAGTGTGGAGAGTAGCCTGCAAGCTGACTGTTTGCTATTTAGCTTATTCTGTGTCTATGCAAAATCTCATTACCACTGTTGTTGTTTTATGTTCCCCTGTTCATACCATTCCTGTCATTGACCCATTGTGCCTCTGGTGCGGTGGTACTGTATTGTAACTCAGCTTTTCCTGCAGTTACATTTGGTTCTTTAATAAAGCCGGCTTTTGCTTCAGTCTCCTTGCCCGCTGTACTGTACTTGAATCTTGCTTTGCGGTCTCACCCTCCACTGACCGCTACACTAGGGAGCAGTGTTTAGTAGTAGAGAATCTGCCAGACTGCACAGTGACCAGAAGAAGATGCTGAAATGGGGCTTCCAGCTCTTTGGCCAAAGGGCAAGCCAGATGACTGAGCCACAGATGCTCAGACCTTTTCTCAGCACACAACCTGCCAGCAAAGAGACTGGAGAAGCCAACTCAGTGTTTTTCCTGTATTGTTTTGCACTTGAGTTCCTCAAGTAAAGAAGTACACTGGTTTACTGCAAACCCTGACTCTCCGAACTTATTTCCTGGTGGGGTGCACCATGCCTTATCATCCCCTCCAGAGAGCAGCAACACGTGGTGACATCTCGACGGGAGTGCGTTCAGCAGTTGCAGGGAAAGAAGAGCCTCTAGGTGTCTAGGTGTAACAGCACCCCGCCCCCCCCCCCTTCCCGTTGCTCCTAGATGCTCATTTACATATTTTAAAGCATCATTTTTCTCAGCAACGTGGGCCATGGAACCAACACAGATGCCTTCAGCTGCCCCAACACAGATGCCTTCAGCTGCCAAGCACACATGTCAGCCAGTTTCATAGGAATAAATCTGCTGACAGATGCCCTTTAAAGGGGTTGTCTTACTTCAGCAAATGGTATTTATCATGTAGAGAAAGTAAATACCAGGCACTTACTAACGTGCTGTGATTGTCTATATTGTCTATTTTGCTGGCTTCATTCATTTTTCCATCGCATTAAGCACTGCTAATTTCTATGGTTACGACCACCTTGCAATCCAGCAGCAGTGGTCGTGCTTGCAGACTTTAGAAATCAGTGCTGGACTAAGTGCACTCCCGTGGTCCCAGCCACCAGAAAGACTAGCGCTTTTTCCTATAGTGTGCAAGCACGACCACTGCTGCTGAATTGCAGGGTGGTCATAACCATAGAAAAAAAGCAATGTATAATGTGATGGAAAAATGAATCAAGCCAGCAAAGGATGCAATATGGGCAATCACAATACATTAGTAAGTACCTTGTATTCACTTTGTCTACATGATAAATGCCAATTAAGGTGCTCTCTCCCCAAGCTTGTAGGTCCATTTTACTAATTCTGAAAATTTGCCTGGAATATCACTTTAATATTTTACAATATACAGTACAGACCAAAAGTTTGGACACACCTTCTCATTCAAAGAGTTTTCTTTATTTTCATGACTATGAAAATTGTAGATTCACACTGAAGGCATCAAAACTATGAATTAACACATGTGGAATTATATACATAACAAACAAGTGTGAAACAACTGAAAATATGTCATATTCTAGGTTCTTCAAAGTAGCCACCTTTTGCTTTGATTACTGCTTTGCACACTTTTGGCATTCTCTTGATGAGCTTCAAGAGGTAGACCCCTGAAATGGTTTTCACTTCACAGGTGTGCCCTGTCAGGTTTAATAAGTGGGATTTCTTGCCTTATAAATGGGGTTGGGACCATCAGTTGCGTTGAGGAGAAGTCAGGTGGATACACAGCTGATAGTCCTACTGAATAGACTGTTAGAATTTGTATTATGGCAAGAAAAAAGCAGCTAGAAAAACGAGTGGCCATCATTACTTTAAGAAATGAAGGTCAGTCAGTCAGCCGAAAAATTGGGAAAACTTTGAAAGTAAGGGCTATTTGACCATGAAGGAGAGTGATGGGGTGCTGTGCCAGATGACCTGGCCTCCACAGTCACCGGACCTGAACCCAATCGAGATGGTTTGGGGTGAGCTGGACCGCAGAGTGAAGGCAAAAGGGCCAACAAGTGCTAAGCATCTCTGGGAACTCCTTCAAGACTGTTGGAAGACCATTTCAGGGGACTACCTCTTGAAGCTCATCAAGAGAATGCCAGGAGTGTGCAAAGCAGTAATCAAAGCAAAAGTTGGCTACTTTGAAGAACCTAGAATATGACATATTTTCAGTTGTTTCACACTTGTTTGTTATGTATATAATTCCACATGTGTTAATTCATAGTTTTGATGCCTTCATAGTCGTAAAAATAAAGAAAACTCTTTGTATGAGAAGGTGTGTCCAAACTTTTGGTCTGTACTGTACATTGTTCACCCTTAACTGCCAGTAAGAATTCATGTCAAACAACTTCACCGTTTAGGAGTCTGACAATAATATAACATTTGCTATTTTGATGCACTCACGCAAGTCTACGATAGAGTCATGAGACACTGAAAGCAATGTGTGAGCACAGGGAACGGGGCAATACAAATAGAGCAGTTTATACTGTATAATGAGCACCTCACTTAGCCTGCACCCTGGCCCCTCGCTGCCGGCTTGTTTTAGCTTGTCTGCTGCCAAGACTCCACACAAGCTTATACAATGTTTTTCTCTCTTATCCCAAGGTAGAAATTCAAAAAACTGCCACTGTCCACTTCTTCATTTCTGTTTGTGATGTCTCAAAGCTGTTTAATAAGAGACATACTGAACTTTTAACCTGAAAATCCAGAGCAGTGTTTTCAAAGAAAATTTACTTTAGAGAATATATTTCTGCAGCTCTGAAATATAAAGCTTCTCTTTGTTCCTTAAACTTATAAAATGTAATATTGTAATAGTGTCATCTTGCGAGCTGTTGGCTAGAGTGTCTCATGCCTTCAGTATTTACTGCTACCATAATATACATGAACTACAGCTTCTTTCTCTAGGTGTAGGTTTTGACAAAACTGGATTAGGTTAAACTAATGCCTTGTTGGGCAACTACCTTCAGCAGAAGTGCCCATCAAATGTATGCAACAGCATGCCCACACCGAAGCATATGTTTGCCACCGACTCCCATTAAAACATGTATAAATGAATATACTTTTCACAACAGTTGGGTCTACAGGATCCCAATGTTAATTGGACTATCATATGTCAAAAAGACACTGTCAAAATAAATATGCACATTGTCTTATATGTAAGGAGAATTTCCTAAAGTTCACACCAAAAGACATGGGGCCAGATTTATCATTAGCTCAAGTCAGAATAATGGAGTGAAAAAGTCGCCAAAAAATGCGCAAACGCTAAAACTGCGCACAAATTTGCGACTTTTTTCTGCTCTGCACTATGCTCGCCAGTTTTCTGAAAGTGGGTGTGTTTTCTTATGTAAATGAATCTCTAGACAGATTTACTATTGGGACTATTTAAAAAGTCACAAAAAGTCGCAAAAAAATGCGCAATTTCACTCCAGTGAGGACCATGCTTATCTTATGAGACTTTTTAATAGAACATGCGACTTTTTCGTAAGGACGTGCGACTTTTGTAAAGCTGCTTACTGACGGATAAACTGCTACCGTCAAACCACATTTATTACAGTCTTAAAGGGCCGATCATAAATCTGACTTGGCTAAAACTGACTTTAGCCATATGTGAAAGTGGAGTGAGCTGTCAGAGTAATGATAAATCTGGCCCATGGTATCAATTGGGACTTATCTCTTTTCGGCATGTCTAAACTAGGATGAAAGAGAGGGCAAATGAGGCAATTACCTTGGAGCCTCTATTACCTGGGGCCTCCACAACCCCCTTTTGAAAACTCATGCAATTAGCTGAACACTTTCATTTAAAACTGTTTGTTACTTTTAGATTAGAGATGAGCAAAACACTGATTTGGGTTTTGATTTAGTGGAATCAAAAGTGATCCAATTGGCCAGAAAATTTGTGCTAACACTCCGATGTCTTCTAAGACTCTTATTTTCTTCTCTCTTGTCTCTTATTTTTAATAGATTTTTATTTCAACTTCTTCAAATTACTAAGAAGAGCATAAACAGCACCAATCTCGATTTTTCTTAGACACTGGATGCTACCCGTACCAGTACCAGCTTTGTCCATGCTAGTTTTCTTTTTCATTGTGGTAGCAGGTCATTGGCATTTTGCGTTATATGGCATTGTATATGGCATGAGAAATACAATGTAAAAATACACCACCCTCATCATGAAATGAATCGGAAAAATTATAGATCTATATTTTGTGGGGGGGTTTTTGTCTCCAGAAAAAGTAGAACAGTGTCCACTCAATGTTTTGTCCAGGAGCTTCCATCAACAATGGTCATATCAGCATCTGCAATGATGGTGGTCATACAAGGATCATGGTCATTATGAAGTTCCAGCATTCAGATATTACATTTTTACTAATAACGGAAAGGCAAAACATTGATGCAATTTCAGATTAAAATGATTTACCTCTGCTGCCTTGTTTTCTCCTGTCTATTAGTTTGTTTGGAGCAGCTGCTATGTATTTATTTCACAGATGATCTATTCGTGTGGGCATCTGGGTTGTTCAATGACGGGGGTGGCGCAATCACAGTTTCCCGTCATTCCGCCCGCTACATACAAAGAAATGCACTTCATGATGAAGTAATTAGAGACGAGTTAATCGAATCCAACGAAGTGGAATTTGATCCAAATTTCAGGATAAATTCGAGACACTGCGAAGCCGAATTTCCTAGTGCTTCATGGTAGCGAATCGATTTTACCTGAAATAGTGTAAAAATAAAAAATAATCATACTTACCTCCTCCATTTGCTTGCAACAGGTCGGCTGCTGCTATCTTGATTGAAGATCTTGGCCGAAATCCCGTCACCACGCCATCATCTCGGGCCGCGCCAGATCTTCAAGCAAGATGGGCGGCTGGCTACCCGTCGCAAGCAAATGGAGGCGGTAAGTATGATTTAATGTTTTTTTTTCTTTTAATTTCACACAGTTTTTACTCTCAGATGCCGCGATATGGTATGAATGCGGCATCTGCGGGGTACAAGATGGGGAGCGGCGCTATCACAGCTCCCTGTCATTGCACCCACTACTTACAAAAAAATACGCTTTGTGACTAAGTAATTCGTCATGAAGCAAATTTTTCTGTAAAATTCGGCGAAGCAGCCGAATCAAATTTTCCAAACGTTCGCTCATCTCTAGAAGTAATTTGTAACTAAGCAAATTTCTTTGTCAAATTTGGTGAAGCAGCCAAATTGAAAACTTTGCTCATCTCTAGTCAGTAGTATAGTGTTAGGGCCAGTGTTCAGGGAAGCATTCAGGGTTGTTATACAATTCATCCTTACTGTAAGTCGTGGGGGTGTTTGACCACTGGGATGCATCGTTAATACTCAAGAATACTCAACCAGAATTTTTACAATACTCGCATTTAGGCTTAATTAACACGTCTGTGAAGACATCAGTGACAAAATGGCCATTGGTTCATCCGTGAAGATATTTTTGAAGGCTCTGTGTTTGGTCCATTTGTCAGTTTTTTGCTCTCTGTGTGTTATCTTCATTCCATGGACACTTCTCACCCATCAGTGGTTTTTCACGATCCCATAGACTTCAATTGGCATGCTTGGTCCGTATCACAGATAATAATAGAGCATATCTCTGTGGTTTTTTAGTGACTCACAGTGAATAAACACATTGCAATCAATGGTTATGAGTGCTGTCCATGGAGAACACAGAGTGCATGTCCGTGATTCACTGACGTGTAAATAAGGCCTAAGGTTAGGTAAGATAGAGTATTTTATACAAATGATAGGGTTTAGTCTAATGCTGGTCAAATAGCAGTTGGTCTAATGCTTAATCAGCTGACATCTATTCCTCCTGACTCCCCCCATACACATTCATACTTGGCTTGGCTCCCATAAGAATAAAGAATCCAGCATTTGAAAATCCAGCAGCTTGATCCTTCTTTCCCCTGACATCTGCCATTGGAAAAAGTTGGGACATTTCATGCAGAATGGTCGGCTGGTGCCTCAAAATTGGCAAGTTCAGCAAACAAAACGCTAATTTTGTACAGATGGCTCACTCAGGGACACCAAACAATGAGGGGATCTGACTTCACTTGTTTAGATAATCCTCAAAAATCTATTAACCTCTTAGCGGCCACTAATACGCCTTTTTACAGAGGTCACTAAGAGGCCTTAGGCGGACCTGTCAAAGCGTTGCACGGGTCGCTAAGGGGTTAATTAAATGTTGCAATATAACTGGCTCTCTAAGTTCTAAATTTTATATTTTAAGAACTTAGAAAGCTGGTTATTTTGCAACAAGTTCAGCCAAAATTAACCCCTTCTAAACCTCCACCTTATATGTACAGCAGAAGTCCGGTCTTTAAACATGGCACCTGCTCAGAAGCTGAGTGGGCACAATATCCACTAGCTGTTTTTCACCGCAGACACCCAGAGGCAACGTCTGTGATCAGCGATAACGGCGATCACAGACATTTAACCCCTCAGGTGCCATGGTTAATTTCACCTACAGAATCTGAGAGGTCTTCCCCTGGAATCACTGCCCTCCTGGGGTCCGAACGGCTCCCCTGAGGGAGGGAGCTGTTCAGTTGCTTCTGAATGCTTTGATGTCTGTTAAACTGCCTATGGAAGGGCTTCATTGGAAAATAGCAAATCTCCCATAGACTGCAATGGTAATGGAGAAGTAATCAGATGCATATTCAAGTCCCCTAGGGCATGAACATTTAAATCACCCTCCTTTCCCCATATTAAACAAAATATTAATGTATATATACCATATAGTGAACCGCGTAACAGAAAAAATAAAATAAAACAGCCAATTCATAATTTTTTCTTCGCTTCACCTCCCAAGAAAATTTAATAAAAAGTGATGAAAAAATCATACACATCCCAAAATGGTATCAATTAAAACTAGAGATTGCCCTGGAAAAAATTAGCCCTCACACAACTCTGTAGACGTAACTGTAAAAAGTTTTTATTTCTTTAAGTATTAAAAACACAAGAAAAACTATAAACATTTGGTATTGTTCCATTTGTACTGACCAGGAGAATGAAGGTAATAGGTAAGTTTTGCCACATAGAAAATGCAGTGGAAAGGAAGCAAACTGTGGCAAAATTGCGTTTTTGTTTCCAATTCCGCCCCATTTAGAATTTTTTCCCAGTTTCCCATATGCAATATAAAATTATGCGATTAGAAAGTATAACTAGTCCTGCAAAAAAGCAAGCCATGTTCAAATTATTATTATTGTTTTGTTTTTCGCTTCCTGCATTTCTGGAGCCATAGGTTTTTTACTTTTATGTTCACATAGCCATGTAGCGGTTTATTTTTGCAGGACAAGTTGTACAATGGCATCATTTAATATTGTGTACAATGTATTGGGAAGCTGGAAAAATATTCTAAATGGGATGGAATTGGAAAAAAAATTGCAATTCTGCCATAGTTTTATAAGTTTTGTTTTTACGGTGTACCCTATGCGATAAAATTGACATGCTACCATCATTCTGTGGGTCAGTATGATTACAGTGATGTCACATTTTTTGAGTTTTTCTTGTGTTTTAATACTTACTGTATCTACTGAGCTGTGTGAGGGCCCAATTTTGTGGAGGGATCTGTTGGGATCTCCAACAATTGATCAACAGTATCTCGATATTGCAAGGCTTCAAGCAGAATGTTCTCAGATGGAAGTGGTCACTGAGCTTAAAATGTCACAGAGTGTCATCAGCAGGTTGCAACAGAGATACAGAGAGACTGGAAGAGTCACAGAAAGGCATAGAAGTGGACGTCATTTGGCCACATCTCACACTGATGACTGCTTCATTGTGAACAATGCCCTGCGCAACCAGATGATGAATGCCACACGACTCCAGGCACATTTAAGGAGGTGAGAGTCAACAGTGACATCAGTGTGGTCTGCGTGCTAGACAACCTGCAAGGGTACCTGACCACACCACTAGGCACAGGCATCAAGGTTTTGCTTGGGCCAGGGAGCATCTATGCTGTACACTGATGAAAGTTGATTCATGCTGAACAGAAATTATGGGCGCCAACAATGTTGGAGACGTCAAGGAAACCCGCTATACATCAGCCATGGATGAGCCTTTGGTGGTGGTATTAGTGTGGGCAGGTGTGTCTAGTCAATACAGAACTGTCCTACACTTTGTAAATGGTACAGTGACAAGCCCATACTACTTGAATAACATCATTAATCCAGTAATTGTGCATCTGATGAACAACACAGGCCTAACTAGAGTACCTCAAATGGAGTGGCGTGCACTTTCTTCTGACCTGAATCCCATTGAAAACGTATGGGATCAGCTGGGTCGCCGTATAAAGGCTTGGAACTCTGTACCCCGGAACCTCACTGACTTGAAGGCCGCCCTTCAAGAAGAGTACAGTCGTGGCCAAAAGTTTTGAGAATTAGATAAATATTGGAAATTGGAAAAGTTGCTGCTTAAGTTTTTATAATAGCAATTTGCATATACTCCAGAATGTTATGAAGAGTGATCAGATGAATTGCATAGTCCTTCTTTGCCATGAAAATTAACTTAATCCCAAAAAAACCTTCCTACTGCATTTCATTGCTGTCATTAAAGGACCTGCTGAGATCATTTCAGTAATCGTCTTGTTAACTCAGGTGAGAATGTTGACGAGCACAAGGCTAGAGATCATTATGTCAGGCTGATTGGGTTAAAATGGCAGACTTGACATGTTAAAAGGAGGGTGATGCTTGAAATCATTGTTCTTCCATTGTTAACCATGGTGACCTGCAAAGAAATGCGTGCAGCCATCATTGCGTTGCATAAAAATGGCTTCACAGGCAAGGATATTGTGGCTACTAAGATTGCACCTGAATCAACAATTTATAGGATCATCAAGAACTTCAAGGAAAGAGGTTCAATTCTTGTTAAGAAGGCTTCAGGGCGTCCAAGAAAGTCCAGCAAGTGCCAGGATCGTCTCCTAAAGAGGATTTAGCTGCGGGATCGGAGTGCCACCAGTGCAGAGCTTGCTCAGGAATGGCAGCAGGCAGGTGTGAGCGCATCTGCATGCACACAGTGAGGCGAAGACTTTTGGAAGATGGCCTGGTGTCAAGAAGGGCAGCAAAGAAGCCACTTCTCTCCAAAAAAAACATCAGGGACAGATTGATCTTCTGCAGAAAGTATGGTGAATGGACTGCTGAGGACTGGGGCAAAGTCATATTCTCCGATGAAGCCTCTTTCCAATTGTTTGGGGCATCTGGAAAAAGGCTTGTCCGGAGAAGAAAAGGTGAGCGCTACCATCAGTCCTGTGTCATGCCAACAGTAAGTCATCCTGAGACCATTCATGTGTGGGGTTGCTTCTCATCCAAGGGAGTGGGCTCACTCACAATTTTGCCCAAAAACACCGCCATGAATAAAGAATGGTACCAAAACACCCTCCAACAGCAACTTCTTCCAACAATCTAACAACAGTTTGGTGAAGAGCAATGCATTTTCCAGCACGATGGAGCACCGTGCCATAAGGCAAAAGTGATAACTAAGTGGCTCGGGGACCAAAACGTTGACATTTTGGGTCCATGGCCTGGAAACTCTCCAGATCTTAATCCTATTGAGAACTTGTGGTCAATCCTCAAGAGGCGGGTGGACAAACAAAAACCCACTAATTCTGACAAACTCCAAGAAGTGATTATGAAAGAATGGGTTGCTATCAGTCAGGAATTGGCCCAGAAGTTGATTGAGAGCATGCCCAATTGCAGAGGTCCTGAAAAAGAAGGGCCAACACTGCAAATACGTACTCTTTGCATAAATGTCATGTAATTGTCGATAAAAGCCTTTGAAACGTATGAAGTGCGTGTAATTATATTTCACTACATCACAGAAACAACTGAAACAAAGATCTAAAAGCAGTTTAGCAGCAAACTTTGTAAAAACTAATATTTGTGTCAGTCTCAAAACTTTTGGCCACGACTGTAGAAAGCCATGCCTCAGCAGACAATCAGTTCACTTGTGAACAGCATTAGATGTCGTTGTGAAGCTGTAATTGATGTTCAAGGCCACATAACAAGTTATTGAGACATTGACATTTTTTGTGGGGGTATACCCACCACTGGTGTTGGCTTTCAAATAGTTTGAGATGAGGAAATCACCATTGCATGCTTCTATTTAAATGAGCTACTTTCATGATATAATCTGTATTAGTTAGAGGTGTTTATTTTGGTTTATGTTTATGCTTGTGCTGATGCTGAAGTGCCAGAATTAAGCACCAATTTGACTTAAACCCCGTTGTCAGAGGAGAAATCTGTGATTGCGACCCCCCCCCCCCCCAATGTGAGAGAGCGATACCTTACAATACTGTGAGTGGAGGAGATGTGTATATAATGTGAGCAGAGAAGCTGTGTATATTTTGTGAGCGGAGGAGATGTGTATATCCTATGGGTGTACTACATGGAGCAGTTTTTTATTATATGGAAAAACTGGGTGTACTTTGTATATTACAAGGGAAATTTTTGTGTGTAGACCTTGTGTGTATTATAGGGAAAACTTTACTATTCACATTATGGTTTGCACTTACAGGAGCTATGTGGCTGGCTTCTATGGCTTGCACTCATGGGCACAATCCGGCTGATACTTAACACTCTCTCTCTATATATTCATATTCTGGCGTTTTGTACTTCATAGCAAGTACAAAAATCACAGATATGACGCAAAACAATGTTTAACAGCTGTAAATTCTAGCCTAGATACTAGAGATGAGAGAATTTCTTCCAATCCATTTCGTGTCCAAATTGTGGAATGTTTTAAAAAAAATTAAGTGTTCGAATCAGTTCTACACTAGTCAAATATGCTCCAATTGGCCTTAAAATCGGTATATGACACTATATAGCTTTTTGCAATCTCTTTTTTTAATTTTATTTTATGAAATTTTTGTTCTTTCTACTGGGGGCACTGCAGGGGACCACTATAACTACTTGGGCACTGCAAGGGGCCATTATAATTACTGGTGGCACCATAGGGGCAGTAAACCTACTGGGGATACTAGAGGGGGATTATAACTATTGGGGATACTATAGGGGGCATTATAATACTAGGAGCACTATAAGAGGCATTATAACTACTGGGGGCTCTACAGGAGGGCCTTATGGAGGAACCTTATTACTACTGGGGGCACTTTGTGGAGCTTTATCGCTACTCTGGGCACTATGAGGAATTATTACTTCTGGGGGTTCTGTGAGGGCATTA
Source organism: Bufo bufo (assembly GCF_905171765.1). Lineage (NCBI taxonomy): Eukaryota > Metazoa > Chordata > Amphibia > Anura > Bufonidae > Bufo > Bufo bufo. Next base: position 480,888,690 of record NC_053392.1, on the reverse strand, counting down.
TTATTATTGGGCACAATATGGAGGGCACTACTACTAAGCAAGCACCCTCAGGGAGCATTATCACTATTATGGGAACACTTTTACTAATGAGGGAACTCTGGGAGATAATTATTGCTATTGATGGGGTTTTTGGGAGAACTAATACTATTGGGGGCTAACTGTATGACACTATTAGTGCATTAGGGAGCACAGCAGGCAGATTATTGGATATAACAGCAGGATAACATCATTGGGGCACCTGGAAGAGTATAATAGAAAAGTGAACCTAAGATGCCCGTGTGGAAATTCTGAGACAAGACGTGGCTGAAAGAAGTCTTCATGGCAGCCAAATGGAGAAGAATGTTGACATACCAGCTTTCTAGGAAGGAGCCTTTTTATGGAGCAATTTTTTTTTACATTTCCACAAAATAATTTCAATCGTATTGAGATTTAGACTGTTTGCTGGTCATGGCATTGAGTTTATATGCCTTTTTTCAAGAAAACCTTTAAAGGTGTTTTCTGAGTTTTGTAAAGGGAGGAGGGGGGCAATGTGATAAATAATAAAACAACATACAGTGCTGCCCATAATTATTCATACCCCTGCAAATTTTGACTTAAAGTTACTTTTATTCAAGCAGCGAGTAATTTTTTGACGGGAAATGACATAGGTGTCTCCCAAAAGATAATAAGACGATGTACAAGAGGCATTATTGTGGAAAAAAAAACATTTCTCAGCTTTTATTTACATTTGAGCAAAAAGTGTCCAGTCCAAAATTATTCATACCCTTCTCAATAATCAATAGAAATGCCTTTATTGGCTATTACAGCAAACAAACACTTCCTAAAATTGCAGACCAGCTTTTTGCATGTCTCCACAGGTATTTTTGCCCATTCATCTTTAGCATCACCCTGATATTTAGCTCCCTCCACATATTCTCAATTGGATTCAAGTCTGGACTCTGGCTGGGCCACTCCAAAACGTTAATGTTGTTGTCTGCTAACCATTTCTTCACCACTTTTGCTGTGTTTTGGGTCATTGTCATGCTGAAATGTCCACTGGTGCCCAAGGCCAAGTTTCTCTGCAGACTGCCTGATGTTGTCTTTGATAATCCTCATGTATTGCTCTTTTTTCATGGTGCTGTTTACTGTGATTAGGTTCCCTGGTCCATTGGCTGAAAAACACCCCCAAAGCATTAGGTTCCCACCACCATGTTTGACAGTGGGGATGGTGTTCTTTGGGTTGAAGGCTTCTCCTTTTTTACACCAAATGAAGGAAACATCATTGTGACCAAACAATTCAATTTTTGTTTCATCTGACCATAACACAGAAGACCAGAAGTCTTCTTCTTTGTCCAGATGAGCTTTTGCAAAGGCCAAGCGAACTTTTGTGTGCCTTATCTGGAGAAGTGGCGTCCTCCTTGGTCTGCATCCGTGGAACCCAACAGTGTGCAGTGTCCGTTGGATTGTCTTCCTTGAGACATTGCCACCAGCAGAGCCCAGATTCACCAGGATGGCCTTGGTGGTGATCCTTGGATTCTTTTTCACCTCTCTAACTATCCTCCTGGCCAGCACAGGTGTCACTTTTGGCTTCCGACCACGTCCTCTGAGATTTTCCACAGTGCGGAACATCTTGTATTTTTTAATAATACTTTGCACTGTAGCCACTGGAACTTGAAAACATTTAAAAATGGCCTTGTAGCCCTTTCCTGACTTGTGAGCAGCCACAATGCGCAGCCGTAAGTCCTCACTGAGCTCCTTTGTCTTAGCCATGACTGTCCACAAACCAACTGCAGAGAGCTGCTGTTTTTCACTTGTTGAGTTGATTAAAACAGCTGTTCCCAATTAATCAGGGTAATTAGTATGCTTTAGAACAGCTTGGACTATTTGGAATGGTATAGAACTTTTGATTTTCCCACAGACTGTGACAGTTTGTGAAGGGTATGAATAATTTTGGACTGGACACTTTTTGCTCAAATGTAAATAAAAGCTGAGAAAAGTTTTTTTTCCCACAATAATGCCTCTTGTACATCGTCTTATTATCTTTTAGGGGACACCTATGTAATTTCCCATCAAAAAATTACTTGCTGCTTGAATAAAAGTAACTTTAAGTCAATATAAATCCCCCCCCCCTTCCTTTAGCCAGTTTGTGGAACTTGGAATCACTATGATACTTCATAGTCAACAAACCTATTTTTGATAGAATACAAAGAGTCTCCAGAATGTCTGTATATCCCTGTACATATGGTATACTGTGGTAATAATTTATGATCATCTTATTTTGGTTATATTTTCTACAAATTTGACACACAGCTGACTGGTAGCTAACATATTTTGCCACACTCAAAGTTGGATCTCCATTTTACAAGAGTTGCATAATAATTTTCATTGTTTCAATTGACAACTCTTCTGTTGAGACCATGTTTTCTTTCAGTTATCCAAGTCAGCAGCTCATTAAAGAGAAGTTTCAGGATTTTGTCTTTGATGGCCTATATTTAGGATACGCCATCAATATCTGATCTGCAGGGCTTTGACATGGAAGTGAATGGTAGCAGTGCTGCAGTAACCAGCTCTGTTCACTACACAATGGAGGGAACTATGTAGTTACAGCACCAGGTATACTGGAACAATTGATCAATGGGGGTGCCTTGTGTTGGACCCCGGTAAGGTACTTTTCCATTCACATTGATCATCAATAACAGTTAGGCGGATGTCCGACACCTGGAACCCCCACAGATCAGCTGTATGAGGAGAAGGCACACCTAGACGTTTTATCACAACACAAGAAATCACTGTGATATTTTCTTCCTTAGAAATGTGTTGATTAGCTTTAAAATCTCTTCAAAATCACTTCAGTCAGGTGAGTACCTAGATAATTAATTTATACATGCTGGATAGTATCTACTTGTTTTCTCCATAGAAATTAATAAACAATCACTTTAAAGTCTCTTTAACTACCTCCCGTCTGGCCGTTGACTATAAACGTCCAGGAGGTGGTTCTCTATCTCTGAACGTTTCTGAACGTCCATTCAGAGATCGCAGCTGCACGCTAATCGTGCAGCTGCAGATCAGGGTGCCCACTTCTATGCGCTTCCTGTTCCAGCCCGGCGGTCATGTGACCGCCGGAGCCGGGTGAGTGCAGGAGCTGTCGAGTCTTTCACAGACCTCGATCAGCCCTGCACTGAGGCTGTACAGTGCAGTATACCGCTGTAAAGCCTCTCTGGGGGGTGTGTCAGCCCCAGTTACAGTAGAAATCAATAGTGGAAAAAAAAAGTGAAGTTAAATGTCCCCTAAAGGTCTTGTATGACCTTATGGGGGATGAAAAGTGTAAAAAAAATAAAATAAATTAAGTGTAAAATAAAAAAATTAAAAAAGGTTTCACATGTAAAAAAAAAAAAAAAAATCCGCAAGTAAGGAATTAAATGTTTTTAAAAAAAATATAGAAAAAAATGAATAAAATAGACATATTTCATATTGCCGCGTCCGTGACAGTCGGCTCCATAAATATATCACATGATCCACACCATAATAAAATTAATCAAAACTGTGTAAAAAAAAGCCATTTTTGTCACCTTAAATCACAAAAAGTGCAACACCAAGTGATCAAAAAAGCGTATGTCCCACAAAATGGTACCAATAAAACCATCACCTCATTCCGCAAAAAATGAGCCCCTACATAAGAAAATCGCTCAAAAAAATATATATATATCTCTCAGAACATGGACACATTAAAACATCATTTTTTTGTTTCAAAAATGCTATTATTGTGTTAAAGTGAAATAAAAAAAAAAAGTATACACATTAGGTATCGCCGCGTCTGTAACAACCAGCTCTATAAAAATATCACATGACCTAACCCCTCAGGTGAACACCGTTAAAAAATAAAAACTGTGTCAAAAAAAGACATTTTTGTCACCTTATATCACAAACAGTGCAACACCAAGTGATCAAAAAGGCGTATGTCCCACAAAATGGTACCTCATTCCGCAAAAAATGAGCCCCTACATAAGAAAATTGCTCAAAAAATAAAAAAGCTATAGCTCTCAGAACATAGACACATTAAAACACCATTTTTTTGTTTCAAAAATGCTATTATTGTGTAAAACTTAAATAAATAAAAAAAAGTATACATATCAGGTATCGCCACGTCCGTAACGACCTACTCTATAAAAATGTCACATGACCTAACCCCTCAGGTGAACGCTGTAAAAATAAATAAATAAAAACTGTGCTAAAACAACCCATTTTTTTTTGTCACCTTGCCCCATAAAGTGTTATAATGAATGATTAAAAAATCCTATGTACCCAAAAATAGTACCAATAAAACTGGCACCTTATCCCCTAGTTTCCAAAATGGGGTCACTTTTTGGGAATTTCTACTGTAAGGGTGCATCAGGGGGGCTTCAAATGGGACATGGCATCTAAAAACCAGTTCAGCAAAATCTGCCTTTTAAAAACCATATGGCGCTCCTTTTCTTCTGCGCCCTGCTGTGTGCCCATACAGCAGTTTATGACCACATGTGGGTTTCTGTAAACCGCAGAATTGGGGTAATAAATATTGAGTTTTGTTTGGCTGTTAACCCTCGATGTGTTAAAGAAGAAAATGGATTAAAATGGAAAATCTGCCAAAAAAGTGAAATTTTCCTTTAATTCTTGTGGAACGCCTAAAGGGTTAACAAAGTTTGTAAAATCAGTTTTAAGTAACTTGAGGGGTGTAGTTTCTACAATGGGGTCATTTATGGGGGTATCAACTATGTAAGCCCCACAAAGTGACTTCAGACCTGAACTGATCCTTAAAAAGTGGGTTTTGGCAATTTTCTAAGCCTTTTAACATCCTAAAAAAATAAAATGACATTTCCAAAATGATGTGGGTGATTCAGTCAGCACAACCCTGTATGCAGGTGCACATCGCTATGGCGAAATACATATACAAACGTAAAATACAAATGCAATAGCACTCTGCAACCAGCATTCTGCCCTGCCTCTATGCTGGATGAGGCATTGGTGTACATTTTGGCTAAAGCGTAATAAGCCACTCACCACGTCAAGGTCGCCTCTATGGAGTGGTCCCTAACACTAGTTCCTACCTGTTTATGGGCCATGACAGCCACACAAAGTCCAGGGAATCACCCACATTTTTTCTTTGTAGTATATATTGGAGGTGTGGCGATCTCCATGCAGTCATGCACACCTGACCAGTCAATCTGTCCTGGAGGCTGGTTTTAAAGTCAGTATAAAACTGAGTCTGCATATATAGCACCTACCAGTAGCCATTTGGCTCCAGGAGAAGTATATAGTGGGCTCAGCATGCATGTTGGTACTTGCATCCCTGGATCCGATGAAAGCTGTAATGGCACCGGACGTGGTTAAAAGCAGAGTGTGCTTGGCGTGCATGCTGTACCTGCATTCCCTGGACTTTGTGTGGCTGTCATGGCCCATAAATAGGTAGGAACTAGTGTTAGGGACCACTCCATAAAGGCGACCTTGACATGGTGAGTGGCTTATTACGCTTTGGCCAAAATGTACACCAATGCCTCATCCAGCATAGAGGCAGGGCAGAATGCTGGTTGCAGAGTGCTATTGCATTTGTATTTTGCATTTCCAAAATGATGCCAACATAAAGTAGACATATGGGGAATGTTAAGTAATAAATATTTTATGAGGTATCACTTTCTGTTTTAAACGCACAGAAATAGAAATTTAGAAAATTGCGAATTTTTCAAAATTTATGGTAAATTTGGGATTTTTTCATAAATAAAGGTGAAATATATTGACTCACATTTATGACTATCATGAAGTACAATGTGTCACGAGAAAACAACCTCTGAATGGCTTGGATAAGTTAACTCGTTCCAAAGCTATTACTACATAAAGTGAGATATGTCAGATTTGCTAAATTAGGCCTGGTCAGCAAGGGGGCAAATGGCCCGGATGTGAAGTGGTTAAGGTTTTGAGTACTTTTTTTTTTACATAATTCCTTTATGCCTAGGTGCAGTCATAGCTTCTGGGAACAACCAGGAGTGAAATGTAAATAGAGAAAAATATAATGGAAAGATTTTCACCTTGTCTTTACTTTCGAACCATTCCTGGTTTTGGCTTACAAGTTCTTATGCAAAATGTGGTCCAATTACTAACCTGTGAAATTGGCCTTAACCTCAGCCTAATTCGAATTTTTAGATATATGCATGTATTCATTTTGATAATTTCAAGTTGTGTCCATGCTAGGAGTTTACCAAGTCCCACTGCGCTGGAAAAGTGGTGCCAAAAAGTCAGATATTTTTGTGCAAGCTTCCTTTTGCACAATCAATTTGTACTTTTTGCTGTTCTACACCATGCTCGTCACTTTTCTGAAAGTGGGTGAGCAGGATTGGGAGGCGTCTATACAGACCAACAAATTTAACATTGCTTAAGCCACAAAACTGTCCCACATTACAACAGAATTCTACACCAGCTGCTATTTAATGTGGATTTCAGTTTCTGGCTCAGCGTGCACCAGCAAAAAACTGGAGACAGATTCCTATTGTTACATCAATGCAATAGAAAACAGCCTATAAATATAGACTTTCTTAGAAACATTACAATGCCTAACGCACATTGCCTGCAAATAAAATAAATAAATATATGCAAACATCATTATGGTATAATCAAATTAAATACAGCCTATAAATACGCACACATCTTATAATATACTGCATGAGGCAAGCCACAGACTTAAGGCAGCCATGCACAGTAGACTAAAGTTGATCAAAATCGCCAATTTCAAATAAAACAAACGTTCGTCTGTTGAAATTTAACAATGAGCTATCAGGTGACAGATCATAATTGTTTGAAAAGAAGTCGGCTGTGTTTAATATTATCGTCTGATTAGTCAGATGGAAGTTTTTTGTTCAAAGAGAGATCCTTCATAAAGAAAAACCTTTCTTTGAAAGAACGTTCCCAGAAAGAACCTAAGCCTCTCACACAGTTAAGCCAGTAGTCTCTTCTGTGCACTGATGAGGGGCAATCACTAGTGATAAGCGGCAGGGGCAATATTCTAATTTGCGATATTTCGCAAATATTTTGTAGAATATTCGTCATATATTCGCGAATTCTCTATTATTTTCTTGATTGCGAAAATCGCCAATGTAATATTCACGCAAAGCGCTCGTAATACAGGCGTGGGTCACTTTTGCTACATTTTCCAAGCTGCTAGAAGTTTCCTGAGACTGGAGAAAATGGTTGGCACAGCAGAACATAAAAAATAGCTTTATATGCAGATAGAGTGCTCCAATATATTCACGATTGCGCTAATTGGAAATTAATGATGCGCATATTTTGGCGCAATACGTGAAACTTTATATTTTAGCAGGTCTGACTACATATTACTGATTGGTGCACTATGTATTCTTGTGACATCACAGCACTATGTCTGTAGCATGTAGGTATGGACAGCAGAACCTATCAGCTACACTATATCACGATCTAACCTACACTGACTATCTCCTACTAACTATCTGCATTATATATATATATATATATATATATATATATATATAAGCTAACTAACTGTCTAATGTTATGACACAGCAATGACACTGCTGTCCCTCTCAGAACTGCAAAAAACTGCAGAAAATGGCTGCGTAGGAGTTTCTTATATAGTAAGGGGCAAGCAACTTTCCTATTGGTTGCTAGGGATTTTGCTAAGCTCAGACAAAGACATTGCAGCTTTCTCATTGGCCCACAATCAAGAAGCAGGGAGGGATCATGGGTTCAGATGAAAAAAATCTAGAATATTCGAAAATACTAATATATATCACTATATTCAAAATATTCACGAATTCTCGAAGTGCTGATATTTGCGATTAATATTCGTTATTCTAATATTTGTGCCCAACTCTAGCAATCACCTGGAAACAGCTGTCTGCAGATGTGGTGCTGGCTTATTTATCATCCAAGTCATGTCTGTTTAAAAGGTCAAACATTGACTTATGCGATAGCTACCTTACATCTGGTGACATTAGAAGCAGAGCTTGCTTAGAGCACATTTGTATACCCTCTTCCCTGAAATCCAGAAGAACATTGCCTTGCCTATAAGACTCCTACTGCCATTAATGCACTCTCCTTACAGAGATATAGTATATACCAAACCCATAAAGAATATTCATCCATCACCGGATTTTACTGAACATGTATGGGCAGTTTGAACAAATGTAACGGTCAATATGGACTAAAATGTGTATGGCCATATCTGCGACATGAATCTTCACCAGGTGTTTGTTTGTTCAACTGGTGTTCAACCATCAATCAACCTCCCTCTAATATGTATGTCCAGATTTAGAGCTGTATGGGGAGATTGATCAGTGTATTTATTCCAGTTGTCATATGTAATTACATTGACACAGAAGTCAGATAAAGTAGGTGAGGTAAAGGGTGAATTTCTTAGATTTGTTTTAGTTAAAATTTCTTCTGCATAGTAAAAATAATATAAATTTGTCAGAAATATGGGGTATCATGCTTTCAGGCACATGAGTGTTTGAGACACATGTACTAAGAAAGTAGGTGGGGTGGGGGCTCATACTAAATTTTGCTATGAACCTATGAGATCTGTTTACACACCTGGTTTAACTAACAGGTTAAATCAGTGTAAAAAGTAGACGTTCACAATTGTCATTAATTCTCAGCCTGGTAACGAACGTTAAAATAAAACAAAAACTCACTTTATTGCAGATTCAATACTAAAATATGGGGCAAAACAGCCCACCTAAAGCGTCAAATGCAGCCATAGTTAATTAGAGGTAGGTCTATAAATATTCCCCTCAATCCTATTGCTCCCCATAAGGTGTAAGGATACACTAACAGTGTGTCAGCCATGTAGTTTTCCACACTGGTATACACCTCAGCTACGTATAAGCTGGTACAAAGAGCAGCAATCACCACCAGTCGCCCTAGTAAACATCCCAGTCTATACCAGGTGAGGTTTTAGGCAGTAAGTCAGCGCTCTGTATTGTGTTTTACAGCAGCACTCACTTAGTAATAGTGTTACTGAGGTAAGCTGCCGATATCTGCCCTACACACTATCACCCTGCCTGTGGAATACTATCTACTAGAAGATGGGTCACCATGTCCACTCAGCATCTGAACCTAATAGCTGCCAAACGCGTTTCTAGTATCCAGTGCCGGATGCATGCTGTTCGCACACCATCAGCGGCGGATAGCACTTTCTAACTTTGCAGCCATTATTAATATCTGCTCCTGATGACACAGGAGACTTACCTCCTCAGTAGAAACGTGTTGAGCAGTTTATTAGATTCACATGCTGAGTGAACATGGTGAACCATCATCTAGTAGATAGTATTCCATAGGCAGGGTGGTAGTGTGTAGGGCAGATGTGGCACCTTACGTCAGTAACACTATTACTAAGTGAGCGCTGCTGTAAAACACAATACAGAGCGCTGACTTACTGCCTAAATCCTCACTGGTATAGACTGGGCGGTTTACTAGCAAGGCTGGTCGTGATTGCTGCTCTTTTTAGCAGCTGATATGTAGCTGAGGTGTATACCTGGCTAACACACTGTTAGTGTATCCTTACACCTTATGGGGAGCAATAGGATTGAGGGAAATATTTATGCACATACCCCTGATTAACTATTGCACCCTAGCCTGCAGTTAGGCCCGGCGCTACCATAAGGCAGACAAAGCTGCTGCCTTAGTGTGCACCCGGTGCAATGAAGGGGTGGGCGGAAAAATGAAACGTATTTTTTTTTTAATAAATCAATTTACTTGCGTGCAACGGTGCAAGTACTCAGAGTCTGAGTAGTTCTTCCACCGCAGTGCCGCTGGGCGCCCGCCCCAGCCTGTGCAGCTGCACTGCATGCGTGTGCGGCCCCGGCAGCAGCTCACTCACAGAGCAGCACGTAAGTGAGCATGGCCGGTCACAGGGTCAGGGTGTGTGCCTGGCGTGGCTCGCGGCGGCGGGCAGCAGCAGGGAATGGAGGGAGCTGGTGGTGACTCATGCTGTGAGTCACACACAGCCAGACTGCCAACTGGAGTGGTAGGTGAGCGCCAGTAGTGCCATGGAGGGAGAGAAATGTGCTATAGGGGGGGATGGTGTGCCATGGAGGGGGGGGGGGGAGAAATGTGACACAATAGGGGTCATGGGGGTGATGTGCCATGGAGGGGGAGAAATGTGACATGGGGGAGAAATGTGACATGGGGAGGAGAAATGTGACATGGAGGGGGAGAAATGTGACATGGAGGGCTGATGTGACATAGGGGGGTGATTTGACATGGAGGGGGTGAAATGTGACATGGGGGCTGATGGCTGACATGGGGGCATGATGGCTGACATAGGGGATAATGGCTGACATGGGGGCATGATGTCTAACATGGAAGCATGATGGCTGACATGGGGGGCTGATGGCTGACATGGGGGGCTAATGGCTGACATGGGGGGCATGATGGCTGACATGGGGGGGCTAATGGATGACATGGGGGCATGATGGCTGACATGGGGACATGATGGCTGACATTAGGGGCTGATGGATGGGGCAGATGGATGACATGGGGGGCAGATCTGAGTCATTGAGGCTGACATGGGGGGGAGAAATGTGACATGGGAGGAGGAGAAATGTGACATGGAGGGTGAGAAATGTAACATGGAGGGGAGAAATATGACATGGAGGGCTGATGTGACATAGGGGGGTGATTTGACATGGAGGGGGAGAAATGTGACATGGAGGGCTAATGGCTGACATGGGGGGCTAATGACTGACATGGGAGAATGATGGCTGACATGGGGGCATGATGGCTGACATGGGGGCATGATGGCTAACATGGGGGGCTAATGGCTGACATGGGGGCATGATGGCTGACATGGGGACATGATGGCTGACATTGGGGGCTGATGGATGGGGGCAGATGGCTGACATGGGGGCTGATCTGAGGCATTGGGGGTCTGATCTGAGGTCTGATCAACATTGGGAGTCTGATTGGGGCTGTGAGCTGAGTTCTGATTAATATTGGGGCCTGATTGAGGCTGTGAGCTGAGGTCTGATTAACATTGGGGGTCTGATTGCTGGTCTGACCTGAGGTGTAATGGAAAATATTTTTTTCTTATTATCCTCCTCTAAAACCTAGGTGTGCCTTATGGGCCGGTGCTTTTTATAGGGTGAAAAATACGGTCCTCAAACCAGCAATTGCCTGAAGCAGAGAGAAGATACCAGGAGAGGAGAAGCCAGCAGCTGCAGATGGGACCAGGGCCAAGTGAGCTGGGGAAGGGGGGGGTGCCAAAATGTAGCTTCTCTTGTGTTGGCAAAAATCCTTGCACCGGCCCTGCCTGCAGTTGACACTTTAGGTGGATCCACAATAAAGTGAATACACATCTGGTTTACACATAAGGGCTACATGATGTCCGTAGACCATCAGAGCTATTGTATGTTTCATATGAAGATCAGCACAGGCTGAAAGATTTCAAATCTATAATATGCCTACTATTTCTGCCTCCTTATGATAGATGCGGAGGAAATATAAACTTATTTGGGACTACTTCACATGTCAGCCTATGTGACAGGACCAATAAATTTTTTCACCAATTACAAGTTGGCTTTTAGCCTATGTGAATAAATGTAATCTTTCGTCTTAGCCACAAGTGAAACACCAAGCTTTTAACTATTACAGTCACATGAATCTTAGGATTACTTTGTGCATTGATGGAAAAACCTTACTATGATGTGTACGGCATGAAATTCTGCATGTCACAAGCTTAAGTTAAGGTGTAAATTATACTCGGCTGTAAATGAAATTTAAGTACAGTAGCTTAGAATTCTGTGTAAATACCTATAAAAAGTTATTTCTCAGTTTTTTTTCTAAAACTGCTATATTTGTGGCTTTCAACATTTATATATAAAATGTAAATTTCGAACCTATTCCTATTATATCACATTTCATTTATCTTTCTTTTCTGTCCCTGCCAATAGTTGGCAAGTTCCATAACTGCATGATTAAAAAGAATGCTATCCCTTGAATACTATTCAAATATTTATATATTTTTGTTATAATTTTAGACTACATTAACATCTGCGTTGGAGGCTCTGTTAGGGTATGGCTACTTGACGATTTGGGAGCAACCTGTGTTAAACGCTCAAGTATTGCAGTGTATAGAAATGAATGGGATCACAGCACAACAAGCCATGCACCCAAAATCGCTGTGTAGCTGTACACTTAGGATCATCAGTTCCAGTTTCTGTAAAAAATGCTAATCAAAATAGCACAGCATGCTGTGTCTAGTAAAATGGTTCACACCATGACAGAACCCTGATAGACCTCCATTATAGTCATTGGTGTCCATTGGTCACTGTTGAAGTCCTTCATGTGATGGATCTTTTGCTCTCTTTCTGCTTTTCTGTTCAAGAAGGCAAAAAACCCTCATGAAATATAAGCCAATTTTCAAAAAATCCCCTCCCACCTCCAATCAGAATAAAGCCCTGAATCAGCTACCCTTCTCCAGAAATCTAACAACTATAACCTATTATTACACTCCAGTAATACATACAGGCCCCTCTTGAACTCTTTTAGTGAACTCACCTCCTACCTTATGAGGGTAGCACCATGGAGTTTACAAAGACTCTAAAAAGGGGCTATTACAAGGTTGACATAATGGTTATTACTGTAAGATGAACACCATGGGGTCTACTGTAACACATTATGATCATTACTATGAGGCTTGGCCATGAATGGTTTAGAAGGTGTGACTAGAGTATTCAAGGGTGGGAATAACATCTTGTCATGTGCCATATATATCGATCAAGTAGATACACCTACAAGTAGAATTACTTTATTATTGTAAACATACTTGATTTTAGAAGAGGATGTTCAGACCTCTATCTCACATAACTCGAAATCCAACTTCAATACTTAAAGAGTAACTAAACCTTTGTGTAAAATTTTAATAAGATGTCCCTAATGCCCTAATAAAAGTTTTTCTGATATACTTTATTATTAAAGCGAAACCCTTTATTGAGAAGACTACTCAGAATTACATTAAAAAGTGGTTGCTTGTAGGAGTGGTCTTCTCGAACTTTTTTTGAAAATCCATGTCAGAATAGCTGTATAATCCTCCTGGTATTAAAATAAGCATGCTCTAGACTTATCAGGTCTAAAAGATCCACTTAATAATGTATATGGTTTGTTATGTGAAATTTGGGGACATATCTTCTGTAATGCCTCTGAAATGCCCATGAAGCTAAGAGCTTGTGTTAACTTGTAAATATAGCTATGTTTTCCGCTTGCTTGTGTCCAGAGAAACAAAACATGGATATTACATCACAGGAGACGGTGAAGTCTGGATGCCTCAAGCAAGCATGGCTTCATGGAAAAAGTTATTAAATCTGACTGCTGACAGATCGCATTAATTTACTTATACCTGGTGGAAGCTCTAAGAGGATTTTTTTGACAATACCCAATAAAAATAAATATTGCTGGGATAATTGGTTCCTGATTAATCAAAACATGCCATTCACAGTGTGTATATATAGAGATGTAACACTCTTGGTATGTTCGCCTTGTATTCTGCGCTGCAACAAAAATTTCTTCACCTAACCAGAAAAATTGACATTATATTATCTTTACATTGCATTATATTTACATTAAAAACATTTCCAGGCTTCAGGATCTGGATAGCTTATCTTTAGGATACTTGTATATTAAAGAAATACTTGTGACACTCAACAGATTCCTTTGCAGCTCTTTATTCCATTCTTAAAAACATAACAGTCACTGATGCGGGCACTTACACGCATACGACAATTGTCGTTTCTCGCTGCAAAGGAATCCGGAGATTAAAAGTAAAAAATCCAATTTTTTTTTTACGACACAAAAAATGGAAAGTTATTTGTAACATCAAACACAAAGAATCAAAAAAAGGCCTTATAAGCCATGTCAATAAAAAAATAAGTTATGGCTGCTTAAAGGGAATGTGTCATGTTTTTATGTTATTGGGGAGATCTATCAAACTGGTTTAAAGTAGAACTGGCTTAGTTGCCCATAACAACCAGATTCCTCCTTTTATTTTCCAAAGGAGCTGTGAAAAATAAAAGGTGGGATCTGATTGGTTGCTATGGGCAACTAGGTCAGATCTACTTTTCACCAGATTAATCTCCCCATTTTTTTGATTTTTCTTTTTTCATGTCACTATCTATATTAAAAAAAAAAATCTAAATAATCTTGTAGTTTCTGCACTGGCCACTTGGCCTAAAATACTGTATGTTAGGACTTACTGTTTTTTAAGAGCAGCTACATGGGTCATAGACACAATGTATAGGAACTGACCCCTTTGACTTACATAGGAAAGCTATCTAGGCATGCCCTGTGCAGAGGTCAGAAGGGAGCTGATAAGCTGTGATATCACCTACTGAGAATGGTGGATCCTGTGTTATATATACAGAGGTATTACTTGTCACTGTAATTTTGCCTGTGGTGGTAATGATAATAGATACTGAAAAGTTGCCTGTACAGAACAGAAAATGAAAAAGTAAGTGAATTAAATGTTATTGTAGCTGGTCAGCTAAGACCTGTCCTAGGTTGCTAACATAGCTTATATGTTTATACAGCTAGACCTGCCAATAACCTTAATACAGTTCCTATGTTTCTGTGTTAAAGACAAAAGCAAAGTTATTTACAGTGACTTTATGTTTGGATGTCATGTAATAGTTATATTTTGTGTTCACAGAAGCAGAAAAGATAATATGCCTTTAAAATTCATTATATGGATGTGAGGTAAGCTCAATGACACCGCAGAAAACATAGAATTAAACTGTTGTTGCTGGGCAGGAGTCTTGACCAATCACAGCCAGCCTCACACACAGCTTGTGTGGGAAATTCCCATAGCAGGAGCTGCTGGAATTATTATTCACCAGAGAAATAAGCTGAACAGACATTCACTCCACTAAGAGCTGTGTTTTATTGAAGCAGAGAGGCCAAAAAAGGTATTTAAAACAGTTATATAATGTTCCTACTGTTAATATAGTGATTAGAACTGTATACTGAACCAGTTATATGTGTGTTTACTTACAGTTCCACCAATTGCAAACTACAAAGTTAACAATTCAAATTCCATATTGCAATCCAAATTGCATACAACCATACCAGATCATACCCAAGCAATCTGCAAATAGTTACTGCCAACTGCATACTGCAAATTGCAACCAAATTCAGCAAGTATAACTGATAGTTAGACCTCAGATATACTTCTCAGAGAGATCATAAAGTGCTTAAATAACTTAAAGTGAGAGTACAGATACTGAAGAGAGAAATATATCCACCATTTTATGTTGAATGACAAGATTGAACAGTTGAACCACCATCTTATGCATACCGACATTTTATGATACTTTATTCAACACGTGTTATGTACATGGACTATCTGCTGCAGAGG
Organism: Bufo bufo; assembly: GCF_905171765.1. Lineage (NCBI taxonomy): Eukaryota > Metazoa > Chordata > Amphibia > Anura > Bufonidae > Bufo > Bufo bufo. The sequence continues at coordinate 480,873,305 of NC_053392.1, read as the reverse complement.
CGGCAGTGTTATATATGAAGAAAAGTTGAAGTTAATAAAGAAGTTATTTCATTTGGTGTGCTCTTTATTTTAAAACCTACCATTTCCATAGAACGGCGCTAGAGGAATTACAGAGTAATAGACAGTCTGGTCAGACTAAAAAAGTCAGATATCAGAATTCTTCTAATGCCACAGGGCAAAAGGCATTTCATAGTGCTGCGCCTGCCACAGTTAGCACAACACCTAAAGACTAGTGATGAGCAGCTGCAATATTCGAATTCGCAATATTTCGCAAATATTTGGGCGAATATTCGCCATACAATCGAGAATTCGCGAATTCGTGATCTCCAGGCACTATTTTCTTGATTGCGAAAATTCGCATAAACATTTTCACATAAAAATTCGCAATAACTGGTATTTTAAAAAAAATTGAATATTCGCGATTACGAATATATTTTGGGATATTCTAAATATTCGTGAATTCTCGAAGTGCCGATATTCGCGATTAAAATTCGCAATTCGAATATTCGTGATCAACACTACTAAAGACAACACATTTTAATGCATTTCTGTTTAATTGCAAATTTTATCATATTGGAAAACGGAAAAACATTTTTTGCAAATGACAAGAATGTGGTGAGTGGAGAGATTTCACCTTCTTTGTGTTTTTGGAAATGATTGTCCTTCTTTGTGCAATGCTTCACTGGTAGAGTGGCGATTGTGTCAAAATCATAGATGTTCTTAGCAGTCTCATGAAATGAAGCTGTACACTGGAACACTGCATCCATTTTCAGGACTCTAGCATCAGTTTACAAGATATGACACTCTGATCAATGAGCTCCTGTGATTTTTTTTTTCATATCTGGAATACAATAGGACAATAAAGGTTAGATTAGAATTAGAGTGGAGCGGACACCTGGATGTTCGGGTTCGACGGGTTCGGCCGAACTTCACAAAACAGTTCCAGTTCAGGACCCGAACTTGACCACGAACCCGAACCCCATTAAAGTCAATGGGGACCCGAACTTTTGAGCACTGAAATGGCTCTAAAAAAGGAATGGAAAGGGCTAGAGGGCTGCAAATGGCAGGAAAATGTGGTTAAGAGCATGGCAAGTGCTCTGCAAACAAATGTGGATAGGGAAATGAATTAAAATAACATAAAATACATAAAAAAATAATAATAATCTTGATCTAGGAGGACGAGGTCCATATGGAGTAGGAGGTTGAGGAGGCAGTGGATGTGGCGGTGTAGGTGGAAGCGGCGGTGAAGGAGGTAGCCAACACTGGTTTTTGTTTTTTATTTTATTTAATTTTTTTTGTTTAAATTTGGGTAGACCCCAAAACATTTGGAAATATAGCCGTGCTAAAAAAAACGTTCAGACAATACACTGGCTGCAGGGCAGGCCAGCACCTCCAAGGCGTAAAGGGCAAGCTCAAGCCATGTTTAAATATGTTTCTATATCAGTGATACAGTCCTAACCTCAGTATCTGAGGAAAGGGATTTAGGGATCATTATTTCAGAAGACTTAAAGGTAGGCAGACAATGTCACAGAGCAGCAGGAAATGCTAGCAGAATGCTTGGGTGTATAGCAAGAGGAATTACCAGTAGAAAGAGGGAGGTGCTCATGCCGCTCTACAGAGCACTAGTGAGACCTCATTTGGAGTATTGTGCTCAGTACTGGAGACCATATCTCCAGAAGGATATTGATACTTTGGAGAGAGTTCAGAGAAGAGCTACTAAGCTGGTACATGGATTGCAGGATAAAACTTACCAGGAAAGATTAAAGGACCTTAAGATGTATAGCTTGGAAGAAAGACGAGACAGAGGGGATATGATAGAAACTTTTAAATACATAAAGGGAATCAACAAGGTAAAAGAGGAAAGAATATTTAAAAGAAGAAAAACTGCTACAAGAGGACATAGTTTTAAATTAGAGGGGCAAAGGTTTAAAAGTAATATCAGGAAGTATTACTTTACTGAGAGAGTAGTGGATGCATGGAATAGCCTTCCTGCAGAAGTGGCAGCTGCAAATACAGTGGAGGAGTTTAAGCATGCATGGGATAGGCATAAGGCCATCCTTCATATAAGATAGGGCCGGGGGCTATCCATAGTATTTAGTATATTGGGCAGACTAGATGGGCCAAATGGTTCTTATCTGCCGACACATTCTATGTTTCTATGTGCCCAATTTCGAGACCCAGAAGTTGAAGGGGGCAGACCCATCATGTCGCATGTCCCCGTGATGTCCACGATCCAATTGGATATCTTCTCTATCAACTTTCAATGTTATTTTCTGCACCTACCATGTTAATCACAGTTAGCGGCGAATTAGGGTTCCACGCAGGCGAGGCAGCGTGAGCAAGGGATACCACATCCAAAGGAGGTCAATGTATGAAATTAAATGTGATCGAGTGGAAATATGGGACAAATTATTGAAGCAGAAGCTTCCAAGTAAAGGAGGGGGCGCGCGGCAATTACCCACTCCTGACTTGGGAAGTTAGTGATAATAAATAACAATACAGGAATCTTAAGATGCCCTGTTATTGGAATGATTAATAAAAAAATCATAGGGAATGTCACTGGGGTATTTTGGATTTGGAAACGTTAGACAGGAGAGGCCCTGCTGCCGCTTTGTGGACTCTAAGTAACTTCTGCCTGATCGCACATCCCCGTGACGTCCACGATCCAATTGGATATCTTCTCTATCAACTTTCGATGTTCTTTTCTACGCCTACCATGTTGATCACGGTTATCGGCGAATTAGGGTTCCACGCTGGAGAGGGAGCGTGAGAAAGGGATACCACATCCAAGGGAGGTCAATGGCTGAAATGTGATCGAGCGGAAATGTGAGACAAGTTTTTCAAGCAGAAGGATCGAATGAAAGGTGGGGGTGTGCGACAATTAAAGACGAATTTTAGAAATTTAAGTCTCTGTCACCTATGCAAAGCAGGGGTTTTTCATCTGCAAAAATAGTTTAATGTCACCCACCAATGGAACAGATGATTTTTTTAAATTTCGGTCCCTGTCAACTATGCAGAGCAGGGATTTATTCACGGCAAAACTGTGTTCAAGTTACCCACCAATTGAACAGACGATTTAACAAAAATTAGGTCCCTGTCACCTAAGCAGAGCAGGGGTGTGTATACGGCAAAATTGGTAAAATGTCACCTGACAATGTAACAGACGATTTTTTTAAAATTTAGGTCCCTGTCACCTACGCAGAGCAGGGGTTAATTGATAGCAAAAATTGTAAAATTTCACCCAAGAATGTAACAGACGCTTTTGCACCCTGCTCCATCTTTTGCTGTGCTGGTGCCTCTGTGCGACCACCGCCTTTCACTCCGAACTAGACAGGTCACTCACATGAACTTGATTCCATGTGGGGTCTAGTATCTCATCATCCTCCACATCATCTTCCACCCACTCTTTACCCCTGCCCTCTTTGTCGGTCTGCAGACTGCAGAAAGCCGCAGCAGTTGTCACCTTTGTTTTGTCATCATCAGAGACGTGCTGCAGTGGGCTTCCAATGTCCTCATCCTGAAACATAAGTGGTTGGGCATCAGTGCACTCAATCTCTTCCACTTCTGGTGCCGGGCTATGTGGGTGGCCCACGGAAACCCTGCCAGCAGAGTCATCAAAAAGCATAAGAGACTGCTGTATGACTTGGAGCTCAGACTGCTTGGCTGATTTGCAAGGGGGTGAGTTGAAAGACAGATGGCCATGGTCTGTAGGTGCCAACTCTGATCTTTCAGCAGGGGACTGGGTGGGAGACAATGCGAAGAAACTGTAGGCACTGTCAGCCCCCAATCTACTATAGTCTGTACTTGTTCTGGCCTCACCTGATTCGTACTGTCCTAAATGCATTGTAGGCCGCAAATGTACTTTCTAGCGCAAAAGATGAGCATTTGTCACCCAACAATGTAACAGACGAATTAGTGAAATGTAGAGTTGAACGAACACCTGGATGTTCGGGTTCGAGAAGTTCGGCCGAACTTCCCGTAAATGTTCGGGTTTGGGATCAGAACCCGAACCGAACTTCGTCCCGAACCCGAACCCCATTGAAGTCAATGGGGACCCGAACTTTTGGGAACTAAAAAGGCTGTAAAACAGCCCAGGAAAGAGCTAGAGGGCTGCAAAAGGCAGCAACATGTAGGTAAATCCCCTGCAAATCTGGATAGGGAAATGAATTAAAATAAAAATAAAAAAAATAAAAATGAACCAATATCAATTGGACAGAGGTCCCATAGCAGAGAATCTGGCTTCACATCAGCAGAGAATCAGTCTCTTCATGCTATAGCAAAGAATCTGGCTTCATGTCAGCACAGAATCAGTCTCTTCATGCCATAGCAGAGAATCTGGCTTCATGTCAGCACAGAATCAGTCTTCATGTCATAGCAGAGAATCAGGCTTCACGTCACCCACCACTGGAACAGGCCACTGTCACACATTTAGGCCCTGGCACCCAGACAGAGGAGAGCGGTCCCGTAACAGAGAATCTGGCCTTATGTCAGCGCAGAATCTGTCTTCATGTCATAGCAGAGAATCAGGCTTCACGTCACCCACCACTGGAACAGGCCACTGTCACACATTTAGGCCCAGGCACCCAGACAGAGGAGAGCGGTCCCGTAACAGAGAATCTGGCCTTATGTCAGCGCAGAATCTGTCTTCATGTCATAGCAGAGAATCAGGCTTCACGTCACCCACCACTGGAACAGGCCACTGTCACACATTTAGGCCCCGGCACCCAGACAGAGGAGAGCGGTCCCGTAACAGAGAATCTGGCCTTATGTCAGCGCAGAATCTGTCTTCATGTCATAGCAGAGAATCAGGCTTCACGTCACCCACCACTGGAACAGGCCACTGTCACACATTTAGGCCCAGGCACCCAGGCAGAGGAGAGAGGTCCTGTAACAGAGAATCTGGCCTTATGTCAGCGCAGAATCTGTCTTCATGTCATAGCAGAGAATCAGGCTTCACGTCACCCACCACTGGAACAGGCCACTGTCACACATTTAGGCCCCGGCACCCAGACAGAGGAGAGCGGTCCCGTAACAGAGAATCTGGCCTTATGTCAGCGCAGAATCTGTCTTCATGTCATAGCAGAGAATCAGGCTTCACGTCACCCACCACTGGAACAGGCCACTGTCACACATTTAGGCCCCGGCACCCAGACAGAGGAGAGCGGTCCCGTAACAGAGAATCTGGCCTTATGTCAGCGCAGAATCTGTATTCATGTCATAGCAGAGAATCAGGCTTCACGTCACCCACCACTGGAACAGGCCACTGTCACACATTTAGGCCCCGGCACCCAGACAGAGGAGAGCGGTCCCGTAACAGAGAATCTGGCCTTATGTCAGCGCAGAATCTGTCTTCATGTCATAGCAGAGAATCAGGCTTCACGTCACCCACCACTGGAACAGGCCACTGTCACACATTTAGGCCCAGGCACCCAGGCAGAGGAGAGAGGTCCCGTAACAGAGAATCTGGCCTTATGTCAGCGCAGAATCTGTATTCATGTCATAGCAGAGAATCAGGCTTCACGTCACCCACCACTGGAACAGGCCACTGTCACACATTTAGGCCCCGGCACCCAGACAGAGGAGAGGTTCATTCAACTTTGGGTTGCTCCGCAATATAATGGTAAAATGAAATTAAAAATAGTATTTAATGAGGAAGTGCCCTGGAGTAGAATAATATATTGTTAAGGGGAAGTAGTTAATATCTAATCTGCACAAGGGATGGACAGGTCCTGTGAGATCCATGCCTGGTTCATTTTTATGAACGTCAGCTTGTCCACATTGGCTGTAGACAGGCGGCTGCGTTTGTCTGTAATGACGCCCCCTGCCGTGCTGAATACACGTTCAGACAAAACGCTGGCCGCCGGGCAGGCCAGCACCTCCAAGGCATAAAAGGCTAGCTCTGGCCACGTGGACAATTTGGAGACCCAGAAGTTGAATGGGGCCGAACCATCAGTCAGTACGTGGAGGGGTGTGCACAGGTATTGTTCCACCATGTTAGTGAAATGTTGCCTCCTGCTAACACGTTCCGTATCAGGTGGTGGTGCACTTAGCTGTGGCGTGTTGACAAAACTTTTCCACATCTCTGCCATGCTAACCCTGCCCTCAGAGGAGCTGGGCGTGACACAGCTGCGTTGGCGACCTCTTGCTCCTCCTCTGCCTTCGCCTTGGGCTTCCACTTGTTCCCCTGTGGCATTTGGGAATGCTCTCAGTAGCGCGTCTACCAACGTGCGCTTGTACTCGCGCATCTTCCTATCACGCTCCAGTGTAGGAAGTAAGGTGGGCACATTGTCTTTGTACCGGGGATCCAGCAGGGTGGCAACCCAGTAGTCCACACACGTTAAAATGTGGGCAACTCTGCTGTCGTTGCGCAGGCACTGCAGCATGTAGTCGCTCATGTGTACCAGGCTGCCCAGAGGTAAGGACAAGCTGTCCTCTGTGGGAGGCGTATCGTCATCGTCCTGTGTTTCCCCCCAGCCACGCACCAGTGATGGGCCCGAGCTGCTTTGGGTGCCACCCCGCTGTGAACATGCTTCATCCTCATCCTCCTCCACCTCCTCCTCATCCTCGTCCTCCTCGTCCTCCAGTAGTGGGCCCTGTCTGGCCACATTTGTACCTGGCCTCTGGTGTTGCAAAAAACCTCCCTCTGAGTCACTTCGAAGAGACTGGCCTGAAAGAGGAGAAGAGGAGGAAATTATGCCTCTTCCTCCTCTTCCTCCTGGGCCACCTCCTCTTCCATCATCGCCCTAAGTGTTTTCTCAAGGAGACATAGAAGTGGTATTGTAACGCTGATAACGGCGTCATCGCCACTGGCCATGTTGGTGGAGTACTCGAAACAGCGCAACAGGGCACACAGGTCTCGCATGGAGGCCCAGTCATTGGTGGTGAAGTGGGGCTGATCCACAGTGCGACTGAGCCGTGCGTGCTGCAGCTGAAACTCCACTATGGCCTGCTGCTGCTCGCACAGTCTGTCCAGCATATGCAAGGTGGAGTTCCACCTGGTGGGCACATCGCATATGAGGCAGTGAGCGGGAAGGCCGAAGTTACGCTGTAGCGCAGACAGGCGAGCAGCGGCAGGGTGTGAACGCCGGAAGCGCGAACAGACGGCCTGCACTTTATGCAGCAGCTCAGACATGTCGGGGTAGTTGCGAATGAACTTCTGCACCACCAAATTCAGCACATGCGCCAGGCAAGGGATGTGCGTCAAACCGGCTAGTCCCAGAGCTGCAACGAGATTTCGCCCATTATCGCACACCACCAGGCCGGGCTTGAGGCTCACCGGCAGCAACCACTCGTCGGTCTGTTGTTCTATACCCCGCCACAACTCCTGTGCGGTGTGGGGCCTGTCCCCCAAACATATGAGTTTCAGAATGGCCTGCTGACGTTTACCCCGTGCTGTGCTGAAGTTGGTGGTGAAGGTGTGTGGCTGACTGGATGAGCAGGTGGAAGAAGAGGAGGAGGAAGCTGAGTAGGAGGAGGAGGAGACAGGAGGCAAAGAATGTTGCCCTGCGATCCTTGGCGGCGGAAGGACGTGCGCCAAACAGCTCTCCGCCTGGGGCCCAGCCGCCACTACATTTACCCAGTGTGCAGTTAGGGAGATATAGCGTCCCTGGCCGTGCTTACTGGTCCACGTATCTGTGGTTAGGTGGACCTTGCCACAGATGGCGTTGCGCAGTGCACACTTGATTTTATCGGACACTTGTTTGTGCAGGGAAGGCACGGCTCTCTTGGAGAAGTAGTGGCGGCTGGGAACAACATACTGTGGGACAGCAAGTGACATGAGCTGTTTGAAGCTGTCTGTGTCCACCAGCCTAAATGACAGCATTTCATAGGCCAGTAGTTTAGAAATGCTGGCATTCAGGGCCAGGGATCGAGGGTGGCTAGGTGGGAATTTACGCTTTGTCTCAAATGTTTGTGAGATGGAGAGCTGAACGCTGCCGTGTGACATGGTTAAGATGCTTGGTGACGCAGGTGGTGGTGTTGGTGGTACATCCCATGTTTGCTGGGCGGCAGGTGCCAACGTTCCTCCAGAGGCGGAGAAAGAGGCCGAGGAGGCGGCAGCAGCAGAAGAGGCCGAGGCGGCGGCAGCAGCAGAAGAGGCCGAGGCGGCAGCAGCAGAAGAGGTAGCAGGGAAAGCCTGAGTGACTTCCTTGTTTTTAAGGTGTTTACTCCACTGCAGTTCATGCTTTGCATGCAGGTGCCTGGTCATGCAGGTTGTGCTAAGGTTCAGAACGTTAATGCCTCGCTTCAGGCTCTGATGGCACAGCGTGCAAACCACTCGGGTCTTGTCGTCAGCACATTGTTTGAAGAAGTGCCATGCCAGGGAACTCCTTGAAGCTGCCTTTGGGGTGCTCGTTCCCAGATGGCGGCGGTCAGTAGCAGGAGGAGTCTCTTGGCGGCGGGTGTTCTGATTTTGCCCACTGCTCCCTCTTTTGCTACGCTGTTGGCTCGGTCTCACCACTGCCTCTTCCTCCGAACTGTGAAAGTCAGTGGCACGACCTTCATTCCATGTGGGGTCTAGGACCTCATCGTCCCCTGCATCGTCTTCCACCCAGTCTTGATCCCTGACCTCCTGTTCAGTCTGCACACTGCAGAAAGACGCGGCAGTTGGCACCTGTGTTTCGTCATCATCAGAGACGTGCTGAGGTGGTATTCCCATGTCCTCATCATCAGGAAAAATAAGTGGTTGTGCGTTAGTGCATTCTATCTCTTCCACCCCTGGGGAAGGGCTAGGTGGATGCCCTTGGGAAACCCTGGCAGCAGAGTCTTCAAACAGCATAAGAGACAGCTGCATAACTTGAGGCTCAGACAGTTTCCCTGATATGCATGGGGGATGTGACAGACCGATGGGCTTGGATTTCATGCGCCATCTGTGCGCTTTCTGCAGAAGACTGGGTGGGAGATAATGTGAACGTACTGGATCCACTGTCGGCCACCCAATTGACTAATGCCTGTACCTGCTCAGGCCTTACCATCCTTAGAACGGCATTGGGGCCCACCAAATATCGCTGTAAATTCTGCTGGCTACTGGGACCTGAGGTAGTTGGTTCACTAGGACGTGTGGCTGTGGCAGAACGGCCACGTCCTCTCCCAGCACCAGAGGGTCCACTAACACCACCACGACCATGTCCACGTCCGCGTCCGCGTCCCTTATTAGATGTTTTCCTCATTGTTCCCGTTCACCACAATTTTGAGAATGGCAAATTTGGGAATGCTTTTTCAACCCAGAACAAAAAGTCTGCTTTTACGGTCACTACAAATAACTTGACCAGCTAAAACAGTGCAGATTTGGTTGAATAGAGATGTGAGACCTGTTTTTTTTTGCGCTGTGTGACAGGTATAGGTTTAATCACAGAATGACACTTCTATCAGCACGCTAGCGTGTGTCTTAGGTTTTTCTGAATGACACTATCAATACCTTCAATGTAAGATTTTCTTTTTGGGATAGATTTCAAGTAGGCCTCAAATACCAGAAACTAGTTATTTTGAGAATGGGAAATTTGGGAATGCTTTTTCAACCCAGAACAAAAAGTCTGCTTTTACGGTCACTACAAATAACTTGACCAGCAAAAACAGTGCAGATTTGGTTGAATAGAGATGTGAGACCTGTTTTTTTTTTGCGCTGTGTGACAGGTATAGGTTTAATCACAGAATGACACTTCTATCAGCACGCTAGCGTGTGTCTTAGGTTTTTCTGAATGACACTATCAATACCTTTAATGTAAGATTTTCTTTTTGGGATAGATTTCAAGTAGGCCTCAAATACCAGAAACTAGTTATTTTGAGAATGGGAAATTTGGGAATTCTTTTTCAACCCAGAACAAAAAGTCTGCTTTTACGGTCACTACAAATAACTTGACCAGCAAAAACAGTGCAGATTTGGTTGAATAGAGATGTGAGACCTGTTTTTTTTTGCGCTGTGTGACAGGTATAGGTTTAATCACAGAATGACACTTCTATCAGCACGCTAGCGTGTGTCTTAGGTTTTTCTGAATGACACGATCAATACCTTCAATGTAAGATTTTCTTTTTGGGATAGATTTCAAGTAGGCCTCAAATACCAGAAACTAGTTATTTTGAGAATGAAAAATTTGGGAATGCTTTTTCAACCCAGAACAAAAAGTCTGCTTTTACGGTCACTACAAATAACTTGACCAGCAAAAACAGTGCAGATTTGGTTGAATAGAGATGTGAGACCTGTTTTTTTTTGCGCTGTGTGACAGGTATAGGTTTAATCACAGAATGACACTTCTATCAGCACGCTAGCGTGTGTCTTAGGTTTTTCTGAATGACACGATCAATACCTTCAATGTAAGATTTTCTTTTTGGGATAGATTTCAAGTAGGCCTCAAATACCAGAAACTAGTTATTTTGAGAATGGGAAATTTGGGAATGCTTTTTCAACCCAGAACAAAAAGTCTGCTTTTACGGTCACTACAAATAACTTGACCAGCAAAAACAGTGCAGATTTGGTTGAATAGAGATGTGAGACCTGTTTTTTTTTGCGCTGTGTGACAGGTATAGGCTTAATCACAGAATGACACGTCTATTAGCACGCTAGCGTGTGTCTTAGGTTTTTCTGAATGACACTATCAATACCTTCAATGTAAGATTTTCTTTTTGGGATAGATTTCAAGTAGGCCTCAAATACCAGAAACTAGTTATTTTGAGAATGGGAAATTTGGGAATGCTTTTTCAACCCAGAACAAAAAGTCTGCTTTTACGGTCACTACAAATAACTTGACCAGCAAAAACAGTGCAGATTTGGTTGAATAGAGATGTGAGACCTGTTTTTTTTTGCGCTGTGTGACAGGTATAGGTTTAATCACAGAATGACACTTCTATCAGCACGCTAGCGTGTGTCTTAGGTTTTTCTGAATGACACTATCAATACCTTCAATGTAAGATTTTCTTTTTGGGATAGATTTCAAGTAGGCCTCAAATACCAGAAACTAGTTATTTTGAGAATGGGAAATTTGGGAATGCTTTTTCAACCCAGAAAAAAAAGTGTGCTTTTACGGTCAATACAAATAACTTGACCAGCTAAAACAGTACAGATTTGGTTGAATAGAAATGTCAGGTCTATTTTTTAGGCGCTGGATGACAGGCTCAACTTGCCCCTGATGTAATATATGGCCAAAAAATATTCACACTGTTGATGGTTAAATGCACTTGGGTGACACAGGCTCAGCCTGCACCAGATGTAGTATATGGCCAAAAAATAATCAGACTGTTGATGGTTAAATGCACTTGGGTGACACAGGCTCAGCCTGCAGCTGATGTAGGATATAGCACAAAATAACCACACTATCGATGGTTAAATACACTTGGGTGACACAGGCTCAGCCTGCAGCTGATGTAGTATATGGCCAAAAAATAATCAGACTGTTGATGGTTAAATGCACTTGGGTGACACAGGCTCAGCCTGCAGCTGATGTAGTATATGGCCAAAAAATAACCAGACTGTTGATGGTTAAATGCACTTCGGTGACACGGGCTCAGCCTGCAGCTGATGTAGGATATAGCACAAAATAACCACACTATCGATGGTTAAATACACTTGGTGATAGCTCGTGCTGGCGCACCACAAGTCACAAAATGGCCGCCGATCACCCCAGAAAAAAAGTGATCTAAAAACGCTCTGGGCAGCCTCAAAAAAGTGAGCAAGTCAATAATAGCACTTCAATGATCCACAGCCGCAGATCGATCACAGAATGAAGTCTTTTGGAGGAGTTAATCTGCCTAATCTCGCCCTAACGTCGCAGCTGCAACCTCTCCCTATACTGATCATAGCAGAGTGACGTGCGGCGCTACGTGACTCTAGCTTAAATAGAGGCTGGGTCACATGGTGCACTGGCCAATCACAGCCATGCCAATAGTAGACATGGCTGTGATGGCCTCTTGGGCCAAGTAGTATGACGCTTGTTGATTGGCTGCTTTGCAGCCTTTCAAAAAGCGCCAAGAAAGTGCCGAACACCGAACCCGAACCCAGACTTTTACGAAAATGTTCGGGTTCGGGTCCGTGTCACGGACACCCCAAAATTCGGTACGAACCCGAACTATACAGTTCGGGTTCGCTCATCCCTAGTGAAATGTATTTCCTTGCCCACTAGGTAGAGCAGGGGTATATCACAGCCAAAAATTGGTGAATGTCACCCAACTATGTAACAGACAAATTAGTGAAATGTATTTCCTTGTCCACTAGGTAGAGCAGGGGTATATCACAGCCAAAAGTTGGTGAAGTTCACCCGACAATGTAACACACAAAATAAAGCAATGTATTTCGCTGTCTACTAGGTAGAGCAGGGGTATATCACAGCCCAAAATTTGTGAATTTCACCCGACAATGTAACAGACAAATTAGTGAAATTTATTTACCTGTCTGCTAGGTAGAGCAGGGGTATATCACAGCCAAAAATTGGTAAATTTAACCCGACAATGTAACAGACAAATTAGTGCTATGTATTTCCCTGTCTACTAGGTAGAGCAGGGGTATATCACAGCCAAAAATTGGTGAATTTCACCTGACAATGTAACAGACAAATTAGTGAAATTTATTAACCTGTCCACTAGGTAGAGCAGGGGTATATCACAGCCAAAAATTTGGGATATGTAACCCAACAATGTATCAGACAAATTAGTGAAATGACTAAAAATAAAATACGTAAAAAATAATAATAATAATCTTGATCTATGAGGTGAAGGTCCATATGAAGTAGGAGGTTGAGGAGGCGGTGGACGTAGCGGTGTAGGTGGAAGCGGCAGTGGAGGAGGACGAGGTAGCCAATACTGGTTTTTGGTTTTATATTTTTTTTTGTTTAAATTAGGGTACACCTCAAAAGAGTGGAAAATATCAAAAATACAACAAGGAGCAATTGCGCTGTAGTATAACAATGGCTGGGTAAGGCCGGTATACATGTCTATTCTGTACAAGGTACGGACAAGTCCTATGGGATCCATGCCTGGTTCATTTTAATGAACGTGAGCTTGTCCACATTGGCTGTGGACAGGCGGCTGCGCTTGTCTGTGATAACGTCCCATAGGCGTGCGCAGCCTATTGCATTAGGGTGTGCACCCTAAAGCACAAACACAGGCGCAGCGCACGCACCTGTGTATGTATGTATATATATATATATATTATATATATATACACAAATACACTCTGTATACATACAGACCTGCACTATCAATATAATGAAGGGAGAAGAAATCATTTTTAAACTTACCGTATTTTTTGTCCTATAAGACGCTCTATTCGCCCTATAAGGTTTTAGAGAGGGACAATAAGAAAAAAAAATTCATTACACCTCAGGTCAGACCACCAATCAGACCCCCAATGTCAATAAGACCCCAATAAGACCTCAGATTAGACCCCAATGTGAATGACCCCCAATCAGACCTCAGATAAGAGCCCGAGTGCCTCATATCAGCCCCCCGTGCCTCATATCAATCCCCCGTGCCCCATATAAAATAAAATAAAAAAACACTTTCCTGCTCCGGACGCTGCCGCTCCTCACCACTCGCGCTCAGTAATCCTCTTGTACAGTATGCTGTGTGGGCACGCACAGTGTGAGGTCACAGCGCGGCCTCACACTGTGCGCAGCCTTCACAGTGGAGCGCATGAGGACCAGGAAGAGGTGAGTATAGCGCTTCCTGGCCCTCTGGTACTAATAACTTGATTAGTATTCGCCCCATAAGACGCAGGGGCATTTCCCCCCCACTTTTGGGGGAAAAAATGCATCTTATGGGGCGAAAAAGTGCAGCACGGGGGTGACAGAACCAGTTTTTCCTCTAAGCCTTGGCAGCTGCTGAGCGGGATCGGCTCAGAGCTGGGCACAGCGCCATCAAAGGTGGGCGATAGGAAAACCTAAGATAATTGTCACATCAAAGAGCATAAAAACCACTGCACCATCCCATACAATACAGTATAACCCCTGCACCATCCCGTACAATATACAGTATAGTCCTCTCTGTTATCACTGGACATTGCTCTCCATATATAAACCATACGGGGGAAAAAATCTCATTGATCCAGAGAACTTACATAGAAAAACTAATAACCAAGAGGCTAAACAAAACCCTGTTTCTGACCCTTATGTTAAAACATAACTTTCATTTGATTGCTCTAATACCTAAAGGAAAAAAAAAATATTTTTTAAAAAGCTGCTGTTTCTCTAGATGACCTTATGTTGATAGTAGTGGTAATAGAGTCTCAAGGGTCTATAAAAGCAGCTACACTATTTTTGCAAACCTTTGAGACTCTATTAACACTACTATCAACATAAGGTCATCTAAAGAAACAGTAGGTTTTAAAAAAAAAAATTCCTTTAGGTGTTAAAACATAACTTTCATTAGATTGCTCTAACACCTAAATGAAAAAAAAAAAGAATTTAACCTGCTTTTTCACTAGATGACCTTATGTTAATAGTAGTGTTAATAGAGTCTCAAAGGTCTGTAAAAATAGTGTAGCTGCTTTTATAGACCCCTGAGACTCTATTACCACTACTATAAGGTCATCTAGAGAAACAGCAGCTTTTTAAAATGATTTTTTTCCATTAGGTGTTAAAGCAATCAAATGAAAGTTATGTTTTAACATAAGGGTCAGAAGCAGTTTTTTTTTAGCCTCTGTCTTGGCTATTAGTTTTTCAATTCATAAAGCTCCACATGGAGCTCCCACCCAGCAGTAGATAGAAGCCTGCAGGACACGTCACCTGGGCACATCACCTGGGCATATGGTGATGGCTCCCTTCCTATGCTGTCCCTGGCACTTCATCAGCAGCAGGGGTGGCGCGCTTCCTGTCTTCATAATAACTGAAAAGGAAGCTGCTGTTTTCAGCTCCCGAGAGAAGGGGGTGTGAGAGGATCAGCCAATAGCAGGGCAGCCAGCTGATACTGACCAATCAGCAGCCTCCTCCCTTATAACAGAGCTCTGTAATGTACAGAGCTCTGTTATTGGAGATTTCAGGCATCAGCTGTATTGCTCTGCTGCCTGCAGTGCCGCACATTGTAAACCTCAAGTCGGCTTGATTAGGGTGTGCCCAGGCAGGGCAGCACCTCCAAGGCATAAAGGGCAAGCTCAGGCCATGTGCCCAATTTGGAGACCCAGAAGTTGAAGGGGCAGACCCACCATTTAGTAGGTGTAGGCGTGTGCACACATACTGCTCCACCATGTTGCTGAAATGCTGCCTCCTGCTAAGACGTTCCATATCAGCTGGTGGTGCTGGTTGTTGTGGCGTGCTGACAAAGCTTTTCCACATTTCAGCCATGCTAACCCTGCCTTCTGAAGTGCTGGTGGTGCCCCAGCTGCGTTGGCAACCTCTTCCTCCTCATCTGCCTTCGCCTTGTGCTTCCACTGTGCCCCCGCTGTCAGGTGGGAATGCCACCAGCAGCGCGTCTACCAGTGTGCCCTTGTACTCACGCATCTTGCGATCACGCACCAGTGACGGAATTAAGGACGGTACGTTGTCCTTGTAACGGGGATTCAGCAGTGTGGCCACCCAGTAATCAGCACAAGTTAAAATGTGGCCAACTCGGCGGTCGTTGCGGAGACACTGCAGCATGTAATCGCTCATGTGTGCCAGGCTGCCCAGAGGCAGCAACAAGCTGTCCCCTGTGGGAGGTGTATCATCTGTGTCCTCTGAATCCCCCCAGCCACGCACCAGTGATGGCCATGAGCTGGTTTGGGTGCCACCCTGCTGTGAACATGGTTCCTCCTCCTCCATCTCCTCCTCCTCATCCTCCACCTCCTCATCCTCCAGAACTGTGCCCTTGCTTGACAATTGTGTACCTGGCATTTGTGGGTGCAGGAACCCACCCTCGGAGCCACTTGTGAATGACTGACCTGAAACCCTTGGAAATTATGCCTCTTCCTCCTCCTCCTGTGCCACATCCTCTTCCATTATCACCCGAAGTGTTTTTTCAAGGAGGCATAGAAGTGGGAAAGTAACGCTGAGAACGGTGTCATCGGCACTGGCCATGTTGGTGGAGGACTCTAAACAGCGCAACAAGGCACACAGGTCTCGCATGGAGGCCCACTCATTGGTGGTGAAGTTATGCTTTTCCACATAGCGACTCACCCGTGCGTGCTGCAGCTAAAACTCCACTATTGTCTGCTGCTGCTCGCACAGTCTGGCCAGCATGTGCAAGGTGGAGTTCCACCTTGTGGGCACGTCACATATGAGGAAGTGAGCGGGAAGGCCGAAGTTACGCTGCAGCGCTGACAGGCGAGCAGCAGCAGGGTGAGAAGGCCGAAAGCGTGCACAGACGACCCGCACTTTCTGCAGCAGCTCTGACATATCGGGGTAATTTTTAAGGAACCTCTGCACCACCAAATTCAGCACATGCGCCAGGCAAAGGATGTGCGTCAAACCGGCTAGTCCCAGAGCTGCTACGAGATTTCGCCCATTATCGCACACCACCGGGCCGGGCTTGAGGCTCACTAGCACCAACCACTCATCGGTCTGTTCCATGCCCGTCCACAGCTCCTGCAAGGTGTGGGGTTTGTCTCCCAAACAGACAAGTTTTAAAACTGCCTGCTGTCATTTACCCCTGGCTGTGCTGAAGTTGGTGGTGAAGGTGTTACGCTGACCGGATGAGGAGGCGGTAGAGGATGAGGAAGCGGAGTAGGAGGAGGAAGCAACAGGAGGCAAAGAGAAGCACCCTGCAATCCTCGGTGGTGGAAGGACATGCACCAAACTGCTATCCGCCTCAGGCCCAGGCGCCACTGCATTTACCCAGTGTGCTGTTAGGGAGATATAACATCCCTGACCGTGCTTACTGGTCCACCTATCCGTAATTAGGTGGACCTTGCCACAGATGGCGTTGCGTAGTGCACACCTGATTTTGTCCCCCACTTGGTTGTGCAGGGAAGGGATGGCTCTCCTGGAAAAGTAGTGGCGGCTGGGCACGACGTACTGTGGGACAGCCACCGCCATAAGACTTTTAAAACTCTCCGTCTCCACCAGACGAAATGACAGCATTTCAAAGGTCAGTCATTTTGAAATGCTGGCATTCAGGGCCAGGGATCGCGGGTGGGTAGGGGGGTACTTACTCTTTCACTCCAGTGTTTGGGAGATAGAGAGTTGAACGCTTCCATTGGACATTGTGGAGATGCTTGGTGACCCAGGTGGTGGCGTTGCTGGCAGATCCTCTGTTTGCGGGGTTGCAGGTGCCAATGTCACTCCAGAGGTGGATGAAGAGGCCGAGACTCCAGCAGAAGAGGAAGCAGGAGGAGCCAGAGACCTTTCTTTGTTTTTGAAGTGTCTACTCCACTGCAGCTCGTGCTTAGCACTTAGATGCCTAGTCCTGCAGGTTGTGCTCAGGTTGAGCACGTTTATGCCTCGCCTCAGGCTCTGATTGCACAGCGTGCACACCACTCATGTCTTGTCGTCAGCACATTGTCTGAAGAACTGCCACGCCAGGGAACTCCTTGGAGCTGGTTTTGTTGTGCTCAGTCCCTTAGTGCGGTGGGCAGTAGCAGGTGTACTGTCTAGGGAACGGCCGCTCCGCTTTTGCACCCTGCTCCCTCTTCTGCTGTGCTGGTGGCTCTGTTTCGACCACCGCCTCTTCCTCCGAACTACACAGGTCACTAGCATGACCTTGATTCCATGTGGGGTCGAGGACCTCATCGTCCTCCACATCATATTCCACCCAGTCTTCATCCCTGCCCTCCTTGTTGGTCTGCACACTGCAGAAAGCCACAGCAGTTGGCACCTTTGTTTTGTCATCATCCGAGACGTGCTGCGGTGGTCCTCCCATGTAATCATCCTGAAACATAAGTGGTTGGGCATCGGTGCACTCAATCTCTTCCACTTCTGGGGCAGGCCTATGTGGATGGCCCTGGGAAACCTGCTAGCAGAGTCATCAGAAAGCAGAAGAGACTGCTCCATGACTTGGGGCTCAGACTGCTTGGCTGATTTGCAAGGGGGTGAGGTGAAGGACTGATGGACATGGGCTGCAGGTGCCAACTCTGATCTTTCAGCAGGAGACAGGGTGGGAGACAATGTGAAGGAACTGGGGGCACTGTCAGTCACCCAATCTACTATCGCCTGTACTTGTTCTGGCCTCACCATTCGTAGAGCCGCATTCGTCCCTACCAAATAACGCTAAAGGTTCTGTCGCCTACTCGCACCTGAGGAAGGTGTTTCACTTGGGCGTGTAGCTGGCACAGATCGACCACGTCCTCTCCCTGCAACAGGAGCTCCACCAGCAGCACCATGAACGGGGCCATGTCCCTTATTTGACGCTCTCCTCATTCTTTGCGTTCACCCACCTAACTAACAGATGGTTTATGTCAAGTGACAATGTAACCGCCAATAGTCAACAATTATGTTCACTGAGAGTCAGGCAGTGCCGGTGTCATAAAGAGGAAAAATTTCTTGAGGTCACACAACAGTGTGACAGGCGAATTTTATACAATTACTTCACGGTCCCAAAATGTTTTAATTTGTCAACCAACAATGTAACTGCAGTATTGACTGGTTGTATTTGACTGTGAGAAATGCAGCAAAGGCCCCAAATGTAGAGTCTTGCCCAAAATGGGTGTTTTTTAAAACCAGACTATAACAGTAGTATCTAACGCTAGTATTTGACTGTCACAAATGCAACAAAGGCCGCAAATGTAGTATCTTGCCCAAAATGGGTACTTTTCTAATACCAGAATATAAAAGCAGTATGTACCGCTTGTATTGGACTGTCAGAAATGCAGCAAAGGCCGCAAATTTATTATCTTGCCCAAAATGGGTGTTTTTTTAAAACCAGAATATAACAGCAGTATCTAACGCTTGTATTGGACTGTCAGAAATGCAGCAAAGGCCGCAAATGTATCATCTTGCCCAAAATGGGTGTTTTTTTAAACCCAGAATATAACAGCAGTATTTAAAGTTTGTATTTGACTGTCACAAATGCAACAAAGGCCCCAAATGTAGGCTCTTGCCAAAAATGGGTGTTTTTTTAAACCTAGAATATAATTGCAGTATTTAAAGCTTGTATTTCACTGTGACAAATGCAGCAAAGGCCCCAGATGTAGTGTATTGCAAAAATGGGCGTTTTTTTAAACCCAGACTATAACAGCAGTATCTAACACTTGTATTGGACTGCAAGAAATGCAGCAAAGGCCGCAAATTTATTATCTTGCCCAAAATTGTTTTTTTTTTTAAACCCAGAATATAACAGCAGTATCTAATACATGTATTGGACTGCCAGAAATGCAGTAAAGGCCGCAAATTTATTATCTTGACCAAAATGGGTGTTTTTTTTAAACCCAGTATATAATTGCAGTATTTAAAGCTTGTATTTGACTGTCACAAATTCAGCAAAGGACCCAAAATGTATTATCTTGCAAAAAATGGGTGTTGTTTTAAACTCAGTATATAATTGTAGTATTTCAAGCTTGTATTTCACTGTGACAAATGCAGCATGTAGTATTTCAAGCTTGTATTTCACTGTGACAAATGCAGCAAAGGCCCCAGATGTAGGGTCTTGCAAAAAATGGGTGTTTTTTTAAACACTGAATATAACTGCAGTATTTAAACCTTGTATTTGACTGTCACAAATGCACATATGCTGTGCTGGTGCACTGAACTTCCACAAAATGGCCACCGACGACCACCTAACTAACAGACGGATAAAAGTTATTTTTCTGTGTCACTGGGCTCAGTGCAGAGTAAAAAAAAATGGTGCACTGCACCCACAAAACAAAAACGCTGTAGATTGCTGAGTTAGCAAGCACTTCTGATAACAGATTCTTTACATTACATAATGGAGGGCAGTGTGAGAGCAAAATTAATTAGTGTGGGGGCAAATTACTTAGTGGAGGGCAAATTACATAATGGAGGGCAATGTGGGGGGCAAATTACATAATGTGAGGCAGTGTGGGGGAAAATTACTTAATTTGGGTGAGTGTGGGGGGGAAATTACTTAATGTGGGGCAGTGTAGGGGCAAATCACATAATGTGGGGCAGTGTGGGGGGCAAATTACACAATGTGAGGCAGTGTGGGGGGCAAATTACATGATGTGGGGCAGTGTGGGGGGCAAATTACATAATGTGAGGCAGTGTGGGGGGCATATTACTTAGGCTACTTTCACACTTGTGGCAGAGTGATTTTGCAAGCAGTTCCATCGCCGGAACTGCCTGCCAGATCCGGCAAAACGTATGCCAACTGATGGCATTTGTAAGACTGATCAGGATCCTGATCAGTCTTAAAAATGCCTGATCAGTCAGAAAATAGCATTGAAATGCTGGATCCGTCTTTCCAGTGTCATCCGGCAAAACAGATCCGGCATTTATTTTTTTTCACCTTTTTTTCGGTCTGCGCATGCGCAGAACAGAAGGAAGGATCCGCCATTCCGGTATTTTGAATGCGGCAGTAATACATTCCTATGGAAAAAAAATGCCGGCATTCAGGCATGTCTTTAGTTTTTTTCGCCGGAGATAAAATCGTAGCATGCTGCTGTTTTATCTTTTGCCTGATCAGTCAAAATGACTGAACTGAAGACATCCTTATGCATCCTGAACGGATTACTCTCCATTCAGAATGTATGGGGATATACCTGATCAGTTCTTTTCCGGCATTGAGCCCTTTTGACTGAACTTAGTGCCAGAAAAGAAAAACGCTAGTGTGGAATTACCCTAAGGCCTCTTTCAGATGGGCGTTGCGGGAAAATGTGCGGGTGCGTTACGGGAACACCCGCGATTTTTCCGCGCAAGTGCAAAACATTGTAATGCGTTTTGCACTCGCGTGAGAAAAATCGCGCATGTTTGGTACCCAAACCCGAACTTCTTCACAGAAGTTCGGGCTTGGGATCGGTGTTCTGTAGATTGAATTATTTTCCCTTATAACATGGTTATCAGGGAAAATAATAGCATTCTGAATACATAATGCATAGTACAATAGGGCTGGAGGGGTTCAAAAAAATAAAAATAAAATTTAACTCACCTTAGTCCACTT
Source organism: Bufo bufo (assembly GCF_905171765.1). NCBI lineage: Eukaryota > Metazoa > Chordata > Amphibia > Anura > Bufonidae > Bufo > Bufo bufo. The sequence goes on along the minus strand of NC_053392.1, from coordinate 480,852,359 downwards.
GATTGCGTAGCCCAGCATCTCCTTCTGTCTTCATCTGATCTCTGTGCAGAAACAGAACCTGTGGTGACGTCATTCCGGTCATCACTTGATCCATCACCATGGTAAAAGATCATGTGATGGATCATGTGATGACCGAAGTGACGTCACCACAGGTCCTATTGCTGCACAGAGATCAGATGAAGACAGAAGGAGATGCGGGGCTACACGATCAAGTGGACTAAGGTGAGTTAAATTGTATTTTTTATTTTTTAACCCATGCCCCATAGAAGTGAATGGGGTTGCGTGAAAATCGCAAGCATCCGCAACCATGTTATAAGGGAAAATAATAATGATCGGGTCTCCATCCCGATCGTCTCCTAGCAACCGTGCGTGAAAATCGCACCGCATCAGCACATGCTTGCGGATGCTTGCGATTTTCACGCAACCCCATTCACTTCTATGGGGCATTGGCTGCGTGAAAAACACAGAATATAGAACATGCTGCGATTTTCACGCAACGCACAAGTGATGCGTGAAAATCACCGCTCATGTGAACAGCCCCATAGAAATGAATGGGTCGGTATTCAGTGCGGGTGCAATGCGTTCAACTCACGCATCGCATCCGTGCGGAATACTCGCCCGTGTGAAAGGGGCCTTAATGTGGGGCAGTGTAGGGGGCAGTATTACTAATAAGGGCATTCTAGAAGGGAATTACTATTGGTGGGACTATGAGGAGCACTATTACTATGGGGGCACTATTATTTCTTCAGGATATTATTTGTGGTATTGGGACCGGGGCACAGCGAGCAGCAGGATAACACTGTGGGGACTCCAGGTTGGGGGATGATGATAGAAAAGTGAGCACACTAAGATATCTGTGTCACACTCTGCAGAGATGAGGCGGCTGAGAGAAGTGTCCATACCGAATGGAGAAGATGATGACAGAGAAGATCTACATTGGAGGAGACGTCACCTGGAAGCCCTGGATGTGAGAGGTATGTGCTGCTGTATATGTGCAATGCTGCTATTTTATGTTTTGCATATGAAAAAATGTTTACAATTAAAATGTTTTAATTAAATGTTCTATTTTACTATTTTTATTTGGTCGAAAGGCTGATTGGGGAGGGGGATTGTAACGGGACTGCTGTAGAATATCTAAAATTAGCTGGTCAAGTAAAATGTTGCATGCAACAATCATTAAATAGGTGGCAGACAAAAAAGGGGCGGGCCAAAGGGTGTCGTCAATGGGCGGAGGCAAAAATCCTTGCACCAGTCCTGGGTGCACCCCAACGAAGAAGTCCAGGAACATACAAGTGCAGCTAGGCTGCTTAATGGACTTTGGTGAAAACATCACATTTATTGGTTTATTGTTAGACTGTGTTAAATTTACTGTTGGTTTATTTTCTGTGCACCAATCTGTTTTATATATTCTAAGCTTCTTGTTCACTATATTGTTCAGTAAACCAAACTGCTGAGAAAGAACCGTTGTCTGTGTTTGAGTGCCATCGTGTACCCTCTGTACCTGTAGGCCCAGCCCTCGGTCTTCTTTCAATGAGGAGACATAAAGTACAGAGAGGATGGACAGAACAGACTGTGGTAATATGGGGCTGTGGTAATGGAGACTGCATACAAGTGCTGCTGCTCATTTTCCACATCTCCATCCTCCTCTCGTGTCTCCTCATCATTTCCATTCCCACAGAGATTCACCTGTATTCAGGATCATAATCCCTGACAAGTTGAGCAGAGAGGAGGATGTGGTAGCTCTTTATCTCAGTGTTGTGAAGTAACTTTTCTTCCTGTGTGATTAGGACAGATTTTGTGTGTTCTAATAGGACGGCAACTATTTTTTTTCGTCCTAATGATTGCTCTCAAGACAAAACAAGTCATTCTAACTAATGAAAGGTACTTGGGAATATATTTATCATAAAATAATATTTTAAGTAATTTCATTTTCTTAATTCAAGGATAGGTCATCAATACCAGATCAGTAGGGGTCCGACCCCCGCTGATCAGCTGGTTGAAGAAAAGGCGAATGCTGCCTTTTCTTCATTGTTTACCTGCTCGCTGTTGACATCGCTCTGGCAAGCGGTTGTAAGTCCGAGCCACCCCATTCACTTCAATAGGATGGCTTCATCCTATACACTTAAATATGAAAGAGCCGTCCCATAGAAGTGAATAGGACAGCTTCCTATAATTACACCTACTCATGCTGCGATGTCAACGGCGAGCAGGTAAAAAATAAAGGGAAGGCTGTGCTCACACGGAGCACAGCTATCTCTTCAACCAGCTGAATTGTCTTTAAACCCTTCCTGATGTGTAACATTTCTTTATTGAAAATCCGTAAAAATCATTAGACACAGCCCCCCGATAAAAAAAATAGTCAATGGGGACAGATCGGCGGACCGGGGGCACGGCGAAATAGCCGCAGGATGGATCCGACATGGTGAACAGCATGTTGGATCCGTCCTGCCGCAAGTGTTAAAGTACCCTAAGTCACAAATGTCAAAACGGGTAGCCTGTTGTATTTTTTATTGTGGGACTGTGTCTAATAATTTGTATAGATTTTTAATAAGGAATATGATTTTAAGAAGTTCTGTTTTTCAAGTGCTGGAGTGTTTTCCTCAAGATTGAGTAACTTCCCATGTCCAAGATGGCATCTCTCTGTGCACTCCCACTACCAGAGGCAGCGATGTGATGAACAAGTTGGGTGAGCTGAACTGAATAATTAATTTTATATACAAGAGCAAATGTTGTACTGGAAACCTTACTTGCATAAAAATAAAAAGAAGCATTTTCCAGGATTAGAGGGAAAGATTTTCACCGATAAGAGATGTTTTGGAGCACCTACCCTACATGGCGGTATGCTTACTTTTTTTTATGCTACTTGATTTTGAAGTTAACAGACTCCCTTTAGAGTCCCAATAGTTGTATTGAAAAAAACAAAAAAACTTACGTCATCATAGAACCCTTTGCTGATCAGTTCAGGGGTTGCAATATGGACGCTAGAATAAACATGCCTAGATTGTAAAGTGAATGGAATTCCTTTTTAAATCTGAGGTGACCCTTCACTTTATATTTTGCCTAGTTTACTAGCATTACAAACGGATAAAATTCAATTACCACCCAAATACCAGACTGATTATAAGAATATGTGATCGCACACTACATCCAGCACTCTGCCCTCCATGCTGGACGAGACATTGGTTTATATTTTGGCCAAAGCATAGTAAGCCACTCACCGCGTCAAGGTTGTCTCATGAGTGGTCCCTAACTCTTGTTCCTACCTGTTCATGGGCCATGACAGCCACATAAAATCCAGGGAATGCAGGTCAGCATGCAAGCCAAGTACACTTATTTTTTTCTTTGTAGTATATATTGGAGGCGTGGCGATCTCCTTGGAGTCATTGCACACCTGACCAGTTAATCTGTCCTTGAGGCTGGTTTTAAAGTCAGTATAAAACTGAGTCTGCTTGTATAGAACCTACCATTAGCCATCTGGCTCCAGGAAAAGTATATGGTGGGTTCAGCATGCATGTTGGTACTTGCATCCCTGGATCCGATGAAAGCTGTAATGGCACCGGACGGGGTTACAAGCAAAGTGTACTTGGCTTGCATGCTGACCTGCATTCCCTGGATTTTATGTGGCTGTCATGGCCCATGAACAGGTAGGAACAAGAGTTAGGGACCACTCATGAGACAACCTTGACGCGGTGAGTGGCTTACTATGCTTTGGCCAAAATATAAACCAATGTCTCGTCCAGCATGGAGGGCAGAGTGCTGGATGTAGTGTGCGATCACATTTGCATTTTCCGTTTGTATATGTATTTCGCCATAGTGATGTGCACCTACAGGCAGGTTGTGCTGACCCAACCCCTTATTTTTTTCTTTGTAGTATATATTGGAGGCGTGGCGATCTCCTTGGAGTCATTGCACACCTGACCAGTTAATCTGTCCTTGAGGCTGGTTTTAAAGTCAGTATAAAACTGAGTCTGCTTGTATAGAACCTACCATTAGCCATCTGGCTCCAGGAAAAGTATATGGTGGGTTCAGCATGCATGTTGGTACTTGCATCCCTGGATCCGATGAAAGCTGTAATGGCACCGGACGGGGTTACAAGCAAAGTGTACTTGGCTTGCATGCTGACCTGCATTCCCTGGATTTTATGTGGCTGTCATGGCCCATGAACAGGTAGGAACAAGAGTTAGGGACCACTCATGAGGCAACCTTGACGCGGTGAGTGGCTTACTATGCTTTGGCCAAAATATAAACCAATGTCTCGTCCAGCATGGAGGGCAGAGTGCTGGATGTAGTGTGCGATCACATTTGCATTTTCCGTTTGTATATGTATTTCGCCATAGTGATGTGCACCTACAGGCAGGTTGTGCTGACCCAACCCCTTATTTTTTTCTTTGTAGTATATATTGGAGGCGTGGCGATCTCCTTGGAGTCATTGCACACCTGACCAGTTAATCTGTCCTTGAGGCTGGTTTTAAAGTCAGTATAAAACAGTCTGCTTGTATAGAACCTACCATTAGCCATCTGGCTCCAGGAAAAGTATATGGTGGGTTCAGCATGCATGTTGGTACTTGCATCCCTGGATCCGATGAAAGCTGTAATGGCACCGGACAGGGTTACAAGCAAAGTGTACTTGGCTTGCATGCTGACCTGCATTCCCTGGATTTTATGTGGCTGTCATGGCCCATGAACAGGTAGGAACAAGAGTTAGGGACCACTCATGAGACAACCTTGACGCGGTGAGTCGCTTACTATGCTTTGGCCAAAATATAAACCAATGTCTCGTCCAGCATGGAGGGCAGAGTGCTGGATGTAGTGTGCGATGACATTTGCATTTTCCGTTTGTATATGTATTTCGCCATAGTGATGTGCACCTACAGGCAGGTTGTGCTGACCCAACCCCTTATTTTTTTCTTTGTAGTATATATTGGAGGCGTGGCGATCTCCTTGGAGTCATTGCACACCTGACCAGTTAATCTGTCCTTGAGGCTGGTTTTAAAGTCAGTATAAAACTGAGTCTGCTTGTATAGAACCTACCATTAGCCATCTGGCTCCAGGAAAAGTATATGGTGGGTTCAGCATGCATGTTGGTACTTGCATCCCTGGATCCGATGAAAGCTGTAATGGCACCGGACGGGGTTACAAGCAAAGTGTACTTGGCTTGCATGCTGACCTGCATTCCCTGGATTTTATGTGGCTGTCATGGCCCATGAACAGGTAGGAACAAGAGTTAGGCACCACTCATGAGACAACCTTGACGCGGTGAGTGGCTTACTATGCTTTGGCCAAAATATAAACCAATGTCTCGTCCAGCATGGAGGGCAGAGTGCTGGATGTAGTGTGCGATCACATTTGCATTTTCCGTTTGTATATGTATTTCGCCATAGTGATGTGCACCTACAGGCAGGTTGTGCTGACCCAACCCCTTATTTTTTTCTTTGTAGTATATATTGGAGGCGTGGCGATCTCCTTGGAGTCATTGCACACCTGACCAGTTAATCTGTCCTTGAGGCTGGTTTTAAAGTCAGTATAAAACTGAGTCTGCTTGTATAGAACCTACCATTAGCCATCTGGCTCCAGGAAAAGTATATGGTGGGTTCAGCATGCATGTTGGTACTTGCATCCCTGGATCCGATGAAAGCTGTAATGGCACCGGACGGGGTTACAAGCAAAGTGTACTTGGCTTGCATGCTGACCTGCATTCCCTGGATTTTATGTGGCTGTCATGGCCCATGAACAGGTAGGAACAAGAGTTAGGGACCACTCATGAGACAACCTTGACGCGGTGAGTGGCTTACTATGCTTTGGCCAAAATATAAACCAATGTCTCGTCCAGCATGGAGGGCAGAGTGCTGGATGTAGTGTGCGATCACATTTGCATTTTCCGTTTGTATATGTATTTCGCCATAGTGATGTGCACCTACAGGCAGGTTGTGCTGACCCAACCCCTTATTTTTTTCTTTGATTATAAGAATATGTCATTGTAATTACAATGCGAGGAACAGATGGTATCTCTGACAATGACATTTAGAATGAAGAATATACTCTTCTTCTCTACACAAATTCAAGAGATCATTACATTGATGCCTTTTTTCCTCTTATCAAGCCTCAATATTTTATTAGAATTCCTTAATTTGCCAGTTTATGTCATGGCTGTTTGGTAATTGTCATTAAAGGGGTTGTCTCACTTCGGCAAATAGCATTTATCATGTAGAGAAAGTTAATACAAGCCATTTACCAATGCAATTTTAGTATCCATATTGCTTCCTTTGCAGGCTGGATTCATTTTTCCAGCATATTATACATTGCCGGTTTCCATGGATACGACCACCCTGCAATCCATCAGCGGTGGCCGTGCTTGCACATAGTAAAAAGCAACGGCCTATGTGCGCTCCCACTGTGCCCTCCACCAGAGAGGCGAGAGCTTTTTTCTATAGTGTGCAAGCACGGCCACCACTGATGGATTGCAGGGTGGTCGTGACCATGGAAATGAACAGTGTACAGTATAATGTGATGGAAAAATGAATCCAGCCAGCAAAAGAGGCAAAATGGACAATCACTATATATTAGTAAGTGCCTTATATTAACCTTATCTACATGATAAATGACATTTGCTGAAGTGAGACATCCCCTTTAAGTGCCATACACTTGGCTCTTGCAATGCGCAAATAAAAGCTGTTCTGTTGTTCATGATGAATCAACAACAGGCTCCATTGATCCATTGTTGAATGAAGGTGGTCGCTAATAGCAGTCAGTTTCCACAGGGAAGGTTTTGGCTGGATATCAGTAAAGTTCACAAACATTTCTAAGCACTTTACACTATGCTTCCCTTACTAAAAGAATGATTTGTCTACCGCCTTGTTGCTGAGCAAATCAAAGCATCCCATGCCCCAGAAACAATGCTGTGATCTTGAAGGGCTCTGAAAACTGAACGATGCCACTTGCTTGAAACTAAGTAAACTATGGCAACGTTCTACTTATCTCTAGTTATAGGCCAGCACTTTGAAGAAGTATTACTTGACCAGAAAGAGTAGTGTAAAGTTGGCCACATAGAATTTATACATTTGTCAGTACATGACCAACATAGTGACCTAAACAACAAGAAACATTGATTATGCCTTGTGCGCAATATCATAATACGAATCTGTAACGCACAGATCTTTCTAACAGTACCCATAAATCACCGTGACCCCTCATACTGAATCTTTTATATGGGGCACTCAGATTTTTTTCTCTCATGGGTTCATGAGGCTCCACTTTGAATTTACTATACACAGTGTGGACTGTACCGCAAACTGAGAAGCTTGAGTGTTCAACATAGAAAATGATTCACCAGCTTCCAGTATTTGTATTAAGGCTCATGCACACGGCTGTATGTATTTTGTGGTCCGCAAAACGCAGATCCGCCCAAAAAAAAAAATGGATGATGTCCATGTGACGTCCATGTTACATCCTTTTTTTGCGGATTAATTGTAACAATGTCTGTCCTTGTCCACAACACAGACAAGAATAGGACATGTTCTATTTTTTTTTCAGAATGAACTTGCAGACATATGGATACGGAATGCACACTGAGTCATTTCCGTCACAAAAAAATAAATAAATTCGGGGCATCCACAGCCAGCTAAAGGGGTATTTAGACTGACATCTAAAATGCAGATCTTAATAAGCGACCCCTATCGTTCCAATAACCTTCTGGCTTGTCCAGGTGATCTTTAGCAAACTGCAGATGGGAAGCAGTTTGGAGAGCAGCAGCTTTCTCCTTGCAATCCTGTCAAGCACAATATTGTTGCCCAGTGTGCTCCTGATGGTGGACTCATGACCATTAACATTAGCTAATGTGAAAAAAGGCCTGCAGTTGCTTAGCGGTTATCTTGAGTTCCTTTGTGACCACTGTGGTAAGGTGCAGGGTACTGTAAGGGATGGCAGATACGTGTCAGCGAGGTTCCTGGCCTCAGTGAGGTAAGTTTGTGTGTTTAATACTTGGTATGGCTGCAAAGCCAATCCGGGCCGGCTATTACTGGGAGTAGGTAAAGAGTTGGGTGGGTGCCTACTCCCCACGTTGCAGAACCAGGTTTTGGAGCTGAGATTTAAAATCCCAGGCAGCAACCTCAGCTGGGAGGAGAAGGAAGGGAAATCACTGTGACTCTAGGTTTTTTTTGCAGTGTGTGGAGCTGAGGCCTGGACCCCGACACAGGCGTACAGAGTGCCCAACATCCTGTGAGAATACTTTATGTGGCTGTGCGATCGGCCAGGACAGGACTCATTCAAGTAAAGGAGCCAGGTGAAGCTCTCTGTTATTTTGTGTGTGAACAAATCTCAGCTCTTTCATTGAGCGATGTCAAAGAATGATTGGTTAGCACTGGTATCTTGCAGCGCTCGCTTCCTATGGTTGAATTCAACCAAGCACAACATCTGCATGGAGTTAGTATGATCTTCCCGTGGGTTTCCTCTCGATACTCTGGTTTTCTCCCACACTACAAAAACATACAGATAGGGTTCTTAGATTGTAAGCTCCACTGGGGACACCAACTGTTAACAATGTCTGTAAAACGCTGCAGAATATGTCAGTGGTATATAAGTGAGTATGAGAGGAAGGTGGGTAATAAACCACAAAGTCCTCCATCAGGGTAATTAGGGTTTAAGAGACAGCTATAGAATTTACTCCTCAGGAAATATTATAGCATGACCACTTCTTACTGCTCTTGGACAGTCATGGCCAGTGATGGCCAGTTCGCATTGTTCGCCCGCGAACATATGCGGGCTGCCATCTTTTTTCACAAGTCCGGCGAGGACTGCTGTTTTAGTACAATAAATAGATTCTATGAAGTATTTGGGCCTAGCAATTACCGTAACCCAGAAAAGAAAGTAAAATGGTATGAGAATCATATAAGACATGTAAACCTATGAACAAACAAGACGAGCTCAAGAGGAAATGGAGATGGATTGATGCCCTCCGACGAGGGAGGACCAGAGCGGGTAGAAATAAACCACCTCTGGTCGACCATCAATCAGGGGCGCCCAAACTAAAGAAAACCAAAAAGTTCCCACTCCGCATTGAGTCCGTCCGGTATTAGGGAGCCAAAGTCAAAAATAAATTTGGATTCCAAGCGTGACATCCGCTTAATGAAATCGCCCCCTCTCCAGTGTGGACCCACACTTTACAAAGCCATATACGAAAAGCCTTTTGGGTTTTGGTTATGGCACTGTTTGAAGTGCTTTGAAACCGTATGGTTTTCAAAGCCTTTCCTTATATTCGTTAGATGTTCCGAAACTCTTTTCTTTAGGGTACGCTTAGTGCGGCCAATGTACTGTTTATTACATGGACAAGTGAGCAGATAAGTATAAGCAAGATATTGCTGCATTTGTGGGAGGGGAGGCTAATTACAAGGCTATTCATACGTACCTGTGGGCCCAGGCTGGCTGATTACTAGGCTATTTATAGGCACCTGTGGGCCCAGGCTGACGCAGATTCAGCTGATTTCACTACCTCTGGCTCAGCTCTAGGATTCAGCAGCATGGTGTGGAGGCTCCTTACGGCTGGGCGACGGCAGAATGTCTCAGGAGGGCGCGCTGGTATTCATGGTAGGATCGGAGTTGTTTGCACAGGACCCACGCTGCGGTCCACCACATGTAGCGCTCTGGGATGAAGCAGAGTTTGGGCGCTAATGGTCAAACGATGGTTGTTTGTATTGTTTGTCCGGCTAATCAGAGGCCTGGTGGGTATGTTTTTTGATACCTGGTATACATGCGGGGCGCGTGTCTGCAGTTGGTTCAAGCTATGCATGCTGTGTTTAAGTGATGGTAAATGTGGATCAATGGTCGATTTAAAAAAATAAATAAAATGCAGCAGCATCGTGCGGAGGCTCGTTCACGCCTGGGCAGCGGCAGGAAGTGCCAGGCGAGTGCTGGTGTTCACGGTAGAATCAGACTTGTTTGCACGAGACCCACATTGCGGTCTGCGCATACGCTGGGACGAAGCAGAGTTGGGCGCTAATGGTCAAATGACTGTTGTTAGTATATTTTGTCCGGCTGTTTAGGGGCTTGTTGGGGGCTATTGCATAATGTTATTGGTGTAAGCATGTGCCTAGAATAGGTATGGTCGCATGTTTTCTGATACCTGTTACATACGGGACGTTTGTCTCCAAGCTACGCACGCTGTGTTTAAGTGATAGTATTTTATTCAATTAGTTGTTGGAAGGGTCATGTATCAATGGTCATAAAAAAAATAAAAAATAAAAAAGACCCTGCAACATTGTGTGGCAGCTCCTTCACGTCTGGGTAAACAGCAAAAGGTGCCAGGCGAGTGCTGGCATTCACGGTAGGATCGGACTTGGTTACACGGTCCGTGACTTGTAGCGCTCTGGGGTGAATGGGGTTGGGCACTAATGGTCGAATGATTGGGGTTAGGATGGTTACCTTCAAAGCTACGTCTGTGTGTCTGCATTTACATTTTGTCCTATACACCATTCACTACTAGAGCTGCGTTCATGCGTCCGCTGTTGCATTACGTAAATAATCTGCTCACTTTTAGATTACATTCATACGGCTGCTTTATACCATGCTCTTCATGCTCATACTCAGAGCTGTGCCCATACCATGTTTTAGGCACCACTCACATCCAGAGCTGCATTCACCCACTTGTTCTTACGTTATGTGTTATACTCTGCTTCCACTTAAAGCTGCATTTCTTTTCATTGCTACATTATGGTTACTCAGTATTCTTACTAGGGCAATCAGCACACCGCTCTGATACTGCTCTTCCGATAAACATAGCTGCTTTCTTTTCAGGCTTGCGTTGCTTTCCTCGGTGGTTTGTTACTTTCCATAGGTCTACTTTTTCTGTTCACTTCGATAAAAAAAAAAAAAAGAGAAATTTTGTGGTGTTCTTTAGTCCTGGTTTGCATTCACTCAGACTGGTCTCCTTTACTTCTGGTTCGTATTCACTCAGATTGGTCTCCTGCCCCAGTTAACCAAATAGCTCCCTAGCGGTCAGTGGGCCAATAGGAGTGAGTTCCTACTATGTTTTCACAGTTGTTCATTCGTTTGTCACGACAAGGGTCTTCTCTTAGCGAACTGCAATGCCTCTTTCTCTTGTTTTTCTCCCATCTGTTCAGTTTGGCGGTTGGTTTAATGTTTCGTTTATGCGTGTGGTTCGGATCACTAATGTCTATGCATTTTTCATTAGGTCTGGCTCACGTTTTAATTACTTATTATCACTGTTAGGTCATTCAGTTCAGTCTCTTGGCTTCGGGGGGCCTCATGGCTTCGGGGGCCCGATGACCGTTCTTCATGTTCGTTAGGTGTACAATATGGTTGTAGGCTGGTTAGCGTCCTAGGTTATTGTCGGAGAGGGTCATGGTTATGCAAGTCCACAAGTCATACTGGTGCTGCATAAGTGGTTTATCTAAAAAAAAAAAAAAAAAAGAATCCACCATTAGAGTCGCTCACGCATGGCTTCTCCGTTTTAGTGTTACACATATGACTCCGCCATTAGAGTCGCTCACGCATGGCTTCTTCGTTTTAGTTTACACATATGACTCCGCCATTAGAGTCTCTCACGCATGGTTCCGCCATTAGATTCTCTCACGCATGGCTTCTCCGTTTTAGTTTTACACATATGACTCCGCCATGAGAGTCTCTCGCGCATGGCTTCTCCGCCATGAGAGTCTCTCGCGCATGGCTTCTCCGTTTAAACTTTTGGGTCCTTTATAAAAAATAAAAAATAAAATAAAAAGTGTGGCCTGGGGAATAAGTAGAGGTGAAGTATTTTGCCACCAGGAACAGTCGGTGGCCAATCAGGGCCCTTGGTGGATGGTTGGAGTTCATTTAGGCCCTTCCAACAGATTCACCATTGATTGTTTCAGTCTGCAGCTCTCAGGATTCAGACCTTCTCGTAATATGGTCATATGTTGTTAGTCGACATAGGAGTAAATCGTCTCTGGTTACCGGCCACTCTTTTAATCGCATCAGCATTAACCACCTCCAAGAACAATGTGCCGGTGCACAAGACAAAGAGGTAAGATAGAAGGAAGTCACCGTGTTATATACAGTATATTCCGCACCTTCATCGTGAAAGGTCTTTTGCGTTCAAAAGTGGGTGTCGTAACGGTATGTATATATTTACTCTAAACTAAGGTCTGCTCTTTTTGGCCACTTTAGGCTGCCCTACCACAGCAGTTATGGCATAATTCTACTGCTTGTTGTAGATAGGGTTAGATAGGTTAGGTTCACTTTTCTGATAGCCGATCCGACCACAAATCAATTTTTGCAGGGGCTTTGAACGTCGGTGCAATTTTAAGCCCTAGATTCGCTGCTCTTGTGTAAACTATTTGCGGTTTAGATGTAACCATAGGGCCAATCACTTTGTCCTTTTGGATAAAGTGCCAATGTTTCTGGATGATACTCTCAACCTTCCTGTACTGGGCATTAAATGGTAGAATAATCTTAATAGAGTCAGATTCGGACTGTGTATTGATTTTTCTTGTACATCCTCAAAAAAGATTTTCCTGTCTAAAGACCTAACCCTATTCAATGAATTCTCTAAATGCTCCAGTGAATATCCCTTCTCCAAAAATTGTTTTTACAAGGTTTCAGACTCACTTTCAAACATCACATTACTGGTGCAATTTCGCCTTAAACGTCTAAATTGCCCAGTAGGCACATTTAAGAGCCACTTAGGGAGGTGGCAGCTAGAATGCAAAATATAGCTATTTCTGGAGGTAGTTTTTTTTATAAGTGCAACAATTGAGTCTACCAGATTCTACATTGATAGATAAGTCTAAGAAATCCAGGTGAACTCGACTAGTATTTCCTGAAAAGCGTAAATTTAACTAATTTAGATAAATTTGTTCCAAAAAATTTGTCAGAGATGGGTCATCACCCCTCCAAATGAAAATGATGTTGTCGATAAAGCGATGCCAGAGCACCAGGTCTGTCCCCAGCCGCGGGCGAATGTAGGAATCCTCCCACTGCGCCATAAAAAGGTTTGCATAGCTGGGGGCAAACCTGGTGCCCATGGCAGTCCCAGGTTACCGGTTGTAACAGATGATCAATATATTTGGAGAGGTTGGACGTTAATGAGTCCACACCAGAAACGATAGGGCGGCCTGATGGATTATCCAAGCTTTTATGCACCTTCGGCAAACAATAGAATATGGGGAGTCTGCAGGGTGTATCTAAAATGAATTTGGCCTCATGATCCCAGTGACGGATCCAGAGCCTGGCCTCGGGAGGGCACTTCCAGATTATTTTATGTCTGCCGCCACAAAACAATGGTGCTTATAGAACAGACTACACAGTGTAGAGGTATACTGTATATTGTGTGGCACAGTGTATGCTATATGTGTATAACAAACATATTTCACATGAAAACTTACAATTACTTGGCTTGGCCCTTGGGGATCTCGGACGCCACTTCAACACTTTGGCTGGGGGGCTCAGGGGAGCTGATGATGTGTTTTATCCTAATGAGAAAGATTTCATAAGGATTTGGAGAAGGGGCAGTGGGGTCGCAGAACAGGGAGAGGCTAATGCTGCTACTAGGGGGTCATACCATTGGGAGTAATAAAGCCCACCATAATGCCCCCCCAGTAGTAATAATTCTCCTTATAATAGACAGTGCAAAAAATTCCCCCTTGTAATGCCCCCAGTTGAGCTAATGTCCCCATAGTGCCCCATATTGTGCCAGTATAAAATACCCCTATATAGTGCCCCCAGTAAATGCCCCATAGTGCTCATCTCGCCCTTCCTCCTAGTGCCCCCATAATGTGCCAGTATAAAATGCCCATATATAGTGCCCCAGTAGATGCCCTCAGTGTCCCCCATAACTTGCAAGTATAAAATACCCCTTCTTAGTGCCCCCCCGTAGATGACCCCATAGTACTCCTCTCCCCCCATCCCCATAGTACCCACCATAATGTGCCCCAGTATAAAATGCCACTGGTCAGAGCCCCCATATAAAATACTCCTTCTTTGTGGCCTCAGTAGATGCCCCTATAGTGCCCCCAATAATGTGCCAGTAATAAGTGCCCCCAATAATGTGCCAGTAATAATTGCCCCCAATAATGTGGCAGTAATAAGTGCCCCCAATAATGTGCCAGTAATAAGTGCCCCCAATCATGTGCCAGTAAAATGTGCTCCCAATCATGTGCCAGTAAAATGTGCTCCCAATCATGTGCCAATAAAATGTGCCCCCATAGATGCCCCCATCACGTGCCAGTAACATGCATACAGATGACTATGGAGATGAGCGCTTCCACAATGGAAGCGCTCATCTCCCTGTGCCATGCGGCCGCCGCCTCCACTTCTGAGCAGCTCGGGGGGGCAGTTGCCCACCCCCCCATGGATCCGCCAGTGCATGATCCAATCGAATTTTGTTTCGCACTCCTTTTTCACATAATTTAACAAGTAGGGGGTAGTACTCCTCAATTAGATCTTTTGTCAATTTCATATACGTGTCACCATCGGACAGTAATCTAATGCACTCCGGATTATAGGCTTCCATATCCATTACAACAACAGCCCCCCCCCCCACCCCTTATCAGCGGGGCGGATGGTTATATGGTTGGCCTCCTATAACTGTCTAATTGACTTAATCTCCTAATTCGACAGGTTCTGTCTGATTGGATAAATTTTCATAGATCTAATATCTTGTTCGACATTTTTACGGAAGGCTTCCATTTCAGCACTGATCTCCTGCTCGGATACTTAGTAGATTTTGCTCTCAATGTGATGTGGGTATATACCATATCCTCCTCGTAATTAGACATGATAGGATTTATTTGGAAGTATTTTTTTACAAAGATTTTCCTTTATAAATTTTTCAATACCCACATAAGTGTTACATTTATTAAAACTGGTGGTTGGGGCAAATTTGAGACCTTTATTAAGAAGCTGTGCTATAGTTAATTCTACCTTGCTTAGATTAAGCATAGAATCCAAAGCAGGGGAATAAGTTTTTAGTGAAATTGTCTGTGTTTTTTTACGTTGACTTCTGCGTGTTTTTCCCTTTTTTCTTGGTATCTTGGTCTCCTGTTGAATTGTCCCTGTGTCATCATAGGTGACTTGTTGTGCTCCTGGTAATAGTTGTGTACTACAGGGGGTGTGTATTGAGGATCCCTGTATTCCCAATCCCGTGAATCCTGTTTGTTCCTCAAATTGTATATATGTCTTGTTGGGGAAGGTGAATCCTCAGAGAATGTTGTGTCCTGTAGGGTGTAACGTGCCGGTGATGTATTTTGTGGTGAGGAGGGGTTTGATCTAAAAAATGATCACTAGTGAGGCTTTCATATCTATTGGAGGTGGTGCCACCAGGTCCAAATTGAGCGGTGTCCTCAACATTTTTGGGTTTTAATTTTTTTTTATTTTTTTTGTGTTGTTTCGCATCTACAAATGTCAGTGGCTTTCCCATATGTTCTACCTCTTAAGTATGGGTGCTCTCCCTATTGTATCTATGTTTTTTCATTTTCTTCTCCATTATCTCTTGCTCAAGTTTGTCCAAACTTCTGCAAAGACGTTCTTGCCATATCATAAATTTGTCATTTTTTGGTCGTTTTTCAACTACGTTTTTGATATTATCAATCCTAATATTAGTTTCCTCCAGAATATGTCTTCTCCTTTTGATAATAAGTTCAATTAAAGCAATAGATTGTGTCAAGAGCAAAGCATCCCATTCTCTAATGAAACTCTCTTCACATAAATCTTGAGCTGGGGTTTTAGAGAGGAGGAGTCCCCTAGGAATATGCTTATTGTTAATATATTGTAGGAGAGATTTTATCTCCCATCTTTGTTTTAACTGCCTATGTAGAAGGGACTCCAATTCTCTAAATGTTTCAGTCATTGATCTATCCTTAGCTTGTAAAATCTCATTAGTGTCAAACTTAATTGACTCCACAGTCTGACATTTCATTTCCATATGTTCCCATATGTTCATGATTAGGGTAGGGGAGCTTATGTACTATATTACTATGTTATCAATAATGGCAGAAAAGCAATATAGAAGGAATATAGATATTGAGGCTCACCCAGCCTTTATCGTGCAGTGGTGCTACAAGAACTGAATTGACCCGCCTAGTCAACTAGGGAAAAGGTATATAAAGTATAGTATAGTCAAAGCACTCACATACAGGCATATGGAATGAAAATCATTAATAAAAACATTTATTAAACATCAGAATACAATACAATAAAAAATAAAAATAAAAACCTGGATAATGAGACTCCAGTTGGGGAAGTACTCTATTTAAAAAGCGCTTGTGCTTGGGAGCGTATTTCCTAAGAGAATAAACGTCCTGGGAACAATGAAAAAAGTTAATACAACTACAAACGGGCTGATGCTTTTAAAACACCAGGAATGTGCACAGATAGATACTGAAAAAAACTGCCAGTCAAAGGGACCCACAGCAATAGTTAAATCCAAACAAAGTTCGGTAAATGTGGTGCGATACTGATAACCCACACGCCGAGGCGTCCCACGGCTGTGCGAGACCAACACCACTTGTTACCTGTCCCAAGGTCAGATGGAAATACCGTCCTTACAATAAGTAAGTAGTAAGTCCTGGCCCAGCGGGTGGTCCGGGCCCAGCGGGTGCATCAGTGGGCGTTTAAGCCGGTTGAGCCCGTGAGACCCCGTTATTATAACTTACTTAACCTCTTGCAAAAGTGGCTACAGCCTGACGTGCTGAGCCCCACTGCAATGCTGGACCGTCTGTTGGCTGATATGTTCTGGAGGGCTTTGCCACCCCCTCTCCAGCAATGGATCGGCCAGGTCTCTTCAGGTAATGCTCTCGAGATGGTCGACCTGGTGGAGCGCTATGAGGCTACCCGGAATCTACAGAGGGGTTCTTTTTGGAGGGGGGTAGTCAAATCCCGTAACTCTGCACCCCAGACCCGGTGGCTTGTGCCCACCAAACCCGCCCGGGATGTACCCCCTGTGGACCCAGCTCTAGATAGTCTGTTGGCGGTGTCGGGAGCCTGACCATGTACGAGCTGACTGTCCACATCAGGTGGAACCCATGGACATGAACAATTGCTTCCGTTAGTCATTATATGCTAGGAAGCTGTGCGCAGCTGGTGCCCCGCAGACTCTGAATCACCTGTGCCAGGTGGAGGTGGGAGACAGTCCAGCGGAGGCTCTGTTGGACTCAGGAAGTCTGGTGACCCTGGTAAGGGCTCCTCTGGTACGGTCCACTGAGTATACTGGCTGGAAAGTCGGGGTCATGTGTATTCATGGAGACTTAAAAGACTACCCCACTGCTATGGTGTCTCTATCCACGGTTGCCGGTAGGTGGGCCCACGAGGTGGCTGTCGCCACCAATCTACACTATGAACTTATAATAGGGAGAGACTTCCCGGCACTGTGGCTTGCTACGAGAGTGACCCATGAGACAGGTGTAACCCTAGCAGAGTGCCCCAACTCAGGGGGGAGACCAGAACCCTGGGAACCTGAGTCTGAAAGGCCAGCGGTAGGGGTGACCGCCATACTTTGGTGGAAGAGGGAGAGACAACCCCGCTAAGTGTGATGGTTTGAGACATGGAGGACTTGCCGCCGGGTCCTAACCTGGCAGACCTTAATGTCTCCAGTGCTAATTTTGGTACCACCCAACACCGGGACCCAACCCTATCCCGAGCCTGGGAAAATGTATTAATAGTAAATGGTGAACCACAACCAGAGGCAGAGTTGATGTTCCCCCGTTTTGTGGTTCATCAGGGTATGTTGTACCGGGTAAACCAGCTGCGAGGTGAATCCATTGAACAGTTGGTGGTGCCCCAGGCTTATCGCAAACTCATGTTAAAGTTAGTTCACCAGCATGTTCTCGGGGGTCATCTGGGAATGCAGAAGACACAGGACCAGATACTACACGATTTTACTGGCCCATTTTGTTTAGGGATGTGGAAGAATGCTGTAAGTCTTGCCCGACCTGCCAGGCAACTAGCCCCCAGCACCTTTTCTGCAGTCCCTTGGTACCTCTCCCAATCATCGAGGTGCCGTTTGAGCGAATCACTATGGACCTCGTAGGCCCATCTTGGTCGTCCTGGACTACGCCACTCGGTACCCGGAGGCGGTGCCACTGCGACATACATCGGCGAAGCTTATAGCTAAGGAGCTAATGGAGATGTTCTCCCGAGTGGGGCTACTTAAAGAGGTTCTGAATGACCAGGGGACCCCTTTTATGTCCAAGGTCATGAGTGAACTCTGTAAGTTGCTACATATCAGACAGTTACGGATGTCCGTGTACCATTCGCAAACGGACGGTCTGGTTAAAAGGTTTAACAAAACTCTAAAAACTATGGTTAAAAGGGTGGTGGTGTCTAAAGATGGGAAGGATTGGGACCTTCTTCTGCCCTATCTCATGTTCGCTGTGCAAGAGGTACCCTAGGCCTCTACTGGGTTCTCGCCCTTCGAATTGCTTTATAGTAGACATCCTTGTGGTCTGTTGGACGTGGCTAAAGAGGCGTGAGAACAGCAACCGACTCCACATAAAAGTGTCCTGGAGTATGTAATCAAGATGCAACAGCGAATAGAGACTGTTTTGCCTCTTGTCAGGGAGCACATGGAGGCCGCTCAGCAAGCCCAGAGTCGGATCTATAATCGGCAGGCCCGGGTCTGGATCTTTAACCCGGGTGATCGGGTTTTGGTTCTGGTACCGACCGTGGACCGTAAGTTCCTGGCTAGATGGCAGGGGCCCTACGAGGTACTCGAGAAAGTTGGAGAGGTAAATTACAAGGTACACCAGCCAGGGCGGCGGAAGCCGGAGCAGGTTTACCATGTCAATTTACTTAAACCTTGGAAAGATAGGGAGACCTGCACTGAAGAAAGCCCACAACCAGGGTTTTCTAGGGGAAGAGGTTCCGGCTCTTATGTCTGATGCAGGGGAAGTGGTTGCCACAGTAAAAATTGCTGACAGCCTTTCCTCTAAACAGACTCAGGATTCCAGGGAGTTCGTTAGTCGGAACACGGATGTGCTCTCGGACCTCCCTGGATGCACTTCCGCAATCCAGCATGACATTGTCACTGAGCCTCAGGCAAAAGTCCGGTTAAAGCCATATCGGGTACCCGAGGCTCGGCGACAAGCCATCTCGGAGGAATTGCAGTTCATGCTGCGGCTAGACGTCATCGAGGAGTCTAAAAGTGAGTGGGCCAGTCCTATTGTCTAAATACCAAAGCCGAACGGGACGTTACCGTTTTGTAACGATTATCGTAAGCTAAACGAAATATCTAAATTCGATGCATATCCCATGCCTCGGGTGGATGAGGTTATTGAAAGGTTAGGCCAAGCCCGGTATTTTTCTGTTTCGGACCTCACCAAAGGGTACTGGCAGGTACCCTTGATAGAGGCTGCCAAAGAGAAAACTGCCTTGATTACACCAGAGGGGCTGTACCAATATAAGGTGTTACCCTTCGGTCTGCATAGCACCCCTGCCACTTTTCAACATCTAATGGACATTGTGCTTCGTCCACATAGGCGGTACGCTTTGGATTACCTGGATGATATTGTCATTCACAGTACCGATTGGGAAAGTCACCTGCCCAAAGTAGAGGCCGTAGTGGACTCCCTTCGAAAGGCTGGTCGAACAGCTAACCCCAAAATATGTGCGATAGGGTTAGAGTAGACCAAATACCTAGGGCATGTCATTGGGCGCGGAGTCATCAAACCCCAAGTAAACAAAATAGAGGTGATAAGGAATTGGCCCCGACCTGTCACTTCTAGGCAAGTAAAGTAATTCCTGGGAAAGGTGGGCTATTATATGAGGTTCGTTCCCCATTTTGCCACTTTAGCAGCTCCATTGACAGGGCTCTTGAAGGGACGGAAGTCTGTGATGGTTCGCTGGAATGACCAGGCGGAAGAGGCTTTTATCCGCTTTGAAGTCGGCTCTGTGTGGGTCCCGACTTCTAAAGGGATTTTATAGTACAGACTGATGCCTCCGAATTAGGCCTCGGTGCTGTACTGTCTCAGGAAGTCAACGGGGAGGAGCATCCCGTTGTCTTCCTCAGCCGTAAGCTCACTCCAGCTGAGAACCGGTACAGTATAGTGGAGAGAGAGTGCCTGGCCATCAAGTGGGCACTCGATTCTCTCTCTATTATCTGTTGGGGAGAAAGTTCCGTCTGGTGACCAACCACTCCCCTCTCAAGTGGATGAGCCAGGCCAAAGAGAGGAATGCTCGGGTCACCAGATGGTTCTTGTCCTTGCAAAACTTTAAGTTTACAGTAGAACACAGGGCAGGCCGGTTACAGGGAAATGTGGATGCCCTGTCCCGAGTACACTGTCTGGCGTGTGTTCACCCCCTCAGGGTTGAACAAAGGGGGGGGTATGTGACATAGTAAGGATACTTTCACACCTGCGTTCGGGTGTCCGCTCGTGAGCTCCGTTTGAAGGGGCTCACAAGCGGCCCCGAACGCAGCCGTCCAGCCCTAATGCATTCTCAGTGGACGCGGATCCGCTGAGAATGCATCAGTCTGCCAGCGTTCAGCCTCCGCTCAGCGAGCGGACACCTGAACGCTGCTGGCAGCGTTCTGGTGTCCGCCTGGCCGTGCGGAGGCAAGTGGATCCGTCCAGACTTACAATGTAAGTCAATGGGGACGGATCCGTTTGAAGATGACACTATATGGCTCAATCTTCAAACGGATCCGTTCCCCATTGACTTTCAATGTAAAGTCTGGACGGATCCGTTCAGACTACTTTCACACTTAGAAATTTTTCTAAGGTATAATGCAGACGGATCCGTTCTGAACGGATACAAACGTCTGCATTATAGGAGCGGATCCGTCGGATGAAACATCAGACGGACCCGCTCCGAACGCTAGTGTGAAAGTAGCCTAAGGGGTTTTGTTTGGGAAGGCAGGTATTTTCCTCCCAACATGGGCGGCTGGGCTGATTTCCAGCCAGGTGAGATCAAATACTGGACCGGAGTTTAAGTGCCCATCCGGGTTTTGGCAGCACCTGGCTGTCCTTAAAATAGGCAGCTGGGCTCAGCAGCTGAGTCTCTGTTTTGGGATCTGAAGTATGGTGCTATGCCGGAAGGTTGAGGGCTGCACGCTGGGAAACAGGCCCACTAAAGCCTGCTGTAAACTGCCGGGGATAAAAAGGCTAGAAAGGTGACGTGTCTGTTCTATGGTCTTTTCACTATGTGAATTAACACTAAGACTGTAATAAGTGATTTTCCTTTTGCCTTTTGTGAAAATAAACACTGCCATTTTGATTTACGAACTTGTTTTGCCTCTGTACTGCGTCCGCTTACCCTGCCTACCAGAGCAAACTCGGAAGCTTCCGATAATTGAATTGACTCTTCTCTGGTCCAACGACTACAGATCCCAGTCTTCAAACCAGGAGAAGCCATTTCCGTCACCACTGTGGATGGGTCTCCCCTTCAAGAAGGCCGGTGATTGTGGATGACACCTGGGTTGCAGGTAACAGTAGGGGCTGGTCTTAAACCTTTTAACCCTGGACATGCCTCCCACTCCTGTCATTTTGTGTCTCCCCTGGTTGAGACTTCATAATCCAGTTGTGGAATGGTGTTCGGGACAAATTTGCAAGTGGAGTTCCGACTACTTCACCAGGTGCATTTGCTCGGTGTTGCCACTTGCGTCCACGGAAGTGCTGAGTGCGTTACCCAAATGCTATCATCACATCCAAGACGTGTTTAGCCCACAAGGGGCCGATGTGTTACCTCCTCATAGGCCATATGATTGTCCTATTGATTTGTTGCCAGGTACCATGCCACCCAGATGGCATCTGTATAATCTCACTGGGCCTAAAATCCAGGCCCAGCGAGAATATATAAAGGAGAATATTGATAAGGGTTTCATCCGACCGGCCACTTTTCCACAAGGGGCAGGATTCTTTTTCGTGGAGATGAAAGACGGCTGACTGAGACCCTGCATTGATTTTCGCGCCCTCAATCGAATTACGGTGAAGAATCGATACCTCTTTCCACTTATTGAAGATTTGTTTGCTCAGGTGGCAGGGGCCCGGATTTTTACAAAACTCTATTTAAGGGGTGCGTACAACTTACTGTAGTACATATTGGTAAGGGTGACGAATGGAAGACCGCATTTAATACTAGAGACGGGCATTATGAGTATCTCGTGGTGCCTTTCGGTCTCTGTAATGCTCCCGCAGTCTTCTAGGAGTTCATCAATGATGCCCTCCGGGATTTCTTGGGTAGATTCGTAGTTGTCTATTTAGATGACATACTAATCTACTCATCAGACTTGCAGACTCACCGGGATCATGTTTGTTATGTTTTCCAGAAGCTGAGAGAGAATCACTTGTACGCCAAGCTCGAGAAATACTTGTTTGAAGTGAAAGAATTGCCTTTTCTAGGGTATATAGTCTCTGAACGAAGATTGGCAATGGACCCCTCCAAACTCTAAGCTGTCCTGGACTGGCCTCAACCTAGAGATCTGAAGGGATTACAGCGTTTCCTAGGTTTCGCAAATTTATTAAGAACTTTTCTGCGGTAGTGCTGCCTCTCACTAACTTCACTAAGAAGGGGATGAACCCTTCTGAGTGGACGAAAGAGGCTGGCGAAGACTTTGAGATGCTAAAGCAAGCCTTTTGCTCAGCTCCAATCTTCACTCGTCCAGACACTTCTCAACCTTTTTTCCTCGAGTTTGACGCCTCTGAGATCGAAGTGGGGGCGGTTCTGTCTCAGTACTCTGGAGATCCTGAGAGGCTTCATTCTTGTGCCTTTTTCTCTCGGAAGCTCTCTCCAGCCGAGCGTAACTATGATATCGATAATAGAGAGCTTTTGGGGGTTAAGTTTGCCTTTCAAGAGTGGAGACATTGGCTAGAGGGTGTGGAACATCCCATTATGGTTTACACCGACCACAAGATCCTGGAGTATATCGAAGGGGCTAAGAGATTAAATTCTCGCCAAGCCCACTGGGCATTGTTTTTTACCTACTTTAATTTCCGCTTAACCTATAAACCAGGAACCAAGAATGTCAAAGCAGATGCTCTTTCCCATTGTTTCCCTGAAGCCCCTTCTGGACATGATACTGAGCCTGAACCCATTATTCCTGCGATGTGTTTCGTAGTTGCCTTGGACACCTCAGGGATAATGGAGGATCTGTCTTCACTGCTCTTACCTTTACAGGCGGAGAGCCCTCCTAACAAACCGAAAGGTCGGCTGTTTGTGCCTTTAAATTTCAGACTCAGGGTTTTGCAACATTTGCATAATTCTAAGTCAGCCGGGCACCCAGGGATAAAGAAAACCATATCCCTTTGTAAATGTCATGTCTGGTGGCCCAAGATGCTTTCTGATGTCAAAGCCTATGTACAAGCATGTAGTGTCTGTGCTCTCTGTAAATCGTCTTGGCCTGCCCCTTCTGGTACTTTGCTTCCTCTGTCTATTCCTTCGGCCCCGTGGACCCACGTGTCTATGGATTTTATAACGGATATGCCTAGGTCTTCCGGCTGTACAGTAATTTGGGTAGTGGTGGATCGTCTTAGTAAAATGGCTCATTTTTTTCCACTTCCTGGATTACCGTCGTCTGGAGAGCTGGCAGATCTGTTTGTGAAACATGTCTTCCGATTACACGGGGCACCAGAGGATTTTATTTCAGATAGGGGAGTTCAGTTTATCTCCCGTTTCTGGCGTTCCTTCTGCTCCTGTCTAGGGATTAGGCTGTCATTTTCATCTGGTTTTCACCCAGAGACTAACGGGCAGACAGAAAGAACGAATCAAACCCTGGAACAGTATCTCCGGTGTTTCATGTCAGACTGTCAGGAGGAATGGGCAGCTCACCTTCCATTTGCAGAGGTGGCTTATAACAACTCCGAACATGCCTCTACCAAGATGTCTCCGTTCAGGTGCATGGGGGGCAAGGATCCAAGACTCTCCTCTCTGGCAGGGGCCTCCACTGACTGTCCAGTGGTGAATCAATTGTTCCAGGATAGACAGCCCATTTGGTTGTTGATGCAGCGGAATCTTCGTAGGGCAGTGGCACAACAGAAAGAATTCGCTGACCGCCATCGCACTACGGAGCAAGAGTTTAAGATAGGAGATCCAGTTTGGGTCTCCACCCGAAACATCCCATTGCATCAACCGTCTGCCAAACTGGGGCCTAGATTCATTGGTCCATACCTGGCTATACAAAAAATTTACCTTACAAGGTTGCTCTTCTTCCGTCGATTCGAGGAGTGAACACCTTTCATGTTTCACTGCTCAGATTGGCGGCCGAGTCAGATCCCTTCATTCGAACTCCATCTCCGGTGGAGGTTCAAGGGGAGCCTGAATTTGAGGTCAATAAGATTTTGGATTCCCGCTTTGTCCAGAGATCTCTCCAGTATTTAGTGGACTGGAAGGGATTTTGTCCAGAGGAGAGATGTTGGGTACCTGCCCGCCAGGTTCATGCGGAAGAATTGGTAGCAACTTTCCACTGTGAAAATCCGGGGAAGCCCTGTTTGGAGTCTTCTGAGCCACCTCCTCGAGGGGGGGTAATGTACGGAAGTCTGCATTTCCGGTTCCCTTGCAGGCATATTCGGTGGAGCGTCTGCATGGGCGCCGGAGGGGAGGACCGCGGGGATCCCAGAGGCAGACTTGCCGGGCTGATGGCAATACGTCGCGGCTGGTCCTGCCTCCGGTGTTTCCTGCAGGTTCCGTTCCCGCGTCCATGCTGACGTAATTCCGTGCCCGTGCCGAGATGGTTGGGCATCCGCGTGCACGCCCGAGGAGAGATTCGCAAAGGAATCCGCAGCCAAGTATGCGTGCATCTTATGCGCTACGTCGGCCACTGGCAGGTAAAGCATCTGTGCACAAATTCAAAGTTGATTAGGGATTTGCTGCACAGGTGCTAATGAGTAGGATCATCGCATGACCTATGAGGTTCTGACAAGCAGCACTCTGTGATTGGCCAGCAGGTGTCTAAAAGGTGATCTCCCTGGCTGATCAATGCTCACTGTTTTCTCTACAACCTGGGAGTATGCTGGGTCAGATTCACAAAGTTTGATCAATGCATGAACTCTGTGTGTCTTCATCTAGTGAATGCCTCTGGAAACCTCGTCTCTGCTCTACAGTTGCACCGTGTGTGGCCTCGGATCCGACCCTGGATACTTCACCGTCTCATCCTTAGGTACCTGGTTTCACAGACTCTTCTGTATGAACTTTAGTGTGGTCTGGCTTTTCTCTCACGTTTTCCTACAGAGGTTATCATTTGGACTACGTTATTTCTATAATGATTTCTGGCTTGGACTTTACTGCTGTGTTTTCAATAAATCCACGTTTGTTCAAATCTTTGCCTGGTTGCTTGGGATTCTGCAGCATTACACTGGGTAATAGGAATAATTCTATTACACCTTGCTGCACTGACTGCGGATCCAAATTGCCATCATACATCTCTGTAATTCCTACAAATCGTTGTTGTTATTGTGGTACAAGTGCTTTTTGATACAGCCATTAACAGGGTTGATTAAAAGGAAATATTTCTACGTCTTATTTGCCCTTGTGCGGTGCAGTAATATGTTCTAAATAATTTTTTCGCTTGTATTATTAGGGGGAAAAAGTGCTTATTAGCCGTTGTGTGGTGAAATGAGAAAATTACAGCTCTTTTTGCCTTGTATTAGTGGCAAAAAATATAGATTATTTGCCGTTCAGCGGTGCAGTTATATGTTTTAAAGCCCTTTTTGGCCTGTATCAGTGGCAAAAAAATATTTTTTATTTGCCATTCAGTGGTGCAGTTATATGTTCTAAAGCCATTTTTAGCTTGTATTAATGGCACAAAAAAAGTATATGCCGTTGTGTGGTGAAGTGAGAAAATTACAGCCCTTTTTGGAGTGTATTAGTGGCAAATAAATATGTACCGTATTTTTCGCTTTATAAGAAGCACTTTTTTCCCCTCCAAAGTGGAGGGAAAAAGTCAGTGCATCTTATAAGCAAAAGGTGACCATGTTTTGGTGCTCTGCCGCAGCTCAGGAGCTCTCACTAATGGCTCCTGAGCTGCCATAAAACTGTGGTTGGGCGGGAGTTAGCGCAGGCTGGCAGCACTTAGCCTTCAGTAAAGCCTCCAGCCTGCACATACATCGCGGCACTAAGCAGGCCGGGCTTGGTGGCACTACTTTAGGCGGGCTGGCGGCTTCACTAAATGCCATATGATGCTGGCAGCCTGCGCTTCCATTCATGCCAGTTTTACTATCGTTGGGCGGGCAGGCAGCTACTCAGTATGCACTGTACTGCTGCCAGACAGCATGTCCTTCACTCACCACAGCCGGAGCAGCAGGAGGATCCCCTTCTCCTCTGTGCTGCCTGGCCATCCAGCCTATGGGAGTGAGGGTGAACCCACAATTCATCAGGAGCAGGAGAGTCAGGACTAATCTAATGTTGTAGCTTAGTAGCTGGCCACCTCTGATGGTATGCGGGGAGCTCTGTCTCCGGCACTGTAGTGGGCATGAGTGGCTGCTTAAATGCCTGCATTAAATGGTGGCCCCTGAAGGCGTGGCTAAATCCTGTAGCCAATCAGAGTGAAGGCATGGCAGCTGCACGTGCCCCCTGACTGGTGCTGTCTTGATATGGTGACAGCCACCACAAGAGAAGCACAAGGAGCACCGTAGGTATCAGGGGAACATATGAGGCAGTGAGTGCATCCTGCTCACCCACCCCCACCAATCAGCTCCCTTCATGTCTGTATTAAATATGACTATAACCCCCTCATCCATAGGAATCCACCCATGTACTGCAGTATATGGTTGGATTCCTATGGATGAGGGGGGTTATAATCACACATCAGTGTCATCCACAGATCCCCCCCCCATAATAGTGTTATCCACAGATTCACCCATAACATTGTCATCCACAGATTCCTCATTACAGTGTCATCCACAGATTCCCCATAACAGTGAGTCATCCACAGATTCCCCATAACAGTGCGTCATCCACAGATTCCCCATAACAGTGCGTCATCCACAGATTCCCCCCATAACAGTGCGTCATCCACAGATTCCCCCCATAACAGTGCGTCATCCACAGATTCCCCCCATAACAGTGCGTCATCCACAGATTCCCCATAACAGTGCGTCATCCACAGATTCCCCATAACAGTGCGTCATCCACAGATTCCCCATAACAGTGTGTCATCCACAGATTCCCCATAACAGTGCGTCATCCACAGACCACCATTAGTTCAAAACCCACCAAAAGCACACCTTTTGGTTAAATTTTTTTTTGTTATTTCCCTCCTCAAAAACCTAGGTGCGTCTTATAAAATGAAAAATACGGTATTTGTCTTTCAGCGGTGCAGTTATATGTTCTAAAGCCCTTTTTGGCATGTATTAGTGGCACAAAAATATATATTATTTGCCGTTCAGCGGTGCAGTTATATGTTCTAAAACCTTCTTTGGTGTGTATTGGTGGAAAAAAAGGGCTTATTAGACGTTGTGTGGTGAAGTGAGAAAATTACAGACTTTTTGTTTATTTATTTGATCTAACAGTATGTCAGACAGAGAAATGCCAGGCCCTGCACAGGGGAGTGGCAGAGGCCTGAATGTTTCTGGTGCAGGCACAGGTCGCAGCAGAGTAAGGGAGCGTGGCAGCAGGAGTCGCAGCGAGAGGCCTGAGCTCCCAGTGTCATCTAGCGGTCGTGTCTTGACCAGCGACCCTGCAGTTCTTGAATGGTTGACTCGGTAATCCACTTCGTCGCAAGTGACATCAGACACCCCCAGGAAAGAGTCAGTGGGTTCGTCAGACAACCTGCCCTTACCTGTCCTCAACCTGCCTCTGTCCTTTTCTGTTTCCTCAGCCAGACAAGTATTTTATGCTGTGGGCTCAGCCCCACTATACAGTGAGGACGAGCTACTAGAGGACAGTCAGCAGCTACTGGCCAGCCAAGATGTGGACGAGACATCTGCCGCTTTCTCCGGTAGGCGGGCAATGAGAGTGGTGTGGGAGCTGGTGTTGCGAGCGGATTGGTTGGACTAGTCTTTATTTAGGGGTTTCATAGCTATGAGGATGAATACATATGCGCTCACAACTTTTCACGTTTTATTTGTTTATTCATTTTTTAAATAAGTATTTTTTCTTCTACTGAAACAATTTGGACTATTTTGTCAGGTCCATTACATAAAATCTAAAAAGCAATCCACTTTAATTGCAGGTTCTAATGAAATAAAATAGGAAAAACACCACGGGTTGAATACTTTCACCAGACACTTGCCTTTTACTGTAAGTTTATAGTACAGTTACATAGAGAATATTGTTTTGAAACAAACTTAGAAAAAATGTCTTGCACACCATATGAGTTCTGTATAATCTGGTTCAGAGGCATTTGGGTATGATCTTGCTTTAGGCAATTTTTGGAAGAATGCTTCAATAATAGGTGGGTAGTCTTCCCCAGGCTATGCACTTTGTTGCTGATTGATTCAATATAAAATGTGTTGAGATCGCTGTTACCATTAATATAATTTGCAGACACACTGTTAGATCAAAGTACCTGGTCCCCTGAATAGTAGGAAAAATGAAACTCACCTAGTTGCCATGGGAAAGAAGAAAATAGATGATGAGAGTTATGGAAAGGTGTATTCACACCATGTCTGTATCAATTAGGCAGGGTTTAAATGGTGTGCACACAAGAAATGTCACCTCTGAACCAGAAGTGGTATGGAGGTGTTCAAAAGATTGCCAAAAAAGAGGTTCTGAGAGGAGTAAAGTGGTGGAACATAGCCCTTGTATTCATGAAGTCGGAAGAGTCAGTCAAAAATCACACTATTAGCCCCAAATAGAGTATATAGAAATCTGTAAGTGTGAGATATAGAAAACAAGATGGCGGTGCGTTGTCACCAATATTATATATAGTTTACAGTACAGTAAAAACTAATTTGTCTCCCTTTTTAATTATTCAATTTATTTTAGCTATAAATTTCATAAATAATTAGAAAAATAACTCTATTCAAAACTTTTAAAAAAAGTCTAACATTGCACTCCCACCATTACTCACAAGCAAGGAAAATGAAATATGAAGTCAAGCTTTAATGCATGATCTCAATGCAGGGTCTCCAACAACTCAGAAAGCAAAACATTCTGGTACTGCTGAAATGGCACGCTATTACCCCTGGCGTCTTATTGCAGGGTGCACCATAAACTCTGCACACTCCATCTAGAGCCACTATCTGCTCTTCAGTATTAATAGAGTATCAATAGAGTCCAAATATGGATATATCTAATTAGGATCATACTGTGTATGAATCAAATAAATTTGCAAAGCATTGTGCAAAGATTTCCATAACAAGACCATAATAGGTTACAATATTGCATTTAACCCTTTAATTGCAGGGCCCCTTTGGAAGAATCTTGGCTAGATATTATAGAAGCTAAAAGGTTGCTTGGTTTCCCTACCTCCAGAAAATAATTTAAAGAAGTAAATAACAGTGATCATTTGCTTGTTACTGCAAAATATATACACACTGCTTCTGTGCGTTTTTCTTCTCTCTCGCGTGACCTATGATGGTTCATTTATACTGTATATAACTTCCAGTGCATCCAACAAGGATTGAGAGAATTAAAGGGGTTTACCAGGATTTTACTACTGATGACCTATCCCTATCCTCCGGATAGGTCATTAGGATCTAATCTGTGGGGGTCTGACACTGGGGACCCCCACAATCAGCTGTTTGAGAAGGCAACACTGCTCATCTAGCGCCACGGCCTTTTACGTGCTTCCCAAGCACAGAATAGTGCATTGAATAGCTGCTGTGCTTGGTATTGTGTTCAGCCCCATAGAAGTGAATGGGACTGAGCGTGATACCAAGCACAGCCGCTATCCCAGCTGTCAGATCCCCTCCAATTAGATACTAATGACCTATCCTGAGGATAGGTCATCAGTAGAGATGAGCAAATTTTTCAAATTTTTTGGGAAAAATTCGCTTCAATCCGAATTTATTTGCGACGAATCTCGCTAAAAAATGGCTATTTCCGGGCTGCAGAGAGGATTCCCCCCGACTATACGGACGTCTCACAAATGAACCGCTGCTCCTGACAGCAGCTCCTGGGAAGGTCAGGGAGCGTCCCAGTCATCCGGCATCTATTCGCTCCGCTGAAGGATGATTTTTAAATTGGGTAGAAGTCACATGGAGCCCCCACGCTGCAGATTTATCATGGAGACATCATTGAGATTTTACTGCATATAACCGCAGCGCTGACCGCTGAATACATTTTGTTTTTCGACCAAAATACTTAAATAAAGATCTTACCACATATAACCACTCACTGACTGATTACTACCGCTGCTACTTCCGTGAACCCCTGCATTACTACTTCCCGGGTAGGTAGGCTGCTGCAAAGCAGGTGCTCTACCCCGGGCACGTTTGTCTCCCAACCTCTCACTGCTGCCACCCTGCTGACTCCCAGTCATGCTTTCAACACATATAACCGCCGCCGACGTGAACTGAGAATGTATTTTTCTGTTTGTACTGAAATAGGCCACTATACACTTTCGCTAGAATTAACTGCAGAATGCACTGAGAATATATTTTTCTTGTTGTACTGGAATATGACCCTATACGCTTTAACCAGAAATAACTGCAACAGTGCAGTACGTATATATTTTTCTTGTTGTACTGAAATACGCCCCTATATGCTTTAACCAGAAATAACTGCAACAGTGCAGTGTGTATATATTTTTCTTGTTGAACTGAAATACGCCCCTATACGCTTTCAACAGAAATAACGGATGAAGTGACCTGAGAATATATTTTTCTTGTTGGACTGAAATAGGCCACTATACGGTTTGACCAGAAAACAATTAAAGAGTAAAGTGCGTATATATTTTTCTTGCAGTACTGAACTACGCCCCTATATGCTTACACCAGAAATAACTGCAACAGTGCAGTGCATATATATTTTTCTTTTTTTTACTGAAATACGCACATATGCTTTCACCAGCAATAATTGCAACAGTGCAATGAGTATATATTTTCTTTTTTTAATGGAATGCACCCCTATACGCTTTCACCAGAAATAACTGCAACAGTGCAGTGCGTATATATTTTTCTTGTAGTACTAAACTACGCCACTATGCGCTTTCACCAGAAATAACTGCAACAGTGCAGTGTGTATATACACGAAATATGGCGGCACAGGCCAATAAGCAAGTCTGGGTGCATGTTCCTGAGGGAATAGGCTTCTTACCCCAATTATAGTCCAGAAAAATGAACAGCACTCCAATGTATCATGAAAAAATAAGAACTCCTTTAATCACCCGTGCGGTGCAATGTTTCGGCTCAATGTTAGAGCCTTTTTCAAGCCTATATATATATTTTATTATTGAAATACGCCCTATACACTTTCACCAGAAATAACTGCAACAGTGCAGTGCGTATATATTTTCTTTTTTTACTGAAATACGCTACTATACGCTTTTACCAGATATAACTGGAACGGTGCAGTGTGTATATATTTTTCTTGTTGTACTGAAATACGCCCCTATATGCTTTCAACAGAAATAACTGCAGAAGTGAAATGAGAATATATTTTTTTTGTTGGACTGAAACAGGCCACTACACGCTTTAAACAGAAAACAATTAGAGTGAAGTGCGTATATACACTCACCTAAAGAATTATTAGGAACACCATACTAATACGGTGTTGGACCCCCTTTTGCCTTCAGAACTGCCTTAATTCTACGTGGCATTGATTCAACATGGTGCCGATAGCATTCTTTAGAAATGTTGGCCCATATTGATAGGATAGCATCTTGCAGTTGATGGAGATTTGAGGGATGCACATCCAGGGCACGAAGCTCCCGTTCCACCACATCCCAAAGATGCTCTATTGGGTTGAGATCTGGTGACTGTGGGGGCCATTTTAGTACAGTGAACTCATTGTCATGTTCAAGAAACCAATTTGAAATGATTTGAGCTTTGTGACATGGTGCATTATCCTGCTGGAAGTAGCCATCAGAGGATGGATACATGTTCTCATTCTGTTTACGCAAAATTTGGACATTTGAATGTCTCAACAGAAATCGAGACTCATCAGACCAGGCAACATTTTTCCAGTCTTTAACAGTCCAATTTTGGTGAGCTTGTGCAAATTGTAGCCTCTTTTTCCTATTTGTAGTGGAGATGAGTGGTACCCGGTGGGGTCTTCTGCTGTTGTAGCCCATCCGCCTCAAGGTTGTGCATGTTGTGGCTTCACAAATGCTTTGCTGCATACCGCGGTTGTAACGAGTGGTTATTTCAGTCAACGTTGCTCTTCTATCAGCTTGAATCAGTCGGCCCATTCACCTCTGACCTCTAGCATCCACAAGTCATTTTTGCCCACAGGACTGCCGCATACTGGATGTTTTTCCCTTTTCACACCATTCTTTGTAAACCCTAGAAATGGTTGTGCGTTAAAATCCCAGTAACTGAGCAGATTGTGAAATACTCAGACCGGGCCGTCTGGCACCAACAACCATGCCACTCTCAAAATTGCTTAAATCACCTTTCTTTCCCATTCTGACATTCAGTTTGGAGTTCAGGAGATTGTCTTGACCAGGACCACACCCCTAAATGTATTGAAGCAACTGCCATGTGATTGGTTGACTAGATAATTGCATTAATGAGAAATAGAACAGGTGTTCCTAATAATTATTTAGGTGAGTGTATATAGCACCCTTCTCTGTCTCCTACACAACAGATGTAGCAGAGATTTTGTCACTGTCAGCAGCGGCCAAACAATTGCACGCTATTTAGCGCAGGTTGCGCCAGATAAAAGAATAGTCCTTAAAAAGACTTTTGGGTCTTTAACATTTTCAACAGTAAACCCTGCCTGAAAAAAAAATATATGAATTTCTGTCCCTACACTATCTGTTCCTTCTGCTGCAGCTCTCCCTGACTAAGACTGAGCCGAACCACGTGTCATTGGGTGCTATATAGCACCCGATGATGCATTCTTGCCAGCCAATCACTGTAATGCCAGTAACCAACATGGCTACGGCATTACAGTAAGTGCCAGTACTTCCCCGCATGTTTATTGGCTGCGTAGCAGCCAACAAACGTGCGGGGAGAAGACTCGAGCATCGCGCTCGAGCACATACGGTGTTCGGCCGAACACCGCGATGTGCCGAGCATCGCGATGCTCCATTTAAAATGGTGTTCGGCCGAGCATGCTCATCCAACACTAATAAGAATGTAATTTTTCTAGTAAAATGTCTATGTACTACAAAATATAAAGCATTAATATGTTCGCTAACACAGATATAACAATGCAATTTTGTCCAGAAAAATGTCTTTGAATAACACGGTCTGTTGTAGAAATGCGTTCAATAACAGAGGTATAAGAATGCAATTTTTTTTGTAAAATAACTTTGAACTACATGGTATGATGCCGTAATGTGTCCACTAACACAGGTGTAGCAATGCAATTTTTGCAGTAAAATGTCTTTGAATCTCATTGTCTGTTGCAGTAATGAGTTCACTAACATGGGTATAGCAATGCAGTAAAATGTGGATTTAACTGAAAGGTTGACCCCTGACACCAAGGGATGGGGTCAGACTCAAACATTATATCCATATCATCCTGCTGTGACATCAGAGGACAGAGGAGGAGTGAGCCACCCAGTCCACAATCTCATCCTCTTTGTCATTGATAATAATGTGTCACCTATTGGAAGCCAGGGAGAACTGTGGCCTACAACTGCTAATAGTTACTAGATGGCTGGTGTAGCTACTGATGCTATTTCCCACCTTCTGACTCGCGGATAATGAGGCATGGGTCCTTCATTTTCCCCTCTTCCAATTTCCAGACACTTTATTATGAGGCTTATAAATGAAAAGTTATGGGTTTCCATAAAAATAAAAAGGCACGGGTTTGGTACAGATTAGTGATGATGGAGCATGCTCGGGCGAAAACCAGTTCGGCGCAAGAATCTCGATGCTCGGCACATGGCGGTATTTGGCCGGTGCATGCAGGTTGTGGCCCTGGGCGCGTTGAAATTGTGCCTGCTGCCAGAGCACAAGAAAAACAATCTTCCACGATACCTAGCTTCATGTCCCAGTTTGCATCACTCTTGAAGTCAGACCAGTGCGACCAGGTGGTCGGTTGGATTGCAGCAGATAATGCTTCCAGTCACTTAAGCACCACCATGTCTTCCACCAAGTCCAGTCTCGGTAGCCAAGAGTCTGCTTAACACAATCCTCACCTCTCGCCCTCGCATATATGCTCTTTGCATATAATGTTTTACAGGGTCAGCTCACCAGCAGGACCTCGCATATAATTTTTTAGAGGGTCAGCTCAGCTGCAGGACCCCGCATATAATTTTTTTAGAGGGTCAGCTCACCAGCATGTCCTCACCTACAATCTTTTACAGGGTCGGCTCGCCTGCAGGCCCTCACATATAATGTTTTACAGGGTCAGCTCACCAGCAGGCCCGCACCTAAAATCTTTTACAGGGTCAGCTCACCAGCAGCCCGCACCTAAAATCTTTTACAGGGTCAGCTCACCTGCAGGCCCTCTCATATAAAAAATTTTTAAGGGTCAGCTCAGCAACAGGCCCTCGCATATAATTTTTTTAGAGGGTCAGCTCACCAGCAGGCCCTCACCTGCATTCTTTTACAGGGTCAGCTCACATGTAGGCCCTGGCATATAATGTTTTACAGGGTCAGCTCACCAGCAGGCCTTCAGCTACTATCTTTTATAGGGTCAGCTGAGCTGCAGTCCCTCGCATTTAATTTTTTAGAGGGTCAGCTCACCAGCAGGCCCTCACCTGCATTCTTTTACAGGGTCAGCTCACATGTAGGCCCTGGCATATAATGTTTTACAGGGTCAGCTCACCAGCAGGCCTTCAGCTACTATCTTTTATAGGGTCAGCTGAGCTGCAGTCCCTCACATTTAATTTTTTAGAGGGTCAGCTCACCAGCAGGCCCTCACCTGCAATCTTTTACAGGGTCAGCTCACATGTAGGCCCTGGCATATAATGTTTTACAGGGTCAGCTCACCAGCAGGCCTTCACCTACAATCTTTTACAGGGTCATCCCACCTGCAGGCCCGCACCTAAAATCTTTTACAGGGTCAGCTTACCTGCAGGCCCTTGCATATAATTTTTTAGAAGGTCAGCTCACCAGCAGGCCTTCACCTACAATATTTTACAGGGTCGGCCCACCTGCAGGCCCGCACCTAAAAATCTTTTACAGGGTCAGCTCACTTGCAGGCCCGCACCTAAATCTTTTACAGGGTCAGCTCACCTGCAGATCCTCGCATATAATTTTTTTGCAGGCCCTCGCATATAATGTTTTACAGGGTCAGCTCACCTGCAGGCCCTCGCATATAATGTTTTACAGGGTCAGCTCACCAGCAGGCCCGCACCTAAAATCTTTTACAAGGGTCAGCTCACCAGCAGGCCTGCACCTAAAATCTTTTACAGGGTCAGCTCACCTGCAAACCCTCGCATATAATGTTTTACAGGGTCAGCTCACCAGCAGGCCTGCACCTAAAATCTTTTACAGGGTCAGCTCACCTGCAGGCCCTCACATATAATTTTTTAGAGGGTCAGCTCACCAGCAGGCCTTCACCTACAATCTTTTACAGGGTCAGCCCACCTGCAGGCTCGCACCTAAAATCTTTTATAGGGTCAGCTCACCTGCAGGCCCGCACCTAAATCTTTTACAGGGTCAGCTCACCTGCAGATCCTCGCATATAATTTTTTAGAGGGTCAGCTCACCAGCAGGCCATCAATCATAATTTTTCAAGGGTGTATGATGCCCTCCTTTATGTGTAATAAGGGTGTATTGAAGCATCGGTTCCTTGTACTTTTTGGCAGCCCTTTCACTTAGTGTAGCAGTCCCACTACCTGAACAATTATACCACAATGTGAATGAGGCCCTCCTTTATGTGATATACAGGTTGTATCGGAGTGCCTCTCCCTTGTAATTTTTGGCAGCACTTGCACTTTATATACAAATAAAAATACAGGAAAGAATGTTTCCTAACAATTTTTCCTCCGTCTAAAATCGATTTTATCTTTGGTTTGGTGCGTATTATTGTCAGTCTGTAAAAGTGGCGTACTACTCAGACAACCATCATTCCCAGCAGCGACCTGGGAGTCCAAGATACATCCACCACATGCTGTTCCTGAACCATTTCAGTGGTGTTTCCATCAATTTAGGAACTTTTTGTATTAAACAGACACCCTCCCCTCTTCAGAGCAGGGGGTGCCTGATTTAATACTCAGGTTCTCCCATTGACTTCCATTGCGCTCGGGTGTTCGGTCCAAGCACCCGAACACTATGTTGCTCGATCAACACTAGTACAGATTATTAAACAGTACTAGCAAAATTGCAAGTGTTTATTCTATAATCTAACCCCTTCCCGACACATGACGTACTACTACGTCATGGGAACCACTGCAATTTGACGTAATAGTACGTCATGGTGATCGGTGCGCGCGCGATCACTGCAGGGGCCCGGCAGTCTCTGGTAGCCGGGCCTCTGCTGTAAATGCCGGCATCGCTGTAAAAGCCGATGCCGGTGGATTAACCCTTTCTATGCCGCGATCCGCGCTGACCGTGACATAGAAGGGGTTTGTGTCGAGTGAGTGAAAAAAAAGTAAAAAAAAAGTGTTTTTAATAAAATTAATAAAGTAAAAAAAGAAAAAAACACCCCTTTCCCCTTATTTTATAATAAAAAACGGAAAAAAACACATATTAGGTATCGCCGCTTCTGTAATGACCGGCTCTATAAATATATCACATGATTCACCGTGTCCGATAAACACCCTGTCCGGTGTAAAAAAAGGTCACCTTACATCACAAAATGTGCAACACCAAGCGATCAAAAAAGTGTATGTCCCACAAAATGATATGAATAAAACCGTCACCTCATCCCGCAAAAAAAGAGCCCCTACCTAAGACAATCACCCAAAAAAGAAAAAAAAATATAGCTCTAAGAACATGGACACACTAAAACATAATTTTTTTTGTTTCAAAACTGCTATTATTGTGCTAAAGTGAAATACATAAAAAAATATATACATATTAGGTATCGCCACATCCATAACAATCAGCTCTATAAAAATATCACATGACCTAATCCCTCAGGTGAACACCGTAAAAAAAAAAAAAAATGTCAAAAAAAAAAGATATTTTTGTCACATTACATCACAAAAATTGCAACAGCAAGTGATCAAAAAGGCTTATGCCCCCCAAAATAGTATCAATCAGACCGTCACCTCAGCCCGCAAAAAAAGAGACCCTACCTAAGAGAATTAGTAAAAAAAAATAAAGAAGCTATGGCTCTCAGACTATGGATACACTAAAATATCATTATTTTGGTTTCAAAAATGCTATTATTGTGTAAAACTTAAATAAATAAGAAAAAGTAGACATATTAAGTATTGCCACATCCGTAATGATCTGCTCTATAAAAAGTCACATGACCTAATCCCTCAGGTAAACGCTGTAAAAATAAATAAATTAAACTGCGCCAAAACAACCAATTTTTTGGTCATCTTGCCCCATAAAGTGTAATAATGAATGATCAAAAAATCATATGTACCCAAAAATGGTACCAATAAAAACGTCAACTCTACCTACAAAAAACGAGCCCCTGCACAAGACGATCGGCAGACAAATAAAAAAAATAGGGCATTTGGAAAGTGGAGATACAAAAACCAAATTTTTGTTTTCAAAAATGCTTTATTATGTAAAACTGAAACAAACATCATAGAAAGTAGACATATTTGATATTATAGCGTCCGTAACAACCTGCTCTATAAAAATAGCGCATGATCTAACCTGTCAGATAAATGTTAAAAATAAAAAATAAAAACGGAATATAGAGCAATTAAAAATCATATGTACTCCAAAATAGTGCCAATAAAACTGGCACCTTATCCCGTAGTTTCCAAAATGTGGTCACTTTTTTGAGTTTCTACTGTAGGGGTGCATCAGGGGGGCTTCAAATGGGACATGGCATCTAAAATCTTCCTTCCAAAAACCATATGGCGTTCCTTTCCTACTGCGCCCTGCCCTGTGCCCGTATAGCAGTTTATGATCACATGTGGGGTGTTTCTGTAAACCGCAGAATCAGGGTAATAAATATTGAGTTGTATTTGGTTGCTACTGGAAAAAATGGATTAAAATGTAAAATCTGAAATTTCATCTCCATTTTCCAATAATTCTTGTGGAACACCTAAAGGGTTAACAAAGTTAGCAAAATCAGTTTTGTATACCTTGACGGGTGTAGTTTCTAAAATTGGGTCATTTTTGGGTGGTTTCTATTATATAAACCTCACAAAGTGAATTCAGACCTGAACTGGTCCTTAAAAAGTGGGTTTTGGAAATTTTCTGAAAAATTTAAAGATTTGCTTCCAAATTTCTAAGCCTTCTAACGTCCCCAAAAAATAAAATGTCATTTTCAAAATGATCCAAACATGAAGTAGACATATAGGAAATGTAAAGTAATAACTATTATATGAGGTATCACTATCTATTATAAAAGTAGAGAAATTGAAATTTGAAAATTTGGGAATTTAAAAAAAAATTTGGGTAAATTTGGGATTTTTTCACAAATAAAGGTGAAATACATTGACTCAAGTTTATGACTATCATGAAGTACAATGTGTCACGAGAAAACAATCTAAGAATGGCTTTGATAAGTAAAAGTGTTCCAAAGTGACACATGTCAGAATTGCAAAAAATGGCCTGGGCAGGAAGGTGAAAACAGGCCCGGGGTTGAAGGGGCTAAAGATAATGGGTTTGTGCATTTGGTAAATGTTGACAACCTATCCTCAGGACTGGTTATCAATATCAGATCAGTGGTGGTCCAACTCCCGCTGATCAACTATTTGAAGATGTAGTGGCGCTCATGTGAGTACTACTTCCCTTTCATAATTACCTGCTTGTCATCTTGCATGTAGGGCAGCGCAGTGTAATTACAACTTGATATTGATGACTTATCCTAAGGATAGGTCACCAATATTTAACCACTGCACAACCCCTTTAATAAAACTGCTCTATAATTGCTCATTCAAGCAATACGGTTGGAAATACTGTAACTTATAGATCCAAAACATTTCTTCTTTTTTTGTAATGTTTTGAAATGATCTAGTACTGATTCATGTATCTTATCTATTGGTATTATTTAAAATAAACTGACAAATCACTCCTAGTAGTGTGCTTTTGGATAGACACACACTAGTATAACCATGGGTCACGGTCTAAAGGTGTTTGCAGACCCTTTCTCGGAAGCATAAAGTAGTCCGTCTCAAATAGTGAAGACATTAGGGGCACTGAATCAATTAAATGTCAAAGAAAGAGGAACTATTCATAAAAGATTAAATACTAAACCAAAAAAACTCAATGTGGATAAACAGAATTGTAAGGGTAACAATAAATTACAAAAATAAAGCAGTTAAACAGAGTAATAAGGGAGGAGTTGTAGAAATTGATGAGGAGAAAGCGAATCAATTAAATATTTTTTTTCTTCACTGTATTCACTAATGAGAATTAACTGTCATATGAAATGCAGAGTGTAAAAGTAAACTCTCTATTAGAAGTGCAGTGGCATCTTAAAAATTAAAAAAGGCAAATCTCCGGATCCAGATGGCATACCCCCCCATATCCCCAAGAAAATTAAGTAATGTCAAAGAGATCTTTATTTCTGATATTTAAGAGTCCATATTGACAGGGGGAGTTCCACAGGATTGGATCTTAGCAAATATGGTGCCTATATTCAAAAACAGGTCACAACAAGAGCCTGGAAACTATTAGCCAGTAAGTCTAACATCTGTCATGGGTAAACTGCTTGAAGGTTTTTTAAGAGATAATATTTTGGAGTACCTGAATGAAAATAAGCAAATAACTCCATATCAGCATGGCTTCATGTCAAACTAATTTAATCAGTTTCTATGAAGGGTTAAGCTGTAGACTGGATTGGAGTAGGTCAATGGATGTCATATTTCTTGACTTGACAAAGCATTTGAGTGCCACATAAAAAGTTAATACTTAGTACATAAAATTAGAATGCTTGGACTGGGGGAAAATGTGTATATGTGGGTACGTAACTGGCTCAGTGATAGAAAACAGAGGATGGTTATTAATGGTACATACTCAGATTGGGTCACTGTCACCAGTTGGGTACCTCAGGGGTCAGTATCGTGCCATATTCTCTTCAATATATTTATTAATGATCTTGTAGAAGGCTTGCACAGTACAATATAAATTTTTGCAGACAACACTAAACTGTGTAAAGTAATTAACATTA
Organism: Bufo bufo; assembly: GCF_905171765.1. Classification (NCBI taxonomy): domain Eukaryota; kingdom Metazoa; phylum Chordata; class Amphibia; order Anura; family Bufonidae; genus Bufo; species Bufo bufo. Next base: position 480,812,192 of record NC_053392.1, on the reverse strand, counting down.
TAGTAGATAGTATACTGCTATGGAGCTGCATAGATTGAAGGCTTGAGCAGAGAAATGGCAGATGAGGTTTATCACTGACAAAAGTAAGGTGATGCACATGGGAAGGAAAGATACAAGTCATCCATACATACAAAATGGTAAAACACAGAGTAACACTGACATGGAAAAGGACCTAGGAATTTTAGAGGGTAGCAAACTTAACTGTAGAAACCAGTGTCAGATAGCTGCTGCCAAGGGCAGTAATATTATGGAGTGCATCAAAATAGCATAGATGCATGTAATGAGAACATAGTCCTGCCACTTTACAAATCACTACTCAGACCACACATGGAGTACTGTGTTCCTGTGAACAAGGCAGACATAGCAGAGCTGGAGAGGGTTCAGAGAAGGGCAACTAAAGTATTAACTCGAATAGTACCCTGAAAGATTATCAAAATTAGGGTTATTCACTTTAGAAAAAAGAAAACTAAGGGGAGATCTAATAACTATGTATAAATATATCAGGGGTCATTACAGAGATCTCTCCCATCATCTATTTATCCCCAGGACTGTGAATGTGACGAGGGGACATCCTCTGCGTCTGGAGGAAAGAAGGTTTGTACACAAACATAGAAGAGGATTCTTTATGGTAAGAGCAGTGAGACTATGGAACTGTCTGCCTGAGGAGGTGGTGATGGTGAGTACAATAAAGGAATTCAAGAGGGGCCTGGATGTATTTCTGGAGCATAATAATATTACAGGATATACTAGATCTCTGGAGAAGGGTCGTTGATCTAGGGAGTTATTCTAATATTCTGATTGGTGTCGGGAAGGATTTTTTCCCCCTAAAATGAGGAAAATTTGCTTCTACCTCATCATGTTCTTTGCCTTCCTCTGGCTCAACTTGCAAGATAACAGGCTGAACTGGTTGGACGGATGTCTTCTTTTCTGCCTTACAAACTATGTCACAATGTTACATTAAATAAATATAAATAACAGTTCAATTTTCGATATGATTGAGTTCAAGGCTTGTTGATGGCCACTCCATTATCTTCACTTTCTTGCCCTGTAATCATTTCACCACAACTTTGGAAGTATGCTTGGGGTCATTGTCCATTTAGAAGACAGATTTGTCCTAAGTTTTAACTTCCTGGCTGATGTCTTGGGATGTTGCTTAAATGTCTCCACATAATTTTTCTTCCTCATAATCCCATATATTTTGTGAAGAGCCCATCCAGCAGCAAAGCACTCTCAAAACATGATGCTGCCACCCCCATGTTTCACGGTTGGGATGGTGTTCTTTGGCTTGCAATTCTCACAATTTTTACACATAACAATTAGAGATGAGCGAATTATTGAAAAGTTCGATTCGGCTGATTCTCGGCGATAGCGCTGCTCCCCATAATTGTACCCCTCAGATGCTGCATTCATACATGATTGCGGCATCTGAGTGTAAAAACTGTGTGAAATTAAAATAATTATTTTTATCAAACTTACCGCCTCCATTTGCTCGCAACGTGAGTGGCCGCCACCATCTTGCTTTAATATCTTGCGCGAAATCTCACATGGTGCGAGATGACGTCATCATACGTCACTACGCAGGGGATTTTGGCCGAGATCTTCAATCAAGATGGTGGCTGGCGGCCTGTCACGAGCAAATGGAGGCGGTAAGTTTGAATTCATTTTTTTATGTTAATTTTATACTGTTTTTACACTCCGATGTTAGAATTTTTTAGTTTTTTACACTATTTCAGGTCAAATCGATTCGCTACCACGAAGCACGAGGAAATTCAGCTTCGAGGCGAATCGAATTTATCCTGAAATAATCTCTAATTCCAATTCCATTTTTGTTTCATCAGACCAGAGGTAATTTCTAAAAAAAAGTTAAATATTAGCCCAATGTGGACTATATCTGTCAACTATATGCTGACTTTTTATGGCATTATGGAACAGTGGCTTCTATCTAGCAGTTTCTTCCAGAAACTTAACAAGGCCTTTTGCTGTCATTATTTTGTAGTTTTCACAACAAAGGACGTTCATCTCTACGAGACACAATGAGTCTCCTTCCTGAACGGTATGATGGCATCGTGGTTCCATGGTATTTGAATAGGTAAACGTGGTATCTTCAAGTGTTTGGAGATTGTTCACAGGGATGCACCAGACTTGTGGAGGTCCATGATTTTATTTCTGATATCTTAGTTGATTTCTTTTGATTTCCAATGATGTCAAGCAAAGAAGTTAGTAGATCATTAAGGTACTGCCACAAGTACCCCTCCAATAAACTTAAACGATGTCAGCATTTCAGAAGCCTCTAAAGCTATGACATTGTTTTCTGGAATTTTATAAACAATTTAAAGGCACAGTCGACTTGATGTATGTAAACTTCTGAGCCATGGAGGATGTTATGAAAGAAATATGAAAGAAATAAAAGCTGAAATAAATACTTGTATCTGTCTTTCTGACCTTTCACTCTTTCTAAAATATAATAGTAATCCTAACAGACCTAAGGGAGGGAATGTGTATTAGGATTAAATGCCAGGGATTGTAAAAAACTGAGTATTAATGAATGTAGACAATGTGTATGTAAACTTATGACTTAAACTGTAGATAGGTTCTTATTCAGAAGGTCAAAAACTAGTGCTGTAGTGCCACCTATTGGATGGCTAACCTATACATTAATGTTAATGGCCCTGCAGACAGATTTTGGGGTCATTTACCAAATATGCATACAAGTTTTCGGGTGTATAACAAAAGCAAATTTGTGCCTTTTTTTTTTTTTTACTGACTTATTTGTATAACGCCAGATTTTAGTAAATTACCCCCAGTGACTTGGGAAATAAGCCAAAACCCATAAGGAAAAGACATTCATCTGCAGACAGCTGTTTCAGGCTTTTTGCCCCATCGTCAGGGCAGAGCAGGTAACTGGTTTGGCTGGGTGAGAGGACTTTGATGTGCAGTTGGAGAAATTTTCTCCTTGTGGAGACCACCAAAATAGTAAATTTTCAAGTCATTCCAAAATCTGTTCACATGTCACTGCTTATAGTAAATAGTAATTGCCATAGCTGGCAGGTCCACATAAGGTGGCGAGGAAAACAAAGACAAGAGTTGCTTGAGAAGGTGCAGGCAACAATAGTTGCCTTAAGCAGTCTACTACACTGTTTAGGAATGAGGGATATGTATTCAAGTTCTCTGCCTGACTTTGGGCAATTATAGTGTGTCTGTATGTCTTTGGTGTTGGGGTGCAGGAGTAGACAGATGTAGCAGCATGATGTATTTACATGCTGAATCATTCTAATAAAGTGTGCCTATCATTCCAGGAGACTGTTTCATAATAAGACATTGTCTTTGTACTTGAGTAATAACAGTATGTAAGTATTTTTTTAGCAGTCTCTCCCTTCTAATGGCTCCATCTCCAGTTGTCAATTCAGTTGAGACAACCCATTTAAAGCTGCCTGCATAAGAGCTGGAAATCAGCAGCTATGTTCGTCAGCAGAGTGCATTAGTTGAGTTGCTGACTGAGCGGACTAGATGTACATCCAGGATGGTCATCTTGACTTAGTTGCTTACTAATAGAGTTGAGTGGACACCTGGATTTTCGGGTTCGACGGGTTCGGCTGAACTTCACAAAAAAGTTCGAGTTAGGGACCCGAACTTGACCCCGAACCCCATTGAAGTCAATGGGGACCCGAACTTTGGAGCACTAAAATGGCTCTAAAAAAGTCATGGAAATGGCTAGAGGGCTGCAAAAGGCAGCAAAATGTGGTTAAGAGCATGGCAAGTGCTCTGCAAACAAATGTGGATAGGGAAATGACTTAAAATAACATAAAATACGTAAAAAAAATAATAATAATCTTGATCTAGGAGGAGGAGGTCCATATGGAGTAGGAAGTTGAGGAGGCAGTGGATGTGGCGGTGTAGGTGGAAGCAGCGGTGGAGGAGGTAGCCAACACTGGTTTTTGTTTTTTATTTTATTTTTAAAAAATTGTTCAAATTTGGGGAGACCCCAAAACATTGGGAAATATAAAAGATAAAACAAAGAGAAAGTGCGCTGGAGTACAACAATGGCTGGGTGAGGCTGGTATACATGTCTCTTCTGCACAAGGTACGGACAAGTCCTGTGGGATCCCTGCCTGGTTAATTTTAATAAATGTGAGCTTGTCCACATTGGCTGTGGACAGGCGGCTGCGCTTGTCTGTGATGAAGCCCCCAGCCGTGCTAAACACACGTTCAGACAATACACTGGCTGCAGGGCAGGTCAGTATCTCCGAAGCGTAAAGGGCAAGCTCAGGCCATGTGCACAATTTGGAGACCCAGAAGTTGAAGGTGGCAGACCCATCAGTCAGTACGTGTAAGCATGTGCACACATACTGCTCCACCATGTTGCTGAAATGCTGCCTTCTGCTAAGACGTTCCATATCAGCTGGTGGTGCTGGTTGTTGTGGCGTGCTGACAAAGCTTTTCCAAATTTTGGCCATGCTAACCCTGCCTTCTGAGGTGCTGGCGATGCCCCAGCTGCGTTGGCGACCTCTCCCTCCTCCTCTGCCTTCGCCTTGTGCTTCCACTGTGCCCCCGCTGTCAGGTGGGAATGCCATCAGCAGCGCGTCTACCAGCGTGCGCTTGTACCTGCGCATCTTACGATCATGCTCCAGTGACGGAATTAAGAATGGTACGTTGTCCTTCTAATGGGGATCCAGCAGCATGGCCACCCAATAATCAGCACAAGTTAGAATGTGGCCAACTCAGCGGTCATTGCAGAGACACTGCAGCAAGTAAATGCTCATGTGTGCCAAGTTGCCCAGAGGCAACTTCAAGCTGACCTCTGTGGGAGGTGTATCGTCTGTGTCCTCTGTATTCCCCCAGCCAGACACCAGTGATGGCCATGAGCTTGTTTGGGTGCCACCCTGCTGTGAACATGGTTCCTCCTCCTCCGTCTCCTCCTCCTCATCCTCCACCTCCTCATCCTCCAGAACTGTGCCCTGGCTGGACAATTGTTTACCTGGCGTATGTTGGTGCAGGAACCCACCCTCGGAGCCACTTGTAAATGACTGGCCTGAAACCCTTGTAAATGATCCCTCTTCCTCTTCCTCCTGTGCCACATGCTCTTCCATGATCGCCCGAAGCGTTTTTTTCAAGGAGGCTGTTCCGCAGAGCGACTCATGTTGCAAGCTGCAGCTGAAACTCCACTATCACATGCTGCTGCTCGCACAGTCTTGCCAGCATGTACAAGGTGGAGTTCCACCTTTTAGGCACGTCGCATATGAGGCGGTGAGTGGGAAGGCCGAAGTTATGCTGCAGCGCTGACAGGTGAGCAGCAGCAGGGTGAGAACGCCGAAAGCGTGCACAGACGGCCGGCACTTTCTGCAGCAGCTCTGACATATTGGGAATTTCTGCACCACCAAATTCAGCACATGGCCAGGCAAGGGATGTGCGTCAAACCGGCTAGGCCCTGAGCTGCTACGAGATTTCACCCATTATCGCACACCGCCAGGCCGGGCTTGAGGCTCACTGGCATCAACCACTCATCAGTCTGTTGTCCCATGCCCGTCCACAGCTCCTGCGCGGTGTGGGGTTTGTCCCCCAAACAGACAAGTTTTAAAACTGCCTGCCTGCTTACCCCTGGCTGTGCTGAAGTTGGTGGTGAAGGTGTTACGCTGACCGGATGAGGAGGTGGTAGATGATGAGGAAGCGGAGTAGGAGAAGGAAGCAACAGGAGGCAAAGAAAAAAGCTCTGCAATCCTCGGTGGTGAAAGGACATGCACCAAACTGCTATCCTTAACAGGCCCAGCCGCCACTGAATTTACCCAGTGTGCTGTTAGGGAGATATAATGTCACTGACCGTGCTTACTGGTCCACGTATCCGTAGTTAGGTGGACCTTGCCACAGATGGCTTTGCGCAGTGCACACCTTTTGTCCCCCACTTGGTTGTGCAGGGAAGGGATGGATCGCCTGGAAAACTAGTGGTGGCTGGAAACGACGTACTGTGGGACAGCCACCGCCATAAGGCTTTTAAAACTCAGTCTCCACCAGACGGAATGACAGCATTTCAAAGGCAAGGAATTTTGACATGCTGGCATTCAGAGCCAGGGATCGCGGGTGGGTAGGGGGGGTACTTCCTCTTTCGCTCCAGTGTTTGGGAGATAGACAGCTGAACGCTATCTTGGGACATTGTGGAGATGCTTGGTGACTGAGGTGGTGGCGTTGCTGGCACATCCTCTTTTTGCTGGGTGCCAGGTGCCACTGTCACTCCAGAGGGGGATGAAGAGGCCGAGACTGCAGCAGAAGAGGAAGCAGGAGGAGCCAGAGACCTTTCTTTGTTTTTGAGGTGTCTACTCCCCTGCAGCTCGTGCTTTTCAGTTAGATGCCTGGTCATGCAGGTTGTGCTCAGGTTGAGAATGTTTATGCCTCACTTCAGGCTCTGATTGCACAGCCTGCAAACCACTTGTGTCTTGTAGTCAGCATATTGTCTGAAGAACTGCCGCGCCAGGGAACTCCTTGGAGCTGGCTTTGGTGTGCTCAGTCCCTTGGTGCGGTGGGCAGTAGCAGGTGTACTGTCTAGGGGACGGCCGCTCCGCTTTTGCACCATGCTCCCTCTTCTGCTGTGCTGGGGGCTCTGTACTTGCGCATGACCTTGATTCCATGTGGGGTCGAGGACCTCATCGTCCTTCACATCATCTTCCACCCAGTGTTCACCCCTGCCCTCCTTGTCGGTCTGCACACTGCAGAAAGCCACAGCAGTTGGCAACTGTGTTTCGTCATGATCCGAGACGTTCTGCGGTGGTCCTCCCATGTACTCATCCTGAAACATAAGTGGTTGGGCATCGGTGCACTCAATCTCTTCCACTTCTGGGGCAGGGCTATGTAGATGGCCCTGGGAAACCCTGCTAGCAGAGTCACCAAAAAGCAGAAGAGACTGCTGCATGACTTGAGGCTCAGACTGCTTGGATGATTTGCAAGGGGGGTGAGGTGAAAGACTGATGGCTATGGGCTGCAGGTGCCAACTCTAATCTTTCAGCAGGAGACTGGGTGGGAGACAATGTGAAGGAACTGTAGGCACTGTCAACCACCCAATCTACTATCGCCTGTACTTGTTCTGGTCTCACCATTCGTAGAGCCGCATTCGGTCCTACCAAAAAACTCTGAAGGTTCTGACGCCTTCTCGCACCTGAGGAAGGTGTTTCACTTGTGCGTGTAGCTGGCACAGATTGACCACGTCCTCTCCCTGCAACAGGAGCTCCACCAGCAGCACCACGACCAGGGCCATGTCCCTTATTTGATGCTTTCCTCATTCTTTGCATTCACCAACCAAACTAACAGATGGTTTATATATATATACTGCATATCGTCCGAACCCTTTGAACCTTGAGATCCCCCTACCTTCCTCCCCTTTTTCTGGAGTCTCCATTTGATAAGTGCTAGGAAATTGGTCTCTGGAATAGGTGCCTTATTCTCTAGGCCTTTGTGGCCCATGGCAAAGTGTCATGCCTTCTTTTTTTCCTCCCTGTTGAATTAGTCAGCTAAGCGCATCGAGGCCTGAAGGGTAAGACTGCATGTACACAAGACTATACATCATCATCATCATATCAAGCGACAATGTAACCGTCAATAGTCAACAATTAAGTTCACTGAGAGTAAGGCAGTGCTGATGTCATAAAGAGGAAAAATTTCTTGAGGTCACACATCAGTGTGACATGCAAATTTAATACAATTTTAACGCTTGTATTGGACTGTCACAAATGCAGCAAAGGCCGCTAATGTAGTATCTTGCACAAAATGGGTGTTTTTTTAAAACCAGAATATAACAGCGGTATCCAACGCTTGTATTGGACTGTCACAAATCCAGCAAAGGCCGCTAATGTAGTATCTTGCACAAAATGGGTGTTTTTTCCAAACCAGGATATAACAGCAGTATTTAATGCTTATATTGGACTGTCACAAATGCAGCATAGGCCGCTAATGTAGTATCTTGCACAAAATGGGTGTTTTTTAAAACCAGAATATGACAGCAGTATTTAATGCTTGTATTGGACTGTCACAAATGCTGCATAGGCCGCTAATGTAGTATCTTGCACAAAATGGGTGTTTTTTTAAAAACAGAATATAACAGCAGTATCTTTAGCTTGTATTGGACTGTCACAAATACAGCAAAGGCCGTTAATGTAGTATCTTGCACAAAATGGGTGTTTTTTTAAAACCAGAATATAACAGCAGTATTTAACGCTTGTATTGGACTGTCACAAATGCAGCAAAGGCTGCATGTACAGGGTGGGCCATTTATATGGATACACCTTAATAAAATGGGAATGGTTGGTGATATTAACTTCCTGTTTGTGGCACATTAGTATATGTGAGGGGGGAAACTTTTCAAGATGGGTGGTGACCATGGCGGCCATTTTGAAGTCATTTTCAATCCAACTTTTGTTTTTTCAATAGGAAGAGGGTCATGTGACACATCAAACTTATTGGGAATTTCACAAGAAAAACAATGGTGTGCTTGGTTTTAACGTAACTTTATTCTTTCATGAGTTATTTACAAGTTTCTGACCACTTATAAAATGTGTTCAATGTGCTGCCCATTGTGTTGGATTGTCAATGCAACCCTCTTCTCCCACTCTTCACACACTGATAGCAACACCGCAGGAGAAATGCTAGCACAGGCTTCCAGTATCCGTAGTTTCAGGTGCTGCACATCTCGTATCTTCACAGCATAGACAATTGCCTTCAGATGACCCCAAAGATAAAAGTCTAAGGGGGTCAGATCGGGAGACCTTGGGGGCCATTCAACTGGCCCACGATGACCAATCCACTTTCCAGGAAACTGTTCATCTAGGAATGCTCGGACCTGACACCCATAATGTGGTGGTGCACCATCTTGCTGGAAAAACTCAGGGAACGTGCCAGCTTCAGTGCATAAAGAGGGAAACACATCATCATGTAGCAATTTCGCATATCCAGTGGCCTTGAGGTTTCCATTGATGAAGAATGGCCCCACTATCTTTGTACCCCATATACCACACCATACCATCAATTTTTTGGTTCCAACAGTCTTGGATGGATCTATCCAATGTGGGTTAGTGTCAGACCAATAGCGGTGGTTTTGTTTGTTAACTTCACCATTCACATAAAAGTTTGTCTCATCACTGAACAAAATCTTCTGCGTAAACTGAGGGTCCTGTTCCAATTTTTGTTTTGCCCATTCTGAAAATTCAGTGCGCCGATCTGGGTCATCCTAGTTGAGATGCTGCAGTAGCTGGAGTTTGTAAGGGTGCCATTTGTGAGTAGCTAATATCCGCCGAAGGGATGTTCGACTAATGCCACTCTCCAGTGACATGCGGCGAGTGCTACGCTGTGGGCTCTTGCTGAATGAAGCTAGGACAGCCACTGATGTTTCTTCATTAGAGACAGATTTCATGCGTCCACATTTTGGCAAATCCAACACTGAACCATTTTCACGAAACTTAGCAAGCAGTTTGCTAACTGTAGCATGGGAGATGGGTGGTCTCGTAGGGTGTCTTGCATTGAAATCTGCTGCAATGACCCGGTTACTGCGTTACACCAGACATCAACACAATTTCTATCCGCTCCTCACGTGTTAACCTCGGCGACATGTCAATGGCTGTAAACAAAGAGAAACTTGTAAATAACTCATGAAAGAATAAAGTTACGTTAAAACCAAGCACACCATTGTTTTTCGTGTGAAATTCCCAAAAAGTTTGATGTGTCACAAGACCCTCTTCCAATTGAAAAAACAAAAGTTGGATTCAAAATGGCCGACTTCAAAATGGCCGCCATGGTCACCACCCATCTTGAAAAGTTTCCTCCCTCACATATACTAATGTGCCACAAACAGGAAGTTAATATCACCAACCATTCCCATTTTATTAAGGTGTATCCATATAAATGGCCCACCCTGTAGTATCTTGCACAAAATGGGTGGTTTTTTTAAAACCAGAATATAACAGCAGTATTTAACGCTTGTATTGGACTGTCACAAATGCAGCAAAGGCCGCTAATGTAGTATCTTGCACAAAATGGGTGTTTTTTTTTAAACCAGAATATAACAGCAGTATTTAACGCTTGTATTGGACTTTCACAAATGCAGCAAAGGCCGCAAATGTAGTATCTTGCACAAAATGGGTGTTTTTTTAAAACCAGAATATAACAGCAGTAATTAATACTTGTATTGGACTGTCACAAATGCAGTAAAGGCCGCTAATGTAGTATCTTGCACAAAATGGGTGTTTTTATAAAACTGAATATAACAGCAGTATTTAACGCTTGTATTGGACTGTCACAAATGCAGCAAAGGCCGTTAATGTAGTGTCTTGCATAAAATGGGTGTTTTTTTAAAACCAGAATATAACAGCAGTATCTAACGCTTTTAATGGACTGTCACAAATTCAGTAAAGGCCGCTAATGTAGTATATTGCACAAAATAGGTGTTTTTTTTTAAAATAAGAATATAACAGCAGTATTTAACGCTTGTATTGGACTGTCACAAATGCAGCAAAGGCCGCTAATGTAGTATCATGCACAAAATGGGTGTTTTTTCAAAACCAGGATATAACAGCAGTATTTAACGCTTGTATTGGACTGTCACAAATGCAGCAAAGGCTGTTAATGTAGTGTCTTGCACAAAATAGTTGTTTTTTAAAACCAGAATATAACAGCAGTATTTAACGCTTGTATTGGACTGTCACAAATGCAGCAAAGGCCGCTAATGTAGTTTCTTGCACAAAATGGCAGTTTTTTTAAAACCAGGATATAACAGCAGCATTTAACGCTTGTATTAGGCCTCTTTCACACTTGCGTTGTCCGGATCCGGCGTGTACTCCACTTGCCGGAATTACACTCCGGATCCGGAAAAACGCAAGTGTACTGAAAGCATTTGAAGACGGAACCGTCTTCCAAATGCTTTCAGTGTTACTATGGCACCCAGGACGCTATTAAAGTCCTGGTTGCCATAGAAGGAGCGGGGAGCGGGGGAGCGGTATACTTACAGTCCGTGCGGCTCCCGGGGCGCTCCAGAATGACGTCAGAGCGCCCCATGCGCATGGATGACGTGATCCATGCGATCACGTGATCCATGCGCTTGGGGCGCCCTGACGTCACTCTGGAGCGCCCGGGGAGCCGCACGGACGGTAAGTACACTGCTCCCCAGCTCCCCGCTACACTTACCATGGCTGTCAGGACTTTAGCGTCCCGGCAGCCATGGTAACCACTCTGAAAAAGCTAAATGTCGGCTCCGGCAATGCGCCGAAACGACGTTTAGCTTAAGGCCGGATCCGGATCAATGCCTTCCAATGGGCATTAATTCCGGATCCGGCCTTGCGGCAAGTGTTCCGGATTTTTGGCCGGAGCAAAAAGCGCAGCATGCTGCGGTATTTTCTCCGGCCAACAAACGTTCCGTACCGGAACTGAAGACATCCTGATGCATCCTGAACGGATTACTCTCCATTCAGAATGCATTAGGATAATCCTGATCAGGATTCTTCCGGCATAGAGCCCCGACGACGGAACTCTATGCCGGAAGACAATAACGCAAGTGTGAAAGAGCCCTTAGACTGTCACAATGCAGCATAGGCCGCTAATGTATCTTGCACAAAATGGGTGTTTTTTTAAAACCAGAATATAACAGCAGTATCTATTGCTTGTATTGGACTGTCACAAATGCAGCAAAGGCTGCTAATGAAGTATCTTGCACAAAATGGGTGGTTTTTTTTAAAACCAGGATATAACAGCATTATTTAACGCTTGTATTGGACTGTCACAAATGCAGCAAAGGCCGCTAATGTAATATCTTGCACAAAATAGGTGTTTTTTTAAAACCAGAATATAACAGCAGTATTTAACGCTTGTATTGGACTTTCACAAATGCAGCATAGGCCGCTAATGTATCTTGCACAAAATTGCTATTTTTTTAAAACCAGGATATAACAGCAGTATCTATTGCTTGTATTGGACTGTCACAAATGCAGCAAAGGCTGCTAATGAAGTATCTTGCACAAAATGGGTGTTTTTTTTAAAACCAGGATATAACAGCATTATTTAACGCTTGTATTGAACTGTCACAAATGCAGCAAAGGCTGCTAATGTAGTATATTGCACAAAATTTGTGTTTTTTAAAACCAGGATATAACAGCAGTATCCAACGCTTGTATTGGACTGTCACAAATGCAGCAAAGGCCGCTAATGTAATATCTTCCACAAAATAGGTGTTTTTTTTAAACCAGAATATAACAGCAGTATTTAACGCTTGTATTGGACTGTCACAAATGCAGCAAAGGCAGCAAAGATACTTTATGAGAGAAAAAATATGATTTTTTCCCCCAAAATTAAACAGATGGATTTAACTAATTTTCTTTCCCCACAGAATCTAATAGATGGATTTACTTGGATTCTACTTTAAAGAAAAAAATGTGAATATGTCACCCCCTGGGTCAATGAACTCACAGATGGATTCCCTATATTATTTTTCCTTCCCCTGGCACATATGCCGTGCAGGTGCACTTAAAAAATTGGTATATGTTGCCCGCTGAACTAAAAGAACAGGATTTAATTATTATCCCTGGCACATATGCAGTGCTGGTGCACTAAACTTGCACAAAATGGCCGCCGACGCCAACCTAACTAACAGACGGATAAAACTTATTTTTCTGTGTCACTGGGCTCAGGGCAGGGTACAAAAATGCTTTGCACCCACAAAAAAAAATTGCTGTAGATCACAGAGTTAACAAGTCCCTTACAGCACCAGCATCCTATCCCTAGTAAGAGCAGAGTGACGTGCAGTGCTACGTGACTCCAGCTTATATAGAGGCTGGGTCACATGCTGCACTTGGCCAATCACAGCCATTAGTAGGCATGGCTGTGATGGCTTCTAAGGGCACACAAGTTAAACGCTTGTTGATTGGCTGCTCTGCAGCCTTTCAAAAAGCGCCTTAAAATAGCCAAACACCGAACCCGAACTTTTACTGAAATGTTTGGGTTCGGGTCCGTGGTCCAAAAATCCTAAAGTTCGCTACGAACCCGAACTTTACAGTTCAGGTTCGCTCAACCCTACTTACTAACCATTTCAGTTCTTGGAAAGTAATCTTTGAGAAGTATACATTAGGCATTTATTAAGCATTTATTACATTTATTCAGTGTTTCATCAGTAATCTTTTTGTGAGCCAAATCTAGGTGTGAGTCAAAAACCATAAGAAAGGCTGATGTGCTTCATCTGAAAAGCATAGCTTTTTAAAAACACATTTTTTATAGTGTACAATTTTTTGACCGTGTACTTTTATCCTGTGTCTGGATTTTTTCTCTTTTGGATTCTTACACGTAGCCGGCTCCAGGCAACGTCCGTGCATCTGAAAATCGGAGATAGGTGAGCGCTGCAAAAGTCTTTCTTTTTACTGTGATTATACATTTTTTATAGTGTATGATGTTTTTTTGCGCTTGAAATAAAGATTTGGAGTTTTTAACCACAAGTGCCTGAACATTTGTCCAGGATTCACAGCATAAGTGGTGGATTGAACAGACACAGCCAAGCCTGGGTTCCTCTAGAGCAGTGTGGAGATCCAAGAGGTGTGGTACTGCTGTAAAAGGGTGAGCGAATACAAGTTTTTTTATTCTTTTTTTTTTTACTTTACCTGTGAGTCCAAAACACAGAACAACGTGAATCTATCGCTTATACCTTATCTCTGAGTAGTCTACACTCCAGGTTTTGGCTCACAATCACTAAAGGAAACCACTGTTAAAACACCGACCACACACTGACTGTAAGAAAGTGGCCTTAGAGGTATTTCCCCTTAATACAAAAATATAAATAAAAAAGAGTACCATAAGACTAGTGTTGATCGAGCATGCTAGTCTGAACACCAGTTCGGCTCGAGCATCTTGATGCTTGGCACATGGCGGTATTCGGCCGAATACCGCATGTGCTCGAGCGCAATGCTCAAGACTCCTCCCCGCAGGTTTGTTGCCTGCTACGCAGCCAATAAACGTGCAGGTAAGTGCTGCCCTTCACTGTAATGCCATAGCCATATTGGTTACTGGCATTACATTGATTGGCTGGCCGGAACATGTCATTGGGTGCTATATAGCACCCGATGACACGTGTTCGGCTCAGTGTTAGTCAGAGAGAGCTGTGCTGAAGAAGGGAAAGATAGTGTAGGGAGTGAAATATTTTTGGGGGAAGTTTAAAAACTTGTCAGAGACCCAAAAGTCCTTTTAAGGACTATTGTTGTGTGTGGCAGTAGCAATATATATTTTTAGCGCAACCTGCGCTAAATTGCTAAAACTTTACAGACCCAAGATTCCTCTTAAGGACTGTTGTATGTGGCAGCAATATAAATTTTTAGCGCATCCTGAGCTAAATAGCGTGCAATAGTTAGACCGCTGCAGACAGCGACATTATCTACGTTGTGTAACGTGTGCGAATCCCCAAAATATCTGTAACATCCAGTGTACTTTTTCCCTAGACGTGTCCGCTGTGGACAGTGACATTACCTGGGGTACATCTCCTGTGTAACATTTCCACATCCAAAATACCTGTGACATTCCCTGTAATTACATATTAGCCGCTGCTGACCTCCGCAATAGGCCGCTGCAGACAGCGACAGTATCTGCGCTACATCTCCTGTGTAATGTGTGCGCATCTCAAAAATATCTGTGACATCCATTGTACTTTTTCTGTAGATGGTGTCCGCTGCGGACAGTGACATTAGCTGCGCTACATCTCCTGTGTAACGATTCCACATCCAAAGTACCTGTGACATTCCCTGTAATTTTATATTGGCCGCTGCTGACATCAGCGACATTATCTGCGGTATATCTCCTGTGACATTTCCACATCCCAAATACCCTTTTAAATTTTTTTGTGCCTGCTGCCAGAGCACAAGAAGTACACACATCCACGATACCTAGCTTCATGTCCCAGTTTGCAGGGCGGCGCAGGACACCACTCTCGAAGTCACACCAGTGTGACCAGGTGGTCGGTTGGATTGCAGCAGATAATGCTTCGGTTAAGCACCACCCTCTCTTCCACAAAGTCCAGTCTCAGTAGCCAAGAGTCTGGTCAACAGAATCCTCACCCTGATCCTCCTTCCTCCCACCATGGAGAGTCTTGGCAAACAAGTGATCCCACACTCGAATATTCAGAGGAGCTATTTTCAGCGCCATACCTTCATTTGGGCCTCTCGACAAGCCCGCTTGAAGAGGGACATGATATCTTGTGCCCTGATTCCCAAACTCTTGAGCATCCACAGTCACAAGAAGATGACGGTGGGGAACGGCAATTAGTGTTTCACGTGGTGGATGATGATGATGAGACACAGTTGCCAATAAGTCAATGGCAATTAGTGCCTTAAGAGGTTGATGATGAGTATGAGACACAGTTGTCAATAACTAAGGTTGTTGTTAGGTCAACAAGTCAGGAGGATGAGCAGAGTGAAGAAGTGAAAGAGGAGGTGGTGGACGATGAAGCTACTGACCTCACGTGGGAAGGTGGCAAACCGAGGGAGGACAGCAGTACAGGGATCCGCAGCACCGCAACAGACTGGAAGAGGCAGTGGGGTGGCAAAAGGGATAAGGCGGGCCACACCAAACAGGCCCACAACTGTTCCCCAGAGCACACCCTTGCGGAAATCTCCCTTGCCAAGGGGTAAATGTTCCGCACTCTGGCGCTTTTTTGAGAAAAGTGCGGACGACAAAACAATTGTAATTTGCATCCTGTGCCATACAAAAAATGAGCAGGGGCGTGAACACTAGCAACCACCAGCATGATCCGCCACATGGCATCAAAGCACCATAATAGTTGGGCCGAACGCCTGGGTCCACAATCTGTGTCTGCGGGTCACACCACTGCCTCCTCTTCCCCTGTATTACGTGCTGGTCAATCTCCTGTCGAAGGCGCAGGCCCGGATGCCTACCGCCCTGCACTTGGAACTTCGCAAGCACCATCAGCGACCACATCCACTTTCGTGTCCCAGCGCAGCATACAAATGGCCTTACCCCAGGCATTTGAATGCAAGCGTAAATACCCAGCAACCCACTCTCAGGCCATAGCACTAAATGCGCAGCTTTCCAAATTACTGGCCCTGGAAATGTTGCCATTTATGCTTGTGGACACTTAGGCCTTTCGCAGGCTCATGTCGGCGGCCGTCCCGCGTTACGCAGTCCACAGCCGCCACTATTTTTCGAGGTGTGCCGTGCCTGCCTTACACCAACATGTGTCCCGTAACATCACCCGTGCCTTGACCAACGCAGTTACCGGGAAGGTCCACTTAACCACTGACACATGGACAAGTGGTTTAGGCCAGGGACGCTACATTTCCATGACCGCACACTGGGTGAACGTTGTGGAGGCCTGGAGCGAGTCATACCCTGGGATGGCACAGGTGCTACCGATGCCAAGCATTGCGGACCCCAATTCCATCAGGGTTTCCGCCACCACCTATGTTAGGGGCTCCAACCCCCACTTCTCCTCCTCCACTTCCACCTCAGAATTATCCTCTTGTAGCACCAGTCAGGCATCAGTCGGTAGCTGGAAGCAGTGTAGCACTGCAGTGAGGAAGCGTCAATAGGCCGTGCTTAAGCTGATCTGCTTAGGTGACAAACAGCACACCGCCACAGAGCTGTGGCAGGGGATAAGAGACCAGACAGAGCTGTGGCTCTCGCCACTCAACCTAGAACCAGGCATGGTTGTGTCTGATAATGGCCGTAACTTGGTAGCAGCTTTGGTGCTTGGCAAGCTCACACACATCCCATGCCTAGCCCACGTCTTCAACTTAGTGGTTCAGCGGTTTCTCAAAACTGATAACGCTGGCATCAGAGTACATAGTTCCTTGGGGCAACCGAGTAGGGGAGACAAGGGGAACACACAGCAGTTCCAACAGAGGCAGGGAACCACTCTCCAAAGCCTGGGACAGTTTCATGACACCCAGCCAGCACCCTCACCCTGATGTGCGGCCTAGTGTCACAAGGAGGGAAACATTTTGGAAGATGGTAAAGGAGTACGTAGTAGACCGTGTCAGCATCCTCAATGATCCCTCTGTGCATCCGCCTGTCAACTTAAAATGCTGAATAAAAATGAACAAGGCCTGGATTGCCCCTGAATGTTTTTTTGTATAATGTACCGAATACACTGTATTCCCATGCACCCCTTCCACTGCAAAAAAGGGTGTATGGTTCAATCTTCCTTTTCTCTTCCTCCTCCTCTTCCATCATATCAACATGCTTATCGCTCCTAATGTTGTAGAGGGTCAGCTCATCTGCAGGCCCTCGCATATAATGTTTTAGAGGGTCAGCTCACCAGCAGGCCCTCATTTACAATCTTTTAGAGGGCCAGCTCACCAGCAGGCCCTCACCTACAATCTTTTAAAGCTCCAGCTCACCAGCAGGCCCTCACCTACAATCTTTTAAAGGGTCAGCTCACCTGCAGGCCCTTGCATAAAATGTTTTTGAGGGTCAGCTCACCAACAGGCCCTCGTCCATAATTTTTTCAATAGTCAGCTCAGCAGCAGGCACTCACCCCTAATGTTTTAGATGGTCAGCTCAGCAGCAGACCCTCACCCGTAATGTTTTAGAGAGTCACCAGCAGGCCATCAATCATAATTTTTTAAGGGTGTATGATTCCCTCCTTTATGTGTAATAAAGGGTGTATTGGAGTGCCGATTCTTTGTAATTTATGGAAGCCCTTTCACTTGTGTATAGGCTTTATGAGTGTAGGAGTCCCACTACCTGAACAATTGTACCACAATGTGAATGAGGTATTACATTATGTGATGTATAGGTTGTATCGGAGTGCCTCTCCCTTGTAATTTTTGGCAGCACTTGCACTTTATATACAAGTAAACATACAGGAAATAATTTTTCCTAACAATTTTTTCTCTAAAATCTATTTTATCTTCGGTTTTGTGTGTCTTATTGTCAGTCTGTAAAAGTGGCGTACTTCTCGGACAACATCGTTCCCAGCAGCGACCAGGAAGTCCAAGATGCATCCAGACATCCTCCCCATGCTGTTCCGGAACCATTTCGGTGGTGTTTCCATTAATTTTTGACCTTTTCTTATGAACCAGACACCCACCCCTCTTCAGAGCAGGGGGTGCCTGGTTTAATGCTCAGGTTCTCCCATTGACTTCCATTGTGCTCGGGTACTCGGTAGAGCACCTGAGCATGCTGTGTTCGACCCAAGCACCCGAGCACTTTTGTGCTCGATCAACACTACATAAGACTTGACCTAATGTTATTGCTCTATATGGCATATGATCAGACATGATATAGGCTCAGTGATTAACACTGTTGCCTTGTAGATCTGGGGTCCTGGGTTAAAATTTGATCAAGGGCAATTTCTACTGGGAGTTTGCGTGTTTTTCCCATGGATTTCCTTCAGTTTTCTTCCACCTTCCAAGAAACTGTGATTCTAAGCCACAATGGGGGTTGGGATGTGAGTGAAGACCTTATCTATACAGTGCTGTGGAATATGTTGGCGCTATATAAATGAAAAAAATTAAATTCAACAGTTTGAAAAAAGTTGAATAACAGTAGCTTATTGATTGTAAGATCTTTAAAAGGGGGATTGTGGACTTGAATGGCCACTGTTTCTGGAGAAACACAAACCTTTATTTCTAATCCCTTATAACCCCTTGAAATCCAGATACTGATCTCAATATTCTGTTGGGCTCTATCTTTCTTTTCTTTCCCTTTGCCCTGTATTTGGATTTGCATTTCAGTTTCATTTAGGAGAATGATTTGGGTTTAGAATGCAATGTTAAAAAGATTTCCAGAATTGGTGAGCTAAAAATTATTTATTGCCCTTTAAAGTCAAAACTAGTTCAATCGTAATGAAGAGATATTTTTTCTCTTTGTGCATATTACTATGTGATTCATTTGGTTTATGAAGGCAAGCATATTGATCCCCATAAGGCAGGTTTGTATTAATTGCCTATTTGAAGATAACATATGAAATGTAGCTCAATAATAAAGGATAACATAAGATACACCCAAACAGCAAGCAATTATTTATAGCTTAAGAAAAGTGTTAAATCTTATGAAAACTATTAAATCTTTCAACAATTCATAATCGATCACATTGATAACTAGGGTTTTCAGGTGTTATAGTTAGATGACAGTTGTAGACATCTTTCAATTCAAGTGGAGGGCTATTGCTAGGGCTTCCCACCCCAGAGTCATGACTTGGTGCGACTTGTCCTTCTGGATGTTCAAGGCATTTCTCATGCCTCAATTGTTGAACAGGTTCCTGTTTGTGCTTTAGACGTTTGAAACGTTTCAGTCGGACTGGGTCCTTGCCACTCTTCTGAGTGCATGGAAGCAAGATGCTTAGATCCTTTCTGAACTTGGAGCTCATCCCAAAGTAGATGAGGGGATTATAAAAACTGGCAGATTTTGCAAAGAGGCTTGCCAATATGCTAGTAAGACTAGGCACATAATATCCACTTGAGGACCACATAGATATAACAGCATATGGAGACCAAGCAATTATGAAGGCTGTACAAATCACAATTGACACCTGTAAATAGAAAGAAAATCTATAGTTTACTCTGTCAAAATATCTAGTAAATGCTATAGAACTCTGCTACATTGTATAATATGGTCATTAGGTGGTGCAGAGTGTCCATTGATGGGGCAGACCTATTGCCTCTATGCATTACATAAGAAGGCCATTGATTTCCCTAGGAATTGTATAATGCTTAATTTCCCTAGTGGTGGCACTGCAGGGAAATTTATATGGTCACTGTACTTTCAACAAACTTTACATAAATCAGCAGTACAGGTTAACATATGAAACTTTGTAATATATCTTATCAGAGAAGAAACCTTCCTCTCTCAATAGACTTCTATAGACACCATGCAATTGTATCCTTCAGTGAGATGACAGTCTGTCTTGAATGTTAGGGCAGATTCTGCAGAAAATGTTAACTTAGGAGTAGAGTTGAGCGAACCCGAACTGTAAAGTGCGAGTTTGGGTACCCCGACCTGAACCCAGACTTTTTCACTGAAGTTAGGGTTCGGTGTTCAGGTGATTTTATTATTTTCCGTTATAACATGGTTAAAACTGAAAATAATAGCATTCTTAAAACAGAATGCTAAATAAAATGTCTATTGAGGGGTTAAAAAAAAACTAAAAACTCACCTCATCCACTTGATCGCGCAGCCGGTATCTTTTTTTCTTCAGGACCTGCAAAAGGACCTACGGTGACTTCACCACGTGTTTTAAGAATGCTATTATTTTCCGTTCTAACCATGTTATAACGGAAAATAATAAAGTGAAGTTTGGGTCCCCATTGGGAACCCGAACTTTGACCTAAAGTTCGGCCGAACCGGGCAAACCCAAACTTCCACGTGTTCGCTCAACCCTATTCAGAAGGAGGGAAGGGAATAAAGAGACATTTATATTTGATAAAATAAAAATTGCAAAGTTTCTTATGCGCACCTGCACTACTGAGGTATGTATAGTTTGTTGACATGCTACTGGTTCCTAAAACCTGTTCCCAATGATTGGGAAGATGAATGTTGAGTGTCAGGCTATGCAGCTGCAATTACAGTGGGAAATTATGTCCAGAAAAAATACATTGGAAAATCATAAAGTGGAAATAAAAATATAAATAAAAAAAGAAACATAAGTAGTGGTCCATATAAAAACTGCCACTAACTGTATAATTGTTGCAGTGCTAGTTTGGAATTTTGGAAAAAACTGCTAGAAATTAACCCCTTCACTCCCACCACCATACATGTACGGCGGAAGTGTGGGGTTTAAAGTTAGCTCACAAGTTTTAAACAGCAGGCACGTTCTACTTTTAAAAGTTTAGAAAATTGAAAAAAAAAAGACTTTTTTGTGTAAAAATAAAAAAAATACTAAATTAAAATGACATAAAAATAAAGCCCACATATTACCATAAAAAGGCACAAAAATTGTTTAAATAACTGAGTGGAAAAAAATTGTTTTTCAGAGATGCATTTACTGAAAAAACAGAAAATGCATCTTGTCAGGAAGTGGAGTAAATATTTTGAACTTGTAAACAACATCTAATTAAATTAAAATTACATATATTATTAGTTAGGAGTTCTTATTCATATAGACTGTAATATATTGTATAATATTATTGAGGAAATAATTCTGTGTGAAAATGCTAAATGTTTTTGTAAATTTTGTTAAGCAGCATTGTTCCCTCCAGGTGAAATACTGATGAAAATGAGCCTTGCTGGGAAAATTAGTATTGAAAGTGATAATATCTCTCTTTTCAGCATTTTTTTATCTAGACTCTTGGCTGAAATGGAATATTTTATAAATTAGGAAACATACCCTAGTTACATCTCTTTCCACCATCCTTTGTCTTTCTGATAAATTCCCTTCCGTAGTTAAAGCGCGGCTTGATTTAACAGTGTTAATTATGGAAATATAGCAGAAAACCATAACCAACACAGGTAAGAAGAAGGAGCATATAAAAATGGACACAATATAGGATTTAAAAATTGTGGAAAAACTGGCTTTGGACCAGTCAATTTCACAAGTTCCATACATCCGATCTAGAAAAAGAAGAAAATGTGCAATTAATAATGTAACCAATATAGACATAGTACAATTTATATTATGGTGATGACAGGCTACTGTAGATCTGTACATAACCAAATTTATGACCCTAGTGCAATTGTGGGATAGCCTCTCCTGGCTATCCCAAGACTGTAAAGTAATAAATATTTTGTATTATTACAAATCTAGTAGACTTCATGTATAATGTTCAATGGTCATGGCCATAATTGTACAAGAAGGTCCTCCAACATGTGTCTAAAGACATTTTGGTGCATATGTAGGTTTTTATAGATGAGACTCCTTAAATTTCCATGACTGAACAACAACATTGGGGAACGTGTAAAAATTGCTTTGGAAGCTCAAATTTCTACTAGGATTTGGAAGATTTCCATGCCAATGTTCTGGGTGGTTTATACACTATCAACCTGATGCTGAACATTTTGGCCATGATTCAAAATCGGTTCCTCACTTACTATGTGTCATTCCAAATACAATTTTCCTATGTAGCGGAAGGGTTTTTGGACCTCTCAGGTTACAGGGCCTGAGCTAATTTGTTTTGTCATACAACAGGGAATATAAGTTTTGCTAATTTATAAAGCTCATGATGAGAAGTCATTTTTTGCTAAAACATGTCTCAAGGTTGTTCAAGATATATCTGGAGTAGTACATTGATCATAGTTATTTAGCAAGAGGACACAGTGTTCTTTGTTATATGTAAGGGCTGAACATCACATTTTTAGATTCTGTCAGAAAAATTCTGACCCAATATAATTTGTAATGTTTAGTAAACCTGCTGGTAGGCAACTTACCCCTATAGCTTCCCCAACCTAGTAAAGGAGCCACTGACCAGAACAAGGCTGCAATCCAGATCAGCACCAATGATATTGTAATGCTGCCAAAGCTAATGCAGTTTGCTGTGGAATATAATATATGTATGATTAGTATGTATGTGGTAAATTTTAATGCAATTCAGCATACAATTTCAGTCATACTTTGGGTGAAATGGATATTCAAAATAATTTACACTCATTTACAGTCATGTGAAAAAATTAGGACACCCTTTGAAAGCATGTGGTTTTTTGTAACATTTTTAATAAATGGTTATTTCATCTCCGTTTCAACAATACAGAGAGATTAAAGTAATCCAACTAAACAAAGAAAACTGAAGAAAAGTCTTTTCAAGATCTTCTGTAAATGTCATTCTACAAAAATGCCTATTCTAACTGAGGAAAAAGATAGGACACCCTCACATGTATTCCCTCTTAAATTGGCTCAGATCTCACACAGGTATATCACACCAGGTGCACATAATTAGTAGATCGTTACTCTGCATGTTGAATGAGGCTTGCCCTATTTAAACCTCAGACATTTAGTTTGGTGTGCTCCTGACTGTTGAAGTGAGAGTGAGCACCATGGTGAGAGCAAAAGAGCTGTCAGAGGACTTCAGAAAAAAGATTGTAGCAGCCTATGAGTCTGGGAAGGGATTTAAAAAGATCTCAAAAGATTTTGAAATCAGCCATTCCACTGTCCGGAAGATAGTCTACAAGTGGAGGGCTTTCAAAACAACTGCCAACATGCCCAGGACTGGTCGCCCCAGCAAGTTCACCCCAAGAGCAGACCGCAAGATGCTAAAAGAGGTATCCAAAAACCCTAAAGTGTCATCTCGAGAACTACAGCAGGCTCTGGCTACTGTTGATGTAGAAGTACATGCCTCTACAATCAGAAAGAGACTGTACAAGTTTAACTTGCATGGGAGGTGTGCAAGGAGGAAACCTTTGCTTTCCAAGAGAAACATCGAGGCCAGACTGACATTTGCCAGCGATAAAGTTGACAAAGACCAGGACTTCTGGAATAATGTTCTTTGGACAGATGAGTCCAAAATTGAATTATTTGGACACAACAGCAGAGGACATGTTTGGCGTAAACCAAACACAGCATTCCAAGAAAAGAACCTCATACCAACTGTGAAGTATGGAGGTGGAAGTGTCATGGTTTGGGGCTGCTTTGCTGCAGCAGGACCTGGTCAGCTCACCATCATAGAATCCACGATGAATTCTACTGTGTATCAGAAGGTGCTTGAAGAACATGTGAGACCATCAGTTAGAAAATTAAAGCTGAAGCGGAACTGGACCATGCAACATGACAATGACCCAAAACATACTAGTAAATCAACCAAAGATTGGCTGAAAAAGAAGAAATGGAGAGTCCTGGAATGGCCAAGTCAAAGTCCAGATTTGAATCCCATTGAGATGCTGTGGGGTGACTTGAAAAGGGCTGTACGTGCAAGAAACCCCTCAAACATCTCACAGCTGAAAAAGTTCTGCATTGAGGAGTGGGGTAAAATTTCCTCAGACCGATGTCGAAGACTGGTAGATGGCTACAAGAACCGTCTCACTGCAGTTATTTCAGCCAAAGGAGGTAACACTCGCTATTAGGGGCAAGGGTGTCCTATCTTTTTCCTCAGTTAGAATAGGCATTTTTGTAGAATGACATTTACAGAAGATCTTGAAAAGACTTTTCTTCAGTTTTCTTTGTTTAGTCGGATTACTTTAATCTCTCTGTATTGTTGAAACGGAGATGAAATAACCATTTATTAAAAATGTTACAAAAAACCACATGCTTTCAAAGGGTGTCCTAATTTTTTCACAAGACTGTAGGTCAATTTCTAAAGGGTGAAAAACGAGAAAGGCTTGGCACGGGTAACATATTTATGTAGCATTCCTGTTCTAGTTTGCCCCAGCAATGACCCTGACTGCTCATCTTTCCATTCTTTACAAGTATAATAACCAGAAGCAGTGTTCAGGGTCATCAAGGTAATGAGTTCCTTGATGTCATGACTAGTGAGTAATCTATGGCTCTTCTAGAGATAAGTAGAGAATTGCAGTGGAAAATTCTGAACTGAGAAATAACTTAAAATTGTAAGCCAACAGCTATTTTGTCCAAACTGGCCAAGTATGCTTGCTTATTTCAATTCGGAGAGGGGAACAAGCCACTGTCAGACACCTTTAGCAGCAGCTTAGCTGCCATAGGACCAAAGGATTAAGCATGTTGATCTGCTGGGGAACGATCAGAAGGTCCAACTCCTCACCGATCATTAGATCATAGGCAGAACCCACTGAAACCAGTAGCTTCAGCCTGAGACACAGGAACAAAGGGTTAAGCATGTTGATCATGTTTGGAATACTTGTAAGGTCCTTACCCATCATTGGATCCAGTAGGTTCAGTCTGATCCAATCATTTCACTCCTAATGTTCCCTCTCCCCTCTGACAACATGAGACTGCACCATCCCCATCTAATTTTTACTGTTTTGGGTGACTGTTGAGGTTTCTTAACATTTACAGAGAGCCTGCAGGTAGGGAACTGTAAACTACAGGCTTACATTTTCTTTTACAAATTATTAAATGTCAATGTAATTTTTACATGTATTCTGTCATAACGTCTATATTCTTTATTTATGTTATAGATATGAGATACCGTTTTGCAGAAAAAATGAAATACTTCAATATCTTTGCGAGTGATCATCCTAGATTTGACTTTTAGAATATATCCGCACAGGGTTAGCCTTAGGTGTTCAGGTGCCCTGTGCGAGCTAACTTGTGGCGCTCCCCTATATTTAAAAGAGAGGCCCTTTTAAGTATAGGTACAAAAGAAATGCAAGATTCGCAGCAGCAGTGTACAGATAATATGAATTTCCTAAATGTAGTACGCCAACATTTGCGCCAAATAAAGAATAGATAAACAAAATACCAAATAACATAGGGCTGCACTAGATACCACCTAGCGATCAAATGAATAATACATAAAACCCTGTACTGCAGGTATAGATCAACCCCTTCATCAATCCCCAGGCTGCACTCCTTCAACAACCCTTTGTACCCCTTAATCAGACCCCTTCTCCCCTTAATCATACCCTGTCGCCTTTACCAAGTCCCCTGCCCTTCTTAATCATACCCAGTGTCACCCTTACCCAGCCCCTGCCCCCTCAATTAGACCCTGCCCCCCTTAATCATACCCAGTGTCACCCATAGCCAGTCCCCTGCCCCCCTTAATCATACCCTGTCACCTTTACCCAGTCCTCTGCCCCTATCATACCCAGTGTCACCCTTATCCAGTCCCCTGCCCCCTTAATCATACCCAGTGTCTGTCACCCTTATCCAGTCCCCTGCCCCCTTAATCATACCCAGTGTCACCCATAGCCAGTCTCCTGCCCCCTTTAATCATACCCTGTCACCTTTGCCCAGTCCCCTGCCCCCCTTAATCATACCCAGTGTCACCCATAGCCAGTCCACTGCCCCCCTTAATCATACCCTGTCACCTTTACCCAGTCCCCTGCCCTTCTTAATCATACCCAGTGTCACCCTTACCCAGTCCCCTGCCCCCTCAATTAGACCCTACCCCCCTTAATCATACGCAGTGTCACCCATAGCCAGTCCCCTGCCCCTTAATCATACCCAGTGTCAACCAAAGCCAGTCCCCTGCCCCTTAATCATACCCAGTGTCACCCTTATCCAGTCCCCTGCCCCCTTAATCATACCCAGTGTCTGTCACCCTTATCCAGTCCCCTGCCCCCCTTAATCATACCCTGTCACCTTTACCAAGTCCCCTGTCCTTCTTAATCATACCCAGTGTCACCCTTACCCAGTCCCCTGTCCCCTGAATTAGACCCTGCCCCCCTTAATCATACCCAGTGTCACCCATAGCCAGTCCCCTGCCCCCTTAATCATACCCTGTCACCTTTACCCAGTCCTCTGCCCTTCTTAATCATACCCAGTGTCACCCTTACCCAGTCCCCTGCCCCCTCAATTAGACCCTACCCCCCTTAATCATACGCAGTGTCACCCATAGCCAGTCCCCTGCCCCTTAATCATACCCAGTGTCAACCAAAGCCAGTCCCCTGCCCCTTAATCATACCCAGTGTCACCCTTATCCAGTCCCCTGCCCCTTAATCATACCCAGTGTCTGTCACCCTTATCCAGTCCCCTGCCCCCCTTAACCACCTCAGCCCCCAGTGCTTAAACACCCTGAAAGACCAGGCCACTTTTTACACTTCTGACCTACACTACTTTCACCGTTTATTGCTCGGTCATGCAACTTACCACCCAAATGAATTTTACCTCCTTTTCTTCTCACTAATAGAGCTTTCATTTGGTGGTATTTCATTGCTGCTGACATTTTTACTTTTTTTGTTATTAATCGAAATTTAACGATTTTTTTGCAAAAAAATGACATTTTTTCACTTTCAGTTGTCAAATTTTGCAGAAAAAACGAGATCCATATATAAATTTTGCTCTAAATTTATTGTTCTACATGTCTTTGATAAAAAAAAAATGTTTGGGTAAAAAAAAAAATGGTTTGGGTAAAAGTTATAGCGTTTACAAACTATGGTACAAAAATGTGAATTTCCGCTTTTTGAAGCAGCTCTGACTTTCTGAGCACCTGTCATGTTTCCTGAGGTTCTACAATGACCAGACAGTACAAACACCCCACAAATGACCCCATTTCGGAAAGTACACACCCTAAGGTATTCGCTGATGGGCATAGTGAGTTCATAGAACTTTTTATTTTTTGTCACAAGTTAGCGGAAAATTATGATTTTTTTTTTTGATTTTTTTTTTCATACAAAGTCTCATATTCCACTAACTTGTGACAAAAAATAAAAACTTCCATGAACTCACTATGCCCATCAGCGAATACCTTGGGGTCTCTTCTTTCCAAAATGGGGTAACTTGTGGGGTAGTTATACTGCCCTGGCATTCTAGGGGCCCAAATGTGTGGTAAGGAGTTTGAAATCAAATTCTGTAAAAAATGACCTGTGAAATCCGAAAGGTGCTCTTTGGAATATGGGCCCCTTTGCCCACCTAGGCTGCAAAAAAGTGTCACACATCTGGTATCTCCGTACTCAGGAGAAGGTGGGTAATGTGTTTTGGGGTGTCATTTTACATATACCCATGCTGGGTGAGAGAAATATCTTGGCAAAAGACAACTTTTCCCATTTTTTTATACAAAGTTGGCATTTGACCAAGATATTTATCTCACCCAGCATGGGTATATGTAAAAAGACACCCCAAAACACATTCCTCAACTTCTCCTGAGTACGGAGATACCAGATGTGTGACACTTTTTTGCAGCCTAGGTGGGCAAAGGGGTCCATATTCCAAAGAGCACCTTTCGGATTTCACAGGTCATTTTTTACAGAATTTGATTTCAAACTCCTTACCACACATTTGGGCCCCTAGAATGCCAGGGCAGTATAACTACCCCACAAGTGACCCCATTTTGGAAAGAAGACACCCCAAGGTATTCCGTGAGGGGCATGGCGAGTTCCTAGAATTTTTTATTTTTTGTCACAAGTTAGTGGAAAATGATGATTTATTTTTTTGATTTTTTTTTTTCATACAAAGTCTCATATTCCACTAACTTGTGACAAAAAATAAAACCTTCCATGAACTCATTATGCCCATCAGCGAATACCTTGGGGTCTCTTCTTTCCAAAATGGGGTCACTTGTGGGGTAGTTATACTGCGCTGGCATTCTAGGGGCCCAAATGTGTGGTAAGGAGTTTGAAATCAAATTCTGTAAAAAATGACCTGTGAAATCTGAAAGGTGCTCTTTGGAATATGGGCCCCTTTGCCCACCTAGGCTGCAAAAAAGTGTCACACATCTGGTATCTCCGTACTCAGGAGAAGGTGGGTAATGTGTTTTGGGGTGTCATTTTACATATACCCATGCTGGGTGAGAGAAATATCTTGGCAAAAGACAACTTTTCCCATTTTTTTATACAAAGTTGGCATTTGACCAAGATATTTATCTCACCCAGCATGGGTATATGTAAAAAGACACCCCAAAACACATTCCTCAACTTCTCCTGAGTACGGAGATACCAGATGTGTGACACTTTTTTGCAGCCTAGGTGGGCAAAGGGGCCCATATTCCAAAGAGCACCTTTCGGATTTCACAGGTCATTTTTTACAGAATTTGATTTCAAACTCCTTACCACACATTTGGGCCCCTAGAATGCCAGGGCAGTGTAACTACCCCACAAGTGACCCCATTTTGGAAAGAAGAGACCCCAAGGTATTCGCTGATGGGCATAGTGAGTTCATGGAAGTTTTTATTTTTTGTCACAAGTTAGTGGAATATGAGACTTTGTATGAAGAAAAAAATCAAAAAAAAAAATCATCATTTTCCACTAACTTGTGACAAAAAATAAAAAATTCTAGGAACTCGCCATGCCCCTCACGGAATACCTTGGGGTGTCTTCTTTCCAAAATGGGGTCACTTGTGGGGTAGTTATACTGCCCTGGCATTCTAGGGGCCCAAATGTGTGGTAAGGAGTTTGAAATCAAATTCTGTAAAAAATGACCAGTGAAATCCGAAAAGTGCTCTTTGGAATATGGGCCCCTTTGCCCACCTAGGCTGCAAAAAAGTGTCACACATCTGGTATCTCCGTACTCAGGAGAAGTTGAGGAATGTGTTTTGGGGTGTCTTTTTACATATACCCATGCTGGGTGAGATAAATATCTTGGTCAAATGCCAACTTTGTATAAAAAAATGGGAAAAGTTGTCTTTTGCCAAGATATTTCTCTCACCCAGCATGGGTATATGTAAAATGACACCCCAAAACACATTCCCCACCTTCTCCTGAGTACGGAGATACCAGATGTGTGACACTTTTTTGCAGCCTAGGTGGGCAAAGGGGCCCATATTCCAAAGAGCACCTTTCGGATTTCACAGGTCATTTTTTACAGAATTTGATTTCAAACTCCTTACCACACATTTGGGCCCCTAGAATGCCAGGGCAGTATAACTACCCCACAAGTGACCCCATTTTGGAAAGAAGAGACCCCAAGGTATTCGCTGATTGGCATAGTGAGTTCATGGAAGTTTTTATTTTTTGTCACAAGTTAGTGGAATATGAGACTTTGTATGAAAAAAATAAATAAAAAAAAAATCATCATTTTCCACTAACTTGTGACAAAAAATAAAAAATTCTAGGAACTTGCCATGCCCCTCACGGAATACCTTGGGGTGTCTTCTTTCCAAAATGGGGTCACTTGTGGGGTAGTTATACTGCCCTGGCATTTTCCAGGGGCCTAATGTGTGGTAAGTAGGTAAATGACCTGTGAAATCCGAAAGGTGCTCTTTGGAATGTGGGCCCCTTTGCCCACCTAGGCTGCAAAAAAGTGTCACACATCTGGTATCTCCGTACTCAGGAGAAGGTGGGAAATGTGTTTTGGGGTGTCATTTTACATATACCCATGCTGGGTGAGAGAAATATCTTGGCAAAAGACAACTTTTCCCATTTTTTTATACAAAGTTGGCATTTGACCAAGATATTTATCTCACCCAGCATGGGTATATGTAAAAAGACACCACAAAACACATTCCTCAACTTCTCCTGAATACAGAGATACCAGATGTGTGACACTTTTTTGCAGCCTAGGTGGGCAAAGGTGCCCAAATTCCTTTTAGGAGGGCATTTTTAGACATTTGGATACCAGACTTCTTCTCACGCTTTGGGGCCCCTAAAATGACAGGGCAGTATAAATACCCCACATGTGACCCCATTTTGGAAAGAAGACACCCCAAGGTATTCAATGAGGGGCATGGCGAGTTCATAGAAAAAAAAAAATTTGGCACAAGTTAGCGGAAATTGATTTTTTGATTTTGTTCTCACAAAGTCTCCCTTTCCGCTAACTTGGGACAAAAATTTCAATCTTTCATGGACTCAATATGCCCCTCAGCGAATACCTTGGGGTGTCTTCTTTCCGAAATGGTGTTATTTGTGGGGTGTTTGTACTGCCCTGGCATTTGAGGGTCTCCACAATCATTACATGTATGCCCAGCATTAGGAGTTTCTGCTATTCATCTTATATTGAGCATACAGGTAATGAGATTTTTTTTTTCCGTTCAGCCTCTGGGCTGGAAGAAAAAAATGAACGGCACAGATTTCTTCATTCGCATCGATCAATGTGGATGAAAAAATCTCTGCCAAAAAAAGAAAAAGGAGGGGAAAGGCGTCTGCCAGGACATAGGAGCTCCGCCCAACATCCATACCCACTTAGCTCGTATGCCCTGGCAAACCCGATTTCTCCATTCACATCAATCGATGTGGATGAATAAATCATTGCCGGGATTTTTTTTTTTTTTTATATATATATACAAAGTGTTTGCCAAAGTATATGAACACCGCCACCTCCTCAGCTCATATGCCTCGGCAAACGTATCTTTTACTGCAGAGGAGAAATCTCGTCTTGCAGCGCCGCATACACCGACTTGCGTGTAATCTGACAGCAGCGCAATGCTTCTGTCAGAATGCACATCAGTGCTGCAGCTAGTCGATCGGTTGGTCCACCTGGAAGGTAAAAAAAACAAAACAAAAAAGAAAAAACCAGGCCGCAACGCAATAAATTTATTAACTGTTGAACGGAACATAGAAACTTTTTTTTAACTGAACGTTTAACTTTTTTACTTACCGGTAATTTTTTTTTTGTTTAGTTTTTTTTACCTTTATAGAACAAACCTCTCCTTCCCCATGGGACAATGTGCAAAGCGCAAATCGCCCAAAGATGTGGCGAAGTACGTTATGCACTTTATCCCAGGTGAAAGGAGAGGTTTGCAGCAGCTGTGAGTAAAAGGGCCCTAATAGCCCTGTGTGCCTGTCCTGTGAGATGCAATCCCTATGCTAGGTGTACCTGTGTGTGGTACTTCCGGAAACACTCTCCATAGCATAGGGCAGGGTGGTCAGGACAGTCAGGACAGAAATAGCGGGTGTCACGCCTTATTCCACTCCTGCTACAGACACGACATTTTTTTCGGGGTGGCGGTTGGGTTGAGGTACCAGCAACGACACTGGGGAAATGTC
Source organism: Bufo bufo (assembly GCF_905171765.1). Taxonomy (NCBI): domain Eukaryota; kingdom Metazoa; phylum Chordata; class Amphibia; order Anura; family Bufonidae; genus Bufo; species Bufo bufo. The sequence continues at coordinate 480,780,815 of NC_053392.1, read as the reverse complement.
GCTCATGTAGATGGCTAACTACACTGGTGGATGGGGCCACGGAACCTCCTGGGTAAAGGAGGTTCTCGATGATCTCTTCCTGGAATTTAAGGAAGGATCCTGTTCTCCCAGCCTTACTGTAGAGAACAAAACTATTATAGGCAGCCAATTGAATTAAATATACAGACACCTTCTTATACCAGCGTCTGGTTCTGCGGGAAACTAAATAGGGAGCCAACATCTGGTCATTGAAGTCCACCCCTCCCATGAGCGCATTATAGTCGTGGACTGAGAGGGGCTTTTCAATGACACGGGTTGCCCTTTCAATTTGGATTGTCGTGTCTGCGTGAATGGAGGAGAGCATGTAAACGTCACGCTTGTCTCTCCATTTCACCGCGAGCAGTTCTTCATTACACAAGGCAGCCCTCTCCCCCCTTGCAAGACGGGTGGTTACAAGCCGTTGGGGGAAGCCCACGCGACTAGTTCGCGTGGTGCCACAGGCGCAAATCCGTTCTAGAAACAAATGCCTAAAGAGGGCCACACTTGTGTAGAAATTTTCCACATAAAGATGGTACCCCTTGCCGAATAAGGGTGACACCAAGTCCCAGACTGTCTTCCCACTGCTCCCCAGGTAGTCAGGGCAACCGACCGGCTCCAGGGTCTGATCTTTTCCCTCATAGATCCGAAATTTGTGGGTATAGCCTGTGGCCCTTTCACAGAGCTTATACAATTTGACCCCATACCGGGCACGCTTGCTTGGGATGTATTGTTTGAAGCCAAGGCGCCCGGTAAAATATATTAGGGACTCGTCTACGCAGATGTTTTGCTCAGGGGTATACAAATCTGCAAATTTCTGGTTGAAATGGTCTATGAGGGGCCGAATTTTGTGGAGCCGGTCAAAAGCTGGGTGGCCTCTGGGACGGGAGGTGGTGTTGTCGCTAAAATGCAGAAAACGTAGGATGGTCTCAAATCGTGTCCTGGACATAGCAGCAGAGAACATAGGCATGTGATGAATTGGGTTCGTGGACCAATATGACCGCAATTCATGCTTTTTAGTTAGACCCATGTTGAGGAGAAGGCCCAAAAAAATTTTAAGTTCGGAAACTTGGACTGGTTTCCACCGGAAAGACTGGGCATAAGAGCTTCCCGGGTTGGCGGATATAAATTGTGTGGCATACCGATTTGTTTCTGCCACGACTAAGTCCAAGAGTTCCGCAGTCAAGAACAGCTCAAAAAATCCCAGGGCCGAACCGATTTGAGCCGTCTCAACCCGAACTCCAGACTGGGCGGTGAAAGGGGGAACTACTGGTGCGGCTGAAGTTGGTGACTGCCAATCAGGGTTTACCAGCACCTCAGGGATTCTAGGGGCTCTACGGGCCTGTCTGCGCGGTGGCTGCGACGGGGTAACTAGTGCACGTGCCACCGTACCAGCTTCAACTGCCCTTCTGGTGCTCGCCACGTCACCATGTTGTACGGCAGTGCTGGTACTAGGTCCAGGAAGGGCTGCGCTGCTGGTGTATGCCTCACCACGTGATCCGGCAGCGACAGCCCCACTCTGCTGCTCTTGAAACGGATCCTGCGTAACCTGTGGTCTAGCGACACGGGGCCGGGTACGCCTGGTGCTGCCAGGGACCTCCACCTCCTCGTCCGAACTTTGGGTCAGAGAGCCACTGCTTTCTACAGGTTCATATTCTGACCCGCTAGATTCGTCAGATGAGGGTTCCCACTCCTCATCCGACTGGGTCAGAATCCTGTAGGCCTCTTCAGAAGAATACCCCCTGTTTGACATTTTGGACTACTAAATTTAGGGGTATTCCCTGAGACTACCCAAGAAAAAAAGCAAACCTGTCTTACAAAGGGGAGGCTAGCGAAGTACCGGAGGCTGCTGCGGTTGTTAAAAAATATCAAAACAGATTTTTTTATCGCCGCAGTGCGTGTAAAGTGAATGTGCAGTGATCAAAAAACAAAATTTTTTTTGTCACTGCGGTGCGGCGGGCGTGGGTGAACGCACGTGTGGGCGACTGATCAGGCCTGATCGGGCAAACACTGCGTTTTGGGTGGAGGGCGAACTAAAGTGACACTAATACTATTATAGATCTGACCGTGATCAGTTTTGATCACTTACAGATACTATAAAAGTACAAATGCTGATTAGCGATACGCTAATCAGCGAATAAAAGTGACTGCGGTGCGGTGGGGTGGGCGCTAACTGACGCTAACTACCTAACCAAGGGGCCTAAACTATCCCTAAAACCTAACAGCCAATACTAGTGAAAAAAAAAAAGTGACAGTTTACACTGATCACTTTTTGTCTTTCACTAAGTGATTGACAGGGGGCGATCAAGGGGTTAATTCGGGTGATGGGGGTGATGGAGGGTGATCTGGGGCTAAGGACAGTGTTTGGTGGGTACTCACAGTGAAGTCTGCTTCTCTGCTGGATCCAACCGACGAAAAGGACCAGCAGAGAAGCAGAGAAGCCATATAACAGATCATATTTACTAATATGATCTGTTATCTGGCTTCTGATTTGATTTTTTGAAAATCGCCAGCCTGCCAGCCAATGATCGTTGCTGGCAGGCTGGTGACGAAATACTTCTTTAACTTTTGCCGGCCCGCGATGCGCATGCGCGGGCCGGCAATGCACGAAATCTCGCGTCTCGCGAGAGGACGCACCGGCGCGTCCACCCAGAACAACAGGACCGCCGCAAAGACGCAATCCTGCGTACGGTGGTCCTGAGGAGGTTAATCATACCCTGTCACCTTTACCAAGTCCCCTGTCCTTCTTAATCATACCCAGTGTCACCCTTACCCAGTCCCCTGTCCCCTGAATTAGACCCTGCCCCCCTTAATGATACCCAGTGTCACCCATAGCCAGTCCCCTGCCCCCCTTAATCATACCCTGTCACCTTTACCCAGTCCTCTGCCCCTGTCATACATAGTGTCACCCTTATCCAGTCCCCCGCCCCCTTAATCATACCCAGTGTCTGTCACCCTTATCCAGTCCCCTGCCCCCCTTAATTAGACCCTGCCCCCATTTAATGAAAGATATTTGGTAAAAAAAAAAAAAAAACAATAAGAACAGGTACTTACTATTTGAAGTCTTCTGCTCCCTCCCTGTCTGCAGAGCACCGGCCGCCGCCCACACACATTGAGCGGATCCTTCCGTGGCTCTCTGTGAAGGCGCAGCACTTGGACGATGCGCCTGCGCCCCTAAGCTCCTCCTCCACGCTCCGGAACCTGACCTGGCAGCTGCAGCGGCTCAGCTCATCAGGCTCGCCTCACACAATCTCGGGCCGGCGTGCTGTAAGAGACCGACTGCGAGCTGTGTCGGCCGCCGGGCGCCCCTGTTGCCATGGCGCCCTGTGCGGCCGCACAGCTCGCACACCCCAAAGGCCAGCCCAATCCACACAAGACTGAAATACTACAGCTTTGCTGGTACTGTACAACTCTGCAGATTCGACAGACCCACAGCATTTCAGTCAAGTGTTTATGTTGAATTTAAAGGGGTTTCTGGACTGATATAATTACCCTATATAATGAAAATCTCTGCTGCTTTCAGACATATGTCAATTATATTAGCAATTTGCAAAACTTTTTATTATAATACTTTTCATTATAAAAATTTGCAGTTATAAAAATTGAAGTGAGTTTTTGAAATGATAAGAGTAAGTACTGCCACTTTAAAGTTTACCTCTTTGTGGATGGCAACCTTTAATATAGCGAGTTACACTAATGAGGGTAAGGGTATTTATACTGGCCAGACCAAAAAGCAGTGTGAGAAATCCATCCACCTGTAATGAAAAAGAACAAACGTCACATTTCTGATGTTTGGGTTCAGTTAATATTTCTAAGGATCCTTCCTGATAACAATACTACTCTTAGTTGACTTGTGTTCAGTGTTGGTATGCCCACACTGAACTACGTGCTAATAGATAAGGCTTCTTTGGGTCCATTTACATGGGCAGATTACTGGGCCAAATATTTGGAACGACTATTTATATGAATGTTTGTTCTTGACAAAACTGTCATTTTTCAGGTGATCCAACCATTATTGTGGCACCTATCATTGTTTGTTGGCAGCACAGATTCCTATGTAAACAAGAATGTGCTGCCAATTGTATCAGGATGACTAATCGTAGTAGCGATCATTGATCCCCATACAAAAGAGATGACTGCTGCATATAAATGCTTCTTCTTAATGGTTCATTCTCATTCATTGCCCCATGTATCCAACCATGTAAATGAGCCCATAGCAGTATAACTGCAATTTCCAATCCAGAATTCTACCATATAGAGATATCACTGTGCTTATTGCATACACCAGTCCTCTCAGAGAATCCTATCTCACTTAATTGTTAAAGACTCCAGGTCTCCAGCCTTAAGTTCTTGCTGCCTCCAGCAGTATATGGCGACCGGTCTGCAGAGTAGTAGCTTCAGGTATGAATATATTTTTGCTTGTTACCAAAGGGGTAAGTATGAGATACAATGGGGGAGATTTCAGATGTGGTTGCACTTGAAGGAAGTAAAACAACCTAATACTTTAACGTGTAGCACTAAGTGCATCTAATTTTCGAAAGGATCTCTACCTATTTTCTATTTACAAAAATTGTCAGTGAAGTACATCGCTAGGTACAAAACCTTAACCATTCTCTCCAATGGGTATAATTGTTGTTAGGGGATTTTTCAGACTAGTTTATAAAAGTCATAATGAATCCCCAACAGTCTCTTTATTGAAGGTTTTGTATAAAGGGGTTATACGACTTCTGGAAACAATAAAAACAGCACCAAATACTATAAATTAAAAAAGCTACTCATCTCTTTTTTTTTTAAATTGTTTATTTTATTTTCATTATCAGTATAATGTAACAATGGAATAAGGTACATAATATTAGCAAAAGCAATAGCTAAAGGGGAATTTCTTCGCCCAATGGGCTGGCTAGAAGCTCTCATTACCATTCCCAAACCCCCCAGAAAAGCTACTCATCTCTTCAATCTCACACAGATCCAGCTGAGATGTTCAGTTCATTCCTAGCTCAGCATTGATGCCAGTAGACTAGGGGGAACTGCTAGAGCATCTGAGCTGAATCAGAGGGGAATTGAAGAGGTATATACTACATAGTGTTCTTTTTATATTTTATTATATATTATTATTATTTTTTTTTTTTTTTTTTGTTTGATACTGTCTTTATGTCTCCAGATGTTTGATAACCATTTTAAATTCTGCAACCCAGTTGTCAGTAGCAACAATATTCCAAGAAGAGAAAATAAAAAATTAGGACACAAACATTTTACCTAAATCTGTATAACTCATCAATATGCCAAAGGGCAGTTGACATCATCCCCAGTGAGCCATTGATAAGAAGTGAGTGATAAACTATCCCAAAAGACCAAGGGCTTTCTTTTCTAGTTAGATCACATTTCAAGTAGCCAAAGCCCCAAGCAATGAGCTTTTGTCACTTTTATATATTGATGAATATCATTTCTAGCTTGAGAAAGTCCTGTAATATCATCTATTATGTTATCCAAGAGAAGAATATAAAATATCATGTGGTCATGAATTAATCATAATGAGGTTGTCTCATATGGCCAGGGATAATTATACCAAATAATTATAGCGTGCCCTGTGCTGAATATTTCCTTTGCTATTTTTTTTTCAAAAATATCCAATTTCACATTTCCTTACTGCATAAGTCACTCCTTTAAGAAATTCTCCCAATTAAACATGAACACAATCAGAATCTACGTTAATATTCATGATTAAAAACAAGGGTTTTTTCCATGTTGAAATTTGATCAAGTAATAACCTCCCTATAACTAGTGTTGATTCTAATCGTGAATTTTTATTGCGAATATCGGCACTTCGAGAATTCGTGAAGATGTAGAATATAGTGCTATATATTCGTACAAACTGAAAAGAATGGTGTGGTATTAAACAAGCAGGAAGTGCTCAAACCCACATGCAATTGTGCATATATATAGGGGAGCAAATCCTGCACTTGTGGCCCGTTGCTAATGACGATCCCCAGCAAAAATGCATACAGTGGAGGATGCCTGCAGCGAACCACAAGTACCACAATAGACATCCTACACAAGATAGCAATTATGTGGATGTGATAATCAATATAGCAATATAAAAAAATAATAGCAAAGACAGGTGCACTCTGCGGTCTTACTAATCCCTCAAACTGATTTTAAAATTGAGAGATTAGCCAACATGTCCTACGGGGTAGGACATGTCTGAGCCCGAGCATCGGGCTCAGCCCGAGCTGAGCCCGAGACATGCTGGAGGTAACTGGTGAGTTGTTTGTGAGTCGGCCTCATGCTCCTGTAATTTGCCCACTGACTCCTGATATTGCCCATATGGCTCAGGTAGGTGAGTGTTAGGTCCCCGAGCTACTTGAGAAACCTTGGCGCGGTGCTCGGGCTCAGACATGTCCTACACCGTAGGACATGTTGGCTAATCTCTCAATTTTAAAATCAGTTTGAGGGTTTAGTAAGACCGCAGTGTGCACCTGTCTTTGCTATTATTTTGTTATATTGCTATATTGATTATCACATCCACATAATTGCTATCTTGTGTAGGATGTCTATTGTGGCACTTGTGGTTCGATGCGGCATCCTCCACTGTATGCATTTTTGCTAGGGATCGTCATTAGCAATGAGCCACAAGTGCAGGATTTGCTCCCCTGTATATATGCACAACTGCATGTGGGTTTGAGCACGTCCTGCTTGTTTAATACCACAACATTCTTTTCAGTTTGTATATATAGAGATTCCTGGAGGTGTATAAACTCCAATTTAAATGTGCCTTCTTTCCATCTACAGGCTATATTTAGGTGCACCTGTGAGGCCTGGGCCATATCAGCCAGTCTTGAGTGGGACTCGCAGACTCCTCCCTCCTCCCATTGCAAGCATGGCTACATGCTCGAGGTAACTGGTGAGTTGTTTGTGAGTCGGCCTCATGCTCCTGTAATTTGCCCACTGGCTCCTGGTATTGCCCATATGGCACAGGTAGGTGAGTGTTAGGCCCCCGAGCTACTTGAGAAACCTTGGCGCGGTGCTCGGGATCAGACATGTCCTACACCGTAGGACATGTTGGCTAATCTCTCAATTTTAAAATCAGTTTGAGGGTTTAGTAAGACCGCAGAGTGCACCTGTCTTTGCTATTATTTTGCTATATATTCGCGAATATTCTAGATTTTTTTTCCTCAGTAACCCCCCTTCTTGCTTGTGGGCCAATGAGAAGGCTGCAATATCTTTGTCAGAGCTTAGCAACATCCGTAGCAACCAATAGGAAAGTTGCCCACCCCTTTACTATATAAGAAACTCCCCAGCAGCCATTTTCTGCTGTTTTTTTGCAGTTCTCAGAGAGAGCAGTGACATTGCTGTGCTCTGTGCTTTCATCTGGATCATATTCCTTATCCAATTACATTAGGAATTTAGTAAGCTCATATATATAATACAGATAGTTAGTGGAAGATAGTCAGTGTAGGTTAGATAGTGATTTATTGTAGCTGATAGGTTCTGCTGTCCGTACATACATGCTACAGACATAGTGCTGTGATGTCACAACAATACTTAGTGCACCAATCAGTAGAAACATAGAAACATAGAATGTGTCGGCAGATAAGAACCATTTGGCCCATCTAGTCTGCCCAATATACTGAATACTATGGATAGCCCCCGGCCCTTATCTTATATGAAGGATGGCCTTATGCCTATCCCATGCATGCTTAAACCCCTTCACTGTATTTGCAGATACCACTTCTGCAGGAAGGCTATTCCATGCATCCACTACTCTCTCAGTAAAGTAATACTTCCTTATATTACTTTTAAACCTTTGCCCCTCTAATTTAAAACTGTGTCCTCTTGTGGTAGTTTTTCTTCTTTTAAATATGCTCTCCTCCTTTACCGAGTTGATTCCCTTTATGTATTTAAAAGTTTCTATCATATCCCCTCTGTCTCTTCTTTGTTCCAAGCTATACATATTAAGGTCCTTTAACCTTTCCTGGTAAGTTTTATCCTGCAATCCATGTACTAGTTTAGTAGCTCTTCTCTGAACTCTCTCTAGAGTATCTATATCCTTCTGGAGATATGGCCTCCAGTACAAATATCTACTCAGACATGATAAAATGTGAAGTTGCATGTATTGCGCAAAAAATATGTGCATCATTAGTACCAATTTGCACAATTGTGAAAATAATGACTAGAGATCTCGAATTCTAGAATTTGCAAATGTATTGCGAATATTAAGCTAAAATTCACGAAATATCACGAAAACGAATATATTGCCTATGACGCTCATCACTACCTATAACAAAATGGCTGGTCTGTCCAGGCAAGGAGGTCTCCTTTAGACATGTTGTCTTCTCTGGAAATGAATTGCCTATAATAAAAGGGGGCTAATGTTTGTAATATTTGGCTTGTGCTTATCACTAGAGATGAGCGAATCGAAGCTGACGAAGTGGAATTCGATCCAAATTTCCTCACGTTTCATGGTAGCGAATCGCATATTTTTCTAAAATGGCTGCTGTACATGTTAGGACATGGAGCAAGGAACTCTGGGAACAAGGGATCACCCACAATGCCATGCATGCAGCCTATCAGCAGCCAGCCCTGTGATGCCACAGCCCTATAAATAGCCTCAGCCATCTTGGATTCAGCCATTTTCCAGTGTACTTAGTGCAGGGAGAGACGTCAGCAGGCGCTCGGGACAGTGATAGGAAACACTTGAAAACTTATATTTTGCTCAATAGAAGTTCAGGGAAAGAACATTAGAAGTATAGGGAAAGGATAGGGAGGAATTATTCCGCAGTATTGAAGCAGAACAGGGTTCAATAGGGGTGTTTACAGCCTGGGTAATAGAAACAATCCTATTACACCTTGCTGCACTGACTGGGGATCCAAATTGCCATTATACTGCTGCTCATTTCAGGTTTGCAATAGATGATACCTCTGTAATTCCAGCAAACCTTTTTTGTTATTGGGGTCTTTTTACCCCATGTGCGGTCCAGTTATATATATGTTCTAAAGTCTTTGTTGGCGCATATTGGTGGGGAAAAAGAAAAAGGGCTTATTGAAGTGAGAAAATTAAAGCACTTTTTGGCGTGTATTAGTGGCAAAAAAAATAACTTTATTTGCTGTTTATATGTTCTAAAGACGTTTTTTGGCGTGTATTAGTGGGGAAAAAGAAAAAGGGCTTATTAGCCATTGTGTGGTGAAGTGAGAAAATGACAGCCCTTTTTGGCGTGTATTAGTGGCAAAAAAAAGTATTATTTGCCGTTCACAGCCGCAGTTGTATGTTCTAAAGCTTTTTATGTCATTTATTAGTGGGGGGAAAAGGAAAAAGGGCTTATTAGCCGTTGTGTGGTGAAGTGAGAAAATGACAGCCCTTTTTGGCGTGTATTAGTGGCAAAAAAATATATATTATTTGCCGTTTACGGCCGCAGTTATGTGGGGAAAAAGAAAAAGAAAAAGGGCTTGTTGGCCGTTGTGTGGTGAAGTGAGAAAATTAAAGCCCATTTTGGCGTGTATTAATTTCCTTTTTATTTACTTATTTGATCTAACAGTTTGTAAGACAGAGAAGTGACAGGCCCTGCACAGGGGAGGGGCAGAGGCCTAAATGTTTCTGGTGCAGGTAAGGGGGCGTGGCAGAAGGGTTCACTTCGAGAGGCCTAAGCTCCCAGTGTCAGCTCCACTAGACAGCGAGGACGAACTATTAGAGGACAGTCAGCAGCTAATGCCCAGCCAAGATCCGGAGGAGACATCTGCCGCTTCCTTTGGTAGGCGGGAAAGTAGTGATGAGGAGAGTGGTGTGGGAGCTGGTGTTGCGAGAGGTCAGGCTCCTTGCTAAGAGACCGTTGAGGAGGACATCAGTGACGTGCAGACAGTACTCAATGATGATGTAGCAATTGGGAGCCAGGTGACGAAGGGGCTTAATCATCATCGGGAGAAGAGGGTGACAGCTTGCGCTTTAAGCAGCGGTGGGGCCAGCTGTCATGAATACAGGGGAGGGGAGGGAAACAGAACTAGGCATCAAGCTACGGAGAGGGAAAAGGTCACTTCCTAGGAGGCCCCTAAACCTGGCCCTGACTCCTGTCACTATTTATATACCCTGAAGGTGGGAAAATACATACGTCGGAACCTAGACCCTAGGAGCCCTGAAATACCCTTGGTAGTGGCAGGGAATGATACTACTGGTTCCTTCCCAGGTGAACGAACCAGCGTCTCCCTGAGGCCTAGTAACCACAAGCACAGTGGAACAAACAAATACAAAGAGCAGTACAATTTATCTACAGTACAATTTTATAGAAAATGGATGAGCAGGAACACACGTAAGGTCCACACACCAACTCTTCCAAATCCAAGCAGAGAATATCAACCGCATGGTATGAAGTGTGAGACCAAACTAAGTAGGGAATGCAGTAATGACCACAGGCTGCACCTGACAAGAGGTGTGGTCATTACCAAACCACAACACTGAGAATCAAGAGACTGTCAGTTAACCTCATGTGCAGTCAGTCTCTCCGATCTTCTAACCTCTGTCACAGAAGGTACCATGACACCAGCAAGTTGGTAGTGTGGCTAGGAGTCAGCAGGGTGGCAGCAGTGGGAGGTAAGGAATGTTGCAGGGGTTCACGGAGGCAGGTAGCAGTCAGTCAGTGCGGAGTGTTGAGGGTAAAATCACCTACTTGGCGGTGTGGCAGTTTTTTGTTAAGCCGCCAGGGGAGGTGAACATGGTCATTTGTCGAATCGGTGGGCAGAAGGTTAAGCGTGGCCAGAAGGTTCCGAAAATTCGGCGAACCGACCGAATGGAATTTTTGAGAAATTCGCTCATCTCTACTTATTACAACCTAAGCACTTACATTTCACATACAGCATAGTGTATATCACAAACTAAAGTGTAGTTAAATTTTTAAGCTTTTTTTAAAGGCAATACACTAAAAATGAGAAACAAAATACTTGTATGTTGAGATATGATTGCTTGAAGTCATAGGTAGAGATGAGCGAATTTCATATTTTGAATTTCGTTCATGCTTCGTTTGGTGGTCAAAGCAAAATTGTGTTATGGATTCCGTTACCACGGACCATAATGCAATTCTATGATGGAATGCATAACGGAATGCCTTTAGAGGCATTCCATTATTCATTCCGTCATAATAGAAGACTATGGGCTGCAAAACGGATCTGTCCCGTTTCCGTTATGCAGGGGAGTCCTCTCCTGCATAACGCGAAACGGGACCGATCCTTTATGCAGGCCATAGACTTCTATTATGACGGAATGAATAACGGAATGCCTCTAAAGGCATTCTGTTATGTATTCTGTCATAGAATTGCGTTATGGTCCGTGGTAACGGAATCCATAAAGCAATTCTGCTTGTACCACCAAACGAAGCGTGAATGAATTTCATAACATGAAATTCGCTCATTTCTAGTTATAGGTAAAAAATCTATATACATGGACCACATATGCTGTTTCTATGGGCAGTGTACTATTCATATGCACTGTATGACAATGTTTACATGAGTATTGTATGACACCATTTACATATGCACTGTATGGCACAATTTACATAAGTATTGTATGACACCGTTTACATATGCACTGTATGGCACTGTTTACATGAGTATTGTAGGACACTGCTTATATGAGTATTGTATGGCACTGTTTACATAAGTATTGTATGACACTGTTTACATGTGCACTGTATGACACTGTTTACATGAGTATTGTATGACACTGTTTACATGTGCACTGTATGGCACTGTTTATATGAGTATTGTATGACACTGTTTACATGTGCACCATATGACACAATTGACATGAGTATTGTATGCACATGTGCACTAAAAGCATTATTCGTCAGGACAATATAATTCAATGTCTATCTGGGCACTCTATCCACTATCTGGGGACATTTATCTGAGTTTTATATGTACTGTTTATCTGCATTTGGTACTGTATGGCACTATTAATTGTTTAATGTATGGAACAATGCAATATAAACGGTTTTATTATTTTACAATCTGTGACTTTGAATATTTTATTTGGGGGTCCACTTTACTATATTTTGTATATATAAAGTATTCAAAGGGAGTATTTTACAAGTTTTGTTGATGCAAATTGCTAACTTGTCCTAGTTAGGGGCAAAGTCCAGGAGGTGATACAAACCTCTGTCCCTGCTTTTAATCGCGAGAGGCCTGTAACAGTGAACATTCAATGCCACGAGTGCCACTCCAACAAGTGCTCCAAGAATGCACCAAGGGTTGGAGTGCTTCAGGCTCAGTGTATGCTTGTCCTCTGAGTACAGCTATTGGGTCCAACCAGGAGACCTGTGTGCCCATCCACAGTGCACTTGCATTACACTTGTAGGAGTGACACTCCCAGCATTCAGAGCTTATTTTTACCGCAATCCACTGATTAAAAGCTGGGGCAGAAGTACTGTATATAATACCTGTTGTCTCATGCCCCTACCTATCTGTCAGCAGTTTTTCATCAACAAACTGCTGACAGATGCCCCTAATGTTACTATATTAGATGCATTGAAGTAGTCAATAAATTTTGGGCATTGGAAGAACTTTACACAAAATCACCCTTCCCGAGCAAGATAGGGAGCCTCTTGTTCCTGCTGAGGCCAATTTATAATAATAATAATAATGATAAAAAATTATACAAACATTTCTCTCTGTTTTCATCAATGCATGACATATTTCCCTTTGCTCCATGCTTTCCACTTTGCTTCTGTTCATTTATCACATGGCAGCTGTCATAGAATTTTTGTTACCAACCTTTCTCTTCTAATCCCTTTTTAACAGAGTTAGAATGGCTTGAAAACAGATTGCCAAAGTAGCTATTGTATGTCAACTTAGTCTGCGCCTCTAATCCTTCCATTATCTGTTAATAAAGCTGCTGCACAAGTCACAGAAACCACATCCGATTTTTTTGTCAATTGATTTTTGCTGAGTTTTCTTTCCTGCTCGGTAGTACAGAGTACACTGCATTGTTCCGTAATCAAAGACATTTCTGTTGCTGCTTTCTAAATAATGACCCAGTATTTACCATTTGCACCTTGTAAGGAATAGCTGTAGCTTTTAAGCATTATTAAAGGGCTCATAAACCTAACTTATTTGACTATGGACAAAAACTATTAAAAGGAATAACCGATTGTTTAAAAAGTTCTTACGTTAAACATATTTCTAAAGAATTTTTAATTATCTATCTATGTATTGAAATCCTGCAGTTTTTGCACTGGCTACAAAGCCTAATAACAGGAGCCAGTTCTTGGTCTGTACTGATCAGTTTTCTGCAGTCATCTCTTTTAGCAGTACAGACAGGATTGCAACGACAGATATCACTTATATATAGATAACACAGGATCCACCATTCACAATAGGGGATTGTCACAGCTTATCTACTCCCTCCTGACCTTTGCACAGGTCACAGATAAAGATGAATGAATTTCTTGAAATTCGATTCAGATTTAATTTGGCCAAATCAGTCAGTGAATTCGATTCAGGTCCGAATAAAATTGTCACGTTCGGGTGTGGGAGGGAAACACCACACCGAACATCGGAGGGAAAGGGGTGAGGGAATAAGGCCTGGAAACTAGGGAAAAGAGATGGACACCTCCTAGTAAAACCCTAATCAAAGTCCTGATTAACTACCAGTGTGAACAGACCCCAGAGATAGGTGAGTTCATACACAGGAATACCTAATGTCCTAACTCACCCTATAGGACCCTGGTACTAATGTCAGGACTGAGACAACCTGTTCCTCCAAACGGAAGGACGAATAGGAGTCTCGCTCAGGCCTTAATACAAATGACAGGGAAATGCAACACACAAAATAATCCAAACAAAATACGAAAGGGAAAGAAAACACTTAACTTCAAGTGGCTATGGCAGCATCAGGAACTCAGCCGAGATCCACACAACAGCTATCCACAACTCAAACATAAGCAATAAATCGCAAAGCATAGTGGGAGAAACAACAATAAATAGAGAAGGTTAAATGACCCTAATAGCCACACTTGGGGAAAGAAGGTGTGGCAAGCACCAGAAACAACACAGACGTCATTTGATCCAAACGGAAAACATGTCAGATCAAACCACGTGTTGCCAGTCTCACCGATCTCCTGCCACCTGTCGCGGGAACGTACGTGGCAAAACAATTTGATTTAGGTCAGAATAAAAAGTGCTACAATGGCCCTGGAAAATTGTAGATAACATTATTGGGTCTCCTAGGACAGTAATAAACTTATTTCAATCTCTTTAACACCAAGACAGCGTATCTTAAAATGACAGCAATATATATGGCTATGGAAAAATGCATGATTGCTGGTGGTAAAAAACAGCCTCTTTAAAAACAAACTGCGCTGTAGGATTTTAATGTTTTTAAAAAATGTTTTTCATATTTTGGCAGCACATGCCTGCTGCTGTGTATACATGCACCTCCTGGGGTAAGGGCGTAGCTAAAGGCTCATGGGCCCTGGTGCAAGAGTTCAGCTTGGGCCCCCCCTTCCTTCAGTGCTTTGTGGCCAAGGGCAGGGAAGCACATAGCCTTCGTGCTGCCTCAGGCACAAAGTTAAACGGCAACTCCCATGCCAAATTCTTGAACTAACCCCTTCTCTCCAGCCAGAGGTGTAACTTGAGCAGAATGCACTTTCTATAATACCGGCATCTTCTTATGTGGCACAAGGGTCTTTAGGCCCCCTCAGGCTCCTGGGCCCAGTAGCAACTGTTACCTCTGCATCCCCTTTAGCTACACCCCTGTCCTGAGGTCATTTGATCCTTCTTCCTTATCTTTCTTATCTTCTGATCTGAAAAATGACTGATGACATTTTGAAAGATTCACCCAAATCAAATTACCAAAAATTCTAATTCAGAATTGAGCCCAGTTGGAAAATAAAGGTCACATTTGATTTGTTTAGAATCACTCATATCTAGTCACAGAGCATAAAAGTCAAGGAGTCAGCTCCTGGCCATTGCGTCTATGGCCCATGGTTGCTGCAGTAAGATATATCTGTAATTTTTGTTAACTACAGGTCAGGCAGGATGGCTGCCTTTATAATCATGATCAGGAAATAGAATAAAAAATCTACAATCAGAAAACAGATGAGAAGAAAAGGATATTTATCCCTGTTTGGTTGTAACTGGCTAAAAAAGAAATGTTATAGGTGAGTCATGACTCATTTCCCTTAAGTCAAGTGTTCATGAAACTATAAAATATAGGTAAAACAGGTGTACTACAATACTACATGGGAATTATAGGGGAAATCCAGGCAAAATGGTCTGCTAGCATTTCAGTGATATGTGTTATAGGAACATATTGGATGAATTTGTGATCTTAAAGGGAGTCTGTCACCTCCATAGGGCCATATACAGTGCTTACATGGCTCTGTAGCAAACCTATACAGGATTGTAACGGTATCTTTGTTCTTTTCTTTAGACTTGCACCAGCAGGAAAAAATAAGTTTAATTCATATGCAAATGAGCACTCGCAAGTGCCCAGGGGCGGCGTTCAGTGTGTAGGTGCCCAGGCTGCTCTGCCTTCTTTTCACTTTACTCCTCAACAGCCTCTTCCTTTGCCCGCCCTCCAAGTCCAGACCTATCGATGAGGCAAGAGACTTGGAGGGCGGGCAAAGGCAGAGACTGGGGAGGAGTAAAGTGAAAAGAAGGCAGAGCAGCCTGGGCACCTACACACTGAACGGCGCCCCGGGGCACTTGCGAGTGCTTATTTGCATATGAACTAAACGCAGTTTTTCCTGCTGGTGCAAGTCTAAAGAAAATAACAAAGGTACCGTTACAATCCTGTATAGGTTTGCTACAGAGCCATGTAAGCACTGTATATGGCCTTATGGAGGTGACAGACTCCCTTTAAGCTAACAGCAGGGATCTCAACTCTCCTGGAGGTTCAGGGAGTCTCCCGCTATTAGATAGCGGCTCCCTGACACCCGCATGTGAGACAATATATCCCGGAAAGGTTTATCTCAGTCAGATAGCAGAGCAGAGAGATAAGAGAAGTGATAGGACAGAGTTTAGATTACAGGTTGAATTAACCCTTTAGGGTCAAATTGGCTTCTCAAGGAGATCTATATGTTAAAGGCATCCCTTCTTCTGTCTCATTCAGTAGCTATAGAACTATTGAGCTCTAGAGCATTTTTTTGAAAATACATTTGCACATTTAACCCTCCATTTTAATTATATTATTTACCCCAGTGTTAAATTCACACCCCCTGGATGCTTTAATCATATATATAAATATGATAATTTGGGGCAGGGTAATGAGCCCCATCCTCCACACCATAGAGCAAAGTGTGCAGATACTTCATATGTTTGGAAAATGTAATAAAAAGTTCGTAAAAAAAAAAAAAAAAAAAAAAAGAAAACCTCCCTGAAATGAGTTTTTGCAGGTTGGGATGTCTGTAACAGTGATTTCCAGAATGGAGAAGCTACAGCTCTCAATCCCTTTATTACAACCTATAACACATTCTTAGCAATTCTGAAATAATTTAACATTGATTGAACAGTTCTGATCTGTTGGCCAAACTAAGATATGAATGATCTTGGCAAGGGACATATTTGTGATTTTGAGATGACTTGGTCAGACCATCTCCAGAATGGCAGCTCTTGTGTGGTGTTCCCAGTATGCGGTGAATAGTACCTATCAAAAGTGGTCCCAGAAATGACAACCAATGAACAGGCAACAGTATATAGGTTGGGCATTGATGCACTAGCCTGTCTAGTGCACATAAGCATCAGAACTGGACGAATGAGCAATAAAAAAGTTGGCCTGGTCTAATAAATCATTTTCTTTTATATTATAACAGCTTGATGTGTGTGCATCACCTACAGTACATAGGGAAGAGATGATACCAAGATGCCAAGAAGCACTATGGGAAGAAGGCAGTGTGATGCTCTAGGCCAGTGGTTGTTAACCTGTGGTACACTGGTATGCTGGTTCCTAAGGCCTCTCGAAATTCAACTGGATCATAGTCCTCAGTATGGCAATACAGTAAAATGCTTCTCTGGGGCATGGGGGCGATATCTCCCTGCCCAGCGACTTACTCTGATCGCAGGTCTATTGCCTGTAGCCTATCAGAGGCCAGTGAATGCAGAGAGATGACATCATCATTGTGCCGCCTGAGCCTGGCTGCATACAGCTCAGGACACAGGCCGGAAGAGGCTTGTGTCCTGCGTTGCATTGCTAACAGCGGCATGGAGGTAATCATTTGGCACAAAGGTAATCTACTAGCACAAATTGTAAGGATTATTTTCACTCACTTTGTCCTGGAATTTGCAGCGCTAGAGGGAATAATATCTGAACAGGGATTGTACTTTATTTTTTGACAAATTGTAAGGGGACATTTTTTTTCTACTGGCACAAGCTACTTTCTACAAATTTCTACTGTGTAACAAACTCTGTACAGAGATGAGAAGTCATCATGGTGGTCTGCTCCGAATGGAGAAGATGAGGAACGAGAACATGTACATCGGATGAGACATCACTAGATGTAAGAGGTATGTGGTTATGTATTCTCCTGTATGTTTAATAGCACAGAATGCAATTTAAAAAGTAATAGTCACCCATCATGGGTTCTAATGTGGTATCTATCATTTTGACAAGAAGATTAGTGCTGCATGCTGTGCTATACTTTCAATCAAATCTGATGAAATGGCTGGTAGAGGCTACGAATAGACAGCAGTGTGAGAATAGCATTATTTTGTTAACATTTATCATTATTTGCTTCCTTGGAGGTACTCAATTCGAAAATCTTGAGACTAGGTTATACTTAGCGTGAAAAGGTTGAGAACCACTACACTAGGCAATCTTCTGTTGAGCGTCCTGGCATTCATGTGGATGTTGCTTGTCTTGTACCACCTTTCTAAACTTTTACTGTTATGATTGTTTGGTGTATATATTATATGGTATTTATATTTGGCGATTTTTAAAAAAAATCTAATGTGTGGCCAGTTGATTCCCACAATCCTGCAAGAGAAATAGCAAGCCTAACTTCAAACAATACTTCACAAACATATAACAGACATGCTACGGGACTCTTAGACAGAACTCTGCTTTTCTTTCTTACCTCGCATGTCCATATTGAGGTAATGAGAAAGCCATCATCTCTAAAAACATTGAAGATTTCTATAATGCCTCTGGAATAACCAAATACAGAAATACTGGCGTCAGAAACTGCCAGGTTAAAAGTAAGATAATCTGTGGGCAGCAAACTGTTCCTCTGCTTGTACAAGATAAAAATGACAATACTGTTTCCAAACCATGACATCCATCCTGCAAATAAGAAAATTTTCATGTGAGTAACAGTAGTAAGTCAGTAGTATAAATGAAAATGATGAAAGTGTAAGATGCTATAATAGATCTAAATAATTGTAAAAGTATACTAATTGAAAACATTACTTGCTTATAACATACAACAGACACCTATAGCAGCATGTACACAAATTTATATACAATAATTCTGTACCAAACGTTATCAGTTTTTACAATGCATAACATATTTATACATATTATTTATTTCGTTACAATACAAACTTTCTTAGTTTTCACAATGTATTAAACAAAGCAGTAAATATGATAATCTTAAAACCCATTCATTCCAAATTTTGGACATCTGATCTTCTTTGTCTTTTTCTATCAAAAGGGCAATCCGATCTTGACACGCGAGAGAAGAAAACATTTTGTAATGAAATATTAGAGAATTTTTCCCCTTTCTC